>NC_088846.1:6336065-6938565 GCF_904066995.2 Poecilia reticulata
CCACCGTTTTTGTTTTCCCACGCAGCATTGAGCGCTCCCCCCTTCTAGAACTTTCGGGGTAAAACGTATTTGTTCGAGGCCGAGGCTTTCAAAACGACGACTTCTGTGTGCCGCGAAACATCTTCTCACGTCTTCTCAAATTAAAGCAGAACCTCTCCGAGCTGCCAGCAGCCGGCGAGCCCCGTCACGAGAAAAGAAAATCAACTTAAGCCGAGAGTCGCTCTGCCCCAGTTGTAGACATGTGCGCCGACCCGACTGCGCTCCTCCAGCGTTTTCACCGCATTACCCAGAAACGCTCCGTTCGCGTGACCCAATTTGCAGCCTCTCCTCCTCATTCATCTGCTATCACAGATGCGCGGCAGGAGACTCGGCGAGCGGCGGAGTATTCATCACCTCTGAGCGGCGAGGTCCTTCGCTTCCATCCTGTCGGCCTGCTCCGCGAGCCGAACCTCCGCGGACGGGAAGGGCGGGAGGGAGCTCCATCTGCGGCTCGGGGTGAGAGAGGCAGGGATGCGTTCGAGGACCCATTTGTGGTTATGTTTTATGAAATATGTAATCAAATATGAGCTTGGCAGCATTTTTCTTCCGCTGACAGTCAATTTAAATATTGTATCTGCCACATCTGCCTGCTGCAGAGCTTCTTCAGTACCCTCGAGGTAATTGAGATGTTCAGTTCAGCTTGTGGAGCTATCGCCGTCCTTTTTTAACAGAAGCAATATGTTTCCACTCTCTTTTATGCATTTTTATAATCATGATTATTAGATTATAACAAACATCCATTGGTAAAAGAGTTATTCAAAACAATAGTAGTGACTTTATTTATAAAGCGCTTACAGAAAAAGCGCCGAACAGTTACAAAAAGATAAAAGACAAAATTAAACGGTGAAGATCAGAAAAGGTTAAAACACCAAGAAGGCAATAAAACAGAAAGTGTTTTTTTTTTCCTTCCCCTTTTTTAACAGAAGCAATATGTTTCCACTCACTTTTATGCATTTTTATAATCAAGATTATTAAATTATATCAAACATCCATTGAACGGCTTGTTATTATTCATCAATAACATGCCGTTCCAAAGGGAACCCATCTTAAGATTTAACCATGAAGGAAATGATTTGGTTTGGATTTATGTTTTGAATGTACCTCATTTTTATTAAAAAAAAATTTATAGCAAACTTTAACTTGGCTTTAATCACATCCACAGAACCGGGCTTCCTGATGTCCTGGTCCATTTATTTACTGATCCGTTTGCAGGAACGGCACCAGAATGTTTGCTTGGAAGCAGCGCATCAAGTTGAGACACGGCACATGCGCAGATCATAAATCGAATGGAAGGAAAAGTAGTCACTGGGCAAAGGGTGGATTATCTTGCTCTGATACCCCGGGGGCAAAGATTTCTCCCTCTCGCTCTGCCAAAGGATGGGGCCCTGGGGCCTTCTTTCACAAGCCAGCTTTGTTCATCAATAACACGCCGTTCCAAAGGGAGCCCATCTTAAGATTTAACCATGAAGGAAATGATTTGGTTCGGATTTATGTTTTGAATTTATCTAATTTTTATTTTTAAAAAACTAGCTAAACTAGTTTTTGATTTTTTTCAAATTCAACTAGATGTGATTCATTCTATCGGGATTTCATGTGATTGGAAACAGAGCATATAAAGTGTATTCTGCAAAGAGCTTGGAAGTTTGATGGAAAACAAACAGCTTCACGTTGACCCCCAGCACACCGGGGTCAGGTATGAAGAAGTTCAAAGAAGGCAAAAGTACTGGAATAACGTGAAGCTGTGAACGTCTCATGGGACACAGTTATGGTAAATGACTCGTACCTGTATAGCACTTTAAGTCCAGAGGACTCCAAAGCACTTCACACTACACTTCGTCATGAACACATTCACGCACTGATGGCGGCAAGCTACTGCGACCCATGACCCGGTGACGACAGGTCATAGGTCAGGCAAAGCAGGTGAAGTGTCTTGACCAAGGACACAACAGTGGAGACAGACGGAGCGGGATTCAAACCAGCAACCCACCGATTAGGGGATGAATTCCCACCACCATCTCCTCAGTTCAGTTCATCAAGTCAAGCTAGGAGATGATAAATCAAAGCACCGGCCAACATGGTAACTCTGGAGGAACTGCAGAGATCCTACTTTGGTGGCAGTGGTGGTAGGAGTTTGTGTTGTAACCGGTGGGTTGAGGTTTGAACCCCACTCTGTCCATCTCTGTCGTTGTGTCTTTGGGCAAGACAAGTCACTGCCTTGACGAGTAGTGGTGCGTGGCAGACTCACTTTTGTCAGATTGCCCCAGGGCAGCTGTGGCTACAGTCCAGTAGCATTCACACACCATTGGTGTGTGAATGGGTGAATGGCTGAATGCAGTGTGAAGCGCCTTGGGGTCTTCTGGATTAGATAAAAGGCTGGACAAGTACAAGACATTGACCATTTAGGTAGGCGAATGAGTCAGCAGGACAACCAACTGTTAGTCATACATCACATCTTCATGTAAGACTAGGATGAATTAAAGCTATTGCTAAAACAAAGCCATAAAAACTTCTATGCGCAGTTTGCAACACAGCAAACATGTGAAACAAAGAGCTCCGGAGTCTAAAATTTCACCTTTTGTCTCTTTTTGTAGGGGTTATGTCTGTTACATAAAGTTTCAATAACATATCCTGAAGTTTGCGGTTGCTCCCAATGTGGCTTAACAGGCCTAAAGCTCTTGTATCTGTTCCGGTTCGGGCCTTTGCTCGCTTTCTAATTACCCCGGTTTGTGTCTTCGCCGCGCGGCACCAGCAGGGAAGAGCCGCTGTATTTTTGATGCGGAGCCGCGACGAACAACAAGCATCTGGCACAGCGGCGGCAAGCGGTCAGCATGACGTCTTCTGACGAGACCCTTCAGATCACTTTTCATCAGAGCGTCGCAGTCGGAGGCTGCCCCCGATGCTTTGCTTTAATCAGCCGTCAAGTGTCATATTCAGAGGGCCTCACTCAGGGGGTGGGGGCTTTCATCCAGCCTCCATTCTGGGTTTATACAAAAACAAGTGAAAACAGAGGGAGCGGCGTCACGGCGAGGCGGCGCGAGCTGCGCCAGACCCTGACCTTGCGACGCCATTGTAATGAGAAGGAGGCGAGTGTATCACTTATCATTAGCGGCATGATTAGGTGCCAATGGGCTGTGCCTGCCGCGGTTTGAACCCTCCGCTCCGCGACAATCCCAGGAGTGCGATAACATATGAGATGACAACAGTTTCACACCCAGATTCACACCTCCCGCGGTTCCATACGTCGCAGCAGCCTAATCACTCATGTGAGATTAATGAGAGAAGTTGAGGTGTGGTGGGACGCTCACTAATTACAAGCTCACACACTGGATTGTCACCAGGGGAGCAGACGGTTAGCGTGTGCTTTGTGTGTGTGTGTGTGTACCTCTAAGCGTGTTTTAAAGTCAGTTTTTGTTTTAAAAAAACAAAACAACAACAACAAAAAAAAAAAACCTGATGGTTTCCAGCAGAAGAAAATGAGCAACATCAAAGCTTCTCTCAGGAGAAAATGTGCGAGGAAGAAAAAAAAGGCACTTTGTGGGAATAATGGCGCGGCGAAAACAAAATCAAATCAACTCAAAATGCCGCTGAACGGAAAGGTAACAAAAGCGCCGGTGTAAATTATTTCATTTCTTCCTGTGCGCTGAGCCGCCTGCGAAAAGAACAAAAAAGAAAACAATGCAGTCATGAAAACACATAAGCAGCTCCGCAGAAAAATGTGTTCGACAAGTTTTTCTTTGAGCAATGTTGCTCACTTTTTTTTTTTTGTCAGGCGTTCTGTTTGGACACCTTAAATAAATCAGGATTTCTATCGCAGAAAAGAAAATAAACAAGGGAAGGTTTTCCAAATCCAAATCCTAGCAACTTATTCTTTTAGTAGAAAAATATAAAGTTGTTTTATTGCCTTCAGACCCCAATTATGGAAAAACTGCTTTCGACCCGATGCCAAGTAAATATCCGGCCTATATCGCTGATACGATGCTTTTTATTGAAGTTTGAGACATTCAGACTTCTGACCTTAAGGTAATTTGTGCTTTTTCTTCTGTTCAAACCTCAAAGTTTCTAGGTTTGCACAAAATACTTAAGACATATTAACATAATTTGTGTGCATTTTTTCAAAATAAAGTGCAAAATATTATTTGAGTGCAAATCAAAAAATGTTTTCTTAAGGAAGTCGACAAACTACGACGCAAAAAAAACAACAACAAAAACCAACTGTTACGACTGACGGCGTAAAGTTAATTATAAATAATGAGTGTGCAGGTGCCCGGCTGCTTTCCGGAGGTGACAGACATAAAAGCTGTTGAAGCAGACTTCCTGTGTTCTATCCTCGACTCATCTCCGCCGCCACACCCCTTTTCTTTGTTCACCTGTGTTAGAGTTCTGGAATGTAGGAGTGAGCTGCCGTTTATGTTTCCTCAGTTTTCTCATGTTTTTCTTAGTTAGGAAGGTAAGTGTTTGTCCTTTGGTTTATTTACTTTTGATTAGGTAAGTTTCTGTTACTAATTAGGTAGTTTCCTTTTGTTTTTTGTTTTCGGCGATAGCTCACTCTGAAGCCAAATACTCCATTTGTAACATCTTTATCAAAAATACATCTTTTTAAAATAAATAATAATTATCAACTGTTCAACTTTGTGTGTCAGTTGTTGAGATCAGAGGAGGATGGATCCTTCATGTTGTGACCTGGCCACCCCTAAACTGGTCGTAACATAAATTGGGGGCTTGTCCGGGATTTAGATCCACTCTTATCTACAACAGAAAAGCAAGAAATCAATGACGGATCATTCTGCTGCGCTTTGATCAATATCTCCTTAGTAATATTTAAACTCAGAGTTATGTCTGCAGGAATAAGTTCAGAAACGTCACATTTTGACACTTTTACAGAGGCATTCGCATCAAAACCATTTTCATCAAGTGTAGCCATAAATGACCCAGACAAATCTATGATTTCCCCCATTTTACGAGCTTGCGCGCGTGTAATTGCGCATGCAGGAAACACATCCAAAGTAGCAGCTGATTCAGTAACAAGAGTAACACAACAAAAATGTTAAGAGAGTCGATATGAAATTAAAGTATTGATCTTACCACACTAGTATTGATCCGATATCGACTTGGTATCGATATTATCGATCTTTCTGACCGATCCACCACCTCTAATGTCAAGTTGTTTGTTAAAGCTACAGCGTCTTGATAAAGTGCTTGGTCTGTAAACACAATTTGTTGCCATAAATTCACCAACTTCACGTAGTTCTGAACTTAGACTAGGCCATTCTAATTTTTTTCCCAATCTAAACCATTTCATTTTAACTCTGGCTGTATGTTTCAGGTCATTTGGAAGATATCAGGTGAATTTCCGGCCCAGTTGCGAGTCAACGGAGCAAACTTTTAAAAGGCCGTCTTTCAACACTGATTTTTAAAAATGTTTTCACATGAATAGCAAAACTAACTTTCCTTCTACTTCTCAATAATGCACTACTTAGTTGAAACATCACAAAGTGTAAGAAAATTTATGGAATAATAGGCATGTATTCGTCTACCTGTTCAGCTAAATGTCTAGCATATGCTCTTTGTGTTGAACAGAGTCTTTCATTAAGCTTCATCCTTTAGTTCAGGTGTGTTGAAATGCGTTTGGCTCCTGATTGGACGGTAAACACCACCGTCGTCAATGCAAAATGCGAACGAGACGCAGCTGTTGCCACAGATAGATCTCTCCAAACATCTCTTGTTCCAGACAAAGGCTGCAGCAGGAATACAAACCTGCGTTGTGATTCTACAGTAATGAAAAGTGCTAAACTAATCGGGGTTGGTTAGAGCAGATTATGGTGTTTTCATTAAAACAAGCCGACTGGGCAAAACCTTTTGGGCAGCTGCAGAAGGTTTTGGTGTTTATGCTTTATGGAGAGACTTTAGCCTCTCGCAATCAGAAGAAGAAGGATGTGGCCGTCACAGAAACCGATTTGAGTAAACGGCTCCCGTTGACCGACCGTCTGGATGTTCGTACTGCAGGCCAAACGTTTTCAAAGTTTGATTAAATTCATACAAAAAAGATGACAGTTTCATTGGTACAATTTAAAAATGATTATTCTGTTAATGAGTCACGTGTCAAAGCACTTCTTTAAAAAAAAAAAATCCGATGCATGAACTTTTCTTGCTTTGAGATTTGCTTTCTTCAAAGTGACCTGTGGTAGCATGACATATGCAGGAATTCATTGGCATTTTTTTCCTTAGTTTATCCACTTTTGCATTTAAATTTTGCGGTTTCTAAATTGGGATGTGCCAATATGATCATTTTGAGCGATATCGATATTTGATAATAATATTGCTGTATCGGCCAAGTTCTTCTTCGACAAAATTATCACTGATGCTTTAGAAGCTTCCGTAGCTTATACCAAATCTTTTGAGTCTCTCCTCCATTCCCACATACTAGGCAGCTGATAAAACGGAAACCCAGCAAGGACGCATCTCATTTTAGACAAAGATGTGTTTTTATTTTTTGTGCCAAACGAAGAAGCTTCAAAACCCAGAGCACAGCACTCTATTGTAAGCACGCTCATTAAGTGAAACTGTCCTTCAGCTATGCGCGTTTGATGCGTTTCGGCGTCGCAGTGTGACGGAAAAGGTAGATAAACAAAAAGTTTCCGTGGCGGTGCTACCCCTCTGCTTCGTTACTGCAGCTTTGCAGACTTCAGGTAATGTTTTTGTGCTCACCAGTTTTGATCACGCTGACTTTTATCTCGACAACACACAAAGTCTTTGTAGTCACGTTCCCTGTCTGCAGCGTTCCTGAATCAAATTTGTGAGGGTTTTTTTCTTTTTTTTTGGGTGGCATAAAAAGTCAAAGCAACATTAAAAACAGCTGTTTGCTGTCGAGTTTGATGAAGGAAGCTGCTTGTGTGTCTTTATTTTGTCCATGACTCGCGTGCGATTAAAGAGGACACCTTTTGGCTATTTATTTAGTTGTGCGAGAACAGAGAGAGAAGGGAGAAAAAAGCCCTAATTGTCTCATTAATTACTCTTCGCATGAAATAATGACCGAGCCCTTGTGATCGCAGTTCTTTGTTGCTCAATAATGAAGGCAGAGGTGGAATGGCAGCAAAAGAAAACATGCTTCAACCTTTTTTTTAATCA
This sequence comes from Poecilia reticulata, assembly GCF_904066995.2. Classification (NCBI taxonomy): domain Eukaryota; kingdom Metazoa; phylum Chordata; class Actinopteri; order Cyprinodontiformes; family Poeciliidae; genus Poecilia; species Poecilia reticulata. The sequence goes on from NC_088846.1 coordinate 6,343,230, forward strand.
CAGCATTATGCTAGAAGAGAGGGAGAGAAAAAAAGGAAAAACAGGGCAGATAAGAACAAAAGGCAGGAGGAGTGAGAGAGAAAAAAATGGTAAAAACAAAAGAAAAAAAATGCAGCATTAGGACCGATTCGTTTAGTGCGAATCAAAAAGAGAGCAGCAGAGACGGAAAAAGATTTGGCCGTGAAGTGTTTGCCAGGCCTGCTGGAGCCCACCCAGTTCTCTCTCTCCCACCATCCCAGCGCGGTGAATAGGCTGTTTAACACACTGTTCAGACACCGAGACGCGGCACAACAACAAACCAAATCAGAAGCAAATTAAAGACTCCTCGGGGGGAAGCAGCAGCGTATCGCCAGAGGTGTTCTGGAAAGCCAGGCCACGCCAATTAAGTGTTGTAAGACGGGTCCAGGAGCCGGTTCTCCGGACCTCCAGCACACGATGGTTGTTATTAGATGAATAAAACGACAGATTGTACAGGGTGTCATTAAAAACGTCTTAAATTCTGGTAAAATTCTTCTAAAATTAAGGCATCAACATGTCAAATTCATAAAAAAAAATACATTTTGTCATGGCTTGGCTATTCAGTCTTACTTATATCTTACATATTGAGTCAACGTCTATTTTTATCTGTTTTTATCTCAAGACATTTCATTTGTTTAGCTAGCTAGGTTGTTTATATTCGTCATGGGATAAAAAAATTTATTTGTAAAATTTATTGCCACTGGCTCACGTGCATTTTATGGACAAAAGCTTACTTGTCTACTCGTGGGACTATTCTGTCACGCAGAAGTCTGAGTCATGTTCAGATGCCGTCTGTGATTTGAGTCAGTTGAGGCTACAAGTAACTAGCTGCAGATAAACTACTATCTAGAGTAGCAAGAGTAGACTGCTTACCCTAGATAGCAATATATCTAGCTAGGGTAGCAGTAGCTAGCAAGGTTTTATTAGCAACTAGTTAGTTGGTGTCAGATGTAAACAACTAGATAGCTAAAATGTGAAATCATTGTAAATTTTTTCTTTTTTTTTAGCTAGCAAACTTTTTTAGTAAATTTTTAATGGCTAAGGAAACTTAAAATTTATCACCAGTTGGCTGGAAAACGTTCGTCTTCCTCACTGGCTCACTCCTGTTGCTAACAGTGCTTTTTACTCGAAAAATCTGGGAAGCACAAAGCTGCTGACGAGACACAAACAAACAACTGAGATGTCAAAGTTTTCATGTGGTGACGCCAAAGCTCACCAGACAACGGTCGCTGCCGTTTCCACTAGCGCTGGTCTCAAAGCAGCATTTGGTGCGATACACACTCTGAAGTCAGGGGTCGAGTGGATTTTAAACACAGAGGTCAATCACTAGTCTTAGCAGGTCTTAAATTTTGTTCATGATGATCTTTAACCGTTTTAAATTTGAGTCGAAGCCCTTAGAAACGCTGCTGTAAGCCCGGTCCTGTTGTCACGCTGCTGTGCGCTCCTACCACAGGGAGCTGGTGACACTAGATTAGCCTGAATACGTCTGTTATAGTCTGTCTAATGCAAACTTCCAACACAAGTTGCATTATTTGTGTCTCCAGGCCTCTAAAGGGAACGTAGCTCTTCATATCTGTCATATAGCCGAGGAAAAAACCCTTATTTATCCCCGATTTTTGCTTCAGCGTGAATAGGTGCTGATTATCCTGCAGCTGATCTGGGTAAGCGCTGCCGCAGCAGCACTTCAGAGGGCAGTGAGGGGCTGCCATGTTAAAGACGATCCTAACCGGTTGCACAGCTCCCAGGCCTGTGCTGACATAAATCAGCGCAGCAAAGCAACTGCGTGGCGTTGCTTATTTAGTTTCCCAGCTGCACCCAGTGAACCTGAAGCAACGAGAGGCGCTGTTTTCGACTCAAATGAGTGCTTCCAGCGCATACAGTTCAGTTTTACTGTATGGTTTTTTTTTGTTTCCCTTTCTCTCCACCTTTCATGATTGTACACTTGACTGTTCCACCGTCAAAGGTCCTCCATCTTGTCAGATTGAGGCGGACCTAACGGGGCGCGCATGAACGACCTCAGCAGTTCTCATAGGAATACCAGGAGAAGGAGAGGTTGCTACTACAACATTTCAGCATCAGCATTGATCCAGAAATCAAAGGTTTGATGTAAAATTTAGAAAGAATTGCAAGATATACCCCGTAAACTTATTCCACTTTTTGTTCGGATGCAGCCACAAACTTTACACAAAATAGCACATAATCAGGATGTGGAAGGAAAAAATAATGCTTGATTTTCAAACCTTTCTACGTGTAACGGCTTAAAAGTGTGGCATGTAGCTGTCCAATCTGACTGAGGCTAAGGTACAGAGAACATCTGTCAACATCTTTTTAAACTCTGCCTCCATATATTCCATATGATTTAGGCCTGGACTTTGACTGGACCATCCTAGCACACAAATACAATCCTTTATATGTTGTTGGTATGTTTGAGGAGGTTGTCCTGCTGGATTGTGAACAGTCCCCTGAGTTTTAAGTCTCCACCAGCTTCTCTGTGCCAGCTGGTGAAAAATGCCCCCACACTATTATGCTACTTTATTGTGTTTTACGACGGTAAAACGTGGTAGCGGCAAAGTCCTAGATTTACGTTCAGAAAATCTGAGCAACAGAAATGAAAGGAAGAAAGGTGGGGAGAAAGAAGAAGAAGATGGCGAGAGAAGCATAGAGGGAGCACAAACCAAGTCTGCCTCTAAACCTGCAGAAAGAGAAAGAAACAAAACCAAGAAACCACAGCAGCAAACAACATAATCAGTATATTCTACCAGTAGCTTCTCCAGATTATAAACCTTTTTCATGTCTTGGCGTCTTGACTTCTAGGGCAATTGGTTGCACTTGATTTTATTTAAGGGTATCAGTAAAATGAGGGCCGAATGCCGAAAGCAGTGTAGATTCTCATTATAACCGAATGACGTATTAGCACAAAGAGCTTCATGCCAGTCAACCGCTCTCTAGTCAGGAATCTAATTAGCTCAACAAAGGCACATTAACCTTATCATGGATTTAATGGCAATTAGACGCATGTAAGGCCGCTTACAAGTGACTTGAACTTATTCTTGATTATGAGGCTGATAAAAGCTGATGCAGGGTAGAATATAAGGGTCCAAATTAATTATTTCACAACAGCGTAGATTAAAAGCTGCTTCCATTGACGGATGCAGCTGACTGCCACCGCCGGGTGAGTCTAGGGAACACGGCCGGCTAGACGGGGCTCTGCCGGGCCAGGTTGTGACAGGATTGTCCCAGTCCATGAGCTGGGAGGCATTTTGTAACGAAGATGATCAGCGCGAGGTGCCAGAGCCGGTCTGTCGGTCGAGCAAAAACGCTCCAGCGGCTTCCGGGGCTCCACGCCGGCCTTGGAGCAGAAGGCAGAAAAGAAAAGATCCTTGGGAGAGCGCGGGCCTCCTTTATTCTCCTACACGAGAGCGCGCGCGCGCGTGTGATCCGCGGGCCTGAAGTGTCCGCCGGGACCACGGCGAACGGAGGTTTAATTGGCCATATCCAGTGATGGATGGCTGTTCAACCTTTTGTTACTCATCAGTGGCAGGATGCACCGAGGCTTGCTTGTTTCACAATATGAGGCTGATTGTGGGGTCTATTAAAAATCAGCCTCTGGAGGAGATGTCACTGTGCCGCGACGCCACAGCTTGAAAGGAGAAACTCCGGAGTGATCTGATTTGAAGAAAGAAAAGGAAAAAAAAAAAAGAAAAGAAAAAAGAATCAACTTGCGCTCAGTTGATTGCCCATTATATCGCGAAGGCAGTAAAAACATGATTGAAAAACTGATCACACTTAATGAGTTATCTCTATCCACAGAGACATCCGGAGGGAGATAATTGACATTAATTATCCGCTTTTGTTTCTCGGGCAACGTAAATCAAAGCGGGGAGGGGGGGAAAAATATCTTACTTTTTATTTAATCGCAAACAGAAATCATCGTGTCAAGCAAATTCCTGATTGAACGGCGTGTACGTTAATGACATAATCACTCCCTCGCCGAACAATCGGGGCTGGTGGAAAAAAAAAAAAAAAAAAAGTTCCCTCTCTTTGTGCTCAAGAGTGATTGATGCGCTCAACGGTTGGGAAGACGTGCGTCAGGTTCAAGATACAAAATGCCTGTTTTTGTTCGGTAAACTGTGTGCAGGGGAAGGAGCTCTAAGTGAAGCAGAAAGCAAACAACTCCCGAGTATCGTCTCAGACACTCTGGCAGACGGAGATGAAAACAGAAACAGGCTGACGGCAGGAAGCGGAGGATATCCAGGCGAAGCGAAGCCGACTTTGCTCGAGGAGGGCTTCCTTTGCACTTCACAGGGGAGGTGCCAAAGTGAGAGGAAATTAATAAATAAATAAATGGCCACTTTTGCAGCAGGGTTGGGGGATAGGGGGGGTTCTTTTGACATCCCCTAACAGTTGAGAGTAAGCTGGAAAAATGAGTGATGCTCGTTAACTCTGACCCAAATCCTGCTCGACAGTGGGAGCTGTTAAAACACGGAGCAGACTCGGGAGTCTGGGTGACCTAGATAGCATTGGCTCTGAAAAGCAGCCATACATCACATTAAGTCGCTCTTCGCTCTAATACAATCAGGCATATCTCTCTCATTGGTAATGAAAATGACATTCTGATAAGGTTCTTTGTGACACGGAGAATAAATACCTCTCCGTCCGCCGACACGCCGATGCCTCGTCTGTTGGGACGGACTCTCGGGGTAGACTGCTCCTTCGCCGCTGGACCTGGGTGACATTATCAGACTTCTGAGCGGACACGGACTGTGACACCATAGTCGGACGAATGCGAACCAGAACTCGCGGTGATGAGTCGTCCTCGGTTACCAGCTGTTGGTGGAGGAAATGGAACATGTCTGAGCAAAACAGTTCACTTCTTTTCTTCGTTGTTCAGCCGTTCGCTTTGTAGGTCGACTCGACGGGTTTCATCGAGCGTCCCTCTTTGTCTCACCACCACATGTTCTTTTTCACATCATCTTAGAGCTCTCTTCATTTTGTGCAATATGTTCACTATCCTTCCTCTTCACATGTGCAAATTATGTCAACCTCGTTTCTCAAACTTTGTCTCCAACCCTTGTTGACCTGAGTCGGCCATTACAAATGTGCGCAAAAACTTTGTTGATATTTTAAAGGGTTGTGGTTGTGGTAGTGTCATCATTTGTAAATATGATGCTAGAATTAGAATTGCAGCCCAAAAGTTCATCGCCAGTTCAGAGTTCATTAGATAACAGGATGATTATTGGAGATTTTAGCTAGGCCAGGATGTTTATAGATATGTCATTTTGCCTGAGTTCATTGTTCAGACATAAAAGGAATACAGGAAATTGTTGTTGCATGTAAAACACATCCAGCTCTCATTGAAAATTTGTTTCACTTCCCTCACTGTCCTTTTTTTATCAGTTCTGATTTAAAAAAGAACAGTACCCTTGAAATAACACAACACTAACTCGGGTAACGTTTCAGCAAGATATAGCAGCTTGTTTTAAGTCAATAATTCCTAGTTATTGATAGAAGTACTTGTTCCATTGACAGATTATTTCACTTATAACAAATCTTTTTCCCATGTTATAAGTGAAATAAGCTGCTAATGTAAATGTATATACTTATATTTGCACTAGAAACTGGACCAAAAAAACTTTGTGTTTTTTGCAGTAAGTTCTTGTTTTTCACTTGAATTTTACTTTCAGACTAGTTTGACATTAGAAGTGATGACTTTTATAATCTTTTGTCCATGACTGAATGAAAGGTCTTCCGATACACCGCTCTTTGGTGCCTCCAGTTTTCCCGGTATCTGTCCTTCCTGTCGTGGCCATTTCCAGAAGTCTTTCCGGGGGAGAAACTGACGAGGGTCTTGGAAACAAACTTCCAACATTGTCGCCATCACAATGTCACACAATGTCACACAATGTCAGACATGACAATGAACTCCCTGCTACTCCCAGTGCCCAGCTTCTTTTCTGTCCTCTCTTTCCCCGACAATAGCACCTCAACTCGCCAACCGAAGCCGCGGTGCCAGCTTGGCACGGCTTGGCCCGTGTTAGCGGCAGATGATTCAAGGGCATTAAAACACAATGCGGGGGTTTCCAGTTCACGGTGCCAGGAGTGGCACCGCCACTGTTTGCTTTGAAACAGCCTCTCCCATCCTCTCCTGCTGTTGGACCCATTAGCAGTCCATCCTCCGAAAATTTGCTTTGCGTGCAACAGCAGCGCCGGTCATGGTTTGCTGTTCTGTATTTACTCATGAGCAGTACATAAAGTGAGAGTGTTAAATATTTCACCAGAGGTCTTCTTCATGGGTGGCCGCTACAGCAGCGAGCATTAGCTGCACACTCATTAAGGATTGATGATCCAGAAGAGATAATAACATCTTTGTTGATTTGTTAAATTGCTGCCCGCCATTTCATGCGTTAGCACTGTAATGAGTGAACAAGGGGGCATGTGTCATTTTAATTTTTAACCACCTCTAGCTTAACATTTGTCATCTCCGTCTCCTTGCCTTGCAGTGCTGAGAGCTACGGACTGTGATGGGCTGCCAACCCGCATCTGAAGTGCTCCAACAAAGAATAATATCCACTTCTGACCTGCTCTGAAGAACAATATTTGATTCAATCAGCGTTGCAAGTCTCCCCCAGGGGGATCGCTCCTGAGCAATAGGTGAACCTTCGTGAAGAAACACTGGAGACCATGTGATACTTGACCTTCACTGAGAGAACTCGGGTGCTCTCCGGAGGATGTCAGATCTGATCTGAAGCCGTCCCTCCAGAGGATCGTTCGGCTCATAATTCAATCGGCTCTTCGATGTTTTGCCCGGCGTCGCTCAAACGCCGCGGACCAGCAGTGACGGGGCGCATCTGTTGACGCCGGATCTTCATTTGTTGAGGAGTAGCAGACACGTCGCCATGGATTTGACTGAGATTATCCATACCAAAGAGCGGCTGTGAGAAACACGGAGAGCCGACGGAGGGCGAATCGAACACCGGGAGCTCGAGGGGGGTCAGCGAGTGCTCTGCTAAACTCATGGTGGATCTGCTGTGAGCAGGACAAGGGACTCAGCGGTGGAGGATGTCAGCAGAGGCCGAGGTCCAGTCGGGTGTCAAAACCAGCCAGCGAAAGGAGTCCAGGAGGATCAGAGGTACGTTCAGTTCTAACAGAACAATTTTTAAGTTTCGTTGACAGGCTGGTGTCTGTTTAGTAGTACATGATGAAGCATGAGATGGATAAACGGACCGAGGCATTATTAGAGGCCCTGAATGGGTGAGGCATTAAGGAAAGGTCTTGGCTACGTTTTTACCTCCCACACACGGTTATGACAGGAGGTGAACCAAGAAATTGACTTATGACCGGAAACAAGCAACTTTTTTTCAATGACTGTTCCTGACCTGTGACTGAAACTCAAGATTCTGATGTTTTTCCAATCAGTAACTACAGCTACATTTCCATTACAAAAGTTTTAGTATTTCACCAATGTCAGGAAAACAACAATTCGCAATTGAAGTGTTTCCGTTAAATAAGAAACAAAATTAAAAACGCATGTTGAAGTCATTTAAAAATGCTATGCGCTATCATCCGCCATCATCCTCCATCCTCCTCCATCATCCTCCTACCACTTCCTGTTGTCTTATTCTTTGTGGTTTGCACCAGTGGCAACACCCAGTTGTTGAGTACATAAATTTTTCCTAGCACCAAAACTTTTTATCAAAAAAACAAGCTTTTTCAAAATGGATGTGTTTCCTTTAAGCAAGTTTATTTTTTAAATGTAAAATTGCACCATTTTACAGTCAATGGAAGAGCAACTTATGTTTCCATTCGATTGTTATACAATATTTGAAACGTTGCGACTAACTTGTATGACAATTGGATGGAAACATATCTAATACTTTCTGTATATGTTGTGAAAATGTGGTTTAAAACATACACCCAGTCTTTGAAGAGATATGTAGTTTTTCTCTTTTTGTTTTTCCTCCACCTGTCCCATCTCATCAATTAACAATGTCTGGACTGTAAATGCATAAAAAATATTCAGCTTGGCAGTTCTTTTCGGACGGGTGTAAAACGATTAGGAATAGAAACAGGTCGGCAATAAACTGGCTGTTTTTGCTAGCCTGGCAGACAGTGAAGATAACCCTGCACCTTGTTACGGATGGAGCTAAATAACATCAGACATGGAGGAAAAGAAGCCGCCACTCAGCCAGGTCCACTGAGAGCCTTCGTGTCTCATCTCGGGGATCCAGATGTAGTAACAGCCATCCCCACGTAGCCCCAGGGTTCGGCGGCACAGTGATTCAGGTGTCACGGACAGGGTAATTCACACCATGTCGCCGCGGCGAACGGCATAAGTGATCTGATTGGAAGAGGCATCCTCCGTGCGCTGAAAGCTTGAACCGGGATTGGATTGGCTTTGAGTAGGAAGATGCAGAGCGCTACAGAGAGCGGGATCGTCTTTGAGGTCGACTGAACCAGCAGGAGCTTCAGCGTTTGCCTTCCACTTCTTCATCCTGCAGTCTTTCCCCCTCGCCTCTCCATCCACGAAACAAAGCCGCTGCAGCTAGTAGTTCAGTGGGTTTCGGCTACTGTGAGTTTGCAGTAACAAGGTCGCGGGGGCCAAGTCCTCGGTGGCTGTTTCACAAGTTCTGTCGGATCGCTCTGATAAATGGCTCGGCTGGAGGAGGGCCCATCGATTTGAGTTAAGTGGAGAGGTGGGGAGGGGTGAAGGGGGGCGAGGGGGAGCGTCCGCCAGACGGCTCAGGAAACGGAGACTTTCTGCACAGAGTATCAGCCTCTGGCTTTAACATGTTAATCGCGCGCTCCAGGAACTGTCACAAGCACTGAAGAGGTGATTTAGATCTATATGAAGTAGAATTGAGTCTGCATGCAGAATATATGTATGCAGATGGATATGTGGGTTCAGCCGCTTGGTGATTCCAGATGTCTTTTAGGTGAAGGACGCTATGAAATCTGGCATATGGAACGTACAGTGGTGTGAAAAAGTGTTTGCCTCTTATATCGTTTTGTCTTTTTTTCACTTTTCTACAGCCAGGATGTTAACATGTCAGTTTTGGTTGCTTGCATAGATTTTAACTCATTAGAATTTGAAAAATTGATTGATTTTTTTTTTACATAAAAAGATTCCAGCCAGACAATTTGTATACTCTCGTTTCTGTAAATCTGACGCACGAGCGATGGACGACATTTCTCTTGGTCAGCTAAAAACAACCTGATGGGACCCTGGAACAAACTATTGTTGTTTTCAATCTGTGCTAAAACAACAAGTTCAGGCCCAGAAAAGGATTTCAATGCTAAACTTGTTGCGGATGCCCCCGACGCTAACGTTAGCGTCCTAAGTTCACATTTCTAAAGGATTTTTTAAAAGAGGTTCCATGAATAATCACTTGAAATCTGTAGAATAGCACTTTGCATCAATCTGATAGTTGAATAACCTAAATAATGGATTAAAAACAAGAAACTCCTATATTTATTAGATAATTTATTATTTATTATTTCTTTATTATTATTAGATAATTTAGCAGTAAAATGGGTGTTTGAATTGAAAATGTTTCTTATTATGTTGATACGTAGTTTTTGATTAAAATGTGATTAATTACAGACCCTGCAATTATTAGCTCTATTAAAAAAAATTTAATCGAGTCCCTCTACTACATCGAACGTATGTTTAAACCAAGTGGCGGGAAATCTATCTGTTTAAAAATACACCACCCTTCTTGTTTAGTAATGAATAAACCGTAATTAATCAGTTTCATTTATAACACCCAGGCCTGATTACTGCCATGTGCAGAATCAAGGAGACACTTAAACAGAACCAGACTGCAGCTTTTCCTGGTTCGGACCGCTCGCTGTGCTCGTGGGTTTTGTGCTGTACCAGAAAAGCCAGATGAAAAATGTCTGGATGTTAGTTTTTGACCTTGACCTTGAGTGCAAATGAGGTCATGCAGCGGCGCAAAGGACTCCAGTAACCTTACCTCTGATTGAATCGGACGGAGATGCTGCGGCGTGACCTTAAACGCTTTAAAATGCTTTAAAACCCACCAGTGTGGCTGAATTAAAACACATCTGTGAAAACAAGTGGACAAAATCCGTGGCTAGTTAATCACAAACGGTTGGTGGCAGCTGTCAGGGATGAAACAATCAGCTATCGGGCTTAGGGGGCAATTACTTGTTCAGTTACGGTCAGATTGGTTTGGATAGCTTTTCCCCTTTAATATGAAGTCATCACTGAAAACTGCAGACTGCTGTGATGTACTAAGTTTCGTTTCTGCTCTTGTCTAAATGTGTCGAGAACGAAGCCAAAACCAACCTGAGGTAAATGTGCATCTTAATGCTTTCTGACTTCCCCGTCCTCATGACAACTCTCAAGGCTAGTCTCTTCAAATAAAGGCAGCAATCTAAAAAAATAAAATAAAATTGTGAGAGTATACTCCCAAAACTTCAAAACGTTGAACTGCTGACAGAAGAAAATTGCTAAGTGGTTGAGAGTTGTTGGAAAGCCATAGAAAGGTAGTAATGTCTTTAACAACTCATGTCCCAGTTTGCTGTGTGGCTTTGTCTGCAGGTTTGTCTCAGAGTGTGTGACTTGTTCTCTTTCTGTACATGCTGAGTCATTGGGAAGCAAGCTTTTGTTTTCTTCATGTAAAATATTATAGGAATTATAGAAGCTTCAGTGTTGTTGGGCCCTGTTGTTCTTCTGTTCAAAAGACAGAAAGTAAAGATTGTGACATTTAGACTCATCTATTGTCTAAATGTGTAAAAGCCACAGAAAAGTGTTATCTTTTTTTTTTACCATTAACAGCAATAATCCCGTCACAATAACAAATTTTGCTGGATGATAAATTGTCCCATGGAATTATCGCAATAAACGATAATGTTGATGTTTTGAGACCATTTTCAAGTAATATATTTGTCATGTTGTGACGAAATTTGGCCCCAAATGCAGCAGGCGAAAGACGTAAAATTCTGTAAACTTACAAAAATGTGAACAATTTCGCAATGAAGATATGTAAAAAAAAAAAATTACTATTTTAACAAATTCAGATGGTTGCACAATAATTGGTTCCCTTTATGGAGATGTCTTGTAGAGCTCCTCCAGCCTTTTAAGGCAGCATTTTTCTACCGTTTCATGTGAACAGGTTGGAACATATAGAGAGTTTCACCCTTGACCTTTTTGTACCTTCTCTCTGGACTGGAGACCCGATAACTCTTTTGATCCATGGTCTTCAGCTAGAGCCACAGCTTTTATACACTGTTTAGGTCTGGAGGCTGTGATGGATATAGAAGAGTGTCAATTATGGTAACATATGCTATTATTGATTTGGCCAAAGGTTTTAAATCACTCTACACCAATCTATTACTTGAAAATGGTCTCAAAACATCAATATTATCATTTATCGCGATAATTACTGGGACGATTTATCGTCCAGCAAAAATTAGTTGCTGTGACATGATACCGCTGATGCCATAGACTTTAACAAGAATCACAGGGTGTTGAAATGTGAAACAATCCCAAAGCATCACAGATCCTCCACCGTGCTTGGGCATGAGGAGGTTTCCACATAATCTGAAGGGTTAGCTGTTTAAAACATCAATACTAATCGTATCTGATTGAATCCTCCCAGGATGGTTTAGCAAAGTTTACTGCGACGTAGAGTTTTATTGGCTTTAAATGGTTGCTGTGGTAACCCCAAGGTTTGTCTTTTTTTCTGCAGCAGTAAACTTTACTTTTTAAGCTTCTTATCATATGAGATATGGATTATGGACAAGAAGCAAGCAGGTAAACGTCTTGGTAAAAGTTTATGTCACATTTCTAGCCAATCTAGTGAAACCCTAACCCTACTAATTAAAATGTCAAATTTAACTAAAAAAAAACTTGTTGTCAAATTTGTTTTAAAGGTACTTTTAAGCATAGCAATAATTTTGAGAACATGTGATTTATTTTTTTACCACGAAACAATGCGCTCTGTTTTTAGTGTGTGTTGCTATTGTAGTAAAACCAATGACTATTAACACATCTTGACCAGGGACAGCAACAAACCTGCAGATTGATACTGAAACATGGACACCATGTTTCAGTATCAATCCGAATACTGATTGATATTGAAATCAGTATTCAGTATCAATACTGATCCAGTTATCAAATCAGATCCAGATTTGATAACTGGATTTGATAACTGCAAATTCAGTTATCAAATCCAGTTGACAACTGGATTTTCTTTATGCTCGAAACCAGTTATCAATACTTTCAATACGTAGGTCAGAAATCCAAATTTTTTTTTTCCAACATCGGTCCGACACAGACATTAATATTGGATTGGTGCATCTCTACTGAAATCATCAGTGACAGACATGATGTAGAGATTAGGGGAAGGAAAAATAACCCAGCTGTGGGGTGTAAATGTTATTCAGTTTCCATCCAACACAAATAATAACAGTGGCATCCCACCAAGAAATAGAAAATCCTTGCTTAGCCGTCCATGACAAAGCGTCCTTAAAGAGGCTAGGACAGAGTAGCATACTTCTCAGCAGTGAGTAATTACCCAGTCCTGATAGCTGATGGATTTAACGTTAGCTTTGTTGTTCATAGCGTTTCCAGCTAATGGCTAAATATAGATTCCAGCCGGATCCTCTAATGCATCATGTGCTGCTTTACCCCCCCCCCCCCCCCCACCTCCGCCTCCCTCTCTTTACTTCTCATGCAATTCTAATGGGCCTGAGATGAGCGCGGAACATTAACGCGATGCTGGACACGCTCTCTCGCAGCGGGGACGCACGGCGGCCACGTCTGCTCTGTAAAAGCTAAAGCGTCGGTCCGCACGTCCGTAGAACTTCCTTTCATGTGTGACTTTACTATCACCATAGCAACTGTTGCTCTCCGACTGTAATCTGTGCACAAGAAATGTTTCAAAAAAAAAAAAAAAGAACAAACCAGAGGAAGACGGAGATAACAAGCTGACCAGACACTGAGGCAGCATGTCAGATGAAAGCCTGTGTTTTTTTTTTAACGTTGTCTGCTGAAGTTGGGATTGTCCGCCTTCTTCGTGTTCTGCTGCTCTGCTCTTAAAGCAAGCGTTCAGAACTTATAAAGTGGGATTCTTTTAAAAGGTTGTTAGCAGGTCATGGGTTACATGCGGTAGACAAGCCGGTGTCAACATGATGGAGCTGATTTGTCCTCTCTGAAGCAATAGCCATTTGCCTCAGACTCCTATTTACTTTGCTCAGATGTGAACTGCTTCCAAACTTTCAGCAGCACCGCATCATGAACCATCTCTTTTTGGTACAGAGGTAGAATGCGATGAAAATCCAGATGGACCTCAGGAATGATGGTCATTTTCAAGCCGATCTGCTGTGTAAGGACGGGCTTGTGCCATCCACGCTTTGATCACGCCCCGTCGACTTCTCCTGGACTTTGTAGGTGCATTTCTGATTGCTGAGACCGCAAAAAGGAGAGGGCAGATTAATTCACTAGTCATTTATCGTGCAATAAAAGCGCCGTTCACACCTGCTTTGCTCTCCTCTGTCAGTCCAGTGACAACGAATGTGTCAGTGTAATGTCTAAATTACCAACGCGGTACTTTTGCTCAAAGATTTACGATGGCAATCTGTCCAAGTTGGAATTAGTAACTTTATATGTGTTGCTTTTGAAAAGTGCAAACTTTGGCAGAAGGAGATGCTCAGGGCATGTTGTTTTTCAGACAACTAACTGCTGGAGGATGCTGCAGCTTCTCGTCTTACGGCGTCCTGCATGTTAGATAGGGTTTGATATGATAGCACTGCAGCCTCTGAGTTTTTCACCTCTCTCATGACTTTCTGTTACATTTTCTTGTGAAACAAGAAAATGAAACGCCTCGTCAACTCTTGCATCCATAATTTGGTCACCAGATAAGCCAGGTGGTGATGGATTATTTTTGTGGCTGTTGAAATATTTTCCTCCATGAGCTCCACAGCAACAGAATCATTCACCTGGGGATAAATCGTGAACAAAACTGACATCTAAACTGGAATAATTAAATAAATAAAATGAGACGGTGACGTCAAATGCAGCAGGACATTGGTAATTCCACGTCCTTGATCCCAGTACATGTGCCCTATTCACAACAAGACTGTATAAAAACAGACAAATACTGTAAAAATGAGACCAAACCTGGTGTTCTATAACGGCAGGGAAATTGAAAACTGAAACAAAAAATATGGCTGGATTTAACTGAGTTTAGTGCCTTTCCATAAAAACTTTGCATGTTCTCTTCAAGAATGAAAATGTTTTTTTCTTTATCTTTACTTCACTGTGCCTTTAGTATTTAAATATGTATTGATATTTATTTAAATTTTAACCTTGAAACCTTTTCAACTGTAACACCTGGAGCAAAGTGAAACGCCTGACCTGCTCCAAAAGTCACAGAAGCTGATGTGAACGCTTTGTTATTGATTTCTGAGCAGCTTTACTTTTCTATCAGAGCTTGCCTGAATGTAGGTAAGATGTTCCTTCCTGTAGGCGTTTCAAGTGGAAAGGTCACGGCTGTAACAGACACGGAGCACCAGTTTCCCCACACATGAACAAAACATCCATAACAGCTATTTCCTTCACTACGTGCCATTTATTCAGGTAAAATAACAGCCTTGTGGCGCTCTTATCCAAAGCCCGCTCTCGACCAACACCCGTCAGCACAGAGCACGGTACTCAGCTGGCAGTCGGTGACCTATCGACTCCGAAGAGAATTTACTTGTTGTTCTCACCTTTAGAAACCCAGAACTTCTTCCACCACCTCTGGGTACACAAGAACTTCGATACTGTGCTTCATTTTTAACGTCGTCGGCGCGGTTGAATGAGGGAACATCAGCTGCTGTTAGTGTCAGCAAATGCGTTTGCGTGTGTTTGCTGAGGCCTACGAGAGTTATGCTGTGCACATGGAGGAGGCAGATGGTGGGGACAGATTTTCTATTCTCGGATATTCGTTTTCTTTACCGCGTCTTATAGGCATCTGCTCCGATAGGGCTTACCTTGTGTTGCTTTTCTCTGTTTTTTTTTCCTTCTTCTTTCATAAAACATGAAATCTTCTGTGCTGAGATACGGGAAATAATTGTAACCGTCGCAGCTTTCGTGGTGATGAATTAAAACAGGATGGTGTGCGGTGCGTCCTGCCAGATGGGAGGGGAGGGAGGGGGCGGCGCGTACACCATGAGACGCTCTCAGAAAGGTTCCGAGGTTAACCTGCCTCGATGCTTGCATCCCCAACAAAAACGTCCCTGTTGCCAAGTCCTTATATCTGGAGGGGCACTTCTGACTCTCCATCTGTTACCATCTGTGCCTTCGCTGTCCCCGTTCTACTGTGACAAGGAAACCCATTCAGAGACTGGCTCTGAAACGGTACGGAGCATGGCGAACAGTAAATGTTCCCTCTGTGGTCCTGGAGCGCAGCTTCGGTGTCAGGTAGGGGATGACAATGTTTCATTTGAAACCCTCTGACATCCTGTTGTCTTGAGCTGCATTTTTGAAAACTTTAGTTCATCATGTTCCAGTTTCTGTCATCGTCTTAAGACATGAGGGCAAGAGGAACTTCAGCTAAGCAAGAGTTGGGATTGGGGCTTTTTTCCCCCACCTGACAACTACAAACGTCAATGTTTTTCATTGGGATTTGTTTGTTGGAATCCAACAAAATATAGCGTGCGATTATGTAACAAATGGATTATGATGTGTCGTCTTTCAAATCTTTTTCATGAATACCAATCTAAAATAGTTCGTACTTAGCTTTTGGCGTTCTGATACCAACAGATGAAATCTAAACAAACCTTCAGGACTCAACTATTCAGAATATCGTCCTCCTGTGTAAATCCAACTATATCTAAGATATCAGAGGCTTGTTAGAGAACTTTAGTGAAACAAAAAGCATCACAAAGACCAAAGAATACCATGGTAACTCTACAGACTTCAGGTGGGAGAATTGGATGTCAGAACTAACCATCCATCCATCGTCTGTACAGTCTTATCCTTAAAGGATTGCTGGTTGGCTGGTGCCTTTTGTCCAATGGTCACTGGCCAAAAGCAGGGCATATGCAAGTTGGAGAGATTAGCTGACCTGACAGTCATATTTTTAAACTGAGGAAGCCAGAGCGAGCCCACACATCCACCAGGAGAACATTCAAACTACATGCAGGCTGGAATTTGAACCCAGGACCTTGCTGAAAGGCAACATTGCCACCAACTGTTTTGCAACAGGACAACCTCAATAATTAATGTCCATGAGTACATGGCACATCTGAGCTAACTAACTAAATGTTGCTGCACATCTGTCATTTTACTTCAAACCTGATTTTTAGTGAGCCAAAAAAAATAAATTATTGACTAAACTAATTTTTACTCTTCTTTGAAGGGAAAAAGTTATTTTTTTTCCAAACTCGTGTTTTTATATTTTTTATAATGTCTATTGCAATGAATGCTACGGCCTACAATGTCATGAAAACATAAGTGCAAAGTCTATACATATTACACATAGATTTTATGTAAAGACTAATTAGTTTTGACCTCAATCTTTGAATCTGGGGGTCTGGATATTTGTTTATCTGAAGTATGACATAGGACACAATGTAGAGAACGTAGAATACAAAATATACTTTTGCCTTCAATATTGTATTACTGAACCAAATGCATTGACGTGACAATATAAAATAGATGTGAAATCACAAATTAGCCATGAAATACTAAGGATAACTATTTCTTGTTCTTCTCTGAAAAGAGCCGGACTTCCTGTCACTAAGGCAGAGCAGGACCCTGATCATACAGCCAGAGCTTTAATTAAATCTTATTCATGTGTTAGAATGGCCCAGTCAAAGTTCAGATCTTGGACTGAATTGAAAATCTGAGATATGACTTAAAAATTTGCTGTTCAGAGATGTTTTCCTTCCAGTTTCACTGAGTTTATAACATATTGTAAAAACAACGGGCGAAGATGTCGGTGCCTAGAAATCCCAAACCGGGAGAGACGTTCCTCAACATAGAAAAACAAATAAAGTGACAAAAAAATTCACCTCACACTTTTAAAAATCCTCTTTTGTGGTGTGTCACACAGAATCCCAATAAAATGCACTGACGTTTCGGTTTGCATTGGTATGGATGTAAAAAAAAAAAAAGAAACCGAGAAAAGATGGGGTATGAATACTTTTGCCCTGTGCATGCACATCAGAACAGCAGGACTCTGACCGCCGGTGTGCGGCGTTGCATGCAGCAGGCCACTCTTTGTCAGACAAATCTCCAGTCTCTTTCGTCACGAGCAAAATCATTGTGAGGGCCATTCAGCTCTGGCCTTCCAGAAAGCCCGAAGAATATATATATATATATATGTGTGTGTGTGTGTGTGTCACCTCCCTTCACGAGCGCTCACACACAAACACACACCTTCTCCTCACCTCTTCGATCTGACAGAGTGCAACAACATGAAACAGCATGCCCCTCAGCTCTTTAGTTTTCAAAATACAGCACGCTCGCTCCTCTCGATCTGAACCCGGAGCACGTAGCACACGAGTTACGCCATGCGCCGACTTGAGACGCTCGTTCCCTGTGCAATCCATGCTTTTTTTTTTTTTTTTTTTTTATGAGCATCTATCTGTGCGTTAACCTCAAAATCTCTCCAGAAGTATCATTTGGCGGATGGAGGGTGGAATGAATAAAAGGCACGCTTGCATGTAAAGAAACAAAATGGCACGGAGCATCTGGTTGGAGCTCATCTTGAGAGAGTGGCGCTGAATTGGGCCGATTGTGTTTAAAATGCAAGTGGAGCAGCATGCATTTTGCATTACATTACAGAGCGAGTGAGTCAGGAAGATCAGGCGAGAGAGCGCACAACGCCATGTGAATAGACTGTAGATACAGCAGGAGGGTTGGTTTGAACAACAGCGATCCTTTCAGAAGAAACGTCTCCCGGGCACCTCCTGCTCTTCTTCTTAATCAGTCTGTCGATGGATCCTGAACGTTGGCGTCTGACTAGGGCTGCTCCGTGTACGATGGAGGCTCGACGTACCGCCAGTCTCAAAATTGTTAAAATTCCAGGATTTGAGATCTTGATAAATAATTTCCAAACCTCTCCCATGATTGATGCAACACATGACCAGTACAATTCAACTGGGGGGAAAAAAATCTGTACAGGGAGAAAAAGTCAAAGAATAATAAAAAAAAAGCTGCTGTAGCGACGCTGCAAGTGTGGACACTCTGTAAATAATACTTTCTTGAAAGGCCTTTAGATTGAACTCCAGCATTCGGGTTTATTAAGTTTACACCTGTCACCATTTCTGGTGAATTTGTTGAACCAGAGATAAACTTTGGACATTTGGTTCAGTATTGCTTGAAATTTGCATCCTCTACTACCTAATGCCATAGTTTCCAGAGCGGTTACAAAAGATAACGATAATGTAACCATTAAAAGGTATCAGTCAGGAGATGCGAACAAAATATTCCTCACGATATCCCATAGAAAAGTTGCTAGGTCCAGTGCTAGGGATGCTAAGCCACTCCTCTGTGGGAGCCCTCTGTGTTTGTGTTAAAAAAAAGAAAAGTTAAAAGTTACCAAAATTTGTAGGTGTATGAGCAAGGATCCGAATTTGGAAATAATAGCGTGTGAGGTCAACGGGTAGGAAGGATGACGCAATTGGTGCACACCACCTTACGCCCAGTCCATCACATCAACTGTAGACCTCCATCAATGCTGTCACTGCTACTGGAGTATAAAAAGTTGTTTTTTTAAACTGGTATATTTAAAGTAAACTATGCTTAGCCTGGTGGTGGGCAAGTAAAGCCTGGTGGCCCGCCAGGCTTATAATGCACTGATTTCTGTACCAAACAGGCAAAAGATGGATGTTACTTTACAAAATTGATGAAACCACCATATGGAAATCTTCCAAGACTCTTGACAGTAAGAGTGAAGGTAATTTGAAAAAAGTACTAATTGTGTTCCAGATGTGATCTCGACTCTCTGTATTCCCAGCACGTCTACACTAGAAGTCCAAGACAGATGCATCTTCTCCCAAAGAAAACATACAGGCCTTCCTTACCAAGACCTTATTCGTGTTCCTGTTTCAAAATAGCCAAGCTAAAACCTTTGGGTCAGAATTCCAGAAGATAATTTTGGCACAGAAACAGCTCTGAGCTGAGAACTTTCGCTCAGATAAGACAGAGAGGTTTTTTTATTTTTTATGAGGTGGAAGAAAGGACAAACAGCAGCAGTCAGCATTGATCCGCTGGATGAGTACGGAACAGAGGAGTGACTCTGAATCAGACCCAGATTCGACGTTCACTTAAGAGACCGTAATGACTGAGCCATCATCAAACCCTCCCCCATCTGTTGAGGATTGTGGTCTCATGAATAAGTGAGAGGATTGCATATCCACGACGTGCACTTGCATTTGAACTTTTTTTTTTTTCTTCCTCCATTTTACACGAGAGTCCTTTAATTTGTTCCGTGCTATTTTCTGATTTTCCTTTTTTAAAATGTGTGGCTTGGAAGAAGAAATTCCCAACGGTTTGATGCGACATAATTGATAATAAAGTCAGTTTTGGGTGGAATAAGCTCATTTTGCTGTATCGCAGTCTTGGAGCGGAGCCCGAGAGTTGCTGCTGAGGATGTTCTACCTTGTCAACTTCATGTGCATGGATTAGCAAACCTCTTTAAGGGTGCTGCTAACTGATGTACAGGATGATCTCGTGACCTAGATTTTGAGAGAGGAAGAGGCCCTAAACTGTTAAAATTCTCTGAGGTGCTGCTGGTATCCTTGATTTGAAATTCTGCCGTCTCCCTGTTTTTTTTTACCCCACTTCTCCCGAACAAGGCTATGAGGGGTTGGTATACATTTTTGACGTGCGAGATAGCGCCCAAGGCTCGCCTCCACATGTAATCAAAACGGCGCGTCGGCAGACTGCGCGGTGACAAAATGAGAAAAAAGGTGTCGGTGTCAAGGAGATGTCAGGACGGCTGCGGAGACGGAATATTCAGCGCTGAGGTGGAGAGGATGTTAGTGGAAAGCCTGAGGCCATCCAGCCACACACTCGTGACAGCCCTCCCCTTCCTACCGCCGCCACCCGGCATCCGTCTCGTGGGGAGGGCTACGGCGGATTGTGGGTGAGCGCTGGACCGAGATAATTCCTCTCAATAGGAACCAGTCAGGTTGGTTTGTCACCAGCAATAGCACCCATGGGAACCACGGGACATGGGTGCAAGAAAGGAGTGAGTACACCCCCAGCATAATCCCCCTCGGCCTGCGTTTTTTTTTTTATTTGTTTGTTTTTGAATGCCTAACTGAATGATATAAAAGCTCGCGATAGTGTTGTCAGCGTTTCCCGGCATTTTCCCATTTCGTCCACCCACTTTGCCCAACTTCATTCCAATTTCAGCTTCAATCTTCTCTTCGTCTTTTCTCTCGTCGCGTTTAATTTGCTATTCACTCTGCATTTCCTATTCCATAAATATTTATACAAATGAACACGCACACATACACACACACACACACACACACACACACACATCCATATACACCGTATGCTTGTGCCAACGTGGCGTGATGCTAAACGTCGTCAAAATTGAAGTGAGTTCACACATCCTAATTTCCAGTATTCACCCCTCAGTTTCATTTTCTTATCTTTGTCTTGGGGATTTTCTTCCTCTTTTTTCTTCTCACTGCAGGTCAGGACCGCACGGAGGCGGGGCTTATTAAGCGTTTCCGTGGAGATGGCGTACGCTACAAGGCCAAGCTGATTGGGATTGATGAGGTGACAGCCGCGCGCGGGGACAAGCTGTGCCAGGACTCCATGATGAAGCTGAAGGTGAAAACTTCTCCATGGGTTTATCTCTCTCTCTCTCTCTCTCTCTCTCTCTCTCTCTCTCTCTTTTCATCTATGTGTGTGCGTGTGTGTCATTGAGGTTCTCATCATCTCGGTCTGATTTGGAAAAGGTTTGCTCGAGCATGACTGTATTGTCTTTTGAGTGAGTCATGGGAGCTGTCCTCTCCTGTGTGACTCATTGAATCTGTATGACTGACCTGCTGGAACACAGGAAGGTCCAACTATATCAATTCTTCGTTTTCTTTGAAGTATAAAAAAACAAAAAACAAACAGCTACTGAGGTTCTCTTGGCACCGAACTGTGTCGTTCCTCCACTTCAGTCCTCATCTAGTTAGCTGTTTTAAGTTTAGCGTAGCTCAAAGCCCTTCGCATTAATTCGCGCAAATATTTTTTTGTGACCTCCGAGGCAAACTGGCTCTGCATCCTGAGACGCTTTGAGCTGTGTATGACTTAAGTAGAAAAATCCCCCACACCCCCCCTGTAACCCCCGAAGCCCCAGCTCCCCCCAACTTACCCCCAATTAGTCTGTCTCCTCCGTGTTTTCTCGTGTCACTCACTGACTGCTATTTTTACAACAAAGTCCGTGCTGCTCCACTTGTGGCACATGTGCGAACTGCGATAACATGACCCAGATAACGTTATAGCAGGCTAGTGTTCTTTGCAGATTGTTGCAAAGTGAATCAGGTCAAATCCAGCCCCACGGTAAGAAGCAGTGCAAGTGGTTGTGCATTTGCTTTAAACATATAAGAAGCGCATGTTTATCAGTGTAAATAATTCATTTTTTTTTCTTTTTCTAAGCCACACCGAAAATGAATTCAAAGTTATTATAGGAGATTGTGCCAGATTTTAACCATGTGACTCACTTGGAGCATCTTGACCTAACTAATAACAGGTTCAAGAAAATACACTACAAAGTACCAAAGACATGTTCCAGATGGTTCTATAGCATTTTGTATCTTGTTTGTTACATAAATATTGATATAGAAATAATTATATATGCACTTATTGTTGATTTTATGGCCAGTTTCTTGTCTGTTCTCTCTTTTGTGCACACTTTAAGATGTAAAAAATGAACGATAGCAGGACAAAGTTCAAATTTACTGTTGGGTTAAATTGTTGTTTGACTTTAACTTAGACTTTGAGTATATTGTCATTCAACTGCACTTAAAAATGTACAAATTGAGCAAAATGTCATTGCACCACTCTAATGAAAGACATAATTACTGAATTATTTATTCACGCCTCATTGTAGAAATATCGCAAGAAGGCGACGCCACGTTTTTCTAGACAGAGTAGGTGGTGGAACACAGCTCCGCTGTGAAACACAATTTTCAAAAATGTAGACAAAATGAGAGGACAGTGAAACTCTCTTTAGTGCCTTATATTGGAGTTGAGCATAATTAGCAGGATTATCACAGTTTATGAAGTTAGCATTGGTTGATGGATAAAACTGGAGTCACCAAATGGAGAATGAATGTCCATACAGAATACAGTTTTCTTTCGAGAAGTTTCTTACACCATTTGTGGTGTTTCTGCATTCGTCTTAAACACTTTGTTCATACCGAGCCCTCTTCCCTCGGTAGCAACTTCCACACAGAGTGACTCAGTTAGAGCACAGTCTGTTAGACTCTAGGTGTGTTTTGCGTCTACTGATTAGAAAAAGACGGCGCTTTTAGCTTTCATCCGGCCGATCTCTGATCATGTGTAAAATCATCCAGTTCCAGTCAGCGACCAATTTCTTTGTGCGTCTGAAAATTACACTCATGAATGTTTATATTTTCTGCGTGGCAGCAGGGTGGCTCCATTAACCGACGAACAATTTTCTTTTGGTTTGAGAAAAATTTAATTACTGGGTATAAAACAAGCAAGGAGAATCTCTGATCTGATGTCAAAGTCAGATTGTGAACGCATATAAATACTGTAATAACTGACAAGCTTATGAAAACGAAAAATAAAAATCTCAGATTAAAATATGTTGAATGGCATATTAAAGTAGAGTCGATCACTCCTGCAGAGGTGATGCCATCTGTGATCATATCATCATTCATCTGGGAATAATCAATACAGAACGGACCGGGTGGTACCGGCCTCCAGGGCCGGCGAGAAAATACAATACAGTACTGAGATTACACACAAAGCATCTCCTGTATAAAAAAATGTTAAAACTATAGTTCATAAAATAAATAAATAAGAGTGCAGTTATGAGCTGTCAGTATCTTAACTTTGATATGTAATTTTGTAGAATCTTTTCTGACAGGAGGGGAAAAAATGCAAAATTTGAAAAAGGATTACTTTGGCCTTCGCTTATATTGCTGGAATGTTTCGCTGGCTGCGTTTCTATTACAAATTTGCGAAAATATTTATGTTCTGCTAATATAAAAAAAAATAAAATAAAAATTTCTAATGCAGTTTTGCGAAATAAATCTAATTTGATATGATTGAAAAACAACCTCGTCCTAGCAAAAAGACTCATCAAAAAACACAAGGTTGTTTTATTTATTTATTTTTTTTAAATTGGCTTGTTAAGTAAATTTATTTTTGTAATTTCAATTTGTACAATTTCATGGCTAACGGAAACGCAGCTAGTGTTTTACTTTTGAAACAGATATTTATGGGATGGATGCATTTCTTCATTTTAAATAAGCTTAGACAATGTAAGTAACTGAGTGCAGTAATGACACCAACATCTCAGAGATTTACAGTCTGTGGTCAAGTTCACCATAGGTGTGCTGTTGTCCTGGCCTCACGCTGACTGACCATAAAAACCTAATAAACATGTTAAATACCACCTGTTTTCACCTCCTGATTGAATCCTGCTGAGCTCCTCCAATAAAACCTGCATTATTTCAAAGAACTTTGGGCTGGAGCTGGACTCTAAAGACTAATCTCTTAATGTCTGTTTATTTGAGCTCCGCTCTGAGTTTGGTCTTAAATTAATTCGTGCAGGAGACTTGATTAATAAAATATGATTTCTCATTGGAAAAAAACTGAAACTACTTAAAGGAGGAAGGCGGGGAGGGATTTATGGAAAGCCGCACATGAGCCTCTTTGTAGGAGACTGGTTGGATAAATTGCTCTTGCTCTTATGCGTGGCTTCTTTATGTACCCCCTCCATTGGCTTTTCTAGAGCTTAAATGTGTGGGAAGCCCCAAAGGAGAGGCAGCACAGCCAGAAGACAAACCTTCACCCACACCCCATCCCGGGGGATATGTCCAATTAAACAACTTTTTGCTGCCTTGATCTGACATTTCAGCAGTGCCCTCCATATAACTCCGGCAGTCACAAGCCAGAAGCCAGTTACAGTCAATGGAGCGGTCGATACAGACCTGCTATTATCTGGACAGGGGATAGAGGAGGGAACAGGTCTGTATTGAGCTGCCTCTCGGTGCCACTGGGACTAAAACACAGAATGGAAAAGCCGATGGCTGACTGACAACACCCCTCAGCTCTTGTGC
Organism: Poecilia reticulata; assembly: GCF_904066995.2. Classification (NCBI taxonomy): domain Eukaryota; kingdom Metazoa; phylum Chordata; class Actinopteri; order Cyprinodontiformes; family Poeciliidae; genus Poecilia; species Poecilia reticulata. The sequence continues at coordinate 6,367,527 of NC_088846.1, forward strand.
CCACCTACCTCTTTCTCTCTCCATTCATCCATCCTTCCTTCTTTTTTTTGTTTTTATGTTTGTCTTGCTGCATCATATCGCCCCAGCTCGCCAGTTTCCCAAAAGAAGAGCGTTCAAGAGCGTTCATTCCTTCTGAAATGAATTTAAAAAAATTTAAATAGAGTTTATAAGGTTTTACTATTAAACATCTAAAAAGTGTGGTGCGCTTTTATGTTGAGCAACCCGGATTCAGTAGTTTGCAGAACCACTTTTTGCTGCCTTTTGAGTTGGGTTGGGCGACACGGACTCCAAGTTTTATCACAATATTTTGTGGTACTATTGTGATAACAGCAAAAAGTGACTATTGATTATTTCTTTGGGAACTGTAGAGCTGTGATTGGAGCAATTCCAGCCCCGAAAACACAAATATTGCTCTCAAAAACATTCCCATTTATAACACACTTCTTCAGGAGACCAGACACAAAAAAAAGTTTAGTGATACTCTCATTGAACAAAGTAGAGGAAAATAATAACAAAATAACAATGCTGACATTACGGACGGTTTTGGAGGGTCTCAAACATCATTAATTGGAATTTATTGTGCCAACGATAAATCAAAGTTCTTATAAGAAACTTATCAAGATAAATGATAAACAATGCGATAAATGCCCTCTTTTAATTTTGCGGTTTGTCTCTACCAAGTCTGGACATCTAGAGACTAAATTATTTTTAGTCCAGGCTTTCATTGGGTTAAGGTTCTAACAGGTACACATACATCAGCTTTGATTTAAATCTTCTGTGAAATGAGCGTGTTGAGTTTTATCTGCTCAGACTCAATTATTTTTCGGGGTTTTATTTAGGGATATCAGCTCAAAAGACAAAAGGATACAAATGCACATCACGTATTTTAGGTTTTATTTGTAAAAAGTGTTGACAATTATTAATCATTGTCCTTCCAGTTCACACACATTGTGTCAGTCAGTCACAAAACGTTGAGGCCATCTGAGCGCCTCGATCCTGTGGAGTTCCTCAAGGCTCAGTTCTCATTCCTCTCCTTTTTTCATTGTATCTTCTTCATTCTAGAAAAATCCTTGCATTATTTCCACTGTTATACAAATTACTGTTTGATGTATCTCCATATAAAACCCATTTGCCATTTATCTCTCCCTAAAGTGCCTCGACTCATCAAAGCTTGGGTGGCCATGCATTTTCCGAGCTTTATTGAAAAGAAAACGGAGGCGAACACTCCTCCAAACCTTGGTGATCTGTAGCCGCATGTTAAGCAACAGGTTCTTCTTAAACGTACTTTATAAATAAAATTGTTATGGATTTGGTTAAATTTGGGAGCACAACTCATCCAAATGTCAAAACCTCCAATTTTTTATTTTCCACAATACTCGAAAAGCTTTCAAAGAGGAATTTGGAAGTAGAAATGCTCTGCTGCACAGAGAAGGTCAAGCTTTTTTTATTTTTCACCCCTAAACCGAACCTGCTGCTTTGTCAGCCATAGCCTCTGCACATAAGGCAAAGTCTTTCTTCTCTTATCATCTCCCCGCTTTTCCTTTCTTCTCCCGACCGTTTTTCTCTCAGGCGTTGTTCAATGAAAGGCATGTCAAGCTCACAGGTTGCATCAAACGGAACACGGTGGAAATTTTAATTGTTTTCTTTATCGGGGCGCGAGAGTGTAGGAGAAAGGGGGGGGGAGGGGGTATAGAGAGTGCGGCTGCAGATCCATGGGAAAATCATACTTCAAAGGCTGCAGTGGTTGTTCAGTCAGCACAATGTGTGAAGTTGCTGGGGCAAGCCGCTCGGGCAGCAGCGCTATCCATTCAGTCAGCAAATCTAACCTCATTGTCAGTAGATGGTGCTTGTGTGTTTTTATCACGTCAAAGCGCAGAAGACCGACTTCAAGAGGTTGGGGTAATGTGATTCGTCACTCAAGTTGAAGTCAGATTCCCTCTGAGAGAGAACCTTCATAAAAAAGGCAGATAAAAGAACATCCTGTCCTATCGCACCCTTTCGTATCTCCTGCCAACCCAACCCCAATCCTTCACATCACATGAATCCCATCTTTTGAGAACCTCCCACAGTCACAAGTCGCCCCACTCTCACTTTTGAACAAGGCTAGCTGCCTCTCCCTTCACTGCTTTTCCTTCTGCTCCTTGCAGGGAATGGCTTCGTCAGCGCGTTCCAAGGGGGAGCACAAGCAGAGGGTCTTCTTGACCGTCTCATTCGGCGGGATCAAGATTTACTGCGAAAGATCAGGGGTGAGTAGCGCATCAACGCGGAGGCTGCGAGCATGCGGCCAGCTGCCGCCAGCGTGAGGATGTCCAGAGGGCACGGCTCACTTCACAACAGCTGCCTCCCTGGGCTGCCATCTTAGATGACTGACGGGCCGAAACGCCGTTACGTCTCGGTCTGCGCATTGACCAAAACGTTAAATATTCTCCCAATAACAGTTCAAATCAAGCACTCTCAAGTTACTCAGAAGGCAGTTTGACATTTGGTTTATTAAACATTAAGGATCTTGATGACAAGTTGGTGTTTATCGTGGAGAGGAAGTTGAGGATGACTGTGGCTCAATGGAAAAAGACATCGTCTTGCAGTCGGAAAGTCCATTTAGCCAATCCTCCTCTTTTTATTCCATCCCCGTAGTACGGTGCGTCGGTGCGTCACTGATTTAGACTCTCAGCATGACACGACCGTCAACATCTGGCACAAACTTCTTAGGCTTGAAAGCCTCACTTTGGCCAAACAACTCAACCTTTATCTTGTGTAGCATCTGTGCAAACAGTATACTATATTTCTAAATAAAAAAATGGATTATGATCAACAAGGTCAATGGACTAGTTCTCAGAAGTCTAGATACGACTCGGGAAGGAGTAGACAGACTAGAAGTTGCAGATGTGAGTGCCTTGTATTCACAGTGATTAATTATTTACATTACAATAAAGGAAAAGAAACATTCAAATGGCCATATTAAAAAAAAGGAAATACACAAAGAATGAAATATTAAATTAACAAATCAAAAGAAAACAAATCAGCTCCACAGTTCTAGCAACAAGCCACACTATTCAGTTCATACAACCCCCCCCCCCTGAACTGGGGCGGTTCAACAGGATCAGGTGAGTTGTTTAGACGGCTTGCTGTAGTTCATATACTGACAAAAGTCAGATCAGAGTGGGAACAGTTTTGTTCATGGGCTGCAGGATGTCTCCCACCAGCCTGGTGGGGAAACCAAATCTCAACACACCACAGGTGAAATCCTTTTAGGCTCTTGAACCTGATTCTTCAGCTCGCCATCGAACCTGGCCTGTACAATAAAGCAGGACCAGTCTCAAATATAATCAAAACATTCCAGTGTGCACACAAATAAAAAATACGATCGGCACTCATTGCAATATGAATAATCCTAATGATCGTTTACTAATCAATGCATTTCCAAATACATCTTATTCATAAAAAGTCAATAATTATGCTCCATACAAAAAACAAACAATATAAAAAAACATCAAGCTAGGCAAATACTTTAATATTTATGGCATCTCATTGTTCTCCAATTTGTTTGTTCAGAGTCACAATATAGCATCTGGATTGAGAACGCTAAGTCTTCATAAAATGACTCACCAATTCCGCAGTTCATAAGGCATACAATCGGTTTTGTTTCCCTTATCCCTCAGCTCACAACCGGAGATTCCTAAAGTTGGTACAATTTTATCAGCATCATACAAGATTAAACAAAAACAGAATGTTACACTCAACCGACCTGCAGCTCTGCTCTCCCAAACCCGTTCTAATCCTCCATGCTTTTCACTCCAGCTAATATACCCAGCAAATTAGCTGCTTAGTAAATCTCGCGAGAATTGCAGTTATATAATCAAACTATCGCGAGATTTTGGAGGGCAATAGTAGCGAACCAGAAAATGGAACTCAACATTTCACTTGGGTTACACTTGCTTAGCCATTAAATTTTTCCGTAAGAGAGTTGGCTCGTCTATGTAGATGTGATATTTAGATTGGTATTCCAGTAGATGGCAGACTACTGGAATTGTACAGGTTGTTCTGGTTGTTAGTGGTTTTTATTACACATGGTGACCAGTTTCTCTCAGCTTGACAACGTAGGTGAGACTTTGATGCAGTTGGGTGTTTTCACAGGACTTGGACACCAAATGCACATTTAAGTTGGTTATTGAATGGATGGCCCAGACAAACTTTAATTGACCTTCTCCAGACTTAAACCCTTTTTGAAGATGTTTAAAAGGCAGGTTCATGCCAGAAGCAACACATTTAGATGAGCTCTGCTATCCCTGCCCAGAAGTGGAGTCGTTCAGCCATAATTGTACAAGGATGTTTTTCATTTCTGCTAAAATATTTATCTTAGTATTGGTGAGAGTGTATATTTGAACACACAGGGTTTCTGCAGGCTTCACCAACTCAAATTTAAGACTTTTTAAGATCGCGATGACATAGCAGTCTTGAGACCTTTATGTACAAAAGACGATAAATTGGCGATAAATTTGCACCTATGACGGACTTTAAAAAGCTAGCTTGCTTACCAGCTACTTACTGATGGCCTCACTCATCTCAATACACAGAACATATGTGGGGGCGACTCAAACTTAAGCCTGTCAGAAAATATTATACTAGTATATATTACATAATATTAAAGTAGGGTATATATATATTTCTGCCATGACAAGATGTAAGACCTGTGATTAATGTATTTTAGGCCAACTTGCATGCATTTAAATTAATTTAAGACATTTTAAGACCTTCAAGTTAAAATTCATGAACACTATTATGATCCCAAAGGGAAACTACATTGCTTTAAATACATGAATTTCAGACTTTTTAAGGTTGGGTAGACACCCTGTCATTATTTCCACCCAACAAATTCAACCTATTGCACCTTATTTTTGCTTTTATAAACCATTAAACTGCTATGTTGTGTTATGGACTGCCCTTTGGAAAAGACATGGTTCAAATACGTCACCGAAAGGCCAAAATAATATGAAATTTTGGACCATGTAAGCCTCGTATTGCATCTTCGTGTGGTTAGCTTCTGCTGCAGGACCCCCTTGCAGATCCCTCACAATACGTCCACTCATCTCCAGGTGGATTTGGAGGATCGCCGTTTCATTACAGGATGATCCAGGGACTCAGGTTTTTCCCCTCCGTCCCGCGGCGCAGTGCCGGCTAGATGGGCCCACTTGGCTCATCAGCGCTAACCGCTAATTAGCTCTCAGTTCCACCCCTTAATGATCATTGCTGTTAATGCTAATTACAACATAGCTCCACCTCAGCTGTCTTTAGTGCTAAAATGATAATTGAGCAACAGTGATTGTCTTGCGGCTGCCGGCTCCCACCCGACCACCCCAAGAAAAAAAGCCCTCGCCTCGAATTGTTCCTTCTTTCCAGTCTGACTTTTTGTTTCTCCCGAAATGAAAAAAGAGTGTTTAGCTTCCCGCCATGACCCAAGAGCTCACCCTGTTCCGACAGCCTCATCTGTTGTTTCAGAAGCCGTGGCCCCCCCTAATGCGCCGCGTTGTATTTACCGATTACACGGCGCTAAGTAACCCTGCGCTTAATACGCCTCTGTGGGTTATTTAGGTGGAAACGGGGAGAGGGGGATCACTACGGTGTACAGTCAGCGAGCATTTAGAGGGAAATGCTTTCAGTAAAGCCGACATGATTCTGTGGCGTATGGAAGCGCACTTGTCGTATTAGTTTTGTATTTAACATTAATCTGGAGCATTACTGGCAGCAGGCCCCCACAAAAAAAGAAAAACCCGGGTAAACGTTGAAATGAAAGCTCCTCCCGGTGCTTAAGCTCATCCCGTCTAACAGCAGCAGCAGCAGATGGGTGTGCCTTAGTGGCAGCTGAATTACTATCCTTTGTGTATGAAGGTGTTCTCTCTTTCTTTTTTTATCTTTTCAGTATATCCTCTGCTCCCTCATTTACCTATTTTGCATTTGATGTTTCACGGCAGCACAAACATTACGCAACCAGGTTATGCAACTCTGTTCCATGCCGCGGAAGCTACAATATCACAAACACCGTAGCAGTACAGACTTGGAAGTTTCTTCCCTGCCAAATTGTTCGGCTGTACAACAGCATGCAAAGACGTTTTAAAGTGGGTCTAACCTACTTTGGATGGCAACAAAGAGCGCAGCTCTGTGTCACGCTTTAAAAAGACAGAATACAAACCTCTTAACAGGAGAAGATGTCACCCGCGTTGATCGCCCCGCCTTCCTGTCGTTCAGGTGCTTCTGCATCACCACTCAGTCCATGAGATCAGCTACATCGCCAAGGACACCAGGGACCACCGGGCCTTTGGGTACGTCTGCGGGAAGGAGGGCCACCACCGGTTTGTGGCCATCAAGACGGCGCAGTCTGTAAGTTCTGGTGCCAAAACCGAAAAGTGAAAGTTTGTGTAGTTTGTATAAAATAAAGCGTGGGTGAAAATATGCAGCTTTTTACGGATTACGCCACAAACGTGTACGTGTTATATCAGGATCTCGCAAACCAACTCACGGTGGTGCGTGATTGTAAAGCGGAGGAAGACGTGGTTTTCAATGTTTTTTTGTTTTGTTTTTTTTTTACAAATAAAGACCTTCAGTTGGAGGATCATTGGATCATCAGTAGAAATACGCTTTTTGAATGGTCCTGAATAAAACAAGAAAACTTGAGTAATTCGTAACATTGGTGCATTTAACAAGGCAAAAGGGAAACGTTTGTATTTTATTTAGGTTTTAGGTTTTACTTACTGTATTCTTTCAAGACGAGTTTCTCAGCTTTTAGGATGTTTTCACAAACCCATCTTAAAAATTCCATGCTTTCAGGCGGAACCTCTGATTTTTGACCTGCGCGACCTCTTCACGCTTATTTATGACATCAAACAGCGGGAGGAGATGGAGAAGAAGGCTCAGAAGGACAAACACTGTGAGCAGGCCGTCTACCAGGTAAGGCTCCAATTTCCACTTTTCCTCCACATCATGTTTCTACGCATTATCCATATAATACACAAAAAATCTACATATAATCAACTGAACTGATTAAATTTATTCTCACTTTAATCATACGAGTGTTGATGCCTGTGATTTAAGTAAATCACAGCAACCCTGTGTCATTGTGTAACTATGTTTGCTTACTGATAGACTTGGATTGTTTCTGGGTTTTTTTTTAGCCCTTTTTTTTTTAATTTTTTTTTTTTATGAAACTGAAAAACAAAATGTGTCATCTGCCCTCTTCCTCAACTGCAGACCATCCTCGAGGACGAAGTGGATGACCCGGTGTACCAGGTAGGTGAGCGGGAGCAGACCCAGAGCACTGGACTGCTTTTCTAGCTTCACTGGAATAAAACACACTGAACGGGGGGAAAAAAAACAAAAAAACTTTAATATATTGCTTCTTTCTCCAGCCACTTATCTGCTTGGATTAATATTTCATAATATTGCACCATTCAGTAATACACAGTAGACCATCCTAGTGAACAGTTATCTTCAACCATCCAACTCCCATTTTGCCAGTGCAGTGTTGTACAACCATATTTTCCGAGTGAATCTGTGTCAGTGTTCGGATTTTCCTCCAAGACATGCCCCCTCTTCACTTCCCCCGACTGGATGTTATCCCGCCCCCCACTATTTTTGCCCTGTATTTATTTGGCTCAACATAACTTCTTTCTTTTTTTTTGTTTCTATTTTTTTTTCTCTGTGTTTGCTCACACTGAATACAGACAACACTAACTCTTACTCTGAATGCTATGTTCAGTGGTTCGTCCAAACGCCCCACCTCCCCCCCAGAGCACCTCTGGTCTTTGCTCTTGATGTGTGTTTTTACATGATGTCATTCCCATTTGTAGCTTTCGATTTTTGTTGATGCTGGTTGACAAAACGCCTGACTGTGGACAGAACCTTTGGCATTTTGGGATATATGTTTTGTTAAAGATTTTCTTAAGTGGATTAAGTCCATTCCAGTAGGAAATCTGGAGCTGGATGAATGCTGCATTAAATTATTACTCAGAAGCTGGAATTTTCTGATTGTATTTTGGAAAGATTTGATGGCCTCTCCCAAATCGCTATCCCAAAATTAAATATGGCTGCCGTGTGCGTAAAATATAGCAATAACTACTGACAATATTACATTTTTGCATTTTGGTAAATTATTTTAGGACATATTATTGTACACCATCAGCTTCTGAATGTGCGATTGTAATGTTTGAATCATAAAAATGCAATTTTACGTTTTCTTCATTTAATTAAATTACATTTTTGTTTATTTAATCAAGGACAGCACAGTAAACAATGTTACATGACAAAAACTATCAACCGTTGTTTTGTACGAAGGTTTTTACTAGCCACATGCTAATTTGCAAACCCAGTCTTTGGTTGGACCATTTAAAAAAACAAAATTAGAAATTCCCAACAAACAGAACATTACAGTAGGTTAGCCACATGTTAGCGCAAAGATGCTATCTCGTTTTTTGAGGTAAACATGTCCTTGCAGCTCGTTTCATCTACAGTACTTGAAAAAATAATTTCAACTTTTTTAGAGAAATAAATTGGACATAGTAATTGCATAAAAATCAATATTTATAAAAAATGTGGCTTCTCATATCTTGGCTAAAGCGCTACCCAAATTCAATCTTCTGAGGCAAACAGATTAGCAACCTTTTAGTGCAAAGATGCTAGCTCTTTCGTGAGGTAAAGCTATCCCTACATGTTTCAGCTACAGTATTTGAAAAGGAATACATTCTTCTTTTTTGAGGAATAAATTTAAGATGGTAGTTCTAAGAAAAAATAATCAATAATTAGAAAAAAAAGTAGTTCATCCCATCTTTCCCAAATCGCTTCTACACACATAGCTTACGGTGGTTTCATCCATCTGTCACCAATATCTCCCAAAATGTCAAACAAATTTCTTCTTTTCATTTCATTTTTGCATCAATTTCAGTGGATTTACAGCTGTGACATATTTTTAGACAAAAATATCTGAAGCAATTTCTACACTGAAAGTGGAGTTTGACACTGCTGAGGTGGAAGGCTAACCTTCAGCTAAGACCTCCACATTGCCTTGAACTACTGCCTGACCTGTTATACTTGTGCTCTTTCCTCTTCCCACCTCACTCTTTTTTTTCTTTTCTTTTCTCCCTTCTTCTTTCCCATGCCCCATTTTTCACACTCTTCCTTCCCCTGATCTCGTTCCCCCACCCTCCTCCACTCAACTCCATCCCCGCTCCCTTGTGCTTTCACTTATTCTGCTCATGTCTCCACACCTCTATCTCTCTGTTTTATATGCCATCTTCTCCTCCTTTTCTCTCTCTCTCTCTCTCTGTCTCTGTCCTTCCCTTTCATTATTTTCTGCATCTCTATGCCTTGCCCACTGATTCTGTTCTGTAGTACATAGTGTTTGAGGCTGGACACGAACCCCTCCGTGGCCCCCAGTCAGAGGAGAGCGTTTATCAGGTACAAAGACAAGTTTTGCCCCACTTTTTTTTCCTCCTTCTTCATTCCTTATAAATAAAAAGATAGCAGTATTTATGGTATGGCTCTGACCTGAAGGAAGCTCCAATGTGTTGACTGTTTTTGGAGAAAGGTTTTTTTTTTGGTTTGTTTTTGTTTTATATGAATTTTTTTTTTTTTTTAAAGATAAAAATTGAGCAGTAGACTCCAGTGACACTTAGAAAGGGGACCCCCTTAGATCTCATGATTTCACAAGATTGAGTAAGACAGAAAGTTTAAGTAAGATGAAATACTTAAAAGCTTTTAGTCCCATAAAAAAGGCAGCTCAGCTTCCTCTTTGGAGATCTCGTCTGTTTTTGCTTTTTTTTTGTCATTTCAAATCATCCAGAAAAAATGTAAATCAGACACAGATAACCTAAACACAAAAGGCAGTTTTCAAATGCTGAATAAATTTATTAAGGGGGAAAAACGTTATCCAAACCACCCTGGATACTCATCAGTGCCAGACCTGTAGGATAAAGAAATGACTTTAATTGAACCAGATTGACAACATGAAGTAGGAAGTTTGAGTAGACCTCAAAAAGCAACAGAGATAAGAAGCACATTTGTTGACATCTGTCATTTCAAATTTCATTGAAATTACTGGAGAGGCTTATAAAGCCATTTGTATGGCTTTTGAATCTCCACTGAATCATAGAAAGCGCCAACAACCACATGCTGAGAAAACATGAAGCAGTAGAGAAACTTCCTCTGAGCTCTCAGATGACTTTTACCTTAACAACAAGACTTTCTGAAAAATGCCCGTTCCGCTACATCTGACGCTTTTCAGAAAAAAACTCACCTTACTTATCAACAAGCTGGTGGCAGTGTGATGGTCTGAAGCTATTATGGTTGTTAAAGACCTGAACTACGACCTCCTGCAGAAGGACAGTGATCCACATCACACCACCGAGTCCACTACTGAATGACAAAAAAAAAAGTCCAGTCAAATTTGAATTCGAGTTCTATTGAAATGTTTTGACGTGACTTTGAAAACGCTGTTCAGGTTCACAAATAACACATGTTACTATTTGGGCCATGCTAAGAAAATAAAACTAAAACAAGTAACAAATGACAAGAATAAAGTCATAACAAGAGAATAAAGCTGTGCGTAAATAAAGTAGAAATAATGCGAGAATAAATTTGTAGCATTAAGACGTAATATTATGACTTTATTCTCATATGAGTTAATTCTTGTAATTTGATTAATGCAGCCCTAATACTCCATTGTACAAAAACCCACAAATGTGGCTGAATTAAAAGAAAATCTCCAAAGATACGTGGGTCCAGCTCCTCCACAGTGGCCTTAAAGACTCCTTCCTGGTTAATAAAATGTCAAGTAATTACGTTAAGGGTGCAAACACTTTTCCCAAATGGCCATGCTGGTTTGGAAAACTTTTTCCCATATTCAATGAAAACTCCACATTTTTGTATTTATGTTAATGTTGTCTGATACTTAAATGTGCTAATCAAAACATTTTTAACTGTGACAAAAAAACAAAAAAAGGCAAAAATGAAAGAAACTTGCTTTGGGGCAAATGCGCGCTCTATGCCAAATTGCACCTAAAGCAGTTTACAAAATGTGGAGGTGAGCTGTTCAACTTGAATTCACCCACTGCCTACGTACACCAAGGTCTTCTTCAACAGCCAACACCATGACCTTTTGATTTTGGACCACTTGAAGGACCAGATAGAACTCCAGGGACGCGTGGAGCGGCTTAACACCAGCCTCCACCCACCCTGTACCCCGGTCTCCATTTTCCTCCTCCTGTTTCTGCCTCTCCAAAGATGAAAGTTGCAGATGGAGAAAGAGAGAGATTAATCACTTGCCATGCCATTTGATCTCAGAGTGAAACAAGATCAATAGACTTCGGGGGAACATAACTGAAAGCTAACCAGTTGAGGTAGCAGATGAAGAGGCGAGCAGCGGGGTTAAGAACCAGCAGATATCTTGGATAGCTGTGAGGAAAAAAAAAAGAGAAACGCCAGAGCCAAGGTATTTTCATATCATCAAATGAGACAGCGCAGACGGCTGTCGAATAACAATAGGCTTTCTTAATACACACTGAACCTCCTTCAAGCTTTGTTTGCAATCAATATCGATTTAAGCAGAATTGATCCGGCGGCGCAACTGTACAATTTGCATAATCCTGCGCTGCTAAAAGATAAGTGCATCTAAATTATTAACCTGGATGGAAATTGATTGAGTTAACTTTTTTCTACTTTAATAGACATGTTTTCTTTTTTTCTTTTCTTTTTTCTTTTTTTTTTTTTTGCACACTCCTGTGTTGAAATACTTGGCTAGCGAAGAAAAAGTAAAAGTTGTTGATCTGTTGACAACCATATCAATCGACATCCGATCTAACGCAGGTCCCAACCAGTCAGCAGAAGGAAGGGATCTATGACGTTCCCAAACGCCATTTCATGACTGTAGGTGTTTTCATTCTTATTATTTACTTTTTTTGGTTTTTTTTTCTTACTTTACTGCTTACAAACCTCTCTTTAAGACCCCGCGAAAGGAGTTTCTTAAGCCACAACTGGCCCATTTTGCTCAACTTCATCAAAGGTTGCAAAAGTATTCACACCCCTCGAACTATGTCACATTTTGTCACATAACGGCTAAAAACCTCAATGCATTTTACTGGGAATTAATACGCTGGGCTGACATGAAGTAGTGCATAATGGTGAATGGGAGGGAAAGTAGCAGGAAGCTGGTCAGAGCTGAAGACAATTGGAGCTAAACATCACACAATCCAGAATGAAAATTTTTTAGAAATTGCTAAAAACTTGAGAGATTCTCCTTTTAGCAGAACATCGTCCCTAAACGTCCAGCCAAAGTTACAATGCAGTGGTCTTGCTCAAAGGTCCTTTCACAGTGGTGGCTATAAACTATTAGCACAACCGATGAAGAAACCAGTTGTTTTTAAAATATAGATGCAAAAGAATGACTGGTTTTAATAGTTTTCTGTTTTGAACCCATTTTGTTTCAGAAGTTCAATAGGCTGTAATCATTTATTTGAATAGTAACTATATTTTATTGGTAAAAGTTGGTCAAAAATGTTCTTTAAAGGTTGCCGAACTCTGCTTTAGATCAAACCATATTTACATGTTTTAATGTCCTAGTCATAGTCCAAACTTCTGTGACTTGAAAACTGACTTCACCCGGTTTGAATAATCGTGACGTCATCTGTGTAGAACGCCACACAAACTTGTCATTTGGCACTACTTTTTATTGGCCCATCATGTAAAAGGCATATAAATACAGGGAGGTTTATGTCTGCAATGTGACACCTGAAAAGGTTCTTGGAGTGTGGTACTGCTGCAGTGTGGTAAAGCAGGGAATTGGCTCAAAAAGACAACAGAAAAACAATGTTCTCTTTTCTTTTTGTCATGATAATGAGACTGGTGGTACCGCAGAATCTTGAAGACTCGAAAGCAGCAAATTGGTCGACCGAAGTCATCTGTAATTACACAGAACATTAGACCGGCCAGCTTTGTGTACAAAATCCAATCTTGTGCAGAATTAGATGCGTGTCATAACCAGATGCTAGAGATATAAAAAAAAAAACAGATCAGTTTGCCGGTCCCGTTGGACTGGAACGCCGGGCCGGTTCCGCGCCGTGGAATGGCTGCGTTTGTCTTCCTCAGAGGGTGGAAATGAGAGGTTTGTAGGCGGTGGAGAGCGGGGGTTGGGGGGAGTATTGAGTTGAGTTGCATGTTGTGTTGTTACATTTACATTTACAATCAAGGCACCTGTAAAGAACAAAACTAAACAAAAAAAAAACTGCTCCTTATTCAGAGAATTTGTGTGACGATAGAAAACTTGAGATTTCTCCCCCTGCTTTTAATCAAACCGAAGCCGGGTTCAGCTCAAGTCTCTGCCATGCAATGATAATCCTGTTTCATCTCTAAAAAGAAACATTTATTCAACTCCCACTTTTACCCAACATTCACCAAAAAAAAAAAAACCTCCTGTCATTTGTGTGTTTTGTAGCCCAGCGTATCGGACAGATAAACTGTCTCAGCCCAGTTGCTATCTCACCTAAACAGCCCATGCCGGTTTAGGCAGCAGCGCTTCCATATCTCTAAGTGTTACTGCTTGTCTGTTCATTCAGTTGGAGCTTTTTGAGAGCCTCGAGCTCCTCCGATGTGTGTCAGCTCCCTCGGGGGGGAAAGACCTCTGTGTACAATGTTTGCTTCTTTCTTTTTTCTTTTTTTTTCTCCTTCCTCTTCCAAATTCTGACTCATTCTGTGCCCCTTGATGGTTATCGGCGTGCCATGCAAACTGTCACCCCTTTATGTCCGCAGCCTGTGGGAGGAGGACATAAACGCCACGTTGGCAGCGGGCTCACCGGCCGCCGCCGCCCCCGTTTTCGTTTGTTCGTTCCTTTTGGTTTGACCCTGTGAGTTTAGCTGCAGCATGCAAGTCTGTGCGTTTTGTGTGGATTTCCACGCTTTCAATCACTGTCTGCTTGGGCATGGCTGCAACCATTCCATGCAACTTTTTCCACTCCATGTTTACAATGTTTCACCTAAAGGGTTGTGAAAATGATTTTGCTCCCCTATGAATTCTTCTGTTTTTACTTTTGTCACATTTAAATCTTTCAGATCGTAAAATAGTAAGACGGTGGACGCCCGAGACTTGTTCGATTTTAAGGACCACAGCCATTGACCCCCTTTAAGAACACTTATGACTTACTATTTAATAGTTCAAACAAATATAACTTAATATGTGTTCATATGCACAGTAGAAACCACCTAATCATTGTCACAGAAGCTAATCTAGTCTTCCATATTTCTGCTCTTGGGAGTTCAACCAATCAGCACTAAGGAAAATAAACGGTGCTCCTGGGTTGGCGGCTTTACAGATGCTAGCCAATTACATAGCAAGTACCATTGCACCCAAGTATTGTACCTTCCAAAGCTGCATTTTCTTTCGATTGTTAGATTTACTCTATGGAATTGGGATTGCATTCTACCAACAAAAATTGAGTGAACACTGGACCACAAACAGGCGGGAGTTCACTGTATCTAAGAAAGATGACCTGAGTAAATACCAAAGTTGTCAAATGTTGATAGTAAAGGGAAAAGCTACGCAAACCTGTTAACCCTGGTTCGTTGACAAGTATCGTCATCGCTTTTACGTCGCTGCAAGAAATGACGATTCTGACAGCGTCTTGAACAAATTTAAGTCTAGACTGATCTTTTGTTATACTCTAATTTTTTTTTTGTTATTTAGAGATGGTCTCGCTGTTGTGCTACATAAACCAAGTCTGCTTGAGTTTAAACGTTGGCTGGACAATTGGGCCTTGAAGATTTCCTGGTGAAGCAGAGTTTGTGGTTTTATGAATTAAGTCCTGAAATGGTAAAACAGCTCAGACTTAAACATTACCACCACTGGTCTTTTTGTGAAAATAGGAGAGGGGAACTCTTGTAATGGTTTCTAAACTGATGGATTGCACTGGTTTTATTTCTCATGTTGTTAAATCTGTACATTTTTCACCTCCTTCGTGTCGTCAGATTGATTCTATTGGAGGGATTTATTGATCTGGTGGTTTTCAGACCTGGTTTGGAGAGGCATTTTTCCAAGACAAATGATATCAACATTTGAAAATATTGTTTTATGTTTACTCAGGTAATCTCTGATGAGATAAAAAAAACTTTTTAAGTGTGACAAAAAGACAAAACGGAAGAAATCTGTGCAGGGGGTGAAGACTTTTCCACAGCGCTGGCAGTAGTGTGAGTAGACCTCAGAGGGGGAGTAGAGCAGGGGGCTTCAGTCTGCGTACAGGGCAAGGTGGTTCCATGGTCTCGGTCTGGTGGTTTCAGGAGCGTCTCCCATTATTGGTTGAATTAAAACCCGCCCCCTCTCGTGTGTGTGTGTGTGTGTGTGTGTGTGTATCTCCTCCTGGAGCAAAAATCAGCATGATAAAGCAGCCCGGGCTCTCACCGGGGCCTCTCATGATTGGCAGACATAAGAATATCTAATCAGAGTCTGTTTTATGGAACCCAATAGCCTTTTATCAACTCAATTATAGCGAAGCATGAAAGATTCATTTTAGATCCATTAACTGATAATGAAATGAGGGGGATAGTTGTTTCTTGCCATCCGCAGCACAAAGCGTCTTTATGAATAGATTTTTACTGCCCACTCCTACCCAACCATGCAACCACCGGCGGCCCATGTGAGAAATAAAACGGTCATGACTCTGGAGTTTTTCAGGTGCTGATGTATCACCAGACTTTTCCCTCTTTTTTCTTTTTTCCTCCCCCCTCCCTGCCTCGTCGTACGGCCCGACTCGTAGAACATCAACCACTTTGATCTTTTCGGCGACATGTCCACCCCTCCCTCGGTGAGTACCTCCAGCAAAAAAAAAAAAAAAAGTTAAAAAAAAGGTTAAAAAAATCACGCTTTCATGTCAGTGGAGCCGATACGAGTTCTGTCAGGGCGCTGGTGGCGATCGGAATCGCTCTGATCTGACGGCAGAAACGCTCACAGATGGAGCTCGGTGTGACTTTTAGGTGACTTTGATAGAGGTGACATGCGTGTCCTTCCAGATGCCCCCGTCACCTGCCAACACGCTGGACCCGAACCGGAGCAGCCGCCAGCAGCAGCACACCCCCGCCGAGCTGTACGCCCCCTTCAGCCCGACCTCCGTGCCGTCAGGTAGACGACCACGCTTCCTGTCTCACTTCCGATTCAAGTTGGGAACACGATGAGCTCTATCATTTCTATCACTCTCCTTTGAGTGGAAGGAGCATTTGACAAATTTAATCAAAAAGTCAAAGAAAATTACCTGTAGGCACATTTGATATTAACAAAAGCATGCATGATATTCAACTCTTCCACATCACTTTGAAATGGCTAAACCACAAATGTGTTTTATTGAGTTTTTATGAACTAGGTAGGGAAAATAAATATGTTATTGACTAAAATGAAACAACAGAGCATTCCTCTGGTGCATGCTTGATAATTTATAGATTCGCTGATTAATTCTAACAATTATGCACTGATTAATAACTAGACAGCAAAAGGTGTTTAATAAGAGATTTTGTGTTGTATAGTTTGAACCGAGTGAAGCTGAAGCTTTGCCTTTTGAGGAGTCTGAACATACTTACAGGGCATCTTAAATGCAAATTCTGTATTTTCTGTACAGTTTTGCAATTTTGTTTCGCTTCTTGGTGTTTGTGTAACCACCATGATGCTGGCACCAGAGTGAGGATTGTGTGGCCCATTTTATGTATAGATAGTTGGTTGGATAGATAACTTGTCCTTATTTCAAAATTGATTTGTGGTAGAATATCAATACAGGCGTATCTCAGACACAAAATAACATACAGGCCAACTAGGCATTCCTTCAGATACATATCAGATATATATGAAGTGTATCTGTAGTAGCTTAAAAACTTGTGAAACCAATAGGAACTTTTATCTGTTTTTAGTAAGAGGCAGACAGTCGTCCAGGTGAAATTCAGTCATAATTTTGTTTTCCTTGTTGAGCACAAGCTCCTTGTAAATACTGTCCACTGCTTTAAAATTTACCTTTTGGTTTACTTCCATGTTTGCCGTTTCCTCTGCTTGACTTCTTACAGCTTTTCAAAATGTCTATTTTAGAATTTTAGAATCCTTGACTAATAGTTGTTCCATGATGAGATTCTCTCAGCTCCTCTAGTCTTAGGCTGGTCCTCTTGACTGTTTCTCAGTGTCCTTCTCTCGCCATTGAGCTGTTGATTGGTTGAACTCCTCCTTCAGATGCTAAAAGCTCGACGACGTTTGCCTCCTCCAGGTTATATGACCATGGGGCCGGTCCAAGCGGCTCAGTGGGCCCAGCAGCCGTTTCCCGGCCAGGCTCAGACTTTGGCCTTCCCCGTTCAGGGACCCCTCCAGGTGGCTCAGGTCCTCCCCGGCGGTCAGCCCATCATCCTGAGCCAGGCCAACATTTTCCCCACCACCCAGCAGCAGTGGGCGGCCATGGCAGCGTATATGCCGGCCCAGACGGTGGGAGTTGGGGGCCACGCCATACCAGCTGCCATGCTCCAAGGCCTGGTCCCCATTACCACCATGTGCCCCCAAGCGTGCGACCTGTCGGCGCCCTCCTCGGCCATCACCAGCCCCCAGCACATGGCCGACCCCGCCCTGCTCCAGAGGCAGCTCAGCCTGGGGAAGGAAGGACTGGGCGTGGACTTGGACGCGGGAGAGGGCCCGTCCACAGCGGGACCCGGCGTGGTGTCCGGAGGGGCAAGCAGGTGCGGAACCCCTGGCCTCATGAGTGTGCCTGACACGCTGGTCTGCAGTCAGCTGCTGCCTCCACAGGCAGCAGCCAATCAGGAGGAAGAAGGTAGCTGTAGCGACCTTGATCTGTCCAGGATGACTTTGAGCCCAGGAACATCCACCTCGCCTTCAACTGAATCACGTAAGTGTGTTTGAGTGCACTTTATTCAAGCAATTTCTATCAATCAATCAAACATGTTTATTTGTACAGAATATTTCAGCAACAAGGCAGTTCAGAGTGCTTTGCATCATAAAAACATAAAAAATAAACCGGCATAAAATCACCAATTGAGAAACCAGTGACATACACTACTTTTTATCAATGCACGTCATGAAGCTCTAAACAAGTTGATCTTCAACCTTGTTTTAAAGGAATTGATTGTTTCAGCTGCTTTGTACTTTTCTGGAAGTTTGCATAGAAACTGAATGCTGTTTGGTTCTGGTACAGTTTATCTGAATAGCTTGATTTTTGTACATGTTTGAATATCTTAAGGTACCTCAAGATATCTGTATTTAACATAGACTGAGCCGCCATGTTCACTGGCACTTTGGTAAACAGGATGGGGTGTTTTCAAACCTGATAGTCCGGTAGGCTCGGCTTGATTTGCTTCCATCAGTAAAGCATTAAGCAAACTACAGTGCAGGGCATTCTGGGTAAATATAACCAAAACAAACACACAAGTCAAATAGTAGTGGGAGAAATGGCTTGTGCTCTTTTACCAGAGACGAAAGAGAAATCCTACAACTGCTAAAATATGACTCCATTTTGTATACGTTTTGTGAAGAAGGATGTTTTGTTCAGCGTCTTCTAAGATTTTTGTGCCGTTTCCTTCAGTGGTTCTTGGTGCAGTACTACCACAGGCGAGGAGGGGGAACAGGTTTTGGATCATTTGACAGTGCAAGGTGAAAGTGAACTGCAGCAGCTGAAAATGTAACAAATGTTGCAATTTTAGTGCCAAGTCAAATTGAGTCTATCAGGTGTGAAAACATTGTAAAACGGCTTCCTCCAGAGGGTTTCATCACCATGACCGAGCTACGATGTGTTCACTGATTGGAAAACGGTCAAGTCGATCCAGCCGATTGGTCATCGTTTGGGCGAAGTGAGCTGAAAACAATCTGATTTCAATCAATCTCTAGAAACCATTGACTGGAAGGACTTTTGAGATAGTGATCTTTGTTTCCCTGGTAACCTTCACTCAAAGGAAATACCCAAACACCCTCTGCATAACGGTGCTTCTCTTCTCACATTCATTACTGCCTTTACAAATGTCTTGCTAGCCGCTTTGAACTGTCATCTTTACTTTTCCGCTGTCTCCAGTTTTGCGGGGAAACTGACGTTACAGCCTTTGCCTTTCACTTACCGCTAATTGTTAGACATTTGTGTTTGCGTCGGCTTTCTTGCAAAACAATTAGCCCGTCTGCCTTCTCTCACACCTTCTTGGTCTTGTTTTGTCCCTCTTGAAAAGAAGGGAGGCGGCTAAACCGCCTGTCAGAACGAGCCTCATCTGAAAGCTAACGTCGTCGAAGGCAGACGTGCTTAAAGGTCATGATCTAGATTCCCATCTTTCATCTCATCGCATTCCCTCAACTTTCTGTTGGCAGCATCCACACCCGCCCCTCAGCAGAGCTCGTCTTCAGACTGCCCCCCCTCCCAGGGCAGTGACCCTCTGACGGATCACTCCCCAGTTGACCCGGAGGGACCCCCCAGCAACGCCAGGGAGGATCAATCAGTAAGTGCTTGTCTCTCCACAGCATGGTAAGTGGCATTCATGGATGCCACTTACCAACAGACTCTTATTGCAGCGGGGATGATATATAATGTCTCGTGTGATTATCACCGGACTGAAGTTATTTACGTCTAGCAAAAAAAAGAAAAAAAAAAGTCATCAATTACACATGAAAGGTCGAACATCAATTAAGTGCGTTGATTAAATGGCGCAATGAGGTGAAATCTTTTAGAATGATTGCACTTCCCAATTTTGGTGGGAAATCAGAGTGAAGAAGAACTGATATCTCTCCGACCCAGGGTTCGGCGAGGTCGGACTCTCCGGTGCCAAGCGAAGCTGCCGAGCCGACGGATCAGACGGGTCCGCAGAAAGACAGCTAGAGGGACGCAGGCGGTGGGAAGGCGGTAAGCGTTTCATCAGCCTGTTCTCCCTCATTTCCCACAGTTATTAATCAGCCCTCTTCACCGCGTGACATTTGTGTCTCCACTCCCCATCTCTTTTTCTTCTCAATGCCAAGCGATTTCTCTCGTCTCATCCTTTCCCCCCATAAACCCATCTTTCTGTCCTTTATTGGCTTCATATTTCCATCTGTCAGCTTGCCTCCCAGTTTTTACTGTGAATGGAAGCTTTGCTGCCAACCGCAGCCTTCATGTAAATCAGTCTGAAGCTGGGAAGGCACCACAGTGACATCTGGTGGTGAGATTTATAACTACACTAAAAGAGTTTTTTTTGTTTTTTTTTTCTTCGTCTTCCCTTTAGGGATATGGAAGCTTTCCATCCTGAAACTGGAGCTTCTGGGAAAAACAAGACATACAAGTGACTGTGATTACACAGGCTAGCTGTTTTGGGTTTTTTTGTTGTTGTTTTTTAAATAACATTTAAAGGATATTTCTGGCTATCAGAGGAACTGCTTTATTTTTTCTCGAGAGGCCACACACTGTATTGCTTTCCTCAGCATGTCCAATCAAATAACTCTTCAACCAGGAAGTGACCTTTGATATCGGACTCCTTGAGCGGGAGGTGCGCGCATCCTTCCGTTTCGAACTGAAAGAGTTTTTAAAAAAAAAACGACGTTGATGATGCAAACTACTTTTTTTTTTCTTGACAAACGTCAAAGAGGAGCAGCATCCCTCCGTGCGTTGGCCGCAGTATGCAGCAAGTTTCCCGTCATCTCACTCCACCGTTTCACCGGTTTGCATGAACAGACACGGCTGGTGAGAGTTGGACGAACTTGGCCGAGGGCCTGAGAAATGAAGTCAACAACTCTGATTCTTCATCTTTTATAAGCTGTGAATTCCCAGCCGCTGACGCCGGAGTCAATGCAGACGTCTACGTGACGGTGTAGAAATGAAAAATTGCCAAACGTCTATTTTGTAAATAAGAATCTTTCCCCCATGCCCTCCTAAAACCCCGAGCCTCCGTGCCATAAGATAGCACTCTGCCTCTCGGATGCCAACTACGTGTGTTTGTCTGAAGCAACGCTCCACCAGCATCTCCAGTCTAACCATCTGGAAATTAATTTAATTTTTTTGTTTCTTTCTTGGAGCCATGTTTTTTTTTTTTTTTTTACTTCTAATTTCTAAAGATGTATTGTCTTTTTTATTTTTAAGGTTTCGGGGAGGGGAGGGAATGAACTGTGAATATGTGTTGCCTGTTCAGGCAGAATAAAGTCTGATGATTCTCTGATTACAAACTCGACAAAAAGAGCGAAGTGGGCGGAGCTAGAGGTGTTACCTTTTTACCGACGTCTAGTGGCAGATTTTCTTAGCTTTTTAGATACACGTCATTTTCAACCAAGGTCACGTTGTTTACAATTTGCCTCTGTCTGTCTGGTTTCTTGAAGAAACAATAGGGGGGAAAAAACTTAGTAATACATTGGGATGAAAGACGTTTTCCTATTACTGGCAAATTTTTTACCTTTAAGTCACATTAGAACCACAAACTTATGTGCATTTTTAGACTTTCTGTTTTCTTTTTTTTTTTCTTTTTTTAGGTAGACCAACACAAAGTAGAGCTTAATTGTTGCACTTTTTTTCAGCAAAAAATATCAAAATCAGGTCTTTCGGGGTGTATTTACCAGCTTTGCTCTGATTTAGTTTAGCTGTTCTTCTCTGCAAAATACCATAGATTCAATCTGATTGAATGGCGATTGAAAGTCTCAAAGTTCTGTTACTCAGGGAGGTTGAGGCTACCGCTAACAAGCTAATAAAACATCCTTGCTAGCTAGGATAGCTAAAGCTTTGCCTGGTAATGTTTGCTGCTGCTGCTACTAGCACTGATCTAAGAGCAGCAATCTCTAAAGTCTGAAGATTGGTGACGGACAAGCACTAGTCTGACCTAATGAAGTATTTTACTTCAACAAAGTTGTTGCTATGGAGGGAAAATAAGTCGAGCATGGAACCAAACGAGAATGGAGCCACAGACGCAGCTCTGCTGACAAATAGGAAAGAGAGTAAAACAAACAGTATTTCATGTCTTCAACTAATGTAAGAATGTGACAAGATCTCACAAGAAGTACCAACTCATGTTCCAGGTCCTAAATCTTGTTTTTTATGGTCTTTAAAAAAGGTTTTAAAAAGTGTTAAATTTGAGTTGGTAAAACCAGCAGAAGCCCTGATTTTTAACACTTGAAATAAGACAAGTAACTTTTCGGAGCTCCTCTTAAATCAGTAATTCTTTAATATTGATCAAAACGTACTACTTCCATTGGCGGATGTTTTTCCTTTTATTACAAGTCATTTTTCCCATAAGTGAAGAAAATCAGCCAGTGGAACTAGTACTTCTTTTTTTTGATAAATATTCAAGAATTATTGACCTAAAATAAGCTCTTACATCTTGATGAAGAGTTACTTTTGAGTTAGTTTTGTCTCATTTTAAGATATTTGCACTAGAAATTAGACAAAAAAAAACTCTTGGTAAGATTTAGCATTTTTTACTCAAACTTCAGATGTGTAAAGTTCACATCAAACACTTCTGTGATTAAAAAACAAACATTTGCATTACAATGGTGAACTACCTTGTGTTGGTCTATCAGATATAATCACTATAAAATAAATCCTAGTTTGTGGTTGAAATGTGGCAAAACGGCAAACACTCAATACACTGTGGATGGTTTAGTAACAGAAAGCTCAACGGCGACAGGACATCGCGTCTCCTCTGGGTTTGGTTTCCGTTGTCCAGTCGCTGCTCCCGTCAGTCCATCGCGTTGTTGTAACGAAGCACTTAGCGTACGTCGTCTCCACCTGACCAGTCCAAACACTTCCTGCTAGACGATACCGGTCACGAACGGTTAACCGACAAACAAGACAAAAAAGTGTCCCAGAATATTTTGTAAAGTTTATTTATGGAATTAAGAACTGTGCTGAAAACACAAAAAGGGATTTTTGTACGTCTATGACTCCCCCCCTGCCCCCTCCATATGCTGTATCCATGACACTGTTCTGTCACAAATAAATGACCACGTGATTCCCAAGGTTACTGCTGCTCCTCTGTCTTACTGCGGTAGGTGACAGTGATGGGAACAGCCAACAGGGGCTGCAATGCGTCAACAAATGATCTTAATGTGGCTTCTTGTATAGATCTTAGTTTTGGGGAAAATGTTAGCTCTTTTTTTTCTTTTTTTTTTTCTAATGAATATTTGCTTTTAAGTTTTATTAATGACGTTTTTCCAATTAGTTAGATAAAGAAAAATCTGGATGGATGAAGAAAATGATCAGTTCCTTTCCAGGGGGCGCTCTATGCTACATAATGGAAGATGAGTGGAGGAACATTTCTATATGTTTCTCAGGATTTATGGTTTATTTGGTTTTCTTTTCACTAAAGGATGTTTTTATTTTTGCTTAAGTGCTCCAGTGAAATTCTGCTGTTTTCTTTGGAGTTAAGTCTTTAGGTTAGGCTGATTAATATTTTCATTAAAAAAATAAAGGATTATTGATAGCTCCTTACTAAAACAAACATCCAAATTTTTCTTTTGGATCAGAACTAATGCATTTGCCAATGACCCACTTAAGAAATGAAACCGAAAAAACTAAATAACGACACTAAACTTAATCTCTGATTACTGATAGAGGGGAAGTTTTTAATAAATCACTCAGGCTTCTTAGAATCCCAAAGGAAATATTTTATCATTTTGACTTTAAACTGGAAGGGAAAGTTGGGAACGTTCGGCTCTCCATCTCACATTGGATTCTGTGAAGTTCCAGCAGCAGACCACCACTTCGGCAGGATAAAGAATTATACCTTACATGGTCCGACATCTGGCTGCTTCTCCATCGGATCCCATCAGAGTCGGTTCAGACTCTCTGCCTTCCCACTTGGGTGATGGATAAATCTTGAGACGAGCTGCTGTCAGAAAATATCAATACAATTTCTTTGACTTTAGTTTATTGTTGTTATTCTCTTGGCCTGCGCGTAATTTTGACTTTACGATTTTGTCCCACGTGTCAAAACGTTTGGACTCAGCCGCTGTTAGTTGTCATTTCTTCAAACCTTCTTAAAAATGTATTTCTATATATATTAAAAAAAAAAAAGCAGTCAAAATCCCATAACTACCGTATTGCGCCACCCTGGAATAAACAAACTTTGGCAAATTCCTGTGATTGCGCCACTTTGTAAAGCCCACAGTGTGGCGAAGCTGAACAAAGGTTAAAGGTTGCAGCGCTGCAGCTCGACTGCAAATGATGGTGGCACCCTTCCCGTACTTAATTGCGCGGCGCTCATTTTTCACCGCCGTCGTATCGTCATAAACACATTTCCTGCGCGTGTCAGGAGCAGATATTACTTGTCACACGTAATGAAGTTTATGCAAATGACAAAGACATCGCGGGCCCGTCCGCTGAACTCGCCAGCGAATCCAACGGCGTTTTAATCAGACTGTGTCGAACCTGCGGGAAACACACACTTACACACACACACCTGGCAGTGCGGCTCTAGTGGCCTGTGGGGTTGTGCATCCAGCTTGGTGGCTGACTCTAATGGTGGCAGTGGGTTCATCTTGAGGCCAGTATTGATCAGCGCGTGTTTACACAGCGAGCTGAGCAGAGCTTTCCCCTCAGTCACAGCAGCTCATAACACACAGTCATGTTTTCTGTGATGATACAGTCGAGCAGACTCGGTTCCTACAGCTGCCTGCTCGCTCTGACGCTCAGCTTGGTGCTGCTAAGGTAGGAGATTTATTATTTCTGCTCAACTATAGCTTCCCCTGACGATTTGCTGTTATAAAAAAAAAATTTCAGATTTGTCATCTGAGCACAAATCGATTTAAAGGGGCAGCGTTATGTAAGATCGACTTTTGTGAGCTTTGTATCGCGTTATAATGTTATTCCCTCGTCAAAAAACACACGTCAAATGGTTGCTTTGATTCTTTCATGAATGTTTGAGAAATCCTTTAATCTCCATGGCAACCATTCAGCTGTGCAAACAGCTTGGTGGGGACCGAGCACCACCTTAATGATGAAGCTTCTTCTCAGGGCGGGAGTTTTCAAGCTTCTGCCTCACAGAGTGCAACCCCCATCCTCTCCCACACACACACGCACCCCCCCCCCCCCCCCCCCCACACACACACACACACAGCTCCTTCAGACTAGCCAGCAGCAATTGGCAAACACCTGGTGGAACTGAGCTCATCAATAGCAACGCTGGTAAAACGCTGTTAAATGGTGAATAAAGGAGCCATGTTGTGATGACTTCCTGAAGGCGGAGTTTTAGAAAGAGCAGGAACTTCTTAAAGAGACAGTGGCCTAATTTCAAGGCGTTAAATTACAAAGTGGCATTTCTTTTAAGTCATGTTTTATCTATTCAGCTGAAGGTAACAGTTACTTGGCTGTGCTGTAAAATGGCTCTATGTGCCTGTGAAATACGTAATGCTGCCCTTTTAGATAAACACATTTGCTACCAGGCTGCATTTTTGTTAGTTTTGATTTCTCGTCCTATGAACACATCACAGTGAGTTTCCCCGAACAACAGCAAGCGATGAGAACTCCAGTGTTCGTGAGACCCGTTCAGTGGGTAACCGGGTGGTAGTTCAGCCGGTGGACTGTGTTTTATCGGAGTGGAGCCGTTGGTCCCGCTGTGACACCTGCACAAAGAAGAAAGTAAGTACGATGATGAGGAGGCAAATGCACACAATTGTGTTGGAACGAATGTCGGACAGTAAATAGGATCTGAGCAAAGTTTCATCCCCCTGCCTTCTTCAGATTGAACAAAATTGGTGTTTGTGTTGCAAAAATTTTAATTTGTGCTGCTGTCATTTAATATTTTCAGAAATCATCAAAGTTAAAATGCACAAAGTCCTAGTTGAAGTTACTGACGTAAAGGTTTCCTGAAGCTGGAACTCCACAGGGGAAAGTTGGGAGTTTCTCATCTGTTTCAACCCTGATCCCAAAATCCAATATGGCTGCCAGGCATTTTAGACCTCTGATAATCTGGAAAATAAGCAGCTTGAAATGGTCATGAAAATATTTTTAGCACTAATGTCAAGGGTGAGAGTTTGTCAGTTGTTGCCCATTATGGCTGTTTTTGTTTCTGTTTTTCTTTTTTTTTTAGCAAACTAAAACCAGTTCATGTTCAGCATGAAATCAGCCAAAAACTAGCAAAAGTAAAGTAAATATATGTTCAGGTAAGTCCAGATAATAAAAGCTGAACTGATTCTGCTAAGAGCAGCTAATTAGTTTTCATAAAGACGCGCCGTCCACCTGGAGTCAGATTAGAGATGGGTAACTTCGTGGCACAGAAACGGTCGACAGACAATTTTTTGGGGCTTTTGACATTTAAATATTTAAGAGCCAGTCAAGCTGCGTTTGATCAGAGTGGAGCTCTGTGTGGACTGTAAAGAGCTCCGCCGCTGACAAAGGTCAGAGCTGATCCACTCCAGTCCTCCATCTCACCCACTTTACAAGAGAGGGGATTAATAAAGCTGACATGACAAAGTGAGAACAGCCCGCTAATGTGATTTCAGCCATTATGGCTCTCAGGAGGAGCTCCGGAGCCACAGGATGTTAGAGGATGTTGGCAAGACTCTGTCATGGTGTGTGCTGACACGCGGCGTGTTTGTCTCCCTACAACTACAACCAGTACCGCTATGCTAAACTGGAGCAACCATCTCAGTTTGGAGGAGAGCCATGCTACCTTCATGGCACCCAGGAGGAACGCTGCGAGGTTCCAGCTCGCTACACCTGCGATAACGTACCTCTGTGTGAGGGATTCCTCTGCACACAAACGGGTACGCTGCACCTCTGTCTCCATTTCTGGTTCACTCTAGTACCGCTACCTAAAATCCAGTGGAATTAATAAATGCCTTTACAGTTCAGCAATTTTTTTACAATAATTTTTTATTAAATTATTTCTAATTAAATGGACTCTACCTGTATTCTGTAAAGTAAAGGAACTGCAGTGTTTTTTTGTTTTTTAATTATTCATGAAAGGGAATGAATAAAAACATATTTTTTGTGTTATTTTTCTTCCAGTTCTGTTATTATGCACTTTGACTGGCAAAACACCCATAAAATATATTAAAATTGATGTCTAGAACATGACAAAATTAGACTTTTACAAGAAAGTTTAACAGTTTCTTCTGGAAGGCTAATTTGATATTTCCATTTGCTAGCATGCTAATGATCATTCTTTCTTCATGTTTTACATTAATAACATATGAAACACTTATTTTCATTATTATCTGAGCTTCAGTTGGCCTAATTTTAACCTCTGACAGGAACCCAAAGTGAAATCTTAGTTTTATCATGGCCAATAGAGCCTAAAGCTGAAATTATAAATATCAAACTACTTAAAGAATCTTCAATACAGATGTCAAACTTTTTCAACAGAGAGAGTTTAACTAAATGATAATTTATTCAGAAAAATAAATTTTGCGGAAGCTTGATGTTTTTATAGTTAGCAGAAATGCTACTTCGCTAAGCAGAAAATTGGTGTATTAGCAGATTACTGAAAGAAGGCCCAGCACTGACTGACTTTAAAAATGGACCAGCACTTCTAAAGATTCACCACTGTTTAATTTGTCAAAAAAAGTTGTCAACCATGTACACTAAGAAAAGAATATAAAATATGAGCCAGAAGCAGGGAAACTGTATGAGAGCATTTCCTTTACGTCCCTCAGGTCGCTGTGTCCACAGAACCCTGCAGTGTAACGGAGAGGACGACTGTGGGGACATGTCCGACGAGGTCGGCTGCACCAAGACGTCCAAGCCCTGCAGGGTGGAGGCAGAAGAGTACTGGGGGATAGAAAATCTGGCCAAAGGGTGTGTCACTTGAAGAGTCAATTTCCAAAACATGCCGGGTTTCTTTTTCCTCTTGCTGCTGTTTCAAACTCTCCCACCGTTCTCCGTATCAACAATAATACTTTTTCTTTCAGAATAAACGTCCTGAACAGCCACCTGGAAGGCGTGGTGCTCGATAACAGATACTATGGAGGCGGCTGCCTGCCTCACTACATCCAGGATGTCCCGTTCAGGAAGCCCTTCAACTTGCAGCAGTACACGTTGCAGGTCAAAACGGCCGACTTCGGTCAAAGTCGTGTCAAAAATGGAACATGAGACACATGAATGTGTTTTATGCAATTGGAGAGCAAAGATCAGCAAATTTGTCCCTCCGGTTTTACTTAAATTTTTACATTTTCTTAAAATGGAAAATGTTGTTGGGTACAACACAAAGTTTTTTTTTGTCTTTTAATAGCCATATTATTTTTGTTTTCCTTGCTTTTTTTTCTTTTAAAAGGAAACTCAACACTCACCTCTAGAGTGATTTACACAGATTTTGAAAACTACACGAGCCATTAATCCTCAATACCGTTTGAACTGCTTAAAATGACAGCAACATCTGTCCGTCATCCCATAATATTCTTCTTCCTACAGACGAGAGGCTCGTACGATTTCACCCTGCAGTCGTTCGAGTCGTACTCTGACTACATGGATTACACTCTCAGGGAGCGGATGACACAAACCTCTTTCTCCATTGGCTTCGGCATTCCGGGGGTCTTCAGCTTTGGGTTCAATTACGACTCCTCCAAATACAGGAAATCTGTCAGCAAGATTCGACGTGCCTCCGGAGTCGTACGTTTGTCCCTCTGGCAAATCTCTAAATGACCAACTAACCTGCAGCGTCGTGTTCTGAGAAACGTCACATTCCCTCATGGTCTTGGCGACTTGCTCTCTGATCTCTAGACGAACAGCTTCATTCGAGCCAAAGCGGAGCTGGAGCTGGCCCAGTACATCCTGAAGTCCGACGGCTTGGTGCTTCACCCGGAGTTCCTGCAGCGCCTTCGCTCTCTGCCGCAGGCATACGTTTACGGAGAGTACAGGCAGATCTACAAGGACTACGGCACCCACTACATCACCGAGGCCACCCTCGGAGGAGACTTCGAGCACACGACCATCCTGAACAAAGAGAAGCTGGAGAAGTCAGGTCTGGAGTGATTATGGCACCGGGATTCAAAATGCGTAGCCTGGCAAGAATGGTTTGGATCTGTTATCCAAGCAGTTGAGAAGTAATCGCACTCTGGTTTGTCGTCCTAGATTATAATTTGGACCAGTACAAATCTTGCCTGCAGGTAGGCCTCAAGATTGGGGTGACCATTTATGGAGTTCCTGTATCCTTGGGCGCTGGCGGTGGATCCTGTGCTGGACTTCTGAATGAAATGGGAGGTGGGAAAACATCTCTGTGAATTTCTTACACCTTATGCACGAGTTGTACCCTGCAAGACGTTTCTCTGCTTGCATTCAGAGGACACAAAGAACGGGGCGATGGTGGAGGACTTTGTTGCTGTTGTTCGGGGTGGAAACAGTGAATCCATCACTGCGTTGTTGTCTCAGAAGCTTCCCAGTGAGCAGCTGATGAGGCTCTGGGGTGAAGGCGTCCGTTACAACCCGGACTTCATCCGCATGACGGTGAGCTCAAACTGCACATAAAAGATTTATGCTTACTTATTTTTTTATGTGTGATGCTCGCCTCCGACATCAACCAGGTCAATAGATGTTTCGGTGTGTTTCGCTCCTCCATTATCTGAGGTGCTAATTAAGCTGAGGACAATGAATCAGATCAGACAGCTTGATGCACGGCCAGCGTTGGCACGGTTACAAAGAGTTACAGTACAACAGAACTGATCAATGGCAATTTAGGGAGCAAACACTAAGCCAGTTAGTGTGCCAGAGAGAAATTGGCTGATTTATTTTTATTTATTTTTT
Source organism: Poecilia reticulata (assembly GCF_904066995.2). Lineage (NCBI taxonomy): Eukaryota > Metazoa > Chordata > Actinopteri > Cyprinodontiformes > Poeciliidae > Poecilia > Poecilia reticulata. The sequence continues at coordinate 6,397,199 of NC_088846.1, forward strand.
GCTGTTCGAGGCAGGTTTCTGCTGGCTCAGTGAAAAAATGTCTGATTTTCAGATTATTTGAGCTGTAAAACGAGAAGCGTGTGATATGATAGAACATCACTATGTGTATCATCAGACCAAGCCGCTGTACGAGCTGGTGACTTCCAGGGACTTCGTCCAGGCCGACAGTCTGAAGAGGAACTTGAAGAGAGCTCTGTCCGAGTACCTGGCTGAGACCAGCGCCTGTCGCTGTGCTCCCTGTCACAACAATGGAGTGGCTGTTCTAAAAGGTACGAGACTTTGGATTGTTTCATTAAGTCCTTTCTCATTGTGACGCGAACCTTAACTTGAAGAAGCTGTTTTCTTCAGGTGAAATTGTTGCTTTTTCAGTCTTTCTAAGGACTTTTGGTTCACTCTTTTTCATATAATATGGCTCTGCTCTTTCGATGACCCTATTCTGACCAGATTTTAACCATCAAGACACATGAACTCATATTTCACTGCTGAACATTGTGGCCTAAAGAGTTATCTCAGTGACTGCAAGGGGCTCAGGTCCTGCTGCTAAACAAGGTCATCAGCATGTGAGGAAGCTGGTAGTTAATGGTCATTTACTTAATCAAGTTCTGTACTGACATTGGCAGAAAGACCACGGAGTAATGGCTCCGTTGTTTTTGGAATAATGGCTCCAAAAACAACGGAAGAAAGTCTGATTGTCATCTTGTGGTGGGATGCAAAGACTCAGATATTTCAATAGACATTAATCAAGAAGTTAAAACCCAAGAAAGTATAGACTGGCCAGTCAAGTTCAATCAAGACACACCTTGATTGAAGAACTTATCTGTGTGGTTTGTAAGACCAGAATCCCAGGAGGTGGAGGCTTCTCTCGGGATCACCTTTGGACCTCTGGGTCCAGAGGTGATCACAGTCCACTCTTGGGAACGGCACTTCTGTTTGCAACTGTACAGAATTTCAGATCGTGTCCTGACTTGTCAAAATCTACATTGATGGTGTACCTTCTGCCAACCACAAATATAAATGTTAAAACTTGTGGTTACACAATTAGAACTTGTTTAACATGACTTCAGAATTTTATTTCAACCGCGGCAAAAGTAACATCGTCTGCTTGCTCGACAGGCACGAGATGCGAGTGCGTGTGTCCCACCGGCTACACCGGACGGAGCTGCGAAATCACCTCCAGGCTAAAAGGTCGATGAAGCCGAACGCTAGAAGTATTTTTTCTGATGCACCACACGTTTCATCCATCAACGCACAGAGACGTGACAAAAGGCGTGCTTGTTTCATTGTAGAGTTGGGCATCGATGGTGGCTGGAGCTGTTGGGGAACGTGGTCACCCTGCAGCGGCGGTCAAATGACCCGGAGTCGACAGTGTAGCAACCCGGCACCAAGCAGCGGCGGCCTCCCATGCAGAGGGCTGCGGCAGGAGTCCACAGGCTGCTTTTAAAGTTGCAGATGTTAAAGAAGAGAAAGTGAATAAAGTATCTACCAAACACGTATGCAACCTGGTGTTTCATTCGAATGATTCGTCCTGTGAGAAAGTATTTAATTGAGGATGTTAAACCATGAGAGCGATAGCTTCTGTTTTTCTTTCATTGCGGTACTTAACTAGGCCTGCCTCAGGCACTGACCTACATTCAGCTGCTGTTACCCAGATTTATCCTTCATATAAGCAAAAAACAACTTCCTTACTGTTGCACGCAATAAAACCGGCATTCTTGAAATGAACAGAGGCTCAAAGGTAGGCAAAGTCTCCAAAGCTCATTTATTTTTTAGAACACAATAATGACGACTCATTATCGCTCGCTGTCTGTTTCTATGTGGAGGGGGTGGAAAAATGTTCGTTTTAGCATCGACGATTCTGATTGGCTGAGCCCAGGCAGGGTGCCCCGCCCCCTTCGGGTGAAGGATTGTTGCAGACTCTTGTCCTGCTTTTCGTCCCTGATGAGCAGGGAGACCATGAGCCCCAGCAGGACCACGAGCCGTCTGTCCTGGCATCTGTCAGATAAAAGGAAATTATTTCATTTAGCTTTACTTAAACAACTGTGGTGTATTTTATAATATCAGTAAGACGAATCGTTGTTAATGAGCAAAGAATGCTCAGCAAAGTCTGTGCACCTCTTTGGTCAAGACTGAAAGATCTCAACACAAACAGGAGGAACCGTGCTCATAACGCTTGGAAAAGAAAAATATTCTGGCATTTTGATGAGGTTTCTATTTAAAACTCATAAATTACCAAAGGAAATATCTGCGGCACTTAATTTGAATTATTCAAAAGTCTTCAGCTTTTGAATAATTGTCATTTTCCATGTTTTTTAAAGTAATTTTACGTTTTTATCGGAACGTTGCAATTTTTGTTTCTTTTTCTTCCTGATTCAAATGAAATAAGGGTGTAGTTTGTAAAAAGAGTGTGTTTTTTTCACTACTAAGAGGCTAATAATATGGGGAAAAAAGTCTAACAAATAAATGTAAGTTATTGATTCAAACAAAAGGAATGATTCTGGAAATGGTCATGTTCCAAAGTGGGTCAAGTAAAATCTTCTGTGTCCATCACTGGACTGGAAATGTATAAAAAGCAGCCAAAGTTTAAAGAAATCTTTAAAATAATTTCAAATTTAAAATATATTCAGAAAGAATATTTGCTCAAGACCACTTAAAGCAACCAAAGCCAGGGATGACTTGGTTCAAAGTAAACAGAAAATGATTTTTAATCTTCTCTGGAAATTAGATTTTTTTTTTCTTTGAGAAACTTTTTCAGCAGAATTCTAGGAAACTCCGTGGAATAAAATGATCTGTGAAGTTCTCTGGTAATTGACCGATTGTTTATTTGGGATGAAATTAGGGCCTTTACAACCGTCAGCAATGTTTGTCAAGGTTTCCTGTAACAGGCCAGTGTGCTGCCAACAACAACAAAGCTAAAGGTTTACTTGTTCATTTAGCAAAACAGGAAGTTAAAAGGCTCAAATGAACAAATAGTAAAAATGGTGAGAAGAAGGAATAACTTGACTTTTAATAAGTGACCAGTAAGCTTTGCTGATCAAACTGAGACCCTTTGTAATTAACTGTAATCTACATCAGCAAGCAGGAATGCTAAGGAAGACTGAGTAGGATTAAAGTACAGAAAGCCTCTGAATATCTGAGAAATATTTCTGTTATTTCTCTGACTAAAGGTTGGAATCCAAATTCTAGTGAAACCCATTCTGTGTCTTAACATCCTGTTATTCCTGTCAGCTATAACTGACTTTATTCCAACAAAGACATCAAGAACCAATCGAGAACCAAGTCCCTGAGCTTGTTTGGTGTCCCTCAGGAACACATGATGGGCCCCTTGCTGTTTCCTTTGCATCCCAAAGCAGAATGAGGCATAACTCCCTATCTTTCTTTGAAGAAATTATTTCAGATACAAGTTGCAAAAGCACAACAGGTTGCTCTCAATGTTTTTTTTTTGTTGGTTTTTTCTTAAACTGACAGCTACAAGTGTCATCGAAAATTTGAAACGTCGGGTAAGTTTGGTCCCAAATTCTGCCACTAAAAAAATCCTTTTTATTGAAAACCCTGAGTGTTTTTGTAACTTGGGTAATTCCATTAAGCAAATGTATTTTTGTAATTTGTAATTCCAATATTTGCAATTTTATGGTCAATAAAAACGCATCTACTCGCTGCAGCTGCTTTTTTATTGACCATAAAAATTGTAGTTGTGCGAAATACTCCAAAACTACAATCGAAAAGCCCCCTTTTTTGTGATTGGTTGTTACTACTGACAGAAAAGACGGAGGATTGTGACGTTAAATGTATTCACGTCCCATTTTAATCGCATTTTGTATTTAATGGAAATGTTACAATTGTGATTTTTTTTTTAAAAATCATAATTCAAAATTTTTTCACTACATTTTTGTGATTGGAATGCAGCTAATAACAATGAAGCACATTTTACCTAAAGCGTGAACTTTTTATTTTTAAGGGGATTAATTTAGTGGAAACTTGGTTTGCCATAGGTAAACACTTTCAAGAAATATAAATCAATTAAACCTTCAAACCAAATATGAAGAATATTTACTGTTCAGTGAATAGTTGAAAATGTTTGTACGTTTCGGTTTCACATCGCAGACTCACCTCTCCTGAGAGTCTCCTCGCAGGCCACGCCCCGGAAGCCGGGCCTACAGATACAGCTACATGAGGTGCCTGACAGGAAAGGAATCCCATTGTGCCTGCAGGGGGCGCACCGACAAGTGTCAAACTCCCGCAGATACTCCTCTATGGCCCTCTCCAGGTTGTCTATTCTGGCCCCTGCGTGGTCAGCTGCCGTGCTGAGGCGCACAGCCTCAAAGATCGGCAAAATCTGCAGTCAGTAATAGAAGTCGGTGTGAAATTTTTGGCGGGGAATGTAACGTCACCCTCTTCTGCATGTCATGTTACCTCAAAATCAGTCAGAGCTGGGTTATATTTGAGAGAAGCCCCCCACTTCCTGTATGTGTCCTGGTCCCTGATGACCAGCAGTCCTGAGCCGGTCTCTGTGATTCCGCCTTTTACCAGTTTGATGATGTCCTCAACCACAGCGGACTCAGAGGAGCTTGCTGCAAAGAACAGAGCACAGTGATTTGAGACTATGACAAACAAGCAGCCCTTTATATAAAACAGTTACACTGCAGCAACACGTCTTACCAAGTATTTTTGGTCTGGTTTCTGGTGCAAATATCTTAGAACACTTGAATTAAGACAAAACTAACTGAAAAGTTCATTTTCGGCACGATATAGGAATTTGTTTTAAGACAATTATTCCTTAGTATTTTTTATAAGGGTACTAGTTTTTGCCAAGTTAAATGTTAAAAGTGAATTAACAGTTAAAGTTGGGTCTGATACGTGAATTGAAGATAGAAAAGAGCATAAATACCTGAAATACGATTTCTCACCTTTAAAATCCTCCTTGTTTTTTTCACAGCTACTTGTTTTAACATCAATACCTAAAGCTGCGGTTTCACTGAATGAATAACTTATGCCGAGAGAGGCCCCGAAGCATGACTGGAATCTTTTTGCGTCAATGTCTGGAAGAGTCAGGAAAGAAGATGAAACATTTTACTTGAATTTCCATAAGAGCTCCTAATTTAAACCAACCAAAGTTTGATTACTTGACTTGGCCATAGCCGTTTTGTTTAGGACGGCGACGTATTCCAGAGATCCCCCCATGGTTCCCTCTGTGACATAGTGGGTACCGAAGGTGTTCAGGAAGCGGGAGTACACGCCAAAGTCGTACTGTTCGGGAAGCTCCATGAGGGCGATGTAGAAATCTTCGTGAAGCATCAGCTGGTTGCTTCGCATTTTGAAGTGGGCGGTTTGCACTTTGGACCAAACCCTAATGAAGCCAAAGTCCTGAACACAAAGCAGAAAAGCCTGACCTCAACTCTTCATGAGGCGTAAAGTGGTATATTGTTTTCTGAGCCAAACAAAGCAAGTACTGAACACTACAAGCAGTTTGCAGATTTGTGTGTGTGTGTGTGTGTGTGCGTGTGTGTGTGTGTGTGTGTGTGTGTGTGTGTGTGTGTGTGTGTGTGTGTGTGTGTGTGTGTGTCTTTATGTGTATGTGGTCATTCTGGGACCAAGTCAGGCTTAAAATCAGTTACAGGTGTTAATAGTTCAGGCTGTCCCATCCCATAACTCACATGGCGGCGCGTCCCTGTGTGTGTGTGTGTGTGTGTGTGTGTGTGTGTGTGTGTGTGTGTGTGTGTGTGTGTGTGTGTGTGTGTGTGTGTGTGTGTGTGTGTGTGTGTGTGTGTGTGTGCGTGCGTGCGTGCGTGTGTGTGGAACGATACTCCAAATTATTCACAGGTTTTTCTCTAAAATATTCAAAAAAAAATGTAGTTTGGTATGCTGAAAAATCTTTGCACAACGCTACTTGAACACATTATTGGAGATGTTAGCTTATACAGCAGTGCTAATTTGTTTTCCACTGTGCATTTTAAGGCATATTAAGGCACGTTAGGTGTTTGTATTATTAAAATAGGGAGTTTTAGGGTGGGTCTCAAGTACTTTAGCTATTCGCTGGGGGTTGTAGTCCTTAGTCATCTTTATTCATGGGTAGGAACTACAGTCTCCTTCTAATAGCCGGGATCCACTCTAATTTTCCTTCCTGCCACATTAATACCAAGAAGAAGATACAGGAGATTATGTGGTTGTGATGTGACAAAATGTGGAAAAATCCAAGGGATTGTAAATACTTTTGGAAAGCGCTGTATCCTCTACAAACTACTTTGTTACAGCTAATCATGGTTTACACTAGTTAAATTATTTGGGTGCTTAAATGTTGCTAACTGCATAGGTTTAAAAAGCAAGGCGTAATTTACAGATATATTCCTTTTCTTCCATTTGATTTAAAAATACAACACAATATTTGGTTTCACACAGGAGTGCTTTTTTTAAAAAAAATTATGCTGATTGAAGCAGTCAGCATAGTCTTTTTGCTGATTGTTTTCTAGAACGTACCTGGCTTTGATATTTTGTGATGTTGTTGAGAAACTCTGATTCTGCATTTCCATTCACTCCAATGTTCACAAAAGCGATCCCAACAGAGACACCAAAATTGGAGGACGACATGGACTGCCTCGCTTCCAGCAGCCTTTGCATATCTTCAAAATATTCATCGGAACCCTTTGAGGTGGCTTCTGCCTGTAACGGGTTCGCCTTCAGTTAAATCGATGGTCTTTCTGGAAATCACCGATCTCTACTTTACATAAAGAGCCACCGCACCTACCACAAAACTGTAGGTATGGTAATTGTAAGGCTTCCGGTAGTTCTTTTCGTCTTCATTGTACTGTAGGCTCTCACAAAATGCATCATACATTAATTTACTCCATTCTCCATTGTAGACATATTCACACTTTCCTCCAAAGTACTTAGGGTCAAGCACTTGATCCATAAAGTCTCCAGTTAGGAGGTTGTAGCTTTAAAAAAGAAAGCAGAAGTATTTTGTTTTCAGAAGAGTAACGTAAGTTCATATCAACTGTGAAAAGCATCCAGTACTTACCCCTGCGTGCCACGTTCAGCACCAGGAATTGGGATCAAGGTTGAACACTTGTCTTCTCTCTGGTTGATGCGATCGCATTCGTCTTCGTCAGAGAAATCGTCGCAGTCTGGTTCCCCATTACAGCGAAGGGATTGGCTTATGCAGCGTCCTGGAAAGATGAAAGAGTTCAGAAACACACAAACCTCCCTTGACTTTAAAAAGGCATGTCACCCTAAAAGACCTTTTGGCAGGACTTGCCTGTTTCTTTGCAGGTGAAACTCTCCCCACAGTAATCCTTGACCATGCACTGGGTGGTCGCTGTTGGACACGCCAGCCGGTCCCACAACGTCCCAACACAGTCTGTCCCACCAAACTGTGCAGGTTTCTCCAAGTGTCGAAAACGTAACTAAGACGAAGTTAAGAAGCTTGTTAAGGGTGTGGCAATGACACAGAGGTAAAGTGAGTGACCCAAAGATGAAGGCCTTAGTCCTCGACGTGGCCATCAGAGGTTTGAGTCCAAGCCTAATGACCTTTGACGCATGTCTTTCCCCTCTATCATAACCCACTTTCCTGTCTGAGAACTATCAAATAAAGGCTAGTAAGGTCGACTTTAAGACTAAATGTTATATATATCCATATAGCACAAATATATTCCGTTACATTACAGCCGGGAGTTATAGAAGTCAAAAGTTTTACGATTGAATTAGAACCGCTGCTGGCAATACTTTGTACAATCCCTTTGCCCAATATTTCTAGCAGAGACAATTTTTCCAATTGCCTATTCCTTATTCCCTGTAAATCCCTTAACCATAATTCCTCCATTAGCCTCTCTCCTCTTCAGCTCTCCACACAGTTTTCCTTGGAGAACTTAAATGACCAAGGTGGAAGTGAGATTTTGTGTCATCCAAACTATCCAACTGCCCTTCCAGGGTCACACCTAAGGAAATCTTAGAGAGACCAATTGACCCAGTTCTCATGTTCCTGGTCTGTTGGAGAAAGCTGCCATACCAAGAAGGAATTCACGCATACACAGGGAAGATAGGCAAACTTCATGCAGAAAAATCCCAGGGCATTAATCAAACCCTTGACCTTCTTTCAGGTAAGGTAAGGTAATTTTATTTATATAGCACATTTTCAGCAACAAGGCAATTCAAAGTGCTTTACATTAATTAAAAGGATATACAAACAAAATAACAAACCATAGGAAAGACGAAAAGAAGAAAGAGCTAAATCCTTTTCTGGGTTAAAAGTAATATAAACTAAGCAGTGATGTTCCTGTTAAGTATTTCTGGATTCAAGTTTGTAGTTATTCTAATTCTAATTCTGATTCTTTTTCTGGGCTGTATAATATTGATCTAAATAGTGCGTACGCCACAATTTCTAATATTACTAATAAACTAAAATAATCCTTTTCTGGGTTAAATAGGGAGTACTCCGCCGTTTCTAACAAACTAAAACAAAAAAGAGGAAAGGACACATTAGGGCAAATGGCAACATTCAGACAAAACAGTGGGCAAAACAAAGACATGAGTGAAGGCGATGACGTCAAAGGGCCATGAAACTAGGTTGCTGAGGCTCCTGGCAAAGTCCGATAGAAGTGTTGTTTATCGAGGAATGCCCTTGGAAGCACTCAGCTCTGTTGCCTTCAGCAGAGCTGCTAACTGTGCAGCTTTTATCTAAACTATTTCTGTGTCAATTTAGCCATATTTTTGGACCCCTAGAGACCAGTTTTCAGTTTTATGGAAGAGTCTTTAGTCTTTTAGGACCTCCCCAGAAACTTTGAAAGAGAGACAGTGAAAGAGAGACAGTCCCACAGCATCACAGCTCCCCCACCATACTCATTTCACACCAACTTAGGATTTCTGTTGTTACTTAGTCTCACTGTACTAATATAGCAAACTACACATTTACAATTACAGAACAAAAAGTTTTTTTCCTCACATCTTACCCAATCAGTTGGGATGTGGATGGTAACTAATGGTTGCTATAGAGACTTGGCCACCCCAAGATGCTGTAGTTCTCCAATAGTGAAGTTTAGAGGGTTATCTTCCCTGGCAAAAATATCAGGCTTCATTTAGCAGAGTGGTCAGGGACTCAAAAAATGGGCTTCTGTGTTTTATCCTATTATACCTCAAAGACACAGAATGTCGTGGGTTACTAATTAGAACATTTAAGAAAGTTAAATGATCAACCAAGGAAATAATGCTTTGGTTACATTGATTTCAGGGAAATTATTACAATATCAGTGACTTAAAACAATAGGTTTTTACAAATAATGTAATTTCCCACAAAAGAAGTAACCTGAAAATGAAGGTGAGAGGCTATAAAAGATGATATTAAATCTTCACCGGCATATCTGAACTCGTCTGTATTATAAACCTGGTAAAAACCACTCAAAATTAGCCTTTTTCATAAGCAGATATACTCAATACAGAACCCAACTACCTTAAGTGGTGAGTTAAAAGGTGCATAGTTGACCCAATCCTTCCTTCAGTGACCCCTCTAGTACTTAACTAGATGATCTGATAATTTTATCAGAGCAATAGTGCATTGACGTTTTGAGAAAAAATAAATGGAGGTTTGAGTTTGTTTTACAGAGAAAAACATCTTCACCGTTTTATCTGTGCAGGAGTCACACCGTGTCCAAGAAGACCACCTCTCCACTCTACAGTCGATGGGCGCTGGACTGTTTGCAGCTCTAATCCTCCTAAGCATCATAACATAAACATTTTTTATCACATTTACTCAACTGATTGTTTGAACTGATGAAGTGAAAAATACTGCACCTGGTCTGACAAGTTGTCCATGGCTTCCTGGTCGCGTTCACAGTTGGGTTAATAAACAGATACAAAGCACATAAAGCCACAACCACATGATTAAACGTCCCCATTTTGAAAATGATCAGGGAAGCTTAAACAAATCACATCACAAAGTGGAGGTTGTGGTCCTAGGAGGACTTCTACCGTCGCTGTCTGCACCAACAAAAAGTGAATGATTGATCAAGAGTAAACAGTAGCTCTTACAAAAACGGGGAAAGTATTTTTTAATGACCCATGACCCCTATATCTTGTTCTGGTCACTGCAAAAGATACATCACAAATGCTCTGCCCTCAAACAAAGGGCAAGCACCTATTTATGTCTTTTCTCATTTAGCTTCTTCAGTTTAGTTTAACGAGCTCATTGACATGTACATTACTGCTAACTCATTTTACGTTTATAGATTAAGTTTGACTGTTATGGGAGTCTTCATTCAGTTTTTTTTGTGTGCATTTAATAGATTTAAATTTGAGGAGTTTTTATTAACTAATATTAAAATGTAAAATATAATAGTTTCCCCTCAATTTGTGGCAGGGACTTTTACAATGTTTCTGTAAAGACAGCGACTGTGTTTTCTTCTGTGATATTTTTCCAGTACTATTGCTCTGATCAACATGAAAACTTACTTAAGTACACAGTTTAAGTAAGTTTAACTTACTTAAACTTAAGTACACAATTTGCTATAATGAATGCTCAATTGCAAATACTGTTTGACATACATAGGTTTCTATATACATTTAGTACAATGCTGCAATTCAAGATATGTTAAAGTAATGTTTCAATAATATTTAAATACAATGTGCAAAGGATCAACCAAAAATAATTTTTTTCTCCATGTTTAGTTCTCTGTCTAAATTTAATTAGAATTTGTTTAATTCTTATTAGCATTTACACAATATGTTACGTTTTCTTTGTCCTGTTTATAAAGGTAATGTTTTATGACGTCGTCTTTAGTTGTTTTTTTTTACCTCTCAAGGTGTACGCAGAGTAAATATCTTTTTACGTTTTCTATTCACTTTATGTCGTCTGAAAACTTATATTCAATGCCATTTAAATGAACGCCGATTAAAAAGATACTAACAAACAGATGCTTTTGGTTAGCGTTTTTGCTAACCGCCAACAAAACAAAAGAAGAAGATGCTTTTGGTTATGACGCTTCTGATTGGCTCATTCGGTGACGCACGGAAAGCACGCGCTCTACGCAGGTGTGTCGGCGGCGGTTGTTTGAAGTGGTTTGTTTCAACGCCTTGAAGCTGTTTGCTGCGTTGATGTTACGAGGAGTTTTCAAAGGCTTTCCAAAGCAGGACGGTGATGAATAAAACTTGCGACAATGGAGGAGGTAAAACCGAAAGCTGTCAGAAAAATGTTAATCTGTTTCCGCTCTGTAAAATGGAAAGTACAGCGTCCTGTAGATGCGTACACTTGTCTTTTTATTGATGTATGTGTGACGTCTTTTATAGATTTTTTTTCAACATTATAAAATAATGTAGCTTTGTAAAAATTCGGCTCTTCAAAAGATTCAAATAATCAATGTGTAATTATATACGGTATTTACGGCACCGTTGCTGAAGGCCCCGTTTTAAACCGCTTTTTAAGATGCTGACTTTTTTGCTTTAAATGTAAGATTTTTCTTTTAATAAGAGGACATTTAAAAAAGCAGGAATGCATCTTAAGGCTTAATAAAAATATTGACTTGGAGTATTAAAAATCTTTACAGCTGATTTTAAGAAACTAATTGAATCTCAGTCTGATTTAATTCATTTTTATTTTTATTTTATCTTAATATGGCAGAAAGTAATTATAATGAATGTCAATCAACGTTTCTGTCAGACATTGACATCTATGTATTTTTTTTCCAATACAAAAAAATTGAAAAATACTTGATTTCACAGGGTTAAACTGCTAAAGCATGATTATTATTTTATATGAATATTTTCAGCTGAAACACTTTTAACAGAATACTATTTTTGCGGAAAATACAACTGTTGTAATTTTAAATCAGCTATTGGGGAAGCTGACTTTTGGCAGAGACAAATCATTCACATTTTAAGACCTTTTGATAGTAAGCCAACAACCCGGAAAGCTAATATTTTATTCATTAAAGAATGAAACAAACTGAAGTAAATTCAAAATAATTGTATTCTTTCTCAAATATTTTTGTTAAATTATTTTATTATTGTTTGTTTTTAGGAAGGCTCAATTAACTTCAAAGCTCTGAGAGCTAAATTTCAGGAGGAGGGTCTCCTGACTCATTCAAAAAACAGTCGACCAGCTGTTGCTGAAAAACCCAAACTCCTTCAACCTTTTCTAGGACACTGCAGCTCGGTGGTCAGTGGTATTGCCACGGCTGTGGAAAACCACACCCCTGAAATTCCCCGTGTCTTCTTCAGAGATGGGCTTCGGTCGTCTGAAAGCAAGCGCCCGATTTCCTTTCCCCCTCACTCCAAGCAGAGTGACTCTCAGCTTGCAAATGGAGATGGCTCAGCAAAACATCCCCTCAAAGACTGGCACATGCCTTTGGTGCTCCCTGTGCCCCCTGTGAAAGACCTTAAGGTAGATGCACCAACTGGAAAGGAGCAAAAACTGGAGGCAGAAACCAGAAAAGAAGTCTTCTCACACACCAAGATAAAGAAGAAGGGATTGTTGCTTCCTTTCAAATCAGTCAAAGCATCAAAAAGCTTTGCTGATAATGGCGAGGAGCTCGCATACAGTGATTTACCCAATAGGCCTGGTAACGCTCCCAGTGATTTCTCTTCAATGGACAAACGAGGCACAGAGGAACGACCTTCCCTTCAGAGTGACCAGTCGACCTCGGAGTACGCCGTCTCCAGTCCTGAATTCGTAGTCTCCCCTCCTTCACCAGAAACGTGTCCAGACTCTGACAACAGGATTCTGAGCACCTTGGAGAAGGCCAAGAAGAAACTCTCACGTCGACAGATTGTAATTTCACCTAAATCCAAAGGATTGCGTTCACCTGACTGCAGCTACACAGAGAAGACCTTCACTTTGTCTCCAAAGAACCCTGACCGCATTGGTTCAGATCTCCTCGTACCTCTACTCTCAAGCCTTCCACACTTGGCCTGTATTTCTGCTCGGCCTTTCTGCAAAGCCAACAACTCTGCACGCAGTAGGTTACCTACATCAAATATAACCTTTTCTAGTAATTTTTAATAGATTTAGTCATTTGGATAACAATTGTTTCCTTTTTTTATTTTTTACCAAAGAGCCAGGTTTTGATAAGCACCTTATGTTGGAAAAAGCCAGCCAACTACCAGTGAGGACCAGTGAACCTTATTCACCCCGGAGTCCCTTAAAGAAGCTGCTGCCTGAGCTGTGGGCTCTTGGACCAGCTCCAGTAAAGCCCCCTAGACCTTCAACAGTTGATCTTAGCTCTTACCATGCAGTCCTAGCTAAAGGTAAAACAGCAGCTTTGACTAAATATTCAGTAGAGATTACAGGAGTTGTCTTTCCACTAATGTTCCTTTTCTTTTCCTTTTTGTAGAAACATTACCTGGTTCGTGCAAAACACCCAAAAAGGAGGCGGTTTCTGTCCTTGATGCTCCAGATTTTCCAGACTTTGAGACTTCAGAGTTGGAAGCAGCAGAGGCTGAACCTGTTGACATTGCCACATTAGAAATGGAAGCTTTAGACATAGTTGTTGGTGATCCTGCAACACCAGCCGTATTGGAGGCCAACGATTACAGGGGTACGGATTCTGCCTTGGCAGTTTGTGAACCTGCAGAGTCAAATAGGATCCATGTAGTCCAAGATCTAAACCTTGGCACCTCACACATAATACCCCTCGATCCAGCAAGCTTTCCTGAACCAATAAACCTGTTTGAGTTCCCAGAGCTGCTGCTACCAGAGCAGCGGTCCTGCTATGAAGACACAGCTGTAGATGCTTTTCTCAATTCTCGCTCTGATGATACCGATGTGGGGGCTACTGAGAAACTGTCTGCCCCAGAGGAAACCGTGTTTTTGGGCCAGCCAACGCCAAACCACAAGACTCAAACGCAACCAGGGTGGGTTTGGTGGCAACAGTTGGCTAATGTGTCTATTCAGCTGTTAGATTTCTACTCCTGAATCTGGATTATTTCTGTTTTCTAGAGAACATCATCAGAGCTGCTACTACGAAACCTGCGAAAATGTTTATGAAGATGTTGAGATCAGCAAACACCTGTCAAGCCAGATGATAACCAAGCAAAAAAACAGATTAAAAAGTACAATTTGATATTTGCTTTCTCGTTTAAATGAGAATCTTTGCAAATGTTAATCTTAATTTAACATTCGTATTTCCTCCAGATCCATATGCAGACAGTAAGTTAAGGGTAAGTGCATTTAATATTTTATTATGTGCAGGATAAAATATTTCTATGTACAAATGCAATTGAATAAATATCATTTATATATTAAATGTCTTGTGAAAAATTGATGGAAAAAATATTTTTTCCCCAAAAAAATCTTTTCAACAATACTAATCTGTGGTGGTGTTCATGGGGTTGTTCAGGATTATTGTCATACTTAAAGGTAACAAGCCCCATCTCTGTTTGAATGCTTTTGTAGACTCTACTGGGTTTTATCCCAAAATTACCCTGAGCTGTAAATATATTGCAAAAATATACAATATTCAAATCCCAAAGGAGTATTGAGGGTCCAATAATTGTTTATTGATATATTCCAATTGTAATGAACTTGCATTTTTCATGCTTATGTGATGTTTAGCCGGTTGAACGGTCTCTTGACAGCAGATGGTCACATCAGACACAAATGACCTTGTCAAAGGAGAGAAAAGAAGAAAATAGGCAAACATTAGTGTCTGATTAAAAGAGTATAAATGCATGTGCAGGCACAACTTGTCAGATTTTTATTTGGGTCATTTTTCATTCTTTTTACTTGTGATGTTCTGTTGTATGAAACTCGATGAAATTCATTGAACACGTGAAAAGGTTGCATGTGTGCTAAACCATGTGCTCATTTCTAGAAGGGGGAGGCGGGTCTTCACAAGCGACCACGGCATCCATGGTATGTGTTCCCAAACATAAACATAGTCCATTTGCTTCCTTTTTGTATCTTTGACATTTCACATTTAACTTTGGAAAGATGTCTTGTTTTAAGTGCCCTCCATTTTGTTTGTAGTAAGTTGAACAGTCTAATCTATCTTTAGGCAGTGCACAAGCCCCTACACCGCTGACCACAAAGAACAGAAGAAGAGAGAGAAGCAGCGACTTGAAAAGGAGAGAAAAGAGCAGAAGGAGAGGGAGAAGAAGGAAAATGAAATGAAAAAAAAGTTCAAAGTAAGCAATTCAGACAACGCTGAACTTTGTTTTGCTTGTTTGAAAATTTGTTTGAAAATCAGCGATTGACCTCCTGTGCTGACTCTGCAGGTGACCGGGGAGGAAGAGCCGATGTACCACGCCAAGGTCACGGTGGCCAGCAAGGTCCGCAAGAACGACCTGCCTGTGAGGAACGGCGACACGGTCAGCATCATCCGAACCACCAACTGCCCCAAAGGCAAATGGCTGGCCAGGGACACCAACCACAAATGTAGGTTCAATTGGAACAAATAACTAAGATTTTATTTTATTTATTTTATTTTTTGGTCGTTTTTTTTTCTTTCTCTTAGTGTGACTTCCATTGTTCTCTGTCTCTGTTGTCCCCCTCTCTGTCGTAGACGGTTACATCTCAGTGATGAATGTCGAGTTAAACATCAAGGACATGCTGGAACTTGGCAAAAAGGCTCAAGCAGGTGGACGTGGAGCCTGCGTCGAGCCGGACACCATCAGCATTGGGAGCCGGTACTTGAAAAAGACAAGTGGATTTCTTTAGTTTGATAAGATCAAAACTCCACGCCTGCAATGATAAATCCTGACACATTTCTCCCCTCTCTCCCTCCTGTCTTTTTCCAGATCCTGTAAGTATCCACAGCCCTCCGGCCTGTTGCTTACATTTCAATCACTCATTGTGTCAGGACGCGCTGAACGGTACAGAAAATGTTTGCGCTCGTTGATTGACGAAGCACCACGTCAGGTCGCCGTGTTCGCCATCTGCTTCAAAGCTGTGTTATTTTATTTTTTATTTATTTTAACTGGGGGTGAGGCTGCTGAACGTCTCTCATCAGCATGCATGCTGGCCTTAATCACAGCAGTTTGTTTTTCCACAGTCACAGATGACAGCGACGAATGGGCCTGGGAGGATGAAACTCTTTCACCATCCTATGAAAGCCAGTATGATGATCATTGTCCTCATCAGGGCTCAAAGTGCCCTGATGATGCAATATTCTAGCAGTTTGAAAGTATTTTATTGTTCATTCCTCTCTCTCTGTTTTTGTGCCGCAGCTTTGGTCAGCAGACTGTTTCAGAACCAGAAATGTGTAAGTATATGAAGTATGTAAGTGCTGGGAAAAACCCAACCAAAACTCCAGCGTGTCACTTTAAAGCAGTGGTTCTTAACCTTTTATGAGGTACCGAACCACCCAGTTTCATATGCGCATTCACCGAACCCTTCTCACCCCCAGCCCCCTCACCCCCGACACAGAATACTTTGCGGTATTCTGATTTAGTAATGTAATTATATTAGTTGTGTTACCACCCCCACACCACTAGAGGCAATAGCAAACCCGAAAAGATGCGACTAAGGAGCTGATTTAGACTATAGAATTTGGTAAAAACCATAGACATTAATACGTAGACGCCTCATGGAGCGGGCCGGCCCATTGCCGCGATACGTAACAGCGTCCGCCATATTGAATGAGGAATATGTGCCAGTAAGCTAATGCAAGTGAACGGACCGAACTTTATAAAGTGCCGTTCTACAAAGTATTTTAAGTTGATACCTGCCATTGACACATTGTCTCACACACATTAATATATTTGGCAATCAAAGAAATCACTAAAGACAGCGTTTCAAACTTTTGATGTGATTATTTAATTGTTTTGGGGCATTTCTGAATAAAGAGCACAATGTTTTATTTGATAGAAATGATTCTGATAATTTTTATATTGAAATTGATGACCATACATACATTTACAGTGTTAAAGAATATATTTACACAATTTCATAATTTTATGTACATTTAACATTTCAAGACAAGAAACAAATAATTTTCCTGTATTTTTTATACGTTATTGAGAAATGACTTGATTTATAAATCAATCATTGTCAAAAATAAAACTACATATTTTTCTTACTTTTTTCCAGAGAATCAATATTTATTACAGTAAGTCAACTCTGCTATTGACAGCAACGAGTGAAAATAATTCTAACGGAGTAAATTATGTTTTTCATTACAAAATCTACATTACACTAATACTTCAGATTGAGATATTTAAAAAGACACAAAAAGTGAAAGAATAAAACATTTATTCGTTATACTGGGAACACTGGTCACAGGCTTCAGTCTGCTGGTCACACTGGGAGAATTCCAATGACTTCTGAGACGTCCTGGTTCACAGGCTAAAGCCAAGAATAAAAGAGAAATGATCCAAACGTGTAATAGAAAATACATATGTGTTTCTTTCACATTCAGAAATGTGAAAGATGGTTGGTGTTGCGTGTGGACGTATAGCAGACTGTGACATGCCTTTTACTGCGCTGTTTTACCGCACTAGCTACTTTTCCATGACAATGCGCAAAACTTTGTTGATATTCCGCTAATGTCAAAAAACCAAATTTTTGCAATTTAAATAAGGAACACAATTAAAAATCACACTTGAATACATTTGTTCACATAAGTCCTTAAAAAAAACATGCCGCTCCCTCATCCTCCTACCACTTCCTGCTTTCTTTCTTTTCTTCCAGTAGCAACATCTGGTTGTTGATCATGTGACTCATATCATGCAGACAAGTGTTTCTATTGTTGTTTTGTGAAATATGCTAACTTTGATACGGCCGGAAAACCACCTCATCCTAGTGCAAAAATGTTTTTATCCAAAAAGGGGAGTTTGTTCAAAATTGCCGTGTTTTCATTAAGCAAATTTCTCTTCTTAATTCCAATCTTACATTTTTATTGTCCGTGGAAACACAGCTAGACATGTGCCGTTTCACCACACTGTGTGTCTGCCACTGCTGGTGTTTTTGTACTGCTAAGCTAACTCCTCTCAGCTCCTCTTCATACCTCTGTCCTTCATGTGCTCACTTTGTCAGCTGGCGTTGATGTGGATGCCCAGTGTGCACTCGGTGATGGAAACCTGGAAGACCAACACACACAGTAAGTCCCAAACACACACAGTCACAGCAGAGAAGACAGTTTTACGTCAACTTGAGAGTTAACAGTTGTGGGTTAGTGGTGAGGAGCTAATGCAATGCCTTTAAAAGTGTTCATAGGCAACACTTGAGTGTGTTTTAATGTCATAGACTAAGAAGTAATTGTGAAGTAAGATCAAGAAAAACTATTTGCAAAAAACACATGAATTTGGTTCAGTATGTCGAGGTGGGTTACAGAAGTCTTCTAATAGAAAGATTAACTCAATGTTTCGACTCTGTAATTTGAAAAGCTTGAACAAAGAAATTTGCACCTGCTGGATAAAATTAGTCCTAAGGATCATTACATTTGATTGTATCTATGGCTGCAACTATCGATTATTTTAGTGATCAATTAATCAGATTTAAAAAAATTGGCACATTCTGCAGATTTTTCATTTAACCCCTTAGTTATTTTTATACAATATTAGAAATACATTAAGAGATGCAAACAAACAAGTAATTCAGTTCCTTTTTCAAATAAGATAAATGAACACAGTATTGGCCTTTAGTGAATGCTTGATCATTTGTAGCAGAGGATGCATCTGCATCTATGAAAATGCCTTCCACACCGCTATAGTTTTGGCTTATTTACTGCTCTGAGTATTTTATTTCAGCAAATGGCCTGTTTTGAGTCTTGAGTTAATGATTAATCGATCACTAAATTAGTTGACAATTATTTTAAATAATTGATTCATCCTGATTAAGCCAATTAGTCGTTTCAATCGTAGCTGTATCGAGTTCAAATATCTCTCCTACTCCTGTAGCAGTGGCAGTTCTTGAAATTAGCTGTATGGGCAGTTGCCCAGGGCAGCATTAGAATGGGAGGCAGGACACCCAAGAAGTAAAAGAAAATATCTGTATCTTATTTGTCTGGTGTGCCTTGAACAAGTTAACAGTGAAGTGAGTTTCCTGTTTTTATTGGTGAGTAGTGAGGGATTAGTTGGCCTGCTTTCTGCTGGAAAAAAAACTCTCATAATTACTTGAGTTTTAATTGGTTGGTGGGGAGGCAGAAGAAGGAACCTGCCCAGGACCCCATTCCGGCAAGAACCACCACTGCCCTGTCGGTCAGTAAAATGTGACTCAGAAATGTCCCTGCTTTACAGAACCATACACGAGGCTCTGCAGAAGCTAGCCCTCTTGGTCCAACACAGCAAAGACGGCGACGGAGGAGCGACTCCTACCAAGTACAGTTTTCTGCTGACGCATCTCTGCCAACACTTCCCACTGTCCCCGCCTCGTTCTGCTAATAACTTCTTGCTTATCCTGTTTGTCTCGTTCACAGTGCCGACACGTCAAGTGAGTCGACAGTTTAATATCGTTTCTCCGTTGACGTCACCGGTACTCTCTCCCTTACACTGATAACGGTGAAGCTAAAACGAGGGCACTCACACACACATCACCTAGGGTCCTCTGCAGTCTAAACACAACTTGGAGACTTTTTTTTTTTTTTTTTTTTTTTTTTTTAACATGTGATGGAAAACAGTTCGGCGGGGAGCGTTTTATCTCCCGTGACTTGTAGACGAGAGGGTGTTGCATGTTTTACAGACCGGCAGTTCAAAGTTGATGTGACTTGCGTATCATTCTTGTTTTTATCTAGGTTTCTTGTGCGTGGTTGAGGAGCCTCCGTATCCGTAAGTGTTGGTTCCGTCTAATCAGAGGGAGAAACTGGAATCTCTTTGTACATTGTTTATAGTAGTGAAGCACTCAGGATTTTTCATTCCCCATAAAGAATCTTCTCTAAACTGTACTTAAAGCATCTTTCTTTGTTTTAATTTATTGTGACAGGGAACAGGAGATTGACTTCACAGAGATGGAGCTGCTTCCCCCTCCTCCTCTATATGCCGATACCCTCTGATCAAGATGGAGGCCGTAGTGTGTACTAATTGGGAAAAACAATTTGTTTGATTTATCTTTACTAGGATTATAATTTCACAATGGTTTGAACACTTATTTTCTTTAAATGCACTCTAAAAAGTTGATGCTGACGCACACGGTTGATGATTGCACTGGATTTGGGCAGAAATAAAAGGTTATTTGTGATTGCTTAACGTTCTGACAGTGGTTATGAGATTGTTCTCAATTTTTTCCATGTTGCATAAAATAAATCCCATTGATTCTTCTCAATTGCACTCCTTACATTTCCCGTTTAGCTGACTCATTTTGAAACAACTTAACTGACCGGGATTTTAGAAGGGGAATCCCATTCAAGACTTATTCAAAGTGTGGGGGAAAACTGCAACATCACTGGCCTAAACAAATACCAAGCCCTCCACTTTATTGAAATCTGGACAAACGAAAGCGAAATCCATCTTTTGACTGACTGCGCTCTGTGAAATCCCCTCTGGATGCTGCTGTGTTGACTCCTGCATCCTTAAGCAAGTCGGTGTGTGGGGGGAGGGGGGGAAAGTCCGCGCGGAGGAAAATATCCATATGGTATTAATTGGTGAAAACGGGGCGTGGGGGAAGAGTTGAATAGGGGCGTGGTTTAAGTGGGAGTCTGTCAGACTTGAAACAGCCAAAAGGAAGAGAAGAAAGGATGGTGAGAACAGAAGAAAGCGCCGAACTGTAGTCGTAGAAAGTCGGGCGGGGGGTAAAAAGTACTGAAAAGTGAGAGGAGAACCCAGCGCGCGAGCCCAACTGACTCATGCCGAACGGCTAGAGACGATCTTTGAAAAGCAACAACCGGATTCCTCCTTTCGAATAGAATCGCATAGATAAAGGGTTTTAAATGCAACGCTGTGTGAAGATCATGGCAGCCGACACGAAGAGTTCACTGGGCAGCAATATCTGCACCAACCGCGGCCGGAGAAAGCTGCTGGTCGCTGTGGATCTCTTCTGCTTCTCCATAGGTAACCACAGCTCGCATATACTACTGTTTATATACAACGTGTGATATTACGAAGTGTCATGTGACCGTGTAATATAATGAAAGTTTAAAAGCACTACGTGTTATGATTTTAACATCAACTATTGAATGTCGATTCAAGCAAACTTATTGGCTGATTATGGCTGAAAAATGTCTCACGAGAACAAGTGCTTCTTATCAGTCGATATCGGTAATTAACGTTTTATTTTAATGCTGCCAAATTGGTGAGATGACGTTTCCGATTTAATTTCCAGCTGTTGTACTCATTTTCTTCTTTCACTCTGTATTTTTTTAATTTCTATTTTTAAGGAGTTACCTGAAACCGTTGCTGCTATTCAACAGGTTGTTGCTAGGTAACCAAAGACACAGTTAGTTGACCTCGCCAACCTTGTTTAGCTGCTGTATAGATTCCCAGAATGCTGTTCAGTTCTAATTCAGAGTTCAGTGAAATTACTGAATATATGTAACGCATATTATGTTGATATTTATCACATGTCTACCATCACATATATTTGATTTATTGCCTCGCCCTACTTGGCAGCTGTTTACAGTTTTCAAACTTAGTGTTTACAGAGCTAGAATCTCATTCGGTTCAATCAAATTTTATGAAGATGGCAGGCTTCATTTCAATTTACTTCACTTCTGGTTCCCATTTTGGTCAGTCGACCCTAATGAAATATGACGGCTTAATGTCCCCCAGTCAAACCCGCTTAATTAAGCGCACATTATTTGACAAGTCATACAACAGACTGGGTAATGGAGTCCAATATTGTTGAATTGTTCAGCTGAGTTTTTATTTCTCTGCCTTTCTCAACCTCAGAAGTAAAGAGAAACTTCTTAAATCTTTTCCAACAACAGGGATTTAATTGACCATCCTGGATAATTTTATTTTAAAAGAACACGTTTACAAGCGATAGTATATAAATAATGGGAAATACATGTGATTCAGCCATCACATGTTTGACTTTAAAGTATTTTACTTTAATGTAATTGCTGATTTTAAGTTCCAATTGTAAACTCCAATAAGAGTTATGATTGGTGCATAATTGTGGGTCTTGAAGCAGCTACAAATTAAAACCAAACTCCAGTCAGACTCGGAAGCTCCATTTTAACCCACAAAATAATGTTTTTATCTTTTCCAAATATTACATGAATTCCTTGTGTTCTGTTTCTCCTTGGTCCCAGAAAATGGGTTGGCTTAGAGGAAACCCACTAATGAACTGTTCCAGGATTTCGTCCCTCTCCACCCACACCTGTAACCATACGAACCTCTGTTTTTTTTACTTTTATTTTTTTTTCTTTTTTCCCAGAATGGCTAAAATTCCTCACAGCAACAGGAATGCTTCAGATGTGAACATCTCCTGAACTTTACGCTGTGCGTCTGGCTTAAGTGGTTATTTACCAGACCAATGTGGGTGTTAAAAATCTCACAACAGCTGCTGGTAGATTTAGTTTTTGATGCTGAAATATTTTAGAAACTAAAATGATTTACCTCGTCCTTCATACTAATTGATGCTTGATGTAACCATATGTCCATAATGTGTTGAAATGTCAGAGTGAAGCCACAGTTGCAAGCCAGATGTTAAAAATAACGCTGTTCCATCTTCCTGGCAAATCCACTGACTGTTTTACAATCCTGTAGAAAAATTTTAAATACATTTTTTAATTTTTTGTCATGTGCTATGTTTAGAGTCAGGCTAGTTTTTATCTCTGTGGAGGGTAAATCTCCATCATTTGTTCCATAAACATCACAGAGAGAAACTTGTCAACAAACCAGCAGTGTGTTTCTGTCTAAAGATGTCGGGTTAAAGAGTCTGACCGCAAGTAGGAAACTGTGGGCCACAACTAGCAATCTCCTTGGTCCGCTCACGGCGCAGTTACTCCTGCCTCCAAGGACGTTATTTGGTTGTTTTATGGCGTTCCAGCTCCCCGCCTCTGTGTAGATCAGTAAAGATGAAAGTTTTCTGATGGGAAAATGTCATCCTGACTCGGATCTGACGGGAAAACATTTCTGTTTACATTAGACTGCGGAAGGTGGATATAGTGTTTCCCAATTAATCTTCTAATGGCGTTCAAGTGGATGGCCCATAAGCCAAACATGCAAGCAAAGATACTCATACCATTAAACATTTATGAAGTTTGTCATTTGAGAAAGATCTTGAAAGGTTAGTTTGCAAATTCAAATTTTTTTTACACAGTCTGGTTCTAACCAGACAACTCAGAACCGTCACTTGAGGAACACACCATGTAGCTGACTAAAACGTCTCTCATTGTACACCTGAACAAACAAAATTGTTCAACTTGTACGTTGGAAAAATGTCACCAGCAGGTGACCTTTCTATCTATGTGATTTCTATCCATCAAGCTCGTTTGGCTCGTCTTGTTTCCCCGTAACGCTGTGGAAACATGAGCGAAGTTTTACCTCGGACTCAGCTGTGGTACAACTGGTTATTTGAAGGCACAGCTGAAAGTTTCAAAACAGCCACATCATTGTGTGTATGTATACGTTTGTTTGCGTGTGCGTGTGTGCGCGCGCACGTAGGGCTCAGACATGTTCACGCACTCCACCGCAGACTGCAAGCAATCAAGTGGAAAATGTTTGTTTTTACAGTCACATCTTGGTGTTTCGCTGAATGCCTCCAGCACATGTTGAGCATTTTCCACAGACGACATAAGAACCTTGTGAGGCACTGAAGAACCCATCAACACCCCTCATCATTTGATTGTTTTATGTTGAGACTAGGTTTGGGCCAAGAGAAAACATACCTGAAGACAAAAATAGAAATGTTTAACATGATTAACTTGCTTTTTTTAATTTAACTTGCAGAAAACCAACAGTTACACCTGCTGATGCTTAAGATGTAGAATATTAATTATAGCTGGGTATGATAAAGTATTTCTGAGATGTCAGGCTTTGAGGACTTTCATAGCATGAAGCTGCGGTTGCAGAACAAAAGGGGCGTGGCTTACTAATCGTAGCATTCATCAGCATAAGACAGCTCTGAACTTTGCATCACAATACTCACCCCCAGCTACCTAAATGCATCCAGTCCTTTAAACAAAAACAAATTGCTTTCAGGTCACAGTGGCTCCGGGTTAATGACTATACTGTGGCGTATAAATTATTGGTTGGTCTTCTTCAAACCGTCACGTTTTATCTGGACATTTTAGTTGATGCCAAAAACATGTAGATCTCTGAACAAAAGGATAATCTGAATGGGGGTTATAGAGGAACCCAACTCAGACAAGCTTGTATTTACTTGTTAATTAGTGGGGCTCAGCAGACATGCTAACTTTCCAATTGTAATTTTAAATGGTTACCTTTAAAAATCACAGTGAGTTGCCATCTTTTAATTCTCTACTCATTAAATGCATCTAAACAAATAAAACGCTCTCCAAATTTTCCATTGTTTGGATTCATGAATTCATTTATTTTTACTCGGTTTCAAAACTACCACTAACATTACAAAGTAGTAGTCTAAATTGGTCAAAATCAGAATTGGCGAGTCTGAGCTCAAGACAAATTGGAAATCTGTGTAAGCCACAAAAAGTCAGATAGGCACATCCTTGAAAATGCTCCGTTTTCTGAAATAAAATTTTTTTCTACACAGCTGAATTTGTAATTATTTGTACGTTGATCTGGTTGTTGAACCATGACTAAGTCGGGCTCCTGGTTGAACGAACCAAACTTGTCAGAGAACAACCCATGCTGATATGAAGGACTCAACTTTTTCTTTGCCGTTTTAAATCCACCTTCTCAGCATTTTGTCTTGCTAGTGTTGTCTTAGACGTCGAGCTAATGCCGGAAAACCTGCCCACACCTGCTGACAGGTGTTGACGTTGGCGCGACCGGCTCTCACCACCGCCCTCTGATGTTTCATGCGGGCTCGACTGAAGCGGGCAGGAGGGGAAAATCCCAGGACGCCGTGCTCATTGCTGATGCTGCAGTGTCAGGCGGATGCCAGGGGTCATGGCACCCGAGTCAGGAGGGAGAAGCAAAAACAGCCGAATGCCTGTAACCCAGGATCTGACTGCGACCTTCTGTTTCTTGTCATTCTTCCTCCCTTCACCCTGTTTCCAAGAAGTCGTCTACTGTGCTTGGTCATTTTAAGGTTCATTTAAAAGCCACGGACTCGTGAATTCATCAATGCGTTTGCCAGACCTTTCTTCTCTTTGAATCTCTGCCCTCCGAACGCCTCTGGGCTTGTGGTTAGTCTGAGTCTGAGTGAATGGGTTTAAAGGGGTTGCAGAGGTCTTTTCTCCGTCATATCAGCAGTCTGGAGAGCCTCCTGTGTTGTTCTCTTCAGAGACGGATAAACCAAACTGTAGGGGGATTTGACATTCAGGAGTAAGCGCACTGTAAAACGCGGTATGTTTTGACAGCTACAGGCCCATTAAGACGTCCCGCCCGATTTCTTTTTTTTTTCCTCCGGTACAGCTTCAGAGCGGAATGTCGCTCCGGTGTAGGTATTTGTTTGAAGAGTGGCTGAAAGTTAATAACGTGAACCCTGCTGAACGTGGAAGGCCGAGCGGCATTCTGGATTTCCCAGAGCGCCAGAACTCTGTAACCTGAACTCGGCCCAGCTGGACCTTGAAAACCACAACTTAGCAGTTCTGTGTATGTATGGCTGTGTGTGTGTGTGTGTGTAATTGGTTGGGTATATCAGGTTGAGGGGCTCAGCAAGTCAAGCATGTGTTGACATTCAGTCTAAGAAATGGCCCCCGCCACCCTCCCCAACACCGCCAGTCTGCTTGTTTTTCTTTATATCTGCAGATCGCAGTCGACTTGAAAGCCCAGCGTCACTTTGAAGTGCAGTGGAAGCATATTTTCCCTGTTCTGTCTTGAGATTTGAGGGCCTCTCCTGGGTACCTCAGTTACCCCGGGATATCAAAGTCCTCCATCGCTGCCTCTTGAGATCGAGGAAATAAGCTGTCCATATTGGCTCTTGGCTAAGTTACATCCGGTCTGTTTGTTGTCAGCAGATAAGAACAGATCTTTTCGCTACTTCAAGTGGTGAAAGACACTAAATCGATCAGACACAAACACCCACAAGGCGTCTTCAAAAGACCCTTTTAAGGTCTACCTCAAAGCCGCGACCGGAAATATAGCGCCACTCAAGGTGTTTTGATTGTTTTTTTTTCTTTTCCGGTTTAGCAAACACTTGACATAGTTCGGTGTTAGAAACTGGAATGATAACTGCCATGGGTTAAAATTGCACAGTTTCACTAATTCATAACCATGCGTGTATTTAAGCAAAAATGTGGAATTAACAGGTTACCTTTAGTAATTATTTTAAATGTTTCTGTATTCTGCTAATATAAAAAAACTAATTTACAAATGTGGTGTTTCCATAAAATAAGAAATTTAAAAGGTTTTTAATGCAGTAAGTCATTTAAAAACCATGGCAGCGATGAATGTAAATGGTTACATTGATCAACCGTCAGAGCAAACATTAGTATCTTATATTTAGGAATGGCTATGTAAGTGACATTTTGGGGAAATTGCATTTGGTGGCTTTACAAAGGAGCATTGCAAATTGACCCCCAAAACAGTATCATCCTCCTACTACTTCCTGTCCTCTTCGTTTTTGCCAGTAGTAACATCTGGCTGATGTTACTACATCAGCCAGTTGTAGTCTGGCTGATGTAGATTCAACCCGAGTCGTTGAATCTATTCAACGACTCGGGTTGAATAGATTTTGATCCACCTCATCCTAGCTCAGGATTAATTTTTTTTTTTGATTCGTTTCCATTAATCACAAACTTTTCATAATTTCAATTTGTCCAATACTATGCTTGAAGGAAAATCTTTTCTACTGCTTTCCTCCACAGAGTTTTGGAAAAACTGGTACTTCAGCATTTTCACTGCGCTCTCATTGAAATGAATGGAATAGGACAAAATAAATAGTTTTGATCTTAATATTCTGTGGAATTTTCTTATTTTAATTGCAATGGTGTTCAGTTAAACTTATGAAGATGCTGTCCTCAGAGCTCCTGAAAGCGGTTTGTATTTCTCTCCCAAGTTAAGCGTTTATATAAATATATATATTATAAATATGTTCTGAAAAAACCTGCCTCACCTTGCACTCATGTATCTGTCCAACTATGCAGTGATTCTTGTGGGCATACTTTTGGAAAAGTCTTTCTGGCCGCCTTACCGGAGGGGGTTCTTCTGTGACGACGAGAGCATCAGATTTCCCTATAAGAACAGCACGGTGCCCACTTCTATTCTGATAGCTACGAGCATCTGTCTGCCCCTGTTCTCTGTAAGTCCTGGTGTGGTAAAAGCAGGAGGGTGAGGGGGAAGCCTGTCGGAGCGCGCTCAGTTCGCCAGTGGCTGGATTTTTCACATCACGCACTCATTTGATGGCTTCCACAGGCTCTGAGTCACACGCGGTGGTTATGTCCCATTGACTGCAAATCATGTATGCAGCACATTACTTGTCCACCAGTTTCCACTGTTTGATTCAAATCCTGGTCTTCAGTGTACATTCATTTTACCAAACGCATACAAAATCGGCTGTTTATTCATGAAGAAAAATATCTAAAAATATGAATTGTCCCAAATTGAAATAATTTTTTTTTTGCTTTCCCTACCAATATTTTTTATATCTAAGACATTCAAATTACAGTCCTACATGAAGAGAATTTGTTAAAAAATGAGAGAAATGATAAATCCTCATATTAGGGTCATGAAATGAGACAAAGTATTTTTATTTTTACCAACAGAGTGAAGGTTTGACGGCCAACAAAATGTGTTTCAAAGAGTCTAATCAGTGCAGAATAATCTACTGTACCGTTGTATTTGAGTCCGTTATGGTTAGCCAATTCCTTTTTTAGAATTTGGCTAATTTACTACAGAAATTTTAGCTAATTCTTTAGAATGTGGCTAATTCCAAAAAAACATTTTTATAAATCTCAAATTGTGTTTTAAAGAATTTTGTGTAGGACTAAGGTTTTGAACCAGAGAAGCCAACACCAACTAGTGTTGTTAGCAGCTAACCGTTAGCCACTTGGGTATTCCGGCCTTGCTAACAAATGTTTAATAGCACTTCCCATTCTTTTTTTTCTGCCTACTCAAAATGCTGAGTCAGTAAAGTGTTCATGATGTGACTCCTTAAGTTTTTAACTCTAGAGCCACTTCCCTTCTTGCTATAAGGGTCTAAAACAGCTAAAACAAGCTGTCAAGCTTAAATTGCACAACTTTGGATCCTACGATAATGGAATTTTCTCCATGCAATTTAATTTTCTACAATTAAATAAGGATATGTGCATCTTAAAGCAATTTCACTAAATGTTTTTACTAAGCAGATGGATTCCCACTGATTCAAACTCATCCATACCATTAGGGGTTATTTTTTTACTTTTATGAGGCAATTTCTGAGCCCAACTTGGGCAACTTGCTGCTTATTATAATTAGAGTAACAGACGTTCAAATTCAGTCCCGAGGCAAAACCACACGCTCAAATTTGCAGCTTATTTGTCAAATACCCCTTATAAAATGAGAGCTTCTCAGAAACATTCGGCTCAACAGAACGATTCCTTGCAGAAAACAAAAACAGCTGTAAGGTAAAGCATCCTCGATCTTCAGTTGACAGGCTGAATCATGACCCCGAGTCGGATCCTTCGGTAAACAACTGGCCAATTAGCAGTCATTACTTTATTAGTCACAGATAACAGCCACAGAACGAACTGAGCCAGCTCCGGCTGTTCTCTTGTCATCCCCTGCTTGCCACCACTGCCTCTGTGATTTGCGTGTCATTAACCTAGCACCTCCATCTCGCTCTCTCTCACCCACCCACCCACCCATCCACCTCTTCCGTCTTCCCCATTTGCTTCCCTTCCCTTCTCTTCCACTCCATTCCCATCCCGTCCCTACCTCCTCTCCGTCATCTCTGTGCCACTCACTGGCCCTCTACACGCTAGCCGGCCTGCCTTTCTTGGTACGGAAAGGCAGGCCTTTCCGTACCAAGAAAGGGTACGGCTGTTCAGCCGTACCGTAGAGGGTTTTACTGCGACGATGAATCCATCAGGTACCCGGCCAAAAGCAGAGAGATCGTTAGCGACACTCTGCTTAGCGCGACAGGCATTCTAATCAGCATCCTCTCTGTAAGTCACCTCACTCTCATCACTAATGTCATCTTCACTCCTCGGGTTTCAGCGCCGCTCACAAGTACTAGCAGCACCTGTGGTAGCCGTGTGAATTCTCATGCTAATCTTTTTATTATTATTCCTGTTTGCGGTTTATGCTATTTCATGTTTTCTGTCTACAACAATGATTTAAACATATATGCAATCTGTCCAATCAGCTACAGCTGCTCATGTTTGCCTCAAAGCGTACCTGCAGCTCAATCCATAGTTTTTTCAGGAACGTAGTAAAAGCAATTTTTTTATCACAATGAAAATAAAATATTCCAACAAATGTAAAAGCATCAAATTTATTTTTATTTTACCAGATATTACCGGTTCCACAATTATTGGCACCAATTAAACTGTAAAACATTTCAATTTGTGTCCTTCTCTTTAGGTTTTAAAGTGTCAAAGATATTTTAATGAGTAATCAATGATGTATTGATACTCCAATACATAAAGATGATGGGAATAGGCTTCCCTTGGCTATCCTTGAAAATGAGAAGGACAAGAGAACAAGCTGTTAAAGTAAGACACTTTTGTTGATCTTCATAAAATCAGCGAATGGATAGAAGCACTTGCTAAAACTATCCAATGATTTGGGGATTATTACAAACAAATACTTTTTAAAACAAAAGAAAAGTACCATTTATGCAAGTTTTTGAACACTTCTAGATGAAGGGCTGCTAATAACACAGGCATAAACATGCTTGCTTCAAACAACGTTTTGGAACTTTTATCTCCCGTTTCGGGGCTTCGAGGGAACAAACTCAGATTATCCTGAATGATGCGACTCTTCTCCACACCTGGGCCATCAGCCAGAGCCGCTGCCTCCAGAGCATTCCAGATGAGAACGAACCGACAACACTCTCACCCGAGTTTTCCCTAGAGGAAGCAAGATGACTAAAGTGATTAGGACTTTCACAGTAAAGTGAAGTTTGGAGTAGTTTGGAGGACTCTACTGAGAGAAAGCTGAGCATCTTCAACCCAGAGTCTGGTAATTAAACTCAATACTGTTGGAACTCGTGCAGTTTTGTTCAAGCGTCTCTCACCAGGCTGCTTTTGACAGATACAGCAATAAAGAAGAAAATTACAAGACAAGTTACAAGACAAAAAAATTGGCACATTCTGCAGATTTTTCATTTAACCCCTTAGTTATTTTTATACAATATTAGAAATACATTAAGAGATGCAAACAAACAAGTAATTCAGTTCCTCTTTCAAATAAGATAAATGAACACAGTATTGGCCTTTAGTGAATGCTTGATCATTTGTAGCAGAGGATGCATCTGCATCTATGAAAATGCCTTCCACACCGCTATAGTTTTGGCTTATTTACTGCTCTGAGTATTTTATTTCAGCAAATGGCCTGTTTTGAGTCTTGAGTTAATGATTAATCGATCACTAAATTAGTTGACAATTATTTTAAATAATTGATTCATCCTGATTAAGCCAATTAGTCGTTTCAATCGTAGCTGTATCGAGTTCAAATATCTCTCCTACTCCTGTAGCAGTGGCAGTTCTTGAAATTAGCTGTATGGGCAGTTGCCCAGGGCAGCATTAGAATGGGAGGCAGGACACCCAAGAAGTAAAAGAAAATATCTGTATCTTATTTGTCTGGTGTGCCTTGAACAAGTTAACAGTGAAGTGAGTTTCCTGTTTTTATTGGTGAGTAGTGAGGGATTAGTTGGCCTGCTTTCTGCTGGAAAAAAAACTCTCATAATTACTTGAGTTTTAATTGGTTGGTGGGGAGGCAGAAGAAGGAACCTGCCCAGGACCCCATTCCGGCAAGAACCACCACTGCCCTGTCGGTCAGTAAAATGTGACTCAGAAATGTCCCTGCTTTACAGAACCATACACGAGGCTCTGCAGAAGCTAGCCCTCTTGGTCCAACACAGCAAAGACGGCGACGGAGGAGCGACTCCTACCAAGTACAGTTTTCTGCTGACGCATCTCTGCCAACACTTCCCACTGTCCCCGCCTCGTTCTGCTAATAACTTCTTGCTTATCCTGTTTGTCTCGTTCACAGTGCTGACACGTCAAGTGAGTCGACAGTTTAATATCGTTTCTCCGTTGACGTCACCGGTACTCTCTCCCTTACACTGATAACGGTGAAGCTAAAACGAGGGCACTCACACACACATCACCTAGGGTCCTCTGCAGTCTAAACACAACTTGGAGACTTTTTTTTTTTTTTTTTTTTTAACGTGTGATGGAAAACAGTTCGGCGGGGAGCGTTTTATCTCCCGTGACTTGTAGACGAGAGGGTGTTGCATGTTTTACAGACCGGCAGTTCAAAGTTGATGTGACTTGCGTATCATTCTTGTTTTTATCTAGGTTTCTTGTGCGTGGTTGAGGAGCCTC
The DNA here is from genome assembly GCF_904066995.2 of Poecilia reticulata. Classification (NCBI taxonomy): domain Eukaryota; kingdom Metazoa; phylum Chordata; class Actinopteri; order Cyprinodontiformes; family Poeciliidae; genus Poecilia; species Poecilia reticulata. The sequence goes on from NC_088846.1 coordinate 6,428,608, forward strand.
CGTATCCGTAAGTGTTGGTTCCGTCTAGTCAGAGGGAGAAACTGGAATCTCTTTGAACATTGTTTATAGTAGTGAAGCACTCAGGATTTTTCATTCCCCATAAAGAATCTTCCCTAAACTGTACTTAAAGCATCTTTCTTTGTTTTTAATTTATTGTGACAGGGAACAGGAGATTGACTTCACAGAGATGGAGCTGCTTCCCCCTCCTCCTCTATATGCCGATACCCTCTGATCAAGATGGAGGCCGTAGTGTGTACTAATTGGGAAAAACAATTTGTTTGATTTATCTTTACTAGGATTATAATTTCACAATGGTTTGAACACTTATTTTCTTTAAATGCACTCTAAAAAGTTGATGCTGACGCACACGGTTGATGATTGCACTGGATTTGGGCAGAAATAAAAGGTTATTTGTGATTGCTTAACGTTCTGACAGTGGTTATGAGATTGTTCTCAATTTTTTTCCATGTTGCATAAAATAAATCCCATTGATTCTTCTCAATTGCACTCCTTACATTTCCCGTTTAGCTGACTCATTTTGAAACAACTTAACTGACCGGGATTTTAGAAGGGGGGGGAATCCCATTCAAGACTTATTCAAAAGTGTGGGGGAAAACTGCAACATCACTGGCCTAAACAAATACCAAGCCCTCCACTTTATTGAAATCTGGACAAACGAAAGCGAAATCCATCTTTTGACTGACTGCGCTCTGTGAAATCCCCTCTGGATGCTGCTGTGTTGACTCCTGCATCCTTAAGCAAGTCGGGTGTGTGGGGGGAGGGGGGGAAAGTCCGCGCGGAGGAAAATATCCATATGGTATTAATTGGTGAAAACGGGGCGTGGGGGAAGAGTTGAATAGGGGCGTGGTTTAAGTGGGAGTCTGTCAGACTTGAAACAGCCAAAAGGAAGAGAAGAAAGGATGGTGAGAACAGAAGAAAGCGCCGAACTGTAGTCGTAGAAAGTCGGGCGGGGGGGAAAAGTACTGAAAAGTGAGAGGAGAACCCAGCGCGCGAGCCCAACTGACTCATGCCGAACGGCTAGAGACGATCTTTGAAAAGCAACAACCGGATTCCTCCTTTCGAATAGAATCGCATAGATAAAGGGTTTTAAATGCAACGCTGTGTGAAGATCATGGCAGCCGACACGAAGAGTTCACTGGGCAGCAATATCTGCACCAACCGCGGCCGGAGAAAGCTGCTGGTCGCTGTGGATCTCTTCTGCTTCTCCATAGGTAACCACAGCTCGCATATACTACTGTTTATATACAACGTGTGATATTACGAAGTGTCATGTGACCGTGTAATATAATGAAAGTTTAAAAGCACTACGTGTTATGATTTTAACATCAACTATTGAATGTCGATTCAAGCAAACTTATTGGCTGATTATGGCTGAAAAATGTCTCACGAGAACAAGTGCTTCTTATCAGTCGATATCGGTAATTAACGTTTTATTTTAATGCTGCCAAATTGGTGAGATGACGTTTCCGATTTAATTTCCAGCTGTTGTACTCATTTTCTTCTTTCACTCTGTATTTTTTTAATTTCTATTTTTAAGGAGTTACCTGAAACCGTTGCTGCTATTCAACAGGTTGTTGCTAGGTAACCAAAGACACAGTTAGTTGACCTCGCCAACCTTGTTTAGCTGCTGTATAGATTCCCAGAATGCTGTTCAGTTCTAATTCAGAGTTCAGTGAAATTACTGAATATATGTAACGCATATTATGTTGATATTTATCACATGTCTACCATCACATATATTTGATTTATTGCCTCGCCCTACTTGGCAGCTGTTTACAGTTTTCAAACTTAGTGTTTACAGAGCTAGAATCTCATTCGGTTCAATCAAATTTTATGAAGATTACAGGCTTCATTTCAATTTACTTCACTTCTGGTTCCCATTTTGGTCAGTCGACCCTAATGAAATATGACGGCTTAATGTCCCCCAGTCAAACCCGCTTAATTAAGCGCACATTATTTGACAAGTCATACAACAGACTGGGTAATGGAGTCCAATATTGTTGAATTGTTCAGCTGAGTTTTTATTTCTCTGCCTTTCTCAACCTCAGAAGTAAAGAGAAACTTCTTAAATCTTTTCCAACAACAGGGATTTAATTGACCATCCTGGATAATTTTATTTTAAAAGAACACGTTTACAAGCGATAGTATATAAATAATGGGAAATACATGTGATTCAGCCATCACATGTTTGACTTTTAAGTATTTTACTTTAATATATTGTAATGGCTGATTTTAAGTTCCAATTGTAAACTCCAATAAGAGTTATGATTGGTGCATAATTGTGGGTCTTGAAGCAGCTACAAATTAAAACCAAACTCCAGTCAGACTCGGAAGCTCCATTTTAACCCACAAAATAATGTTTTTATCTTTTCCAAATATTACATGAATTCCTTGTGTTCTGTTTCTCCTTGGTCCCAGAAAATGGGTTGGCTTAGAGGAAACCCACTAATGAACTGTTCCAGCATTTCGTCCCTCTCCACCCACACCTGTAACCATACGAACCTCTGTTTTTTATTTTTTACTTAAATTTTTTTTTTCCCAGAATGGCTCAAATTCCTCACAGCAACAGGAATGCTTCAGATGTGAACATCTGCTGAACTTTACGCTGTGCGTCTGGCTTAAGTGGTTATTTACCAGACCAATGTGGGTGTTAAAAATCTCACAACAGCTGCTGGTAGATTTAGTTTTTGATGCTGAAATATTTTAGAAACTAAAATGATTTACCTCGTCCTTCATACTAATTGATGCTTGATGTAACCATATGTCCATAATGTGTTGAAATGTCAGAGTGAAGCCACAGTTGCAAGCCAGATGTTAAAAATAACGCTGTTCCATCTTCCTGGCAAATCCACTGACTGTTTTACAATCCTGTAGAAAAATTTTAAATACATTTTTTAATTTTTTGTCATGTGCTATGTTTAGAGTCAGGCTAGTTTTTATCTCTGTGGAGGGTAAATCTCCATCATTTGTTCCATAAACATCACAGAGAGAAACTTGTCAACAAACCAGCAGTGTGTTTCTGTCTAAAGATGTCGGGTTAAAGAGTCTGACCGCAAGTAGGAAACTGTGGGCCACAACTAGCAATCTCCTTGGTCCGCTCACGGCGCAGTTACTCCTGCCTCCAAGGACGTTATTTGGTTGTTTTATGGCGTTCCAGCTCCCCGCCTCTGTGTAGATCAGTAAAGATGAAAGTTTTCTGATGGGAAAATGTCATCCTGACTCGGATCTGACGTGAAAACATTTCTGTTTACATTAGACTGCGGAAGGTGGATATAGTGTTTCCCAATTAATCTTCTAATGGCGTTCAAGTGGATGGCCCATAAGCCAAACATGCAAGCAAAGATACTCATACCATTAAACATTTATGAAGTTTGTCATTTGAGAAAGATCTTGAAAGGTTAGTTTGCAAATTCAATTTTTTTTTTACACAGTCTGGTTCTAACCAGACAACTCAGAACCGTCACTTGAGGAACACACCATGTAGCTGACTAAAACGTCTCTCATTGTACACCTGAACAAACAAAATTTGTTCAACTTGTACGTTGGAAAAATGTCACCAGCAGGTGACCTTTCTATCTATGTGATTTCTATCCATCAAGCTCGTTTGGCTCGTCTTGTTTCCCCGTAACGCTGTGGAAACATGAGCGAAGTTTTACCTCAGACTCAGCTGTGGTACAACTGGTTATTTGAAGGCACAGCTGAAAGTTTCAAAACAGCCACATCATTGTGTGTATGTATACGTTTGTGTGCGTGTGTGTGCGCGCACGTAGGGCTCAGACATGTTCACGCACTCCACCGCAGACTGCAAGCAATCAAGTGGAAAATGTTTGTTTTTACAGTCACATCTTGGTGTTTCGCTGAATGCCTCCAGCACATGTTGAGCATTTTCCACAGACGACATAAGAACCTTGTGAGGCACTGAAGAACCCATCAACACCCCTCATCATTTGATTGTTTTATGTTGAGACTAGGTTTGGGCCAAGAGAAACATACCTGAAGACAAAATAGAAATGTTTAACATGATTAACTTGCTTTTTTTTATTTAACTTGCAGAAAACCAACAGTTACACCTGCTGATGCTTAAAATGTAGAATATTAATTATAGCTGGGTATGATAAAGAATTTCTGAGATGTCAGGCTTTGAGGACTTTCATAGCATGAAGCTGCGGTTGCAGAACAAAAGGGGCGTGGCTTACTAATCGTAGCATTCATCAGCATAAGACAGCTCTGAACTTTGCATCACAATACTCACCCCCAGCTACCTAAATGCATCCAGTCCTTTAAACAAAAACAAATTGCTTTCAGGTCACAGTGGCTCCGGGTTAATGACTATACTGTGGCGTATAAATTATTGGTTGGTCTTCTTCAAACCGTCACGTTTTATCTGGACATTTTAGTTGATGCCAAAAACATGTAGATCTCTGAACAAAAGGATAATCTGAATGGGGGTTATAGAGGAACCCAACTCAGACAAGCTTGTATTTACTTGTTAATTAGTGGGGCTCAGCAGACATGCTAACTTTCCAATTGTAATTTTAAATGGTTACCTTTAAAAATCACAGTGAGTTGCCATCTTTTAATTCTCTACTCATTAAATGCATCTAAACAAATAAAACGCTCTCCAAATTTTCCATTGTTTGGATTCATGAATTCATTTATTTTTACTCGGTTTCAAAACTACCACTAACATTACAAAGTAGTAGTCTAAATTGGTCAAAATCAGAATTGGCGAGTCTGAGCTCAAGACAAATTGGAAATCTGTGTAAGCCACAAAAAGTCAGATAGGCACATCCTTGAAAATGCTCCGTTTTCTGAAATAAAATTTTTTTCTACACAGCTGAATTTGTAATTATTTGTACGTTGATCTGGTTGTTGAACCATGACTAAGTCGGGCTCCTGGTTGAACGAACCAAACTTGTCAGAGAACAACCCATGCTGATATGAAGGACTCAACTTTTTCTTTGCCGTTTTAAATCCACCTTCTCAGCATTTTGTCTTGCTAGTGTTGTCTTAGACGTCGAGCTAATGCCGGAAAACCTGCCCACACCTGCTGACAGGTGTTGACGTTGGCGCGACCGGCTCTCACCACCGCCCTCTGATGTTTCATGCGGGCTCGACTGAAGCGGGCAGGAGGGGAAAATCCCAGGACGCCGTGCTCATTGCTGATGCTGCAGTGTCAGGCGGATGCCAGGGGTCATGGCACCCGAGTCAGGAGGGAGAAGCAAAAACAGCCGAATGCCTGTAACCCAGGATCTGACTGCGACCTTCTGTTTCTTGTCATTCTTCCTCCCTTCACCCTGTTTCCAAGAAGTCGTCTACTGTGCTTGGTCATTTTAAGGTTCATTTAAAAGCCACGGACTCGTGAATTCATCAATGCGTTTGCCAGACCTTTCTTCTCTTTGAATCTCTGCCCTCCGAACGCCTCTGGGCTTGTGGTTAGTCTGAGTCTGAGTGAATGGGTTTAAAGGGGTTGCAGAGGTCTTTTCTCCGTCATATCAGCAGTCTGGAGAGCCTCCTGTGTTGTTCTCTTCAGAGACGGATAAACCAAACCGTTGGGGGATTTGACATTCAGGAGTAAGCGCACTGTAAAACGCGGTATGTTTTGACAGCTACAGGCCCATTAAGACGTCCCGCCCGATTTCTTTTTTTTTTCCTCCGGTACAGCTTCAGAGCGGAATGTCGCTCCGGTGTAGGTATTTGTTTGAAGAGTGGCTGAAAGTTAATAACGTGAACCCTGCTGAACGTGGAAGGCCGAGCGGCATTCTGGATTTCCCAGAGCGCCAGAACTCTGTAACCTGAACTCGGCCCAGCTGGACCTTGAAAACCACAACTTAGCAGTTCTGTGTATGTATGGCTGTGTGTGTGTGTGTGTGTAATTGGTTGGGTATATCAGGTTGAGGGGCTCAGCAAGTCAAGCATGTGTTGACATTCAGTCTAAGAAATGGCCCCCGCCACCCTCCCCAACACCGCCAGTCTGCTTGTTTTTCTTTATATCTGCAGATCGCAGTCGACTTGAAAGCCCAGCGTCACTTTGAAGTGCAGTGGAAGCATATTTTCCCTGTTCTGTCTTGAGATTTGAGGGCCTCTCCTGGGTACCTCAGTTACCCCGGGATATCAAAGTCCTCCATCGCTGCCTCTTGAGATCGAGGAAATAAGCTGTCCATATTGGCTCTTGGCTAAGTTACATCCAGTCTGTTTGTTGTCAGCAGATAAGAACAGATCTTTTCGCTACTTCAAGTGGTGAAAGACACTAAATCGATCAGACACAAACACCCACAAGGCGTCTTCAAAAGACCCTTTTAAGGTCTACCTCAAAGCCGCGACCGGAAATATAGCGCCACTCAAGGTGTTTTGATTGTTTTTTTTTCTTTTCCGGTTTAGCAAACACTTGACATAGTTCGGTGTTAGAAACTGGAATGATAACTGCCATGGGTTAAAATTGCACAGTTTCACTAATTCATAACCATGCGTGTATTTAAGCAAAAATGTGGAATTAACAGGTTACCTTTAGTAATTATTTTAAATGTTTCTGTATTCTGCTAATATAAAAAAACTAATTTACAAATGTGGTGTTTCCATAAAATAAGAAATTTAAAAGGTTTTTAATGCAGTAAGTCATTTAAAAACCATGGCAGCGACGAATGTAAATGGTTACATTGATCAACCGTCAGAGCAAACATTAGTATCTTATATTTAGGAATGGCTATGTAAGTGACATTTTGGGGAAATTGCATTTGGTGGCTTTACAAAGGAGCATTGCAAATTGACCCCCAAAACAGTATCATCCTCCTACTACTTCCTGTCCTCTTCGTTTTTGCCAGTAGTAACATCTGGCTGATGTTACTACATCAGCCAGTTGTAGTCTGGCTGATGTAGATTCAACCCGAGTCGTTGAATCTATTCAACGACTCGGGTTGAATAGATTTTGATCCACCTCATCCTAGCTCAGGATTAATTTTTTTTTTTTTTGATTCGTTTCCATTAATCACAAACTTTTCATAATTTCAATTTGTCCAATACTATGCTTGAAGGAAAATCTTTTCTACTGCTTTCCTCCACAGAGTTTTGGAAAAACTGGTACTTCAGCATTTTCACTGCGCTCTCATTGAAATGAATGGAATAGGACAAAATAAATAGTTTTGATCTTAATATTCTGTGGAATTTTCTTATTTTAATTGCAATGGTGTTCAGTTAAACTTATGAAGATGCTGTCCTCGGAGCTCCTGAAAGCGGTTTGTATTTTCTCTCCCAAGTTAAGCGTTTATATAAATATATATATTATAAATATGTTCTGAAAAAACCTGCCTCACCTTGCACTCATGTATCTGTCCAACTATGCAGTGATTCTTGTGGGCATACTTTTGGAAAAGTCTTTCTGGCCGCCTTACCGGAGGGGGTTCTTCTGTGACGACGAGAGCATCAGATTTCCCTATAAGAACAGCACGGTGCCCACTTCTATTCTGATAGCTACGAGCATCTGTCTGCCCCTGTTCTCTGTAAGTCCTGGTGTGGTAAAAGCAGGAGGGTGAGGGGGAAGCCTGTCGGAGCGCGCTCAGTTCGCCAGTGGCTGGATTTTTCACATCACGCACTCATTTGATGGCTTCCACAGGCTCTGAGTCACACGCGGTGGTTATGTCCCATTGACTGCAAATCATGTATGCAGCACATTACTTGTCCACCAGTTTCCACTGTTTGATTCAAATCCTGGTCTTCAGTGTACATTCATTTTACCAAACGCATACAAAATCGGCTGTTTATTCATGAAGAAAAATATCTAAAAATATGAATTGTCCCAAATTGAAATAATTTTTTTTTTGCTTTCCCTACCAATATTTTTTATATCTAAGACATTCAAATTACAGTCCTACATGAAGAGAATTTGTTAAAAAATGAGAGAAATGATAAATCCTCATATTAGGGTCATGAAATGAGACAAAGTATTTTTATTTTTACCAACAGAGTGAAGGTTTGACGGCCAACAAAATGTGTTTCAAAGAGTCTAATCAGTGCAGAATAATCTACTGTACCGTTGTATTTGAGTCCGTTATGGTTAGCCAATTCCTTTTTTAGAATTTGGCTAATTTACTACAGAAATTTTAGCTAATTCTTTAGAATGTGGCTAATTCCAAAAAAACATTTTTATAAATCTCAAATTGTGTTTTAAAGAATTTTGTGTAGGACTAAGGTTTTGAACCAGAGAAGCCAACACCAACTAGTGTTGTTAGCAGCTAACCGTTAGCCACTTGGGTATTCCGGCCTTGCTAACAAATGTTTAATAGCACTTCCCATTCTTTTTTTTCTGCCTACTCAAAATGCTGAGTCAGTAAAGTGTTCATGATGTGACTCCTTAAGTTTTTAACTCTAGAGCCACTTCCCTTCTTGCTATAAGGGTCTAAAACAGCTAAAACAAGCTGTCAAGCTTAAATTGCACAACTTTGGATCCTACGATAATGGAATTTTCTCCATGCAATTTAATTTTCTACAATTAAATAAGGATATGTGCATCTTAAAGCAATTTCACTAAATGTTTTTACTAAGCAGATGGATTCCCACTGATTCAAACTCATCCATACCATTAGGGGTTATTTTTTTACTTTTATGAGGCAATTTCTGAGCCCAACTTGGACAACTTGCTGCTTATTATAATTAGAGTAACAGACGTTCAAATTCAGTCCCGAGGCAAAACCACACGCTCAAATTTGCAGCTTATTTGTCAAATGTCCCTTATAAAATGAGAGCTTCTCAGAAACATTCGGCTCAACAGAACGATTCCTTGCAGAAAACAAAAACAGCTGTAAGGTAAAGCATCCTCGATCTTCAGTTGACAGGCTGAATCATGACCCCGAGTCGGATCCTTCGGTAAACAACTGGCCAATTAGCAGTCATTACTTTATTAGTCACAGATAACAGCCACAGAACGAACTGAGCCAGCTCCGGCTGTTCTCTTGTCATCCCTGCTTGCCACCACTGCCTCTGTGATTTGCGTGTCATTAACCTAGCACCTCCATCTCGCTCTCTCTCACCCACCACCCACCCATCCACCTCTTCCGTCTTCCCCATTTGCTTCCCTTCCCTTCTCTTCCACTCCATTCCCATCCCGTCCCTACCTCCTCTCCGTCATCTCTGTGCCACTCACTGGCCCTCTACACGCTAGCCGGCCTGCCTTTCTTGGTACGGAAAGGCAGGCCTTTCCGTACCAAGAAAGGGTACGGCTGTTCAGCCGTACCGTAGAGGGTTTTACTGCGACGATGAATCCATCAGGTACCCGGCCAAAAGCAGAGAGATCGTTAGCGACACTCTGCTTAGCGCGACAGGCATTCTAATCAGCATCCTCTCTGTAAGTCACCTCACTCTCATCACTAATGTCATCTTCACTCCTCGGGTTTCAGCGCCGCTCACAAGTACTAGCAGCACCTGTGGTAGCCGTGTGAATTCTCATGCTAATCTTTTTATTATTATTCCTGTTTGCGGTTTATGCTATTTCATGTTTTCTGTCTACAACAATGATTTAAACATATATGCAATCTGTCCAATCAGCTACAGCTGCTCATGTTTGCCTCAAAGCGTACCTGCAGCTCAATCCATAGTTTTTTCAGGAACGTAGTAAAAGCAATTTTTTTATCACAATGAAAATAAAATATTCCAACAAATGTAAAAGCATCAAATTTATTTTTATTTTACCAGATATTACCGGTTCCACAATTATTGGCACCAATTAAACTGTAAAACATTTCAATTTGTGTCCTTCTCTTTAGGTTTTAAAGTGTCAAAGATATTTTAATGAGTAATCAATGATGTATTGATACTCCAATACATAAAGATGATGGGAATAGGCTTCCCTTGGCTATCCTTGAAAATGAGAAGGACAAGAGAACAAGCTGTTGGTAAGACACTTTTGTTGATCTTCATAAAATCAGCGAATGGATAGAAGCACTTGCTAAAACTATCCAATGATTTGGGGATTATTACAAACAAATACTTTTTAAAACAAAAGAAAAGTACCATTTATGCAAGTTTTTGAACACTTCTAGATGAAGGGCTGCTAATAACACAGGCATAAACATGCTTGCTTCAAACAACGTTTTGGAACTTTTATCTCCCGTTTCGGGGCTTCGAGGGAACAAACTCAGATTATCCTGAATGATGCGACTCTTCTCCACACCTGGGCCATCAGCCAGAGCCGCTGCCTCCAGAGCATTCCAGATGAGAACGAACCGACAACACTCTCACCCGAGTTTTCCCTAGAGGAAGCAAGATGACTAAAGTGATTAGGACTTTCACAGTAAAGTGAAGTTTGGAGTAGTTTGGAGGACTCTACTGAGAGAAAGCTGAGCATCTTCAACCCAGAGTCTGGTAATTAAACTCATTACTGTTGGAACTCGTGCAGTTTTGTTCAAGCGTCTCTCACCAGGCTGCTTTTGACAGATACAGCAATAAAGAAGAAAATTACAAGACAAGTTTTTTTTTTCCGTCTAAAGACAACAACTCGTACTTCAGGACTCAGCCGCTCCATGGAAACCGAAATTAAACTCCAGCTTTTGTAAGAACTCAGCAGCGACCGCGCCGAGTAGACGGAGCCTCCCCAAGCGTGTAGTTAGTGCTTACAAAACACTACTCCCCCCTCCTCCCCCAACACCTCGGTAGCCACAGAGTAATACATTCACAACCACAGATGGGTGGTTTGTGTGCAAACAGATTCCCGCAGCTCCCAGCCCCAAAACATAAGGCCCGTTTAAAAACTTAAATGTTATACCTCACATAATATGTCCAGTTTTCACCTCGGCCGAGCGACACTGTGAAGGTGCACGTGTTGTGTACCCTGCCCTTCACCTCCTACTGCCCCCCCAGGAGCAGAGAACTGCACAGACCTAAAGCCACATGGGTGAGAAGGAGCCGGCAGGCTGTGTAATTACGGTTGACGCAATGGTTGTTTGGTTAAATACCATAATTGCTGGGGTGGAATTGTGGTGAGGAAAAACAAAAATGGCTATATATTTCATTTTCCCCCAGCAATACATGACTTTTGGATCCATCTCCAACACCCCCCCCGCCCCCCCCCTAGAGAGCTCTGGCCAACATTTGTGTTTTATGAAGCAGAAGAAAAAACAAACTTATTTAGTGCTTCATTGCTCAGAGACGGAGAGCTGGGGGGAAACCGAGAGGTCGTGACCTTTTTGTAGTTCATGTAATTTATGCTGGCCTCTGTCAGGGTGAAAGTAGAAACAATATGCTGTCACTTTTGAAACTTTATCCAAAGAGCAAATCAGCTTCTTTTTTTTTTTCCTCTCTGTTACGGTAAGATTTTCACATCGTCGCCATGTTGCAGACGCCAAATGGCCTTCTCTCTCAAACCATCTCTCCGTCAACTCTGACCAGCTTCTGTTTCCTTTTGGAAGGAAAGCCACTCATCCGTACAGGAAGTGGGCAAATAACAGTTGTCCAGTCAACAGTCTCCTGAATATTCTGTGGATCTTTGCCGCTCCTCCAGAGTTACCCACTAAAATATTGTCTTTTATAACCTATCTCTGTTTTAAACATCACAGCCATATCCCTGTCCGCCGGTGTTCTTTAGACCTTTGCAGAACGACCGGATTTATACTGATTTAAATTAGACACAATTAGACTCCCATTTCCTCCCAAGTAGACTTAAACTCCCAATAAAACCCAACAAATTTCGTGTGACCAAATGTGGAAAGAAGTTCAAGGTGCGTGACGGCTTTCTCGAGGCGCTGCGTGTTCATTACCAAGCAACTCGATTCATCTGTTCGCTCAGTGAAAACCTTCTGCACAAGAGGAACCAGATGTGTTGTCTTTCCTCCAGCTGGGGTAGCTGCATCTGGCTCTAAAGGCCTGTGTGGTGGAAACAACACTTTTTCTTTTTTATCTGCTTGTTAAATCTCCAGTGTTTTCCAGAGCGAGGCTCACTGACCCCCCTCCCCCCCAGCCCCTCCTCGGAAGAATGCGCGATAAATTCGAGATGCTAACGTGAAAACAGCTAGACGTCCGCTTTTTCAGAAAGACCGCCTGTGCGGGGGGAAAAACAAACATGCGCCTGGTGGAATCTGGCCGCCGCCAATCAGACACGTCGCCTAGCTCAGCATTTCCTTGATTAGAACCAGCAGTGACTCCCCCCAACCCTACTCTCCTCCTCATTCCTTTTCTCACTTTTCTGCCTCTCCTCCCTTACTTGCAACACTTATTGTTCCTTCAATCGTATTAGCATATCTTCTTTGCCATTCCATCCTCCCTTCTTGTCATTCTGTACCTTCTGACCTCCCACCACCCCCATCTGTCTCTCACTCCTCCACAGCTTCAATTGTAAACAGCTTGAAGACAACAGAGGAAGATGAGGTTAGGGGGCAGGAAAGGCACTTTTGAGCTCGGACAGCTGCTTAGAGTCATGAATATTCATCTCCTCTTGATTGTTCCCTGCAATGGTCAATGTTCAATGGGGGTTCTTTCATTGTTTTCGCTCAGAGGAAGAGTATAACGGAGTAAAGACAATCAGCAAATTGGCAGCCCTAATGTATAGAAAGCTCAGTACTTCGTTGCAGTCTATCAAAGACCTACATAAAGTGCTGACAAATTAAAATAGATAATTGATACTCAAGCAAACCCCAAGGCTTGTCTCAATTACCAGTCAGTAATTAGTTTAGGTTCTAATTAATGTTTAGGCTGGTTCAATCTGATGATATATGACAAATTAGTACCAATATGTCCAGATTTCTTTACAATACCCTTTGAGCAGATTATACAAAATGACTTTAAATTGTTAACAAAGCAGGTATGAAACATACACCTGCCAGGTCTGAGTTAATGCAGAGTTGGTTTAAAATGTTCTCCATTTTGAACCCCAAAAAAGTCTAGTAGGAAACCAACAAAGCTATGAAACAACAAAGAGGCAAAAAAGCAAAGAGTGGAATGTCCTTCGTTCTTCAGTAGCTCGCGATAACTTCAAAAAGGCCGTTTCACCGACATCCGCTTCCTCTCTCTCCTCTCAGATGATAATAGGTGAAAGCTTCAGGATCTTCTTTCTGAGCGAGGGAACCAAGTCGTTTGTCAGGAACCCCTACTTGGCTGCTTTCTACAAACAGATCGGGATGTTCGGCTTTGGGTGTGGCATCAACCTGTTCTTCACCGACATCGCCAAGGTGTCGATAGGCCGCCTGCGGCCAAACTTTATTGACGTGTGCAAGCCTGACTTCTCCACCATCAACTGCTCCCTGGGCTACATCACGGAGTATAAGTGTCAAGGGCCAGAGAGCGACGTCCGAGAGGCTAGGTATGGTGTGCTAACCCATGGCTCAGTCACCCACAAGCAAATGCCATTGGTTTGGACATTTGTTAAGCGCTACGATGCTAACTGATGAACGTTCTCCTCAGGAAGTCATTCTTCTCTGGACACGCTTCGTTCTCCATGTACACCATGCTCTACCTAGTGGTGAGTTTCTAGATGTTTGTCCTTTTACTCGTTCTGTTCTTTAATAACTTAAATTAAAAAATTTAAAAAAACTTCCTTTGGTCTACAGTTTTACCTGCAGTCTCGCTTAACTTGGAAAGGAGCCCGCCTGCTGCGCCCATTGATCCAGTTTACCCTCGTCATGATGTCCTTCTACACTGGCCTGACCCGGGTGTCCGACCACAAGCACCACCCCACCGACATCCTGGCCGGGTTCTTTCAGGGCGCCCTGGTGGCCATCTTCATTGTAAGTCGTCACACTTTTCTATAAAGATATCCAAATTATAACAGCAGATAAAATATTTCATTTTTATCTAATGAAATATTTCTTACATTGCAAACCTTAAGATTTTTTTTATTTCTGTACAGTTCAGAACAGCATAAAGAAGTGGTTAGAAATTAAAGAAACAAATTGACCTAAAAAAAAAAAAAACGTATAAAAACAGTTTAAATAAAATAAGGTTTGATTATGTTTTCTTTTATAGGTCTACAGACTTATCTGAAATTCCCTGGAGTTGTGTTTTAGAAAAATATACAGGAAAGATTTTGCTGCTATGATTTTGCTGATGTTTTATGTATACAAAAGTGAAGGTATAATAAGTTTGTGCTTCTGCCTACACTTTTCGGTTTACACTTTGCGTTTGTGCCATTGACAGGAATTTAAATATTGTTTACTTCTGCACAAGGTGTGGGTTTTTTTCAGCACTGTGTCATTTTTGTTACCTGTATATGTAAATAACCAAAAATAGTTATTATAATTATTTTCTAGGACTTTTAGAGGGTAGCAACAAACAGTAAAGTCGTATCAAGACGTAGCTACAGTTAGCTAAAGACTTTGAGTGCTGTTACAAAACGATCCTTTAAGCCTCGCATCTTTTGTTTTTGACTTCAAAAACCAGCTCAAAAGGATGAAGACGTTAAAAGTACGTAGCTAAATTTGGAAATTCAGAATTGACTTCCTGTAGTACTTTTTCTGAGACCACATGTGCTGAGTAGTAGCACTGTTTTCTCAGTAGAGACACCTACTGTTTAGGAGGAGGACTGCAGCAAGTATTGCGTGTTTGAAGCGCTAGTTTAAACATCACCAATGCTGAGGATATTTGTTAGGTTTTTTTTGTCGTATGTCTATTGGTAGATGTACAAAAGTTAGCAAAGGTTTTAACAAGATCAAAACTGAATATCGAAAATCATGAACAACATTTGTGTGTGTGTGTGTGTGTGTGTGTGTGTGTGTGTGTGTGCGTGTGCGTGTGTGTGTGTGTGTGTTCTAAATTGTCCAAGACATCCACATCAAATTGTAAACCAAACAGGATTACAGATAAGGTATTAGGAGTGAATAACTAGTCACAATCATTAAAAGTGCCATTATAAAATTTTTAAGTAAATAAAAATTTTATTTTTATTTACTTAAATAAATAAAAATATTTATTTTTTTAAATAAATATTTTTAAAAAAATATTTATTTAAAAGGCACATTTATTTATGTGCTTAGCCACATAAATAAATGTGGCTAGGCAGGAAGTTATATTTATATTTTTAGGCCAAGACAAAGAGTAGAAAGTCTTTATTTTTTTTCTGACCAACTGCAAACCTTTAAAAGAATTCCCTCTCTTTCTGCCTGGCAGGTTTTCTATGCGTCCAATTTGCTTCGGGACAAAAGAAGATTGTGCTCTGTGACCCAAATGCCGGTGAAGAAAGATTGCCTTCCTCCAGCAGACATCCGGGAGCAGGGCAACCCTCTCACCATGGTGTAGAAACGAGGCTTAAAACCGACTGCAAGCAAGAAATTAGCAGAACTTTGCCTTTTTTATTATTATATTTCTTCAGCCACTTGTTCTTACTGAATAAAATGGACACTCTGGAAAGTGCAGAAGTGAACCACAAAAAACGGTTAAAGAAAGTTTTGCTTTCTGAATAACTTTTTTTTTTTTTTTTTAAGTTTTTCCCAAAATCTCACAAGACATGTGAATGTGTAGGGAGGTGAGATGAGCTTTTTGTTTTTTTTATGTTACACAAGGAGTATTTGACCTTCTTTTCTGTTATGAAGAACTTTTTGGGGTTTTTTCTGATCAAAAGTCCGGAAACCAAGCAAAAACCTACGAATGGCAGCTGCTAACAAAGCTGTGTGCGGCTTTTCTGCGTTTTGTTTCTCTGGCATGGGAGCTCCACTCATAGCCCTGCTCCTCACTGTGTGACTCATATTTGGACAGAATAAAAAAAAAACAACAACAAATTCCTCTATTTCAGGAAGGATATTGTTTTAGTTTATTACAAGACATTGCATGCGTGACTTTTAAAGCACTATTTTCCTTTGGTATTGTTCGTCACCTCTTTGAACGACGTTTTTGAGAAGCTTTTGGAAAGCTTCACTCTGTGTGTAGTTCAGTGTTCCCTCAGACGTTACAGTTATGTGGAAAATACAGTGACGATGTGGGTGGGCTTTAGATGTGGGCCTCATTCTGCTGGCATGGATGGGCCCCCACTGAGCCGTTTAATGAAATGACATATATGTGCCAGACGAGTGTTCACGTGTTGGGTCAGAGTGTGTGTGTGCGCGCGTATGTGTGTGTGTCTTAAGATGGCTTAGTGTTTTAATGTTGGGTCATATATTTCAGTATTCATCGCCTAAAAGTGTGGCAGAGAAGAGGCACCTGAATGAATGATACAATTTGATTACATTTACCCGATACTTATCATTGGTTTCCTAAAACACTTATGGCTACGTAGCTATGTATGAATGTGTTGCCAGTACAGATGCACTGACCAGTGACTGGCCAGTTGGAAACTCAGAAATCTAGTCCTTTCCAACCAGTGAATGCACCATAACAGAGGCTAATACCATGTTTAGCATGTGAATCTTTGATATCGACGTTATTCAAAGCTAGCCCTGTTCAGTATCAGTGAAATGTTTTAAAACAAGCCGAGAGAAGAACCAAAAGTTCAAGAAGCTAAGGTTAGCTGTATTTGCAATGGAGGGATGCTAGCTGCTCATTCAGGCTGGACTCCCAACACTTCTGAACATATGCGAGTTTTTCCAAGTATGCTAACTACTCTAATCATGCTAACCATTGTAATTTTATGGTAATCTCTGCAATACGGTTATAAAAAGCATAATACTTATAGTAGCTTATGTTGTAAAATCACATAATTGAGATGTCAGTAGAGATGGGCTGACCTGTGACTGACCAGCTGGAGACTCAAAAAGTCAGGCATCGCACTGTAATGAAGGCTAACAGGTTATACAGTTAGCCTGGGACAAGCTTCAACATGGACATTGTTATATGGATCTAGCGGTGTTTGGTATCAGTGACATGTTTTAACCTCGAGTCAGAAGAAGAACCAAAGCTTAAGAAGCTATTTAAAGGTTAGCTGTATTTACTGTGGAGGGATGCTAGCTGCTCTGGACTCCTTTTGGCATTAATACTTCTGGACTTTTTCAAGTATACCAACTACTCTAATCATACTAACCAGTGTAATATCTATGATGCCAAGAACAACTCAGTATTAACTCTATTATTTTCTTCCTGTTTTACTGTGACCCCTTTCTCACACAGAGTGACGTCGCCTCCAATCCAAGTAAAATGGTTCATTTAAAAATAATTAAATGAACCTGACAGCAGGAATTCTTTATTAAAAACAGTTTAAGTGACAAATCAGAATCAACTTAAACTGATATTACTAGATATAGGCTGCTATTATAACTTTTAACCATAGGAACTGCACATTTTAGCCGTTTTTAACTAATATATTTTAGAACCATAGATACAATCTACAAAATGTTAGATTGACAACAGAACTCTGATCTGCGAATCTCTAGATGACATAAACCTGATGTAATACCTGCAGTTTGCTTGCATGACTCCATTGTGAAACATATATAGGAAGCCAGTGCCTTAAAATATCCAGACTCGCTTATAAATAACTAAGACTGCCTCAGAAAGTTCACTGTACCACTACGTGTTGTAAATTGCTGCAAAGTGTGTCCTGTTTGTGTCCTGCAGAAACGCCCACTATGACTCTGTGTTGAGACCTGTGTAAATGTAGAACGTGCTTCTGTGTGAGGCAAACAGCGTCCAGTGAAGTGAATATTAACTTGTATTAAAAATGAGAACGAAGTGGGTCAAAACCAGGCTCCTTCGGTTGTTTTTTTTTTTTTTTTCTGTTTTGTCATAAAAAAAAAACGAAAAAAAAAAAAAGCCTTTTAATATTTTTGTAATGTGAAATTTTATACCATAAAACTGTATTAAAGAAAGGATGTCTTTAATAAAAATACAAAAGGAAAATGAAGTTGAAGGTTTCTTTGTGGTTTTTGTGTTATATTTAAGCAGGCAGCCAACTTTGCGTGTGATGAGGAGATTTTGGGCGTGGGGCAGCGGTAGACTTCCACGAGCCTCTTCCTGTGGGGAAATAGTGAACATTCCAGGTTTTAACCCTGCTCTGCATCGCCCCTCTGGAATAATATAAAGTCCACACAGAACCTATTCCACTGTGCCAGGCTATGCTAACATGTGGACATGCTTAGAAGCTGTACAATTGTGTTTAAGGCCCTGGATTATCCATTTAGACCTCCTTGTGTCCATAAAACGTAGAACAGAATATCCATAGGTTGAATCATACTGCTCAGAGTGTACACGCACACACACGTACACTATCTTAAGCTAACTGTTGTTAGAAACTCAGGCAAATAGCTAACAATAGAGCTGATTAGCTTAATAAAATGTGAAAGTGTGTTTTAGGTGGAAAACTTTTGTTTTAGCTGGAGTGTGTTTTGCCTACAGATCTGTCCAGAGCCTTTAATACATCCATCTCTGACATGACAGACATAATCTTTTAACAAGAGAGTTGAACTACAAACACGCCACCTGAGTAACAGAGTTGACTCCTGCCTAATGACGGTGAAGTATTCGCAGATTTTTTTGTGAACATTTGCGTATTTTGTTTGTACAACATATCTAAAATATACAACAGAAAAAATACAATTTAGGAAGCTGACATATGTAGGTACGGTGCTACTTGACATGCTATTGGCTGGTGTTTACAAGGCAGCCAATCCAGGAGCGCCATTCATTGTCTTTGGCGTTTCATTGGTCACATCCTGAAGAGTGAGGATAAGGAAAACCGTAGACATTATCTTCTGCTGTAGTGCTAAAACGGTTTCCACTGGGCATATTAATGAACATTAAAGTATATTTGGTGTGTCAACTATTAAAATAAAATCATTAAAGCGATTTTAAAAGGGGTGTCAAGTATTTGAGGATTTTAGCTATTCACAGGTAGCTGTGGTCCCTAACCCTTGCAAATTACCCGGGGATCCACTGTATTTTAATAGGATAAAATAAAGGTGCATAAGGTTGAATTTATTAAGGCTTTTCTGTACTTGTCACAACACACCTGCACTTCATTAGACAATACCAGGAGAAAACAGGTCAAACTGCACAACAAAATCTAAACAGAGAAGCAGGAACGAGATTGTAACTCACAAACTCATCTACAGAACTAAATGGTCTGCGAAATAAAACATTTAATACAGGGAAACGGCAAAAGGTTACTTCAAGAAAAACAAACAATACAATAGAAAAAAGAAAACCTCCATTTGGTTGTACCAAGTGATGTAGCCAGTGACGTCATATACATATTTAACAGGAAGTGCTGGGCCGGCCAATCACCTGCTGGGGCCAAACAGTGGTGAGAACAAAAGAAACAAGCAAGTAAGTTACCAGAAATGTAAATTGGAACAAATGAAACATTCATATTTATCTAATGGTTTAACTTTAAAATATGTAGAGCCCAAAAAAGGCTTGGCCGGTGTTCTGAAAAAAAGACAGTGGCATTCTTTGATCTATCCATCAGACAAAAGTCTGAATGATGATTTAACCCCAGAACCCAATATTGTTTTTTTGTGTGTTTTTTTCCAGTCTAACCAGAGAACACGTGTATGAACTCTCTTCATATGAGCCACTAACAAAAACTTGGCAGCATTTATTGTGAAACAGATATACTGCCTCGTCTTTCAGCTTACATTTCTGGTGGCTGTGGTGAGTATTAAAATCTTCAGAAGTTACATCCAGGCTCATGCGGTGACGTGACAGTTTCCCTCTGACTGCCTGGATACTTTTGTTTCATTGACATCATGGCTTTTCAAAGTTAGTATTGAGTTGTTTGATCGATTGTTCCAGGTTATTCTGAACTGACCATGTTCAGACTTTGGAGCTGTACTAAGCCTCTTGTACTTGTGAGCGGCTACGTATGAGGCGTTTTGGGGAAATTGTAGTCAGCACATTTGAACGACACACAACTTTGACGTCGTGAGAGCAACAAACTACAAACCACGAAGAAGACTACTTGCCGCCGCCTCCTCCTTCTTATTCTTATTATAATTATTATTATTCTTTGTGGTTTTCGCCAGTAGTAACATCCGGCTGTTCATGTTCGTGACTCGTGCGAAATACTATACGTCTATATCTTTACGGCTGAAAAACCACCTCATCCCAGCGCAACGTTTTTTTTAATCGAAAAATTTTAGTTGTTTTAATTTTTTTTAAACTTTGTATGCGAATTTCTTTTCGGAATTTTAATTTGCGCAGTTCTAGTGGCTAGTCTCCTTCAGTTTTTTCAAGCTGTTTCCTAAAGATGTTGGAGATGAACTTTTTTTCTCTCTTTTTTTTCAGGCTGCTTCTTATTGTCGAATCATGAACGCCAATTGTAAATTGTAAATCAATTGAGAAACACGCGCGCGCACATCCCTTAACAATTTCCGGCGGCGCAGGTGATAAACATGTTACCCTTTTTCTGTTACAAACTGACTCCGGTCCCCACCAGAGAAGGGAAAAGTTATGTGGCCCTCACAGGAAAAAGTTTGAGGACCACTGGTTTATTATGTAAATATCTGGGGGGTTTTGAGTTCTCTTCTTTTTTTTTTTTTATGTTAGTCTATACTTCAACCAATGTGTATACTTCAACGTCTTAAGTAACGCTGTGTGTAGCCGTGGTCAGAGAAAAGGAATCTGGATGAGAAATAAGAAACATGTGCCACTTATGATCGATGGCTGTGTAAAATCAAAGTATATTTACTTTCATATAAAAAAAAATATAACGGTTAGCTTTCCCGTCCTTTCTTGGTAACAAATTGTAGAACATGTCTTCATCAGAGTCGCCATAAAAGGTGTAAACACTCTCTTCTGCTAAACACTGCGCTGACTGGAATCGTTCTGTTCCCTGTCAAACACTTGGCAAATCTCGGCCTGCAAACCAAGTCCATCACACCCTTCTTCCTCCACAACAACATCCGTGGAGCATTTTCACTCAAAGACGTCTTCATTTCTTCTAATTGAAAACAACACACTGGCACACTGCGGCCCAACAATCTGTTTTTTCCCCCTCTTAAATTCATCTGGAGACATTTTTCTGAATGAGACTCAAAGAGGCTTTTCTTGATCAGCAGCTTTCAACATTCACATGCTGGAATCCTTTTCATGTGGTCTTGCTGGGGAAAAAAAGAAGACAAAAAAGTGTTGTTGTGTTTTCCTGCCACAGTTTAAGTGCTGTTATTTGTGAAGCAATTACCCAGTGCCGTTTACAGTTCCTTCACAGGGACTCTAGATATGCTGCTGTGGTTGCTCTGAAGTAATCTCTCTTTCTTGTTTGCCCCTCTTTACTCACAAATACACTTAAAGCATCATCAGGACTCCCACTGAGATCGCAGTTTGTCACATCTGTTAGCCGTTAAATAACTTTACTGGTAAGTCTTCTCCTAATGCAGTCACTTTGGACTAGCGTAGTGAGTGGGGATGTTACGAAGTTCCTGAAAGTGCAGATATCTGACTACTTCACCTGGTCAAAGTAAAACCCAGCAAACTGAAACAAGCCTCCTCACAACATGCTGGAAGTCAGTGCAGTACTGCTGCTACGACTTGGCCGACAAGAAAGACGTGTAGCGGACAATAAGCAGAAGGTTCCTATAGTTTCGCTGCCATCTGCAGGAGTCGTCAGAGTTTGTTTTATTGGTCAAAATGGGGACGATGGTGGTGATTGTGGTAAGAGTTAATCTGGTAATTAGTGGGTTGCTGATTCGATCCCCGCTGTGTTGTGTCGTTGGGTGGTGGGGCTGCTGGTGGTGGTCGGAGGGCCCTGGTGGCGCTGGTACATGGCAGACTCGCTTCTGACAGATTGCCCAGGGGCAGCTGTGGCTACTATCCAGTAGCTTACTACAATCAGCATGTGATTGAGTGAATGACTAAATCTCAGGTGAAGAGCTTTTGGATCCTCGGGACTAGATGACACATATAAGTACAAGCAAAGATCGGGTGTACAAACAAGGTAATCTGTCTTTGGCTCAAGCAGTGATAGCAGAACAGATCTTAAGTATAAATATGGAAGCTTTAGAGGAAACAGGATAAAAGGAACAGTATGCACATGCATGTCTACATACAGACATGTTTTTAGAAAAGAGGCTGGTTACGGTAGTGCAGGTGATCTTAGCTTGAAGAGAGTACATAGGCTGTTTGTGCAAATGCATAAGAGAAATTAAATAAAGCAATGTAGCGTGACCAGCAACTACTGAAGGTTGTACTTCTTGAGTTGCCGCAGTAGGTACAGTCTGCTAGGCCTCCTTCCAAAGAGTATCTAAGTCTGAGGACCATCACGGGTCCTAAGAACTGAAAGTGTTGGAGACTGCTCAAAGCCTTCACTAATTTTTGTTCTACGATGCCATTTTGGCAATTTGATCAGAAACAAAACCACCGAACAGATCCACAGCTTTCTGCCACTAGGGAAGGAAAAATGGAAGACGGTAATGGTTCGGGTGATAGTTAGTGATCACCAGGGCTGAAAGTAGTTTTAAATTCTTGGGGGTACTATGACAAAAAAAAAGTATTTATATATATATATATATATATATATATATATATATATATATATATATATATATATATATATATATATATATATATATATATATATATATATATATATATATATATATAGCTTCTTTGTGTGCTTTTGAGTTTTTGTGCTGATGAATTTTTTTGTGAAGCGATAAAAGCTGGTAGCTCTTGAATTGCTACAAAATAAAGCTGTATTTCTCTCAGCCCACTGGCTGCAATGTTGACACCTTGAGATGCCATGAGACCTAAATCCTGAACATCATGGCATGGATGCATCCCATTTTTCCATGTCTACCATATAACCATTCATTTTAGCTTTTAAACTGGTTCTATTGATCCTGTGTCCAGACAGAGGGATAATCAGTAGCCCAGCATCATGACCTGTTTGTTCTGAAGATCCTGCAGCTTCCACTTCTCTTCCTAACATGGTGCCTCCTCACCCTGACTCTCATACTGACAGGAGGAACCACAGAGCTCTGTTAGGTTAAAGCTCATCTTCTGAAGTTGGGATATTTTCCCTCCAACAGGTTCCAGAGAATCACCTCAAACCAGATGTTGGACTGGATTTTATTTCAATGTCATTTGTGAATGTTAGAGCCTCATTTTCAACAGTGGCGCTATAAAGGTTGGAAAAGGTTATTATTTTGGAGAAAATCTCATCAACATCAAAATTTCTACTAAATAAGAGGCAAAAAAATGTTAGAGGAAAAGCCTCTCAGACTCTGAGCCCAACAGCACCAAACTATTTTTTATATTAGATAATTAATTTAATTTCACATAATTATCGCGGTATAAGCCATTTGTTTGTTAAATACTTAATGAAATGTATTTACCGTGTTTGATGTTTGTTGTAAATGACTTATACTCACAAAGAACGAGGAAATTAGTAAAAGTTTGTCTTTTATTGAACGTTCAGAAACTACAGCGGCTGTGATGCGCCAAGGCAAACGTAAAGAAAGGTAAAACAACCTGAACAGGTGATCAACTCTAAACCAGTCGCATCTTTTTACTCTCCGTCTCTCTCTGTCATTTAAGCACACCCGTTGCCATGGCAACCTCCTGCGCTCCACAAGCCGACCAGAGATTACGTGAAAAACATAACATTCAGTCCGTTACTTTGCGATCATTAATAAGCCTCCCCTGGTTGATTAGTTAATTTTAAACTCCTGCTCTGTTGGTTATTTTGGTAATGGAACCGAAACGCACAGAATTGCGCAACACCTTGTTGAAACAATAATCACTGAGATTATTATTGTCGTTGGGTCATTAATTTGAACACGTTTTGTTGATTTTTGTTGTTGTTGTTCTTTAATAAAGTTATTAACGTTTTGATAAGCCAGTCAGAGGACGTCGTGCTGCTCTCAGCGTCCTGGCGACGTTCAGTTTGTCACCTCATGCTGAGATCGACTCAAAACCTTCCGCGATCGACATATAGCACCGCTGCTCTAGCAAAGCACGAACCGTTCAGAAACAATATGAAATGAGAAAAAAGCTATTTATTAACTGATTAAGTCGTGTTTTAGATTGTTCTTGAAAAACTAATCAGTCACGGCTGATTAGTGGGTGCACAGTGAACCCATTGATGTTCGTACAGCAGCCGCTCCCCTCTCTTGCAGGTGCTGCGTACCCCCGCTAAATCTTTTAGGGGTACGCAGTACCCTGCCGTACCCCCTTACTTTCACCCCTGGTGATCACTGTCCATCACAGATCCAAAGTACAGTGATGAACAAGCTGACTGACGCGTATAGATAACGTAGACTAACTCATGTGGTCTGGCCCAACGTACGAGCAACTGTAGCTCAAATTGAGAAATTTTGGGTTTCATAGAAAGGCAGATAGCTGCAGACTAGTCAGGGTGGAAACAATATTCTCTGATGGCCATGTCCACTTTCAGCAGGATTACGGACCCTACAAGCAGTGACGTGCGGTCAGGGGAGGCAGGTAAGGCCGAGCCTCACCTGCCATCATGGAAAAATAATATAATCATTTATAAAGATATTTTCACCCTGTGGTTTGTACTATAAAGTACCTATTTTTTCATTTAATTTAACCAAATCTGGTGATTTTTTTTCTCTTCAAAATCGCTGAATTTTCTCATTTTCCCATTATAATGCTTAGAAGCAAAGCCAGAGAGGCAGCAGCGAGCTGAGCCTCACCTGGGATTGCGCAACCTCTCGCTAACTGCACCCGTTGCCATTCTATGAGAGCATGCTCCTCCTGTCTGTACGTCGCCAATAAAATGGTTAAAAACATTTAATGAATGAACTGATTTTCCATAATTTAGCTTATGTATTTAATGTACTGTGTTTTTATTGTCACCAACTGTGTGTGTAATGTGTTTTGTGTGCTAAGGAGTGATCATAAATGGCAGAGAACAGATTCGAGGTGAGGCAGGCAGTTCTCGTGCCTCCTGGCAGGGGGCGCTCATGAACCCAGACATTGTGACTCCACAACTGCAGAATAAGAGACGGTTACAGCGATCTAGCCATACAGTAGCTGCGCTGATACAGAGAGCGAGAAAGACGTGGTTTTGAGTTGTACTTTAACGGTTTCTCCCTTTGCTGTTAAACACAGCATGAAATTAATATCTACATGTCTAAGTTTGATTGAGATAACGGAATTATTCTGCAGCGGCAGCAGCATCACATGTTAAAGAATAGTCGTTTTACCCTCCAGCATTGTATGCATGCGCAAAATTTCTTTATGTAAACAATAACATGCAGGGGGTCTAGATTTGTAAATCCGATTGTAATTAAGTCGGTGCCTCACCAGCTATGAACCTCACCGCACATCACTGCCTGCAAGGTAACAAAAACGGTTCATAAATGGTTTGAGGAGCTTAGCAACAAGTTGAGTGTGTTGATTAGATCTTCAGACTCCCCAGATCTCAAGCCAGCTGAGCATCTGTTTTGTGTACTAAACAAAAATCAAGCTGCTAACATCTTGATGCCAGATACCACAAACACATTTTTATGGATCCAGGAGACTGACTGCTTCAACAACTAAGAGTTGTTTTGAGTGTTAGTGATCTCAAACAAATGTCTACTTTATCTTTGTGCTGTTTATTACACAATGAACTGACCATACATTAATTCTAACTTGAATTTACAGTTTTCTTTGGATTAGTTTCTGTTTCAGATTGTTAACCAGCACAAAAACCTGTCTAAAGACAAATAAGAGTCGGGCTTTGTTGAGTTCCTCTTTAGACACAAGAAGCACTTTGCCTCCTCCTTGAGTCAGATTGGAGCCGGTCGCAGAGCCTCATGACGCCACATAACTCGACTGGCATTAGTGGCAGAGGTCATGGGTCCCCACGTTGACAGATGGAGGGACCCTGAGAGGAAGCGGGGCACACCCTCTGAAATGCCCTGGCTGATAAGTGACCTCATTACAGCTCTGCTGGGCATGCTCTTCTTATTCAGGCAACGGCATGTTGACGGCTGGCTCCCATGGGGGACTTTGGTCTCTGAGCTCTGGCAAGTTTAGGGGAGGAGGGGGATTCTTGGCTCATGGCGTACAGTTGGTTTCCAGAACTTCCAGCAAAGGGGCCGATGATACAGCCATGCACTACATGTTTAATTTATGGTCATTAAATGTTTGTTTTTTGAGCTGACCCAAAACAGGAACGCCTTTCGTTGACCACAGAAGGCCTTTTGCATGTTGCGTAACTCGCTCTTATCAGTCTCTAGGTCATCCTCATTCTATGAATGCTAATGTCCGCCCTTAAAACTACTCTAGGCCCTGAGGTTAACCCTATCCAGCCTCCCTATCCAGAGGCCCTGACTCCTGGGAGTGATTTTGGTGTGTGTGTGTGTTCCAGCTGTAAGTCTTTCTGAGTCTGCATCTATGTTTCCTGCTGTCTCTGTCTGTCCTCCTGTCTGTCTGGACAACGTAAACACTAAGGAGGCGAGCCAGACTTCTCTTTCAGCAGATATGGAGTCTAATAAACACTGCGAGATAAACTGGATTCTAGTGCGAGAAATGGGCTTGGAAAGTTAGCCTGTTGACAAGTCAGCAAAAAATATTCCAGCTAAGAGTGGTCCATTAGAAAGAGAACAATGTTTAATTAATAATGTTTCTTGTGGGGGGTACCTCCAAAGCCCCACCCACTTACATTCTGATTACATATTTCCTTCTAAACATCTTTGTGACTAATGTGACCCTGAATCCTGAGGCATCATTGGTTTATTTCTTCCAAACTTCCCCTCAAGACAATCCAAGTGATAATAATAAACTCTCCAAGTTCACATAAAGCAGGAATCACTTCAGCATGTCTCTCAGTTACACGTCCGCCAACAGAAGAGAGCCTGAAAGGGAAAGAAAGATAAAACGGCTCCAGTACCGAACAACACATTCATGTCGCTCTGGCTGCGTTGTAAAGTTGTTGATGTGAACTTAGATGTCGGTTTGTTTTCCTGACTCTTACATGAACTTTAAAGCAAAGTTTGGTTTGAATTCGTCTGTGGACAACCGCTCCAAAAGGTAAGGTCATTTTATTTATATGGCACATTTTCAGCAACAAGGCAATTCAAAGTGCTTCATATGAGTTAAAAGGAAATACAAACAAAATAACAAACCAAAGGAAAGAAAAAAGAGGACAGAAAACTAATCTAATATTGTTCTAAAGTATGTAAACTAAATGCTCCTGTTTAGGGTTGCTAAGTATCTAATTCCATTTCTAAATAGTGAGTTCTCTACAGTTTCTGATTAAATAAGCTAAGATAAGCAAGGAAGCGGACTACAGTGCAGTGCATTCTGGGTAAACGAACCAAAGCTAATGTGCGAGTCTAGCCCTAGTGAGAGAAATGACTTGTTGTCTTTTACCAAAGACAAAAGAGAAACCCTTCAACTGCTAACGTATGATGCCACTCCAGAAGGAAGTTGAGCTCAGTGTCTTCTTCAGAGGATTTTGAGTCCTTTCCTTCAGTAGTATTTGGTGCAGTGCCACCATAGGCAAAGGGGTAAACAGGCTTTTCAAAAGGTTTGGTTCACTAGTGTGAAAGTGAACCACATCAACTGAACCATCTACTGGATCATCAGATGTGAAAACTCTTATTTGTTCACTAATTTTCTGTAGCAAACCTCAGAGGCCTTCACAGACCAACTGGATTGATACTGAAGTCAAATTACCGTCAGTTTATTAATAAGTTGACTTCCTGAACACAATTTGTTGCTCTTGATTTTATTTAGGGGTACCGGAATTAAATTTAGTCTAGAAGAGCAGTGTCCGGATCCTTTATATATATTCCAGTGAAATACATTGAAATTGTTATTAAATGACAAAATGTCTTAAAGGTCAAAGAATATGATATTGTTTTAAGACACAGGAAATAATGACTTTGACCAAAACAAAAAACGAAACATTAAACCAGGGATTTACAATCTTCACAACCTAAATCGTCATTTTGCTCTCAGGACAACCAAATCAAACAGGTTTTTTTTTTTTAAGTACTTTAGGACAGTGGTTCCTAAACTTCTTCTCCCAGCGGTTTCCAAACATTTTCTGGGTCCCCCCTATGGATTACAAATAGTGTGCGTGCGTGCGTGCGTGCGTGTTTCTAAATTTCCAAGAAATGTAGGAAATTTCTTGTCATTTTTAAAGAACCAGCATTTTATTTCTGTATTTAGAATTCAAACATAAAAGTGGATTGATATGTTTTTGTTTTTAAACACATAAATTACAACCTAAATGGCAAGGAAAACAAATCTGAAAAAAAAATTTTCTGGTACTTTTTTGTGTCATTCTTTGTGAAAGTTTATTGCAAGTAATGCTGGAAAAAAATTTGGAAAAAATGGTGAAAAACCCTGCATTTGCTACTGTATCAGAATTTAAAAGCATTAACTGGTTCTTTTTCACTTTACTGAGAGCCATTGCGGACGGTCCAATGAGCAGATTAAACAATTCGGGAGCAACAGCAATAACGCATACACGTCCGTTTAAAGAGTTCACGTCAGACAAAGTGAAGTCATTCCTCATGTTAAGCAAAGTTTCAAACACTTCCAAAAGCCGATACCCCCAACCAGTCTCAACCTTTCAAATTGATTTCCAACTCTACAATCCCAAGGCCATTGTCGCCCGTCGTTTTGTTTTTTTCCTCTTTGCAGAAGAATTTCAACAAATTGCCTCCACATGCATCTCGAGGAACCCCATGGGAAAGAGGCCAAGCCGAATGCTGTGCTGACGGAGCCCAAACACTGACTTCATCAAGCATCACAAGCGTGCTCCGATGGCCGCCAGATGCTCACCTGGCCCTGGCAGCTGTTTGCGTCGCCATGTTGCATAAGGAGATCCTCACTTAATTTCCCTTATGCAACAAGGTGAGGAGGCAACAAACAGGCCTTTGAAAGATATAAGTTACCAACTTCCCTGGTGGAAGGGTAATGTTTGTACATGTAAGGATATGATGGACGTAAAGATCCCAAAGACCCTCCAAAGGCGTCTTGTGTTTCCAGTAATTGACGTAGCAGCAGAAAGTCGGGAAAAGAAAACCAGGAGCGAGGAAGCGTGGGTAACATTTTCCATGTGATGGAGTTTGAATCTCAGGTGTCCCAACTCATACTCCCTCTGCAGCGCAGGTTTCCACTGGCAGCCGGCCTGAGGCGTTTGGCTTTGTGCTTTTTCATTCCTTGTCACTCTGCGAGCGGCGACCTCATCAGGCGGCGAATGCGTGTCTCTGGAGGAGTATCACTTGCAGAGCGTCGCCGCGGGCTTTACAAGGTGGAAATCGTCTTAATTGTACACAGCTTTCTCTAAATGTCACATATGTGAAAGGTTTACACCATGATGGTTCTGTTTGAAAAATAATTTTCGTGCGCTGTCGTGCATTTTTGAGCAATTTCTGCACAAAGTGCATCTTTTTCATTTTTGGAGACTTCTAAATTGTTGACCTCCGCCATCAGGAATTTCTGAATCACCTGGGGGAGGAAAGGATGGACTGCTCCTATCAAGTGAGCTCCAAATCCACGCCTCCTCGCAAGTCATCTGTGACAACCAGATTATGCGCACGGGGATCGTGAGCGGAGACGATATTGATCGGAATTTGGCAAAAACAGACAAAAGAAACACGAATGAAGCAACTGCGTTGCAGACATTCTCATTGCGTAACATCTGCTTTGGATCATTTTGGTGGAGTGGGCAGTCATTGATAACTGCAGAGCTGAAACAGACCAACTATTGAGTAGATAAATACTTTGAAATGTGCCAATGTGTACACTTACAACATGCTAGTCCGATTCGTATCTATTTTTAATTAAATTTAGACAAACATGGAGTTCGCTCTTCCTGCCTTTGAAGGTCGTGGGACTGAATTTTGCCACCAGGTTCTGTTTAATAAACCACAGGATCCACAGACCTCCTTCTTGGAGAAGCAATTGTTGCCTGTCAATGTGAGAAATGTTTCAAGGCCGCGATGCAAACAATCATTTTACTGTGAGATGGATTCTCAACAAGTGGAAAAGATTTAGGACGGCAGTCGGTCTGCTCATTTGTGGTTCTGTTTGTGAAATTAAAGTCATGAAAAATATGTCTTAACGATTTGATTTGCAATATGCAAAAATGTAGTTTTAAGACACGGTTAGCTGTTTCTTTTTACATTTAGAGGATGTTGTTGTGCTCATATAATGCATTAAAAAACATCACAATTTGATGTATTTTCTATAAACAGATGAACACCACATCTTTAGCAGAGCCTAAATAAACACAAGTCTTTCATGTGTTGCCACCAGCGGTTTTTCCACAGATTCAAGCGGGTTTTTTTCTTCTTCTTCTTTCTAAGTAGAAATAGGAAGTAAGAGCTTTCTAAATCTCTTCAATTGGCTCCTCCAACCCGAGGCAACAGAGATGCAGGAGTGATGCCTGGCCTTTCTCCTGGGCTCTCCAAGGAAAATCCTGTTTAACGTCTCCACAATAACATTCCCTGGGGTTATTTATTCAGGAATGTTAATGTGCTTAGAACCCAGCGGCCCCATGGCCTCTGACACGGGCTCCTCCGGGTTTCCCCATCACACATTCGATCAGGCTCCGCGGTGCCGCCACCATCTGTTTAAACAACACAGATTGATGCTGCAGGAGTCCACCGGCGGTGCTCGCAGTCGGACAGCGTGGCGCAACGACCAGCAGCGAAACATTCGCACGTCTCCCCCCGGGTTGGGCCTCTTCGGCTTGGAATACGCACTTCAGAGAATGTTGCGTTTCCAATGTTTAGAGGTCCTTCGCTTTGAATTTGTTTGCCAGTGGGTGCGACTCTCGCACTGTAAACAGTATTTTATGTTTCGTCTTTCATCTCAGTTTGGTGCTTTATGTCATGGTTTGGATAAACATACACATGTGGGATGTTTAATGGGCCCTCGCCGTATGCATGAGCCCAATTACCTTGCCTAGATTCAGGGGGGGGGGTCTCCCAGTTGGTGCCCAAATGCAAACATATGAAAAGAGTACCATGTTCACCTTTCAGAAAAAAATGTCAACTGATTTTTTTGTGTTTTAAAAGTATGATTTAATTCTCGGCTGCACAGTGGCGCAGTTGGTAGAGCTGTTGCCTTGCAGCAAGAAGGTTCTGGGTTCAATTCCTGGCCCCGGTCTTTCTGCATGGAGTTTGCATGTTCTCCCTGTGAGTGCGTGGGTTTTCTCCAGGTACTCCGGTTTCCTCCCACAGTCCAAAAACTTGACTGTCAGGTTAATTTGCCTCTCCAAATTACCCCTAGCTGTGAGTGTGTGTGTGGATGGTTGTTTGTCCTGTGTGTCTCTGTGTTGCCCTGCAACAGACTGGCGACCTATCCAGGGTGTACCCCGCCTCTCGCCTGGAACGTTAGCTGGAGATGGGCACCAGCAACCCTCCTGACCCCACTAAGGGTCAAGGGTGTAAAGAAAATGGATGGATGAATTTTATTCTGGCAAGTTTGGTAAAACTCATCCTTCTGTTATGTATGGGTCATGGCTTGAATCTCTAAGGAGAAAAACATACTTTTGTACTCTACATTTTCAAAATATAATGGTATTGCAGCCTAAAAAATCCACTTTTACTAGTAATTTTTAATGTCAACATCACATGACAGCAATGGAAACTTGTGAAGATTAAAAGCTGTTACTTCATCAGGGCTTTTCTTTCAGTTCAAAGTTCTCAAAAAGGTGAGCTCCACTCAGGAGCTGGTTCTGATTTTAATGCTCAACACTCCTGAAACCATATTTTACTGACCAGCACATATGAATGTAAAATATGTGCTCATCAGGTTATGCAGCAGTGTTCCAACAATAATAATGTGAAATTAATCTCATGCTACGCTATGCGCAAACTCTGTCTGCACCAGTGAAGATTGACTAACCTCTGTGTGCTCACCTGTCAAACTGACGACTACATAACCTCGTTTGATTGACAGTTGATTGACAATTTTCTAATGCTGAAGGATAACCTCACTATACGGGACTCAAAACTCTAATAAATACAATACAATATGACTGTGACATTACAGCACAAGTAACATTCCCATGGACACAACGTGGCTTTAAGTTCCTCAAAATGTTCTTACTTTCTTCATGCAAATTGCAAATTGGACTATGATGAATGGTGAAAACATGTCTGTAAAACAGACTGCTGCATCTACATTTTTAGCAACAGTCAAAATAATTGCAAAGAAAACTGCATATGCACCTGAGAAAATAATGGCAAAAGGGTAATGCTGCAATTTTTTGACTCTGCAAGCATATTCCAGAACTGTAAAAGCTGTTCAAACAAAATACAGACACCAAAACGCAAAAAGTGAATTATTATTTTGAGGTTCAGAAATAAATTAAAAATTCAAAATGTGGGACAGTATAATAAGGGTAATAAAACTCCTGGAGACCAAGCAGTGTCATGGTGCACAATTGGGTCAAAATGTGATTTTTTTTTATAACAAAGAAATGAGACTATATATCTAAAGCACAAAGAGGAAAAAAAAACACCTGTTTTCCCTTCATTTTGTCTACTCACATTTCATACCTTTGCTCCGATTCACATTAGATCGTTTCCACACCTGGGAGTTTATTTTTTGTGGGAAACGTGGGAAGCGAATGACTGACTGATTTCTGCCATAACAGCGTCGTAAAAACCCCAGAGGTCTCCACCCCGCATGATTGACTTGGTTTGCATGGCACTGATTTTCACAGGCCATATGAACTTAGAGGATTTCCTGGCCAAGTGGCCTCATTTTTAATGCTGTTTTTCTGACCCAGGACTCCGTACCCCCCCCCCCCCGCGACACACGCACACACGCACTTGATCCTCAGACTCCTTCCCGCTGGACTGAGATTGTAAAACGGGGCGGTTAGAACATCTTGTCTTTTTTCATTGAGTAGAGTACAGCGCCTCCTGAACTTTTATCACATTTTGTTACAATTCACCAACAAATTTCACTGTGTTCCTTCTGGATTTTATGTGCTGGACCAACACAAAGTTAGCCTGGCCATTGTCGTCCTGCACCATTCTGCGTGATTCTAATCTCCCTTCAGTGAGTTGGCTGGGTTTCCTCTCATTGACTTGGATTCCTCTGGTAATTTATAATTGCATTATAATTGCAAAAATAGTAGCTTCTTGTTCAAAACAGCACTTAATAGTGTCAACGTTTTCAGGTTCTCCATTTTCTTTTCCGTACTTGCTCAGGAAAACTGTTGATTATATGTAACATTGCTTGTTACAAGTACAAGCAATGTTTTAATTCCTAACAGATAGCCATTTGTGACAGCTTTCCTAACGATATGCTGTTGTTTGTAATTATTAATTTGATAAGTGTACAAATATCATGCATTACTCTCAACATATATATTTCAGTGTTTTTCAGTTAGTTAATTTATTTACAGTGCAGCAGCAACTCATAAACAGAGAGTTGTACCCTGTATTCAGAATATATGTAATATGCAAAAAAGAACAATTACTTTGACATTCCCAAAAAAATATCACAAGTTCATAAAAAACTTGCCTCTGCGTATCATGCACTCATTTAAAAAGCTTAACATAATGGAATACACCGGGTGGTTCCCAGCAAAACACCCTTTTTATAACTGTCCACAAAAAAAAAATCCAGAAAATGCTTTTATTATGAATATGAACTCAATGTAACAAGTACAGCCAGCGATGGTTTGACTTTTCTTTGTAGGCCATGTCTGTCAATTCTTCGTTGTCTCTTAGTGTCTTTCCTGTTTCCTCAACCTCCAGTTCCTCTGACGTTCTCTTTTTCTTAGCATGTCTTTTGTTTCGGGTCCTGCCAGAAGCTGACTAGAGTAGCAGACCCCTGGTTTTTGATGAAAGCATATTTATGTGAGGATGTGGGTTTCTGTGTTTTTGTATTTTGGTTAATTTAGTCCCTGTGTTGTCATGTCATGCTCCTTGATTATTTCCAGCCATCTCTTGTTATCCAATGTCTTTAGTCTCATCTGTGCTGTCTTGTTACCTTGTTACCTGTTCGACTCACCTGCTGTTCTGCTGTGTTGTCTGTCAACATTAAAATCCTTTTTCCGCTTTACTCTGGGTCAGACCACATTCATCCTCATCAACAAACCTTCACTCCGTGACATCTTGACATTTTAAGCATTAAAATGGCCCAATCAAAGTCTGGAGTTCAGTACATTCAAGTACTCCATCAGATCTGATTGAGTTTGAGCTATTTTGTGAAGACAAATCATTAAAAAAAAAATAAAGCTGGTGGAAACATACCTCAAAATATTGGTAGCAAGGTCTATAAAATCCAAGTGAAACACACAGAGATTTGATCAAATCTGGGAAAAGATGAATGGCCTAAATAGTTTTGCCAGGACTGCATGACGTGTTCGTGATTTTTGGTCCTTTAGAAATATTTCACATGACTCACGTGAACTCACGTAAAGTAAAACCAGGCAGGCCAGCTATAGGAAGTAACTCTGCTAATAAACTCCACATCCTCTTTATGATCCACTGTAAATCCCATTTAATTGCACTGATGGCAGCAGTAAAATCTTATCAGCTCATAATGGTGGCCTTTCAGAGGCATCAACATTTTTATCACTTTTTTATGTTTGTCTAAGTTTATGATTTTCCCAAAAATCTGGAAGCCGGTGGCCCCTCACTCATTAAAGCCATAATTCTTTCATTGTGTAACATTTTTATGGCCGTCCCCCGCTCCGTGTGATGCAGATTCCAGGATCATGCTCCCATTTCCTAAAACACAGGGTGATATTTCACTCCTTGCCCCCATCTAAGCCCATTTTATACAGTCCTGCTCTGACCCATTGTTTTCCCACATTCCAAGATATTGCAAGAATGCTGTGTCATTTATTACCAATTGGGTGATGAAACTACAGAAACCGTTAACAGCCGTCCAGCATGTTTGTCCAGTGACTTGATCTCTTTAATAGCCCAGACCTAGCAATGAAATGACCAAAACAACATCTTTCCCCACGACTCTTGACTACGTGACTCAGCCTCGGTGTGTTGACTTCGACTCAGGTTCCTGCACTGGGGAGGTGAGCCTGCCTCCAGGCGAAACATGAGCCAAACTGAGCACATAAATCAAAATATGTCCAACGAGCAGAGAAGATCACTTTGACTGGGGGGATGACGAGAAATCTGAACAGACAAGATCGCTATGAAATGGTTGGTAAATGGCGCCATCTGCTGGCTTTTCTGAATATTTATTTTTCTTTTTTTGACCCTTGTATGTAGAAATGGGGTACAACCGACCCCACACACGTAAAACTTGTATCATTTGCCATACTCCTCTACCTTTGCCTCAGTCCTCGCAGGCACAAGGGTTAAAATGAGTGGTTTGAACCAACAATGGGGTCAGATACTGTGACCCAGTCAAGAAGATGGGAGGTAAGGAGTGTCATTAGCGGTCTGTCCGCCATTTTGAACTATAGAAAAACCTCATCAGACTTTGCTGAACCTCTTTTGCAGAATGAAATAAGAAATGTTATGAGATAAAGTTATGCTAAATAATTTTATTTAGCATAATAATTTTATTTTAATTTTATGTTATTAGCATATTGCTTCCTTGCCTTTGGGTACTTCGTGTTCCTTTATGTGATGAAGTGAGTCACGGTTTTTGATAGCACTTGGCAAGTGTTCTTTCTTCTTCTTTATGATCTAGAAGTGGATGATCCACTTACAGTCCTGTAAAAGTGTAAAATATAAAAATAGCATGTGGACTACCTTTGGACTACCAATGTGGACTACCTTTGAACTCTAGTTCAAATCCTTTGATCAGTCAAACCTGAACCAGAATTTTCTGCAGTGCATTCAGTCTTCGAAACACCATTTGTGAAAACAGGATCGCTTTAGATTGTGAGAAGATGTTAGCCCACCGTATCATTCAAGCAAGAACCTCCACTATCCATCCTGTCCCTTGATTTTTAACCCAGCAGTTTTTACAACGTAGTCTGTCTGCCAAGCAAAATTCACTGACCAAATCTTTTGAAATGAACATCATAAATCATTTTCATTGCTGAAAAAGAATCACACGTTTATTGTGGTGAAAATAAAGCCAACTGAAATCATTACCTTTCTGAAATTGAAAGGAAAAATGTCAATAAAGATGTTACTGTGAAACATTTTTTTATCTTTAGATTCACTTTTGATACCAGACACTTATATTCGTGGACAAAGTGTGTGGACCGTAACAGATATTTTAAACCAGCTAGAAAGAAAAGGTAAAGAAGCTGTGATCAGACCCCTAAAAAGCAAGAGAAAAAAAAACTGCTTCGAAATGAGTAGACGGCTCCGTCTAAAACGTCCAGCTGTGTACTCTGTCAGCTCTCCAGCAGTGACGCTGCGGCTCGAGTGCTTCATCTGTTCTGTCGAAGTGATGAAACGCCCTGGCTCGGTAGCAGCGCTTGAGGTTTGGGCGGAGAAGACGCGTCTTGAAACTGGAGGTTATCTGGGAGGGATGTCTGTTTTAGAACTCTCGGAGCAGATGGCAACAACTCTTTTTGGCTTGAAAGTGATATTTTCAACTCAGTTTGACAGCATGATACAATCTCCTCCCCCTTCCTCGTGGCTGAGAAGACACATTATTGCATAATTCATTCTGGTACTAATTTTGTTTTCTACTTTGGGGCATTTTTCTCTGCCTGCAGGGCTTTATGAGGCATCAGACAGTCTTTCAATAATCCTTTCTGAAAATGATTCCTTTCACACACAAATTGTTCCACTTCTGGATAAAGTTAGAAAATCGACACACTCTGGTTAAAATGCTAGTATTTTGCGATGTCACCTTTTCTGTGACATACTTTCTGTATTACTCAACTGAAAAATCCAAACTAATGCAGTAAGATATCTGCATTTTTAAAGTGTTTTTTAAAATTATTATTTAATCTCAAGTGTATCATCAAACGTCTGACCTTTGGATGTTTTTTTCCCCTCCTTTTATTTTTGTTCAAACTTGTGAGTTTGGACAAAGTTTATGCAAAATGCATGCATGTTTTTGTTATTGTGTGCATTTTTCTGAAGCGGAGTAAAAAAGAAAATTATAATTTGAGAGAAAATCAAAACAAAACCACGATACAGAAATACAATAAGAATTTAAAGAGGGAATCTCAAACCAAAGCATCGGTTCTTATCGGTCCGGAACTGATGCTGGCTCGGTATCGATATTACCAATATATTTGAATTGATCCGGATGAAATCATAAACAATTCAGTTTTGACTCATAATCTTAAGGTGTCTACTCAAAAACTGAAGATATTTTTCAGCATCACTGAATTCAAAGATCAAACCAAAGCAACTAACAAAATGTTTTCACCAGAGGACAATTTTATAACAGCCAAACCAAAATCCAGAATTACATCATACAAAAGTTAAATTGGAACACCTGAGGAGACCCGCTGCAAAGAAATATCTTCTGTTTCTCCTTAAATTACATTATTTAAATTCAACAGGATTCACAAAAGTTTATTAATCTTGTCCTAATAGGAGTCTGCAGACTTGTTGTGTCCACTGCTTAATACTCTGATATAAATAACCCCCTCACCGCATAACGGTGAAGTCGTGACCTCAGCTGGGCAGGAGCGGGAATTTCCCGACTGTTGCTCTAATTCTGACCTCCATTAATATGGGCCACCATGAAAAACATGTCATCTATTTTAGTCGGCGGCAGATGCTGGAGTCCTCACATGCTTTTCCGCTCCGACGCTGTGAAAGTGGGCCGCGAGCGTCACTGCGGGCCTGCTTCACAATGTGCTCTGCTTTTTGGGGAAATCCTAGCGCAACTTAATTCAGATTTTTACCACCAAGAAAAGGTGCGAGTACATTCAAGTTTTTTTAAGTTGTGGAGTTATAGGTCTGTTAAAACTGTATGAAGTCCAGCTGAAATGATTCCATCAGAAGCTGTGTTTCCAGTACGTATGTGTACTAATTCATTCACTGCTAAATGCAGAAGTGAGCAGAGTACCCATGAACTGTACTCAAGTAAGGGTAGCTCTACTTCTACATATTTTTACTTAAGTAAAAGTAAAAAGTAGCCGTCCAAGAAATTACTCAAGTAAGAGTAAAGTATTTGGTACAAGGTTTACTCAAGTACTGAGCAACTTATCGAAACAATCATTTCACATTTAAAAATGACATAATTAGACGAACCAAAATATTAAGTTATGTGAAAATGTTGGTATTTTAAAGACAAAAATGACACTAATTCATACAGCAAAATCAGACAAAATAATATTTTTCTGAATCAGTTTCTTCCAATAAAAAAAATAACTTATTAAATTTTAACAAAAACTGCGGGTGTTTGTGTGTCTGTGTCTGATGAATTTTGTGGTTAAAACATGTTTGTTTTTTTACTCGAGGGGTCGAGAACCCGGAAAGTAAGAGTAGCGGTTCTTCATAATAAGGCTGTCGTATCAACCTTCCAGACCTCTGCTCTTCTGGTTCTGGTTCTGCTCTGCATCAGAATCAAACGGGGAGAAGCAGCATTCAGCTTCTATGCACCACAAATCTGGAACACAAATCCAGAAAACTGTAAAACAGCTGAAACACTGACTTCCTTTAAATCTCAATTGAAAACCCACCTGTTTAGAGATGTATTTGAACCGAAATCAATTACGAATTTAACAATGTGGCACTTGACTTAATGTCATGTTTTGATTGTTGATTCTGTTGCATGACTTTGTGTTTGTTATGATGTAAAGCTCTTTGAAATGCCTTGCTGCCGAAATGTGCTACACAGATACAATTTGATTGATTAAAATAATAAGAAAAAGTTAAACACGGCAACTTTTTTAGGAGTAGTAAAATACTCCTAAAAGTACCCCCCACCCCCAGCAACACCCTCTCCCCCCCTTTACTTGAGTAAATGGAGCTGTAGTTACTATCCAACTCTGGCTAAATGTGAGCTTTGAAATCAGACGGGAAACTAAAACAAAATCCTTCACGTTGTCCGGAATGAAAAAAAAAAAAAAAAGTTGAAAGACTACAATGGTGGTCACGTGATATCATATATTTAGCATGAGTCACGTCCTTTGCATCATCACCGGCTGCTAGATGCTCACAGGTGCTTCCGAAAAGTTTCCCACGTGACTTCCCCCCCGCCCCCTCAGTCCCTCATTGTTTGAAGTCTTCACAAAGAGCGCTTCAGCTTCAGCTTCAGCATCACGCTTCGGGTTGGTACCAGAGACCCACGCGCTCGGTGAATGGGGACAGGACGGCGGGTTATACGCACGAGCTGCTTCTTCCACACTTCCAGCGCTTTCACTGGACGTTCTGGTGGTGTGTGTGTGTTGTGTGTGTGTTGTGTGTGTGTTGTGTGTGTGTCACGAAGTTTTCTCGCTCATTATCATCCTTACAGTGGAGTATTCGGAAGCGCACACCGGCCGGGCCAGAGCTGCTGCGAGTCGATGGTAATTAAACGTGGGTGTGATGATTTTCTGGGACTTTAAGGAAGGAGGTCAGAGAGAGTTCACGCGCAAGATCTTCCAGCTTCAGAGATTAACCTGCGGGAGAGATGGCGGAGGAAATCCTCAACGATTTCTACCCGGATTTTAACGAGCTGGAGAGTAAGGTCGGGAGGAAAACGCCGGAAAGTCTCCTGGTTTGGATGAAGGACGCTGCTGCGGACTGCGAGGGATGGACGGCTGACCCGTCGTGCCGCTCGGATCACACCTCGGATGGTTTATCTGATAAGATCAACACCTTGAAACAAGAGATGGTAAACTTCTGCCGATGCGTGAAAACTCGTCTAACTCGTTGGCGCGGCCTTTGATCGGTTCCTCGGAAGAGTTTCGCTCTCTTTCACTTTACCTGCTCGTTTGTTTTCGTGACTGTTGCGGCTGTCACCTGTCCCCTCACCTGTCCCCTCACCACACCCCCCATCTGTCTCCTCACCTGTCCCCTCACCTGTCCCCTCAACACACCCCCCATCTGTCTCCTCACCTGTCCCCTCACCACACCCCCCATCTGTCTCCTCACCTGTCCCCTCACCACACCCCCCATCTGTCTCCTCACCTGTCCCCTCACCACACCCCCCATATGTCTCCTCACCTGTCCCCTCACCACACCCCCCATCTGTCTCCTCACCTGTCCCCTCACCACACCCCCATATGTCTCCTCACCTATCCCTCACCACACCCCCATCTGTCTCCTCACCTGTCCCCTCACCACACCCCCCATATGTCTCCTCACCTATCCCCTCACCACACCCCCATCTGTCTCCTCACCGTCCCTCACCACACCCCCCATCTGTCTCCTCACCTGTCCCCTCACCACTCCCCCCATCTGTCTCCTCACCTGTCCCCTCACCACACCCCCCATCTGTCTCCTCACCTATCCCCTCACCACACCCCCCATCTGTCTCCTCACCTGTCCCCTCACCACACCCCCCATCTGTCTCCTCACCTATCCCCTCACCACACCCCCCATCTGTCTCCTCACCTGTCCCCTCACCACACCCCCCATCTGTCTCCTCACCACACCCCCCATCTGTCTCCTCACCACACCCCCCATCTGTCTCCTCACCTGTCCCCTCACCACACCCCCCATCTGTCTCCTCACCACACCCCCCATCTGTCTCCTCACCTATCCCCTCTCCACACCCCCCATCTGTCTCCTCACCTGCCCCCTCACCACACCCCCCATCTGTCTCCTCACCACACCCATCTGTCTCCTCACCTGTCCCCTCACCACACCCCCATCTGTCTCCTCACCTATCCCCTCACCACACCCCCCCTCTGTCTCCTCACCTATCCCCTCTCCACACCCCCCATCTGTCTCCTCACCTGTCCCCTCACCACACCCCCATCTGTCTCCTCACCACACCCATCTCTCCTCACCTGTCCCTCACCACACCCCCCATCTGTCTCCTCACCTCTCCCCTCACCACACCCCCCATCTGTCTCCTCACCTGTCCCCTCACCACACCCCCCATCTGTCTCCTCACCACACCCCCCATCTGTCTCCTCACCTGTCCCCTCACCACACCCCCCATCTGTCTCCTCACCTGTTCCCTCACCTGTCCCCTCACCACATCCCCCATCTGTCTCCTCACCTGTCCCCTCACCTGTCCCCTCACCACACCCCCGATCTGTCTCCTCACCTGTCCCCTCACCACACCCCCCATCTGTCCCCTTACCTGTCCCCTCACCACACCCCCCATCTGTCTCCTCACCTGTTCCCTCACCTGTCCCCTCACCACATCCCCCATCTGTCTCCTCACCTGTCCCCTCACCTGTCCCCTCACCACACCCCCGATCTGTCTCCTCACCTGTCCCCTCACCACACCCCACATCTGTCTCCTCACCTGCACATTCCTCCCGCTGGTCTCTCCTCATTCCTCATTTTCAGCGTTAAGATTTCATGCCATTTAAAATAAACATCTAACGCTCCCCAGGCTGCGTGACACATTTAACCACTTCTCAGTTTTCAGTTTAAAAAATGAAAAAAAAATTATTTATTTTTGTATTTTAAAAGTTTAATTTCAGAATTTTGATTTGGTAAAATACTGTCTTTGCAACAGCAACAAAAAAAGAAGAAGAAAAGCTAAGTTCAGTATGATAAAATAAGTTTGCAGGAAGAGAAACAAACTTTTTTTTTTTTTAGGAACAATGAATTCCAATATTAGTGAAAACACATAGCCAATTATTACTTTCACTTTGACAGGTGATTAATTTTAATATTTTCCTAATGAAAAATAAATGTTTGATTTGTAATTACTATTTACTATGCATCATGCTTAGTTCTTAATTAATATTACTCGTCTCATATTATCGAAGCACAGGCAAGATGTTTCCAAGTTTGACGTTTCTGGTTGATTGCTGGCTGAGTATTATTATTATTATTATTATTATTATTATTATTTAGTGCAGTTTCACCTATAGGCCAGTAGGTGTCAGCATACAAAGTGACTCTTCAGTCTACTGATCCTGATCTCTGCTCCTCAGG
This sequence comes from Poecilia reticulata, assembly GCF_904066995.2. Classification (NCBI taxonomy): domain Eukaryota; kingdom Metazoa; phylum Chordata; class Actinopteri; order Cyprinodontiformes; family Poeciliidae; genus Poecilia; species Poecilia reticulata. The sequence continues at coordinate 6,470,346 of NC_088846.1, forward strand.
ATAGGAATGCACGATATAGCGATATTTAATTGATTTATTACGACGACAATAAAACATGTTAAGTAGCATTTTTCTAAAGCTTTCAGAACATAAATAAGTCTAAATCTTTAAAAAATTGTAGTTATTTAATTACTTGTTTTTCCAAACTACATTTAATTATAATATTAAGAATTTTTTAATTTATATTTTATTTTTTACTGCTCTTCTAGGAATTCCAGGGAAAACATATTTTCATACACAACAATCCCAACAATTCTTTGTCTTTTGGAATTTGCAAAACGTTTCCACGGTAAATGAAAACAAAAGAAGTATGATGATTTCAAAAAGTATCAACAACTGGTTTAATAATTGCCTGGCATGGTTTAGGTATTTAACCACTGCCGCTCACTTGACTTAAATGAATGGATCATTTTTTTCTTTTTATTAGCACCAATAGATAACATAATGCTAACTATATTTAGCTGAATTAGGTGTAATATAGTAGATACATTTTAAAACCTGCTGGTTTTAGGAAGTGATTCATTGTGTAAACCTTCAACACATATGTTGGCGACAACCCTGAATGAAAAAGGCAACGGTTCAGTAACATTTCACACATGTAAAAGCATCTGCTCTGTCCCTGCAGCGGTGGCTCCGCTGTGCCGACGTGAGGATCCTCCGGCAGCTGGTGGCCGTGCACGAAGGCATCGAGGCCATGCGCTGGCTGATGGAGGAGAGGGGCCTGCAGGCCAGCCGGTGCAGCAGCTTATCGGGCAGCCTGAGCAGCTTGGTGACCATCGAGGAGCATGTTCCCTCAACGTCTCCCTGCAGGTGTGTTGAGAGACCGCGAAGAATCAGCTTCAGAGACTAACAGAAGTATTTTAAAGTCTATTCTCTGAGCTATACATGGAGCCAGTGGAAGGACTTTAGATGAGCGCTATCGTCTTGGTTTTAGTGAGAACGCCAGCAGCAGGGATGAGACACTGTTGCAATCACTGCGACTAAGGATGAGCGTCTCTAGATCTGGTTGAGACATCAGTCCATTAATCCTAAAATTTTTGATTTTGAGTGAATTTCCTGAATTTTGTTCACATCTAACAAAGATTTCTAGATTCGCGCAAACCTAGAAAACCTTCCCTGAACATCTTTTACAGATTAGCAAAGTGAGCACGCCATGTTAGGTCTTTCCTTTCAGATTATTCAAAGTGTAACTTTCTGTTGCCTCCGTTTTTTCCACAGAGAAGACCCAACTCCTGCCTTCCCTCAGGATATAAGGCTAACAGCCAATACAAAACCAGCAGATCAAAACCCACAACGCGCCGAGACGTCTGAACTCCCGTCTCCCTCCGAATCAATCCAAGTTGAAAGTTGCGCTCAGGCTCCGCTTCCCGGCGCCAACACTTTGGTCAGCGCTGACGCGCCCAAATCGGAAGCCCCGGATTCGGGTTCGACGCGGTTTCACATCAGAAACGGCGCCGAGACCATCAAGAGAGCTCTGCTCAGGTCCAGCAGAAGAAAGCAACTGAAAGCTGCCAGTCAGGGCGCAGGAGAGAAAAACACTGAACATCCAACTCAGCAGAGTTTATCTGTCTTCAAGAGACAGGAGGTGAAGAAGGATGAGGAGGAGACCTCAGCTGGTGGGGAGAAAGACTTACTGGGTTATGATGCTCAGTGGTCCTGGGTGGAGTCCAAGGATGATGTCACATTTTTATGATCTTCCATGCGGACATTTTAAGTTGAAGCTTTGCCTTTTAAACTGTAAGCTTCTGGAGAAAAAGTGGAACTTAAAATGAACTTTGACACCAAGTGAAACTTGAACGTATTTAATATTGATTTATGCTTCGGACCAACTCAGGAAGTCCTGTTTGGAGTTCTCCACAAGCCAGGATGACACGGCAAATGTTCAGTTCAAACTCAGTTCAAAAATACTTTATTGATCCCAAAGGAAAATGAAATAACCTAACATACATAGACAAGTGGGAGAAGGTGATATTATCAGATGAGACCAAAATTAACTTTTTGAACTTCATGCAAAACAGTTTGTGGGATAGAAAGTTAACAATGCAATATAATGATGACTAAAGGTGTTTCCAGAAAATATTGACTTTGGGCCTGAATATAAATACACCTCACACTTTTCAGGTTATTTGTACAAAATAAATAAAACAATTCAAAACCATGCACTCCTTTTTCTTCCTCTTCACAGTTATACATTGCCCTTAAATCTCTCCCAAATATCTTAGTGGTGTGCAGCTGTATCTAGACATAATTCTATCAAATATGCTTTCATCTGCCAGTAAATGAAATGGCCATTTAATTAATGAATCGTCCAATTAACAGTTTTTATGATTGGAGAATAGTACCGTTGTTATTCATTTATAACTACCAGAAACTAGTCCAGAAATAGATTTTTTAAAAGTTATATAACTTAAAATTTTGGAAGTCATATTTTGTTTTACTGTAGTTAAAAGTGCCACAAAAATGACATTAATACAAAGTTACTATTTTTATGTTACTTTTAAACTTATTTTTTGATAGCTTAGTTGTTTTAAGGCACTCAAAATTAATTAACAATTTTTACGCTTTTTTCCGTTTCCATTTGTTTTGTCATAAAAATCGTAACTTGCCATCAGTAACTCATGTCCAACAAATACAACCAAGCGGGGTTTGGACGCTTCAAGCTAATTTTTCCTACAGCACTCAAACGCCCCCTGCAGACACGCTCGTGACGCACCACGTAGTTGCACAGAAACCCGGAAGTGCTAACTAGGTATGTTTTTTTGTTGTCTGTTTTTTAGTTGAAGGTATGTGTGGTAACACAGGTGGAATCGGGAAGATGTGACGAGTTGGTTTGTCGGAGAGAAAAGATGGAGGCCTGCTTTCTGCGTTGGTTGCTTTTCGTCGCGCTGACATCCTGGACGTTAGGAGACGGTAAGAGTTTTATCAAGAGAAGGGCAAATATTAGCATGGCTGCTAACGAATGTTGATTTTTGGTTTTAAGTTACGACGGGAACGACGAAGAAACATGTCGTAAAACCTACGAATTTAGAAAATAGTCTCCATGTGCATGTGGTTTTTCCTTTTATCGCTATTATGAATGAATGTCAGTTTTTACTTTAATGAGCTACAGCTGTTTTCTATATAACAGAAATGCACTGGTCAGACTGTTCCTGTCCGATGCAGATTTCTTGTTTTTTTTGTTTTTTTTAAGGTCCAACTTGTTTTCTTTATTCTGTAACACAGAAAAGAGCAAACCGATGTTCTTCAGGATGTTTGATAGTTAGTAGTTTATAATTTAACAATAAATGGAAGAATTAACGTACATTTCCCTTCATTTTCAGTTTTTCCCTTAATCTAGTTTTAAAATAGATTAAAACTCCCATGTTTTAATCTAGAACTGTAGTTCTAGATTAAAACAGTTTAGAACTGTAGATCTAAAACTGTAGATTAGATCTACAGTTTTTGCTGTATATCTAATCAATAGGAAAAAAACAAGCATTGTTGTTTTTGACGTGCTATTTGTGAAATATGACGCTTTGTTGGCCACTTTTTTAAAGTTCTACATTTACAGAATAGTAGATGGCAGTCATATCACTGAAAAGTGTAACTCTTTACCATGAATATCAGTTGAAAAACTCCAAACATGAAGTCCAGAAAAGGGGGGGGGAACAAGTAACTCTATGATTACTTTAGGAAAGATAAAAAATAAACTGGTAAATAAGAGGGTGTTGCTTTTTTTTTCTTCATCTCATCTAACCAAAAGGCAGCACCTCCCATGATACCTGCAGCCTCAGGCACTCGTCTACCCATGTCTTATGTTGTTCGTTGTTCTTTCTTTGTTCTTTAGATGAGCTGTACTGAAACACATTTTATTTGTGCTTCTGTGCAACGGCAATAAAAGACAATTCTGAGTCAGAAACACTTATTTAAATCATTTATCTGAGACTGGATTAATATCAAGTGGCAAATTTCCTCTTTTGAAAGCTTTTCAACCTTGTTTCCAAAGTCAAGAATGTTAAACTACTGATCTTTTTTTGGTTTGGTTTGGGGTTTTTTCCAACATACTTTCTATACTAATGAGTAACTAACGCTTCTTTTCGACTGTGTGGCGAATGTTTTGGCCTTTTAAACAAACCCCTTCTTCCCTGCAGACGGACAAGTGACTTTTGAGTCCGAGCTGTCGTCCAAACCCGCTCAGAAGTTGTCAAAGTATGGCTGGTACGCCAGCGTCAGGCTGCAGAGGTTCCACATACCGGAGCAGACCGCCATCGCTCACTGGCTCTTCTCAGTCAAAAAGGGCCACAGCTTCAACTGTGGGCAGCACAACGTCAGCATGTAAGCCACCAGACGCTGCTACGGAACAATAAATCTGTCGTTACTGGCTGATTTTTATTTGAACCAAATTCAACTTTCTTTTTTTTCCCCAGCCACCTCCGATGGGGCGCCCCTCCCGTCATAAACCCAACAGAAACTGTGTTTCCAAATGCGACCCTGTGGGACCCCTCCTTGTCCCTGATTCTACCGGTAACCTCCCAGAGCTACACGACCTTTAACCTCTCTGATCCGGCTCCGGGAGATTGGTTCGTCGCTGCGCACTTACCGGAGGACGACGGGCGCATAGAGCAGAAGGTTTGTTCTGGGATTTTGTTTTCTAAAAATGAAATAAAATTTGACTTTACTGTTACTGTTACTGTTTATGCATAAACTATAAACCTATAAATCTTTTAGAAATAAATCTGCTCTGCAAGTGAAACTCTCAGAAGACCAGAGACGCTTGCAAGTTTTTTTTGGGTTTTTTTTCCCCTCCCACCTCAATTGTTAATTTTTCTAAAAAATAAAATCAAGCAACGCTTAGCCTGGCGGGGGTCTAGTAAAGCATGGCGGGCCGCCAGGCTTGTAATGCACTGGGGGAAACTCTACCCTACTGGTATCGATGTTGCTGGTGGTATGATTGTGTTTTTATTCCTATGAAAAAGCGGTCAAATCAATCCCTGTCCATGTCTTTGTGCACCACAGAACTCTGATAATAACGTCACTAAGATTTTAATAAGTCTTTGCCATCTAAAAAGCATTTTCTGATCCTCTAGATAATTACATTTTTGGCAGAATTGCTCCATGAATTTCAATTCCATTCGGGTTTTATGTACTAGCATATTAGAAACTCTTTGTCTTGTTTAGGGCTAATAATAGATAATGGATTATATTTCATCCCATGAGGGATGATGTTAGTTGTGGAACAATGGTTTCGGAGAATCAGTCCACAACAATAGCCTCCCAAGAAGTGAGGAAAAAGAAAAAAAAAAAAGCGAAAACAAAGTTTCATTTTTTCAGTAAGAAGTAGAAATTTAAGTTAACGCCTCTCTGTTAACCACGGTCATCAAATGAAAGAGATGTTTGTGATTGTGATGCAAACATCACAATCGCAGCGTAACATTAGCCTGACTGGTTGGTGTAGGTCAGCACGCGATCACTCCACCTGTAAACCACCAGAGTTGATAATCACACTTAGTGGCAAAAACTTTTTTTTTTTTACTTGAACTCTGGCAGCTTTCCTGTAGATGTTGTAATTTCTAATCTATTTTTGAAGATCATTGTTGTCACCCTCTTGCTGTATGTTGGTGAACCATGCAGTAATTGTATGAAACATCTCAGTAGTGAATGGAAGCAGGAGAAAATCTAACTTTTCTTCTCGTGGGTTTACTGCTCTACATTAATGCAGCAAACTTTCACACCACCTAAGCAATTTTGGTTAATGTACAGTTAGTTTTCTAACTTTGCACAGTAAAACAAATCACTTCAAGCTAATGCTAATCACTTAAAGCTAATGTTAACCAACGTAGTGATTGAAAGGGAAGTCAAAATATGCAACCATATTGCAGCTGCAATCATTCCTTTGGCTCAGACATGGAGAAAAAATTCACAGCTACAGCTTATTAACTTGGATTTTCATGCAGGTTTATAGACCACAGTTATTAATTTATTTGCTAAGGTCATTCACAAACTTCAGCCAATGTTTTCTACTGACACTGGAAAAGTAGAACTGTATACATGTCAAGCAAATCATTTAATTTCATTTTATTCTAAGTTGGAGCTTTTTGTTTTTGTGTAACTCTAAAATTCTATATGTTTTTATTAAAATGAACAAAGGTTAAAGGTTCTGTTGGACAATTTCCTTCACATTTCTGGCGCCACCGGCTCCCAGCACTTATCTGTGACTTACTTTTCGGACAAAAGTGGAACCAAGCCGTCGTCTTCCAGTGTAAGCGATCTGGGTGTGACGGAGCCTTTAATTGGATGTAATCATCGCAGTGTAACGTGAGCCTGGCTGCTTTCTTTAATCTGAACTGTAATATGTGCAGCAGGATATGAATGTAAAGTCCAGTTTGCCTCCTGTGAAAGCCTGTAAGTCTGTAAAGCCATCACGGTGACGTTGTGTACGTTGCCATGGTTATGTTTCTGTAAAAATTCCTCGTTTCTACCTCCAACCTGCTGAACTGGAGCGGTGGCTGTTTGCTGTGCAGCTGAGCAACATTCCTTCCATTAGTCAGCAGGTTGGTTTGATAAACAATGTCTTGATTGGAAGCAACAATTTTTTCCCCCTTTCAGTCTGAGGTTGATTTTGTTGCTGTTTATGTTCTTCTATATAAGTGAACTGACATGATTTATTAATTTTTTCACGTTTCAGGGTTTCCCGTCCTGCTCCTATTACTTCCAGCCCCAGCTGTCGGTCAGGAGAGCGGCGGACACGCCCGTCCTGCAGCCGGGAACCGTCCTGACTCAGACCGCAGCCCCCGACAGACCCGCACGACTCAAGTAACTACCGCGACACGGTGTCCACGTTTTTTTTAAAAAAAAAAACGTGTCTCATTAATTCAGATGTGCTAAATCATGGCAGGTTGTTTGTGCCGGAGTTTACCTCGTCTCTCTCGGTCTCCGTGGCCGGGTGCTCGTCTGGCGAGGCGTCGGAGAGCGCCGACTGCTCGCTGCTCCTCAGGCTGGGCTCGGCGTCGCTGCAGCACAGCCAGACGGAGCTGAACTGCTCTGGGGTCAACTGCTCCGTGTCCCTCTCTAACCCTCCGTGGGACTCGTGGCTGCGGGTTGTTGTGGAGAGCAGCCAAGTCAACCAAACTGTAACCTTCAGGATTGGATCCAACTACACAGGTGAGCACTGAGCTCTTTTGCAATTTATTCTTCACTTTTTTTTGCACATTTTAGCATGTTACAACTAGGGATGTGCTGATTCACTTTTTTTAAACTTCTGATACCGATATCTGAGGTTTAGTATCGACCAATACCGATCTGATCCAGAAAGATGGAGCTGAATTGATTTGAAACATATCTTTTCTTTTGTAAACACAGATATATATATATATATATATATATATATATACTGAATTATAATTTTTTAATAACTCTGCACCTCAGCACACTTAAATACACCAACAGTAGACCAGTCAATCTAAAATAAATAAAAATTAATATTAGGGATGCAAAATAGCTTTTTTTGTTTTCATACCGATAACCAATAATAACTGACTGCCGGTAATACATAATACTCTAAACAAGACCTAAAACATTTCTTAAAGAACCACCAATTTATAGATGCTTATTCCTCTGAGTCAACCTAATAAGACAAAAGGATCAAAAATATTACTGATATATCAGTAATATAACACTTTCGTAGTGAATCAGTTGCAAACTTGATTTTTGTAATTCCTATATTTAGAGTCAATTCTTAATCGACAGATTTTGCGAAGTAAAAAATGTGAATTCTATGATTGATGCAACTTTTTCTGGGTCTAGGGTTATTTTCTGTTTCTGTCTCGCTCAGTGGGATGTAAGCCAAAGAGCGTAGGCCTCACAGCGGACGATGACATCACAAAGCTACTTGACAAGAGCGTCTCCAACGCCACGGCGACGGGGACAGGCTCGGCGTCGGCTCCCCCGCCACTGCCGGCGTCTGCGTGCGTATGGAGCGTCCCCGTGCTCTACGAGGAGCTGGACCTTCTGTCGCTGCGGTACACCCCCGTCAACGGCTCCAACGTCAGCGTCACGGAAACGCACCCCACGCTGCTCACCTACCCGCTGCCCCCGCAGGCCACCGGGGGAACGCTCAACCTGCAGCTCACGCTTAATTCTGTGAGTAGCGCTGACTGAACCACTGACGCGTGTGTAAGACACACAGGTGAGATTTCTTTATTTGTTTGTTTTTTTTAATATAGACTAATGCGACTTTGGGGAATAACAGCATCGTGGCCTGTTTCTCTGCCTGGGCTCCAGTCCTCCAACTCAACCACTCTGAACCCTGCAGAACAGGTACAGGTAGACCTGGCACAATAAACTATACCAGAAGTTTTTGCGATAAACGATAATATTGTTCCTTCGAGACCATTTTCAAGTAATATAATGGTAATGACATAATAATGCAGGAACACATTCTCAAAGATGAACAAACTTTAAATTCTTATAAATTTTTAAACACTGGAACTGGGAGACATTTTAAATAAGCAAAATAAATAAACGAAACAACAGAAATAACAAATACAATGAATTCTGAAAACAACATTGAACTTAAAAAAAGGTTCTAGTTGAGACAAAAGCACCAAAATTAATACTTTTATCATTCGGTTTATGGTATAAAGACAGAAAAGAGAAAAACAATATATTATGGAAATGGACATTATTGAGTTTGTTAATTTATCATGCGATTATTTGATTTATTCCTTATTGTGACAGGCTTAGGTTCAATATGAGTAACCTGCAAAAAATCATTCTAGCCTTCTATTCTGAGGTCAACATTTCTATCAAAACCTACAATTAGTGATTCAGAAGAACATTAAAACAATTTAGTATTAAGTATGATGTTTGTGCATCTGATGGACCTTCTGCACTTTATTATCGAAATTCAACACAAACTACAACTTTATACTTTAAAATACAAAAACCATGTTCAATCTAATCTCATCAATATATGGTTACTTTTTTTTCAATAAAAAAAGTTCCACCTGTTTGTGTTTTCTGTATGACAAAAATCAGGGAACAAATTTTCAATTCAGTATAGAAGTAAGCATTCATGTTTACCTTTTTAAATTTACCTGTAAGGCTTTATGATAACTTACTTTTATTCTTTCTTTGACTTTTATTAAACATTTCACACGCAAAGAACACAAGTTGAATGCAAACGATAATCATAACCACTTTATATGACAGTAAATGTGTGACAGGGTTTAAATTCTGGACCATTATGAAGTTGTTGTTAACTTAATGTTTTATTTGTCTGCATCAAATACGGACACAAAGTGTCAAAAAATGTCTTGTTTTTTGTTGCATGCTGTAATTATCGGTACCTTCAGACATATGGGGATAACGGACGTCATCTTGTTGATTCTCTCCAGGTTTGTTTATGGGATACGCCATCGGGATCAACGTCAGCGTCCCTAAAGCCGTGGTCAGGCTGCCTTTCCCTCAGTCCACAACGTGGTACCTCACCCTGCAGCTCCTATGTAACAGGTAGAACACACACGCAGGCCGCTGCAGCATCATGACTTACTTCAGTGTGACAGTCTGAGAAAGTATTCATGCTTAAGCTGTTCCTGTGTGTTTTCTGCAGCAGTGATTGCAGTAACGCCTCGGTGGTGTCTGTGGTCCCAGAAGTGTCTGTCAGCGCCTGCGTGGACGACTGCGGGCCGTACGGTGAATGTAGGCTGCTGAGATCCTACACATACCTGTACTCTGCCTGTGTCTGCTCTGCAGGTAACACACACACACGCACACACACACACACACACACACTTTCACCTGTGTTGGCATCTTCATGTGAAGTTGAGAGGTCATAATGTTACATGGAGTCAGTGTGTGTGTTTTCTACTCGCATGTCGTTTAGGGCAGAAACGATTAATCAGATTAATTGTGATTAATCGATAATTGAAATAATCAGAAGCAGAATGGTTGAGATCTCTGTTTTTGAATGGCCTAGTTAATGTCCAGACCTAAATTCAATTGAGACTCTGAAGTAGAGTTGAAACGATTAATCGATTATTGAAATAATTGTCAACTAATCTAGTAATCGATTAATCGTTACATTTTGGAGTCTGGTATAAAGACTCCTAAAAAAGACATTTGCTGAATGAACGACACTTTCAGAAGATTAACTAATCCAAAACTACAGAAATAAATCTGTACATTTTGCATTTAAGGAAAAAAAAACAACTTTGCCTACAAATATGTTCTATCTAGAACTCAAGTGGCAGAGTTTTAACTTTACCCAGATCAAATTCTGTAAAAGCAAAAAACTTTACTATTAAGCATCTTTTGATACCCACTTATTAAATATTTCATAAAAAAGTTTTTTAAAAATGCGCTATGCTGTATTAATAAGTCCAACAGAAGGTACTGAGCTTTTCACATGTTGCAGATTCATCCTGTGCTACAAATCAAGTGAACACTAAAGGAATGATGTTAATGCATTTTAGGCAATAAGATGTTTATTTTCTTATTTTAAAAATGAGTTGAATCATTTGTTTGCATTTTTTTATATTCAAATATTCTATGAATATTTGTGTATATATATATATATATATATATATATATATATATATATATTCAAATATTCTATGAATATTTGAAATACTCAAATATTTGAAATACTCAAATATTTGAAATATTTGAGTATTTCAAAGGGTATTCTTTGGGTATTCAAAGAATACCCTTGAATGGTTAAATAAAATCTGCAGGCTTTGCTATTTTATTATTATTTTTTGATTAATAGAGTTCTCTATTACTAAAGTAATCGTTAGTTGCTGCCCTTTCGCTGTGAATGTGTTGGTGGAAGCAGAAATGTGAAACACCAACACAGGATGCGTCCATCATCTTTTTCCACATCTGCAGGGTGGAAAGGTTGGGGCTGCACCGACGGCTCCACCGCCCAGTCGTACGCCCGCCAGCTGACGGCAACCATGTTGCTGACGCTCAGCAACCTGTTCTTCCTGCCCGCCATCGTGGTCGCCACCAGACGCTCCTACATCACAGAGGCCTTCGTCTACCTCTTCACCATGTTCTTCTCTACGGTGAGCACTGCTGCCGATCAAATGTGTGAGAACAAACCTCTTCAGGCTGAAATTCCAGAGCTTCTGGGAATCTTCTCTTAAGACACATGGAGACATTACACTAACCACTACGAAGTCATCTGGTCCTCAGGTACTGAACCGACTTTGGACCTGTTGACGCCAGTTTTTAAGAATTGCTGCGGCTATCGACTATTTCAGTAATCGATTACTCTGATGATTAAGAAGCCTCATTTGTTTTAGAGGTGCTGAATGTAGGACAGAGTCCATGTTTCACTGATCCGTGTCCAGGGTGATGTTCAGTGTTTGTATCAGTATTTAGAGGCTGAATGCATCCAGAATGTGGGTCCATGTGGAGCACAGGAAGTCTTCAGTACATCCTCACCTTTCTCCTCCCCTCCCTGTAGTTCTACCACGCCTGCGACCAGCCCGGCGCGGCCGTCCTGTGCATCATGGACTACGACGCCCTGCAGTACTGCGACTTCCTCGGCTCCATCTGCTCCATCTGGGTCACCATCCTCTGCATGGCTCGCCTGGGAGACGCAGCCAAATACGTAAGAGGCCTCTGGCCTTTTTCCTTCTATAATCAGCTCACTTTACAGGGTAACGACAACTTCAGCGTCCTCACCTGCTCCCTCTTTCCTTCCTTCCTTCCTTGTTGGTGTGCAGACTCTGTTTCTGCTCGGGGCCTTGCTGATAGCCATGTCAATGCAGCTGGACCGCAAGGGCCTGTGGAACCTGCTGGGCCCCATCCTCTGTGCCATACTTCTCATGGTCACTTCCTGGGTAAGAGCCACGTCTGCTTTTTTTTTTTTTTTTTTTTAGGTTAATTTGTGTATTTGTTTAGTTTTATTTATGCCACCTGGAGAGTGGAAGGGGTTGAAATTTTTGTAATAAAAAAATTGCATGAATCAGATTCTACTTTGAACTAAAACCGATAGCTGTATAAGCAGAAGGAGGGGAAAAATAACACCCACTTTTTACGTGATGGCTTCTCTTGTTCTTCGTCCCCAACGACCAACAGGTGTACAGGTGCGTCCGCCGGCGACACTGCTACCCGCCCTCCTGGCGCCGCTGGGTCTTCTTCCTCCTGCCCGGAGCGCTGTGCGCCCTCATCGGAGTGTGTCTGTACGTCTTCGCCGAGACGGAGAGCAACTACTACTACACGCACTCACTGTGGCACATCCTGGTGGCCGGCTGCGTGGTGTTCCTGCTGCCGCCCGAGGAGAAGGACCGGAAGGCGCTGGGCTGGAGCCGGGGCTTCAGCTGGAGCTGGAGGTGGAGCTGGAGGCCGCGGGTTTGTGGATACACGCTCTGCGAGAGCAGCAAAGACGAACTGTACACGGTCACATAGCAGAGAGCGAGACAAAGCGGGGCCGGCGTTTATTCACAGTCTGACTCTTTACCTGGACGAGGCGTTTTTCTGTGTAAAGCTGTATATTCACATAAGTCCACATATATTTCATATTCATGTGCTACAAGTGGAAGAGGGGTCTTAGATTTAGATTGAGAAATAGGAACATATATGCCCTTTTTAACCCACATCCAGTCTGCTGGAATCTCTATAGAGATGCACCAATTAGATTTTTATAGCCGATTTCTGGCCTGTTATACAGATTTAATGTGATTGCAATTCTTCTTGAAGGACTTTACTTACAAAATGTCAATCATATATATATATATTATTTTTATTTTATTTTACAGATTTCCACTCGTAGGCGGTATCAAGTTTATATAGGGAGCAGATGAGATGTCACACTGTGTGTGTTTGTGTAATACAGGAGTTGATATAAAACAGGGTTTCTTATTAGTTAAGAACAAAGACGAAATGATTTGAGTTGAAATGTTAAACCGTATTTAATATCTTCCACCAGCACAGTCAGTCTGGTCATGGCAGAGTGTACCTTGCTAATTCTAAAAAAAAAAATTAAAAAAAAGGACGTGGTCACGAATTGATATTCTGTAAGAGACCGCTACTTTTCTTTTTTTGATAAAGTCGGGTTACAAAATGTACAAAAATGCAAATAAGTGAAATGATCAGCTCCCGCTGGCCGTAACGGGCCACTGGATAGAAATCATGTCTCCAGCGCATCAGTTGTATGTTCGACTAACCTGCTAAGATGTCCAGATTACATCGTTCCTGACAAACAAACCAATGAATGAATAGCTCTGTTATGGCAGGCTGAATTAACAGTCAGCATGCCTCAGTAGAAAATGCGGTTTTTGTGCTTCCGTACTGATGCTTCATGTAATGGCAAACTTTGACTCATCTCCCATATTAACAACTTCTCACTAAAAAGTGCTGATTCAGCACAGCCTGTTAGCATTTAGGTGTATTCACTGGCAACAAAAAAAAAAAAACTTTTTAGTTTCTGCCCATGTATTATTGCTTGTCGTTGGTCAGAGCTGAACTAAAAGGAAATGATTCAATTTCAGTCAGCAGCTTATTTAAAAAATCCAATGTCTCTGTTGTTTCTTCTTAGATGTGACCGCCGGTACCCTGAGGTAGCAGACCAGTACAGCTGGATTAATGCCTAAACAGGGTTGTTGAATTTGAAGTAAGAGTTTCACATTTGAAGAGGTGGATATTAGCTGGTCACCATAGTAACATTAGATAAGCTGTAGCTGGCATCAGACAAGTTTCATATAGACAGTTTCTGATCAAAATACCAATCAAAAGCATCTAGCTAGCCAGCCAGCTAGGTGCTTTTCACTAGCTAAATCTTCTGGCCACCCAGGTAATTTAAATCAGACAAGCTAGCTAAATCAAACTGTTTCTAGCTTAGTGGTTCTCAACGTGGGCGGTACCGCCCCCCAGGGGGGGTTCAGAGGACGGCAGGGGGCGCTGGCAGACATTTTTCCAAAAGGGGGGCGCTGGGATGCCTTTGAGGGGCGTTTTGTCGAAGGTAAACTTTACACCTTAAATCCACAACAATACCAGTTTAGATTTTGAGCAACTTGGTAAAACTGTATTGTGTAACAGTAAATCATGCTCTTCTTCTATTCAGTGTCTGTAGCTTCATGGCTCCGCTCCGCATCAGTTCAGCGTTACACCGGCTGATGACGCTGCTGTGATTCACTTTGTCTGGTATTTCTGTACATATGTTTTGGCAGTTCTGTGATCATGTCAAAGCAGCAACTTATATTAAAAAGTGTTTTATTTCCGTTTGAAAGCTGCCCGCTTTCATGAAGGACAACAGAAAATCGCTCTTATAAACATGTAATTACTAAAATCACGATACCCTCACTGTGTATCCCTCTGAAAAATGAACCCATTTAAATAAAGAAATCCTTCCATGGGTGATACCACGATAGAGAGCGTTCATTTTATAGCGTTAACACGGTGCTGTAAGTGGTCCGGTATGAAACGGGGGTGATAGAACAACACAGCACTTTTAAATTTCAATAATCAGAATGCAGAAATTGTTTCCGTTGTTTTAAAAGGTTTATGTCAGTCTGCCTTTTTCCCCATCGATACGCTTCCCGACCGCCCTGCAGCTTAGGGAGTTAAAAAAACAAACAAAAAAACCCGCCGCGCACATTGCGCTAAACTCTGAAACAGGAGAAGCGGGACATAAAACGGAGTGACGAACTAGATGTGAATTATGGCATAAAAACAGAGAATCCGACGCTGAATAGTGAAAAAGGATGAACACATGATGTGAAACACATGATGATTAGGAGGCGCAGCACGTAATGAGTGAAAATTACTGATGGTCAATAAACGATCAAATAAATTTAGCAACAGGAAAGAAACTAAAGTGGACATAGCAATAAACCAAGAGAGGATAATACTAATCAAAGGAAACTAAATGGAAATGAATGAAGAACAAAATGCAAGAATAAACTAAGAAACTAAAGTAAATACGGAGGAATAAACTGGTATGGCAAGACCTTTAGAGCAATAATTAATACAGAGACTGTATGCTAAGAATAAACAGACACTATTTCCAGATAAAAGGTAAAATAATATTGTTGAAGTGTCATGGGCAGGGGCGCAACTACACATTATTCAGGCGGATGCGAAAACATAAATCGTCCCCCCCCACGAAGGAGCGTAGAAACATACGCTCGCCTCCCCCCAACCCCTCCCCAAAACCCCTCCTCCAGACGCCGATACATTTAGGGCAAAACTCGCTACATTTACCCCGTTATGTGCGCGAGGTGAAGGAGCGTACGGGAAAACATGATCGGTGCGCCGATTCAAAACATCTACAATAATGATAGTAACATTAATAATAAAATAATTGTCGGTGCAAAGTAGCCTACAAATTCTTTGGTGGGGGGCGGTGAGGGACCTGGATTAGGGCTAGGGGGGCGCTGGCCCGAAAAAGGTTGAGAAACACTGGTCTAGCTAAAGCTAGCTAGAAACAGTCTGCCAATAGCTAGGTAGAAACATTGTAGCTAGCTGGAAACAGTAAGTCTGGCTATAGCTAGAAGCAATCGCAGTCTAGCTGTAGCTAGCTAGAAGCAATCGCAGTCTAGCTGTAGCTAGCTAGAAGCAATCGCAGTCTAGCTGTAGCTAGCTAGATGGACTTTGATTTATGTTTTTTTTTGCTTCCATCAAGCTAGTTACCACAAAGAATGTCACTCTTGTTGTTTAGCAGCACTGATCAGATGTATTTGGTTAGTTTAATAGAAATATTTGACATACCGGTTCCAATTTTAAAAAAGATACTTCAGGAACAATATTCAAAATATTTTCCTTGATTTAGTAAAAAGTGAAAAAAGCACCCTCAATTATTCAAAATTTAGCATTTTTAACTTGAAGCAGTCAGCTTCAGTTTCCAAAAGGCTAACGTTTCCAAATTCAGCATGTTGTAAAGATTAATGCTGTACTCCATTCATCCTTCATATTGTCTGTTTAAAGTCTTGCGCTCTCTCTCTCTCTCGCACCCTGAACAAACCAGAGACATGTCTCAACTCATAGAAAACAATTTTCTTTTTAAGATTTGCGCAGCATTCTCTTAATTCGTTTTAAACAGCTTATTAATAGGAATACTGGTAGTTTAGTCTTAGTGCAGTCACTGATTAGAATTATTAATTTAAGGCTCAGTAAGTTACCCACCGGGACCAATCAAACTAAAAATCATCTGGTGCATCTCTGATTGTAGAGATTATTGTTTTGTTGTATTTATGCAATTTGCTAGACATGCTTGTCAAAATATATTTATAAATGATATTGCTTAATCTTAATCTTAAATCTCCACAAAGATGTTGTATTTATGAATGATGCGTTTTTGTTTTCCCCCTGTAGGTCTGGGTTCAATTGGAAGAGTTTAAAACCCCAGATGAAATTTGAACAATAATTTACTGCCAGGCAGGTACTATAATACTGTCGAATTTGTACTGTATTCTATCGCATTCCTTGAAAAATGATGTATCCAATCACACCTCACAAATCCACCTAGCTTCAGGAAACTGCTGCTGCTCATCACAATCACTTATTGTCTCCACACAGCGTCAGAATTCTGACAATCACATCTCGGTCTCATGGCTGCAGATCAGAACAACCTGGATGAGGAAAACACTGAAGAAAATGTACGAAGAAATCAGATTTACTGAATCTGTTATTTGGGTAAGGTGGAGTCTTTGTGAACCTTCCGGAAAAGGCAGTTTATGCGGTAAATGTGGCGTCTTTTTTTGTTATTGTAGACTTAAGGTAACAGAGGGCTCTTATCTGAACTCGTGTATCTTCAGTAAAATAACTCATGAATTTTGAAAAAGATTCTGGAGGCAGCCATGACACGTTGTTACAACATTGTATGTGCCCCAGATTTCTTTTAAAGCTGTAAGCCAGACTTTTCAACAACTTCCATTCGATGACCATTCACATTTTAATTGTAGTAGGTAACAAAACCCATCGAGGTCAAATGTTATGTTTGTTATGCCTTTTTACTGTAAACTGTTTTTTTGTGAAGAAGAAAATGCCTGCCCTTGTAGAAGCACATGTCTCTGGTGACATCACAAAAGACATCCAATCAGTTTTTTCCTTTAAAAAAAATTCACTCGTTTT
This sequence comes from Poecilia reticulata, assembly GCF_904066995.2. Classification (NCBI taxonomy): domain Eukaryota; kingdom Metazoa; phylum Chordata; class Actinopteri; order Cyprinodontiformes; family Poeciliidae; genus Poecilia; species Poecilia reticulata. The sequence continues at coordinate 6,487,404 of NC_088846.1, forward strand.
TAATCCAGTTGGAGTCCAACTCAGCTGTGTGCCTGTAGCTATGCATCAAGCTACATAGCTAGCTAGATGCAAAGCTTGCTCGCTAGCTAACTAGATTTAGCTAGCTTTTACTAACTAAATCTTTCTAGCTAGTAAAAAGATTTAGCTTAGCTAAATCTCCTTAGCTAGTAAAAACAGATTGCTACTTTTTACTAACAATCTTTTTAGCTGGTAAAAAGATTTGTTTTTTTACGAGCAAAGTCTTCTAGCTTGCTAAATCAGACCAGCGAGCTACATCATATGGAATTCTGTTTTTTATCACCCAGCTTTGTTTTTGTTGTCATGTGTGTCTTAGTGGAACATGACCTGGTTGGAATATTCTGCTTTGAATGAAGCCTGTTTGTGGAGGTAAATTGAAGAAAATGTTTTCTGTTCATCTGCAGCCCAAGAAATTACAATTCTTTAAGTTAATGAGATGTTTCTTTTCCACAGTTTTGGTGTGACGTAAATCACTCATATGTATAAATCAGCTCTCAAGTGAATGTATGCTAAAATTACTGGCCAGTGCCTCTTCCTTTTGTCTTTTTTATTTAATTTTATTGCACTTTATGTACGGTATAGGTCATAGGAGCTCTGTGGGCAGAGGGGGCGGGGCTTAGTCTCTTGTACCAGTAAAGCTACTGATATCCTGCTATATTTAATCCAAAACTCTAATCGTCTCATGTGTTACTTTGATCTAGTTTTCTCTTAAAGGCTTCCATTTCTCTGTTGTGACTTTGCACACATTTCCCTGATTGTTCAAGACCTGCACAGCCTTCCTTTTATTGCTTAGGTTGTTTGTTCATAAAATGTAAGTTTGTCACTAAGACGTTGGAATATGAGGGGAAAAAAAATAACTGACCACTGTGATTTACCGCGTTTTTTTGTTTTTCTCATCAAAGGATAGAAAATGTGATTCTGTTTCTTGTCAAAATGGAATCGAGCATTGGAGAAATAAATTTACTGTGCAAGAAGAAAAGATTAACTTTGTGTTTTTACAATTGTGATTTTAGTCATTTTTTTTCTGCCACACACACATACATACACACATGGAGGAAAATCCAGATTTTCAGCAGTGAGAGGCCGGTGAAAAGAGGGAAGCCGATTATCATAATCCTCAGAAATGTAGAAAGCAGTTCTGTTGAAATGCTCATAGCTGTGTGTTGTGTTCCTATATACAGCTTACCTCCATTAGGAAATTGCAATGGCCTTGAAAGGTTTTACAGATCAAACTGGCAGCTTTTCTGTAGCTGGATATGAGAAGGCTAACACGTGTGTTAACTAGTTGGAAGCTTGTATGTGTTGAGTGAGTGAATTAGGAGTTTTGGAAGGTGGGGGGTAATGGTTGCATGCTTTTTATTTTGTCTTTTTTCATGTTAGTTCCTATGATGGCGTATTAGGCCCATTGTAGATGAGGGGGAACAAAAAGTAAATTTCCACCAAAAATTTCAGAAATTTTCTAGAAAACAACTTGGAAATATCTGCTGTCAAAATAGGTCAAAATATCAGAAGAAAAACCTGAAATTTTGAGATGAATCTCAGAAATATGAAGAAAATAAACTTCAAAAGTTCAACATGTTTGACTTTTGAAAATCTGAAATTTTCATGTTTTTATTCCATTTTTTTTCTAGCAAATTTGCAACTTTTCAAACTAATTTCCTTGTAATTTCTAGGAAACGTATGAGATTGTCAGGTGTAAATTGACACACTTTTTCTCCATGTACACAGGTCGCTGTAATCAGGCTGTAATAAATGATAAATGGTAAATCTTAATGAAAGATTTATCATTTTGAATAGCTGAGCTGCCAGACGCAGCCAGTAGAGGGAGCCAGGCAGACAGAATAAACTACGGATCACAGGCGCATTGTATGAGTTTAACACCAAGAAGCTTGTGGTTTTTTGATAATGTAGTTTTGTAATCTACAACACAATTCAAAACTAAATTTTAAAAATTCATAATTTTTCCCAAGCTCTCTGGCGTGTGTTTTCATAAATAGTTCTCCAGCTTAACAGTTTTCTAAACTTCTTTTCTGCTCGTTTTCAGTCTAGTACCTGACCTTACATTGTTTAGGCCTCTGACCTCTGACCTATGGCTCAACCCAGGCGGTAAAGTCTCATAACACTAAACTGATGTATCATCAACTCGAGACTTGACAGAAAACAGGTTTCATTTTAATTTGATTATTTGTCGTTTACAGTTAAAATCAGATGCTCAAATGCACCGTTTAAAAGACGGCCCATTTTCTAAAGAATGCTTTTTGGTTTTTTTTTCACATATTTGTTCAAACTGTCACCATGTCGCGAGGGTTTGCCATTGGACAGATAAGCTGAAAAAATCTGTTTCCTACACCTCCTGCCAGAGCTACCAAACAAACCCACCGCTCCTGACTCAAAACAACCAATCAGAGCCAGGAGGCGGGTGTTGGTGCTGTCAATCATCCTTGTGAGGCTGCTAAATGTGCTAAAGACTGAGAAACAGGAAAACAGTTTATCCACCGTCATCGCTAACTGTGCTAACTAGCCTAGCATTCATTAAGCCGTAGGTTAACTATGATTACCAGCATTATTTATGTCTGTTTAATTCCAAAATAATCAGATAGACTCGTTTCAAATTCAAAAGCTTACGTAAACAGATGGCGATGTCATCGTTTTGCAGGCTTCTGATAGGGTAAACCAGGTGAATTGAATGGAGGCGCACGTCTTCATGACGCGTTGCTTCTTTCTGTGACGTCGTAGCAAATCAGAAATCGGAAAGGAACTGTGGACCTTCAAAGGTCGGTTTGGGTTCCCAGGTGACTGAGCACGTGAGAGTGTACGCATATTCAACGTACCGCCATTACACGGAGATAACAGAAAATATAACAAAGCAAGAGAAAAGACGAATAACTCACGAATGGACATTCTAACCGCATGCAGAACTGATGGCAAACACAACGCCGACTGCTCTCGTGACTTTTTATTGGGATGAAAACGTGCTCGAGCAAGAGTTACAGCAATCACAATGGAGCGGCTCCAGCATGGGATGGACTGGACAGACAGACGGAAGGAAAATATCACCGAAAAGGCTAACAAAGATATGTCTACATATGTCGGAGGGAGAAACGGAACAGCTGGAATGAAGGACAATATCTAAAGCAAATGGGCACAGCGCTGTTTGAGTTTAGAAAGGATGCACAAAAGTTGCTGTGAACTGCGCATGCGCAGATGTTTCTGTTGCAGTAGCTCTGCCTCTTGCATGAAGAGAATTTAATCCATGGTTGGTTGCCGTGGTGAACGATGGAGACGATGGAGGCTGGAGTAATGTTCTGGGGGGAAACCCCGGATCAGAAGTGGGAGCCCGCTGCGGAGTTGGTACCTGCTCGGCCGTCTTCCTCCGCCGCCGGGGCGCCGGCCTGAGCCGGGGAGGGGCTGGAGTGCCGCTGGCGCCTCATGAAGGGGAACACGCTACGGGAGGCGAGAGGAGGACGGTTTGACTCACAGACAGGCGCGCGCACTCACTCAGAAACCGAGAAGAAATGTACGACGGCATGTTAGAGCCATTGTAGATGGGGAAAAAATAGGGTTACATTTCCGCCAAACAATAAAAAATGTAGTTTTTCTAGAAATTTTTCATCTTTTCAAATTGCAAAATTTCTGTCTTTTTTTTAGATATTAATGTCAAATTTTCTGTTTTCTCTAGCAAATCTCCCAGTATTTTCTAGAAAATATCTGAGATTAATCTAAACGTTTCTGAGTTCTTTTCTTGCTAATTTTCTGAAGTTAACTTCAAAATTTCATTTTTTAGGCAAATTTAATCTTTTAAAACTCAAATTTTTTAAAGTATTTTCTAGAAAATATCTTAGATTAATCTCAAAAAGACATCGTTTTTTATTCCAGAATTTTTTGACTTTTCAAACTGAGAAATGTACCTTTTTTTGTATACACTTCCTGAGCTTAATTTCAAAATTTCTGATTTTTCTGGTGGAAAATGTGCCCCCTCTTTTTTTTTCTGTCTACATGGCCCCTAATATGCCGTTGCAGAAATGAGACGTTACCTTTTCTTGGTCTCCTGGGGGACGACGGCTTTAGCCAGCATGTTTTTGTACAGGTCGGATTTCAGATACCTGGGGTAAGAGTCCTAGACACACGTTGTTAAAGAATGGGAACACAAAATACTTAATCAATAATCATCTTTTCCAAATGATTTGATAGGTGAAAACTGCTAAAAACCTTCTTCATGAGGAAGTAGATGTGCATCTGTGCGTCGTCCATGACGAAGCGATGCGGCCGTTTGATCCCCTCTAAGGTTTTGTCCATCGTCTTGCTGTCGATGTTGACCCAACGGGCCGCTCCAGGGGCCAGGAAGTTTCTAGATGACAACAAAAAAAAAAAAGTCAAATAAATAAAAGTCATGCTCCTGGATAGAGTTAAGAATCATGTGTACTGATCAACATTTTGTTTTGATTGTTCAAAATGGCCACCGTCATGAAAAGTGAATCTTTGCACCATTATAATCAATTAGATGAAAGTGTTTGGAGCATTATAATTAATATATATGTGTATATGATTAGAAATACCAATATTTTTTAACCCTGTGCCCTTTTTCTTGTGGACATTTTTCAAAACGGCCGTCATGGTTGTGATGGAGAATATATGTTTGTACCAAAATCTGTAGTAGTCATTGCCAGTGGTGGACACTGCGAACCAACAAGTCCGATTAATTCGCTAAACAAAAATCTCAGGTCCGCTAACACCGAAGCGCTAAACACATTAAAAAAATTAGCAGAAGCTAAGACGACTATCTCAGTCTGTGTCGCATCATCTTCATCTCCTCCCAGTCGATGACTGATGTAACCCTCACAAAAAGCAAAGTCCTTAGTTTCAGTTTTGGTGCCTGATTTTGTCTCATCACTTCAAAGTTATAGAGTCGGCGGCCATCTTAAAAAAAACAAAGAAAAAAGTCTGATGTTCTGAAATTCACGTGGCTACTGGGGAATTTGAAAAGAATACAACCTGAGGAGTGAGCATGCAAGTTTTTCTGCTTGTTTCCACAAACTGAAATATTTTTACTTTACTACTAAATACATTTGTATTTAAGACACTGTAAACATTCAACAGGTTTGTGTGTGTGTGTGTGTGTGTGTGTGTGTGTGTGTGTGTGTGTGTGTGTGTGTGTGTGTGTGTGTGTGTGTGTGTGTGCGTGCGCGCACACTCACTTGTAAACATCCTCCACTTTCTCTATGATCTTGGAACTTTCTCCGTGTCTAATTTCCTCACACTCCTGCCAGAAGTGCAGGTTCTCCGCTGAGAGTAACCACACAAGCGCACGCACACACACACACACACACACACACACACACACACACACACATACACATTGAGGAGCAGAAACAATGATGAAGGAAAGAACATATATTTATAGCATAAGAAGGTCTCTGAGGAAAATGCTAGCCTCTGGCAATATTTTATACGCCGTGTCTGCATGGATGAGCAAATCCTTTAAGTAGTTTTCCCCTCCAGTTTCCATTCGTATTCTTTCTATTCAGGATTTTTCTTCTACGGATGTTTTTCATCACAATTCTTTTTTTTTACCTATTGATTTTTTTTTTAAATTTGTCATCCTTTCAGTTAACTGGGTGTTGAAGTTATACCTATTTTCTTCCTCTGATAGCAATATCTTTCAGGAGGAAACTGACTGCTATTATGAATATAGATCAAACTTAAAGTAACATGTAGAGGATTTGACACATTAACTTCTATAAGAATCAGTATAAGTAGTACTTAAATGAAATTTTCATCAGACTGTCCCGGGTTTGCAGAGCTTCACCAGCGTTTCAGCTACCGATTCTCACCGCTGAACTCTTTCTCCAGGTACGTCATGAACTCCCGCCTCCCCATGGCGTCGGACAGCAGCTCCATGAAGCTGAAGCTCCAGCGCTCCACGCGAAGACGAGTGGGAACGGGCACTCTGCAGCAAACACACACGGGTCACGTCATCAGACGGTTCCTGTTTGGTCAGTACAACAGTTTTTTTTCTCCCCCCATTGTTGTCGCCTTCTGACAGAACATCAGGCAAACACACAGCAAAAGACGGTCCGACTGCAGGTCGGAGAAGTAAGATCATGAGACGATCAAACTGTTTGTAAAAGTGACTTTTGTCACTCAAAAGCTTCCTACCCTTCGATATTTGTTTTAAATATTCGTGTAACTGTGGAACATTCCACTATAACACATAAACTAATTAGTTGAGTGGTTTTTGGATCGCAGCATATTCAACGTGTCTGAATGACTCGGTCGACCTCCAGGCCTCAGTCCGACTCCTGCGAAGCCTCTCCATTAAAACTTGAGCAATTTTATAAATAAGAATTGGCAAGAATGTTAGAATGTAGATCAGGGGTGTCAAACTCCAGTCCTCGAGGGCCGGTGTCCTGCAACTTTTAGAAGTGCCTCTGCTGCACCACACCTGAATAGAATAATTAAGTCATTAGCAAGGCTCTGGAGAACTGAGGAGGTAATTAAGCCATTTGATTCAGGTGTTTTGTACCTGTGGCACATCTAAAAACTGCAGGACAGCGGCCCTTCAGGACTGGAGTTTGACACCCCTGATTGTAGATGTATCACTTTCTATAATCACTCTCTGTAGTTGCCTGCATCAATATTGGTTATTTAGTCCATCAGTTGGTTAGTACACTGAATAATTTCTACGCTCTGGTCATTCTTTGTCATCGCTGTAGATGTATCAATACCAGTTGGTTAGAAACCTCAAAATTCACAAAATTAAAAAAAAAAGCTTGTGCAATTAATCAAAGTTGAATTTATTTCAGGGGTTAGTAGGTATATGTCTACATATATAAGAGTTTCTCTGACAATGTTTTGGAGAAATTCAGCCAGCTGAGAAATCTGTGATGGAAACTAAAGATTGGAGTGACTGCATGGAAACCTTCCAACCCTTTCAGGAGGAGGGGGAGGGGGAGGAAGAGGAGGGGGAACAGCAGGAGGAGTTGTGACTATCCCACAGGAGAGGTGCAGAAAAGCTTATTAATTATAGGACCAACCGGACAGTTGTGGTGACATGAAGAACCGAAACATTTTAGATTCTTTTGTTCTGCAATTAGCTTAACCGTCACCAAAGTTCAACAAAAGCTAGCTTGGCTGCGTCTTTCTCGTAAAAGCGGTGAACTCCACCGGTATGATCGCGTCTCGTCTTACATTTCTGAGTTCATCGTCCAATATGCAATGTCATCAGAGATCCAGGGGTTACTGGGAAGGCAGCCCTGCATTATGGGATCGTGGTTCTGGTACTGCTCGCTGTACTTGACAAAGCTGCACAGATGCAAAGGCATGCCACACACACACAAAAGCACACGTACACACACACACAGATTTATTGTATTAGTGCAGCAGAACGCAGCAGTTAATGGCCACTAATTCCAACTTGCCCCAGGAAGGCTCCATTAACTGCTCTTACAGAGGGAGCAGTAAGCTTAGTGGGTGGAGGAATTTGGTTCAAGCAATAGCGTGTCCATTAGATCTTATGTGCATAAGGCACACATGTGAACGTGTGCGCCTTATGCACATAAGATCTAATGGACACATGAGAACGTGCGTGGAGACCTTCATCGAACCGACACGTACCCTTCGAGGCAGATGGAGGACTTTACTCGGTTTCTTCCGAGAGCTCGTCTGGACGTTTCAATCTGTTGAGGATGAAGAGAGACGTGATAAACGCAAACACAGACAAACAGACAGACACGTCTGAGCTGCAGCGACACGTTATTTACCTCGCTTTTGTAGTAGTCGCTGTTCTAATTCTGGAAGACAGTGAGACGGCATCGTCAACTTATGGCTGTGCACTGACTTGATTTGCAGGTAGATGTAACAGCTGTCAATGATTCAAGCACTTACTTTGACGTAACCCGAGCAGCAAGAAAAACAACAACAAAAAAGGAAAGCAGCGACAGAGTTAGAGAGAGAGGGCAATGCTAATGCAATAAACTGATTGAAATGGGGGAGAAGATGAGGTTTCCGACCAGAGGGACTCGTGTGCTGAAGTTGTTTGGTCGCTCCAGACCCCAGTCCAACATGTTCTGCACCCCGGGCTAAGAAAAATAATAACAAAAAACATTATAACTAAGGATTAAACCTTTATAACGAATAAATGTATATATACTGCTCAAAAAAATAAAGGGAACACTTAAGTGTTCACTTAAGTGTTTAAGTGTTCCCTTTATTTTTTTGAGCAGTGTATATATTTTTACGTATTTGCTGAAACCGTCGTGACAGTATGGTATGAGATAATCTGTGAAAAGATTGATCTCCTCTGCTTTCCTCTTTCTTCAGCCACTACTGCAGTCTGAAGAAATGCACCCACCAAAGACAACCAATCAGAGCCAGGAGGCGGGTCTTGGCACTGTCAGTCATGCTCGTGTACTCCGCTCAGTGTGCGAATGGTGGAGAAGCATATTGCCAGTACAGGAAAAAAAATGCTTATCTGCTGCCATGCTAACTAGCCGTAGCATTCACAACAGGCCATGCTAGCAGCAGCATAGTATGCCCCCCTCAGTATGATGCCATACTGTCGCAACATAGCAGCAGTTTCAACAAATATGTAAAAAAAATTTTTTTATAAAAGTTACATAATGCTGCTTTAAATGTGTACAATTAGACATATAATAAAGCATTTTGGGTCGGCTGTGTGTTTGTACAGATATGTGTTGCGCTGATAGGACAAGTTTGAACCTTTCTGTTGTTTTCCACGCCACCAACTCTTTCTTCAATTCCAAAGTTTTTTTTCTCTTCCCTGAGCCCTCTTCCTTAATTCATAAGGTCTACCAACATGGAGTCCCCATGCAAACCCTGCTGCACCTCACAGCTGTCTCCTTCGTGTCTTTCCTCCACTGTTTTTTTTTTTTTTCCCCTTCTTCTGCATGTGTTTGTGTGAGGATAAAGGAAGGTTTATGTGCTGAAGAAGTGGGCTCGAGATTTTCTTATTTCCTTCCACCCCGCAACACTGTGTCTGTGCTTTTGTCAGCTCTGGCTTTTAACAGGCAGTCTGAATATTGCATGCGGTGAGACGCACGCTGGGAACTGTGGATGAGCATTAGTGCGACCTCTGATTGTGCGGTCGTTAGCAGTTTTTCAATAGCTACTGTTGTAGCTTAAAAAAAAACAAAAAAACATTAGTGAATCAGATAGTTACTGCAGAATAATTGGATTTTAAAAACACAAATCATAATAATATAGCTTTGCATGGTATAATATAGCATAGCATTTCATGACATAGCATAGAATGGTTATTATAGAGCATAGCTTGCTGTAATATAGCATAGCATATCATGGCATAACATGGCATGGGATAATGTAGCATAGCATGATGTAATATAATATAGCATATCAAGACATAGCATAGCACAGTGTAATATAGCACAGTGTGACATAGCACAGAAATTAAAGGGCTCTGCAGCCTGGAACGGAGCTAATTTCAGCATGTTTTCAATGTTTTTTCTTTAAAGATCTACACGGATATTTCTACAGCAAAAAAAATAGCACAAAGAATCCATTAGGCTACAAATCACGCACTTGCCCATTTTCTTCCCACAAGTACGGAATGCTCCATTCCAGAAACCTCTCTGTCTCTTTCTGAAAAGTACAATATTTTTTTCTTTGTTCCAAAAACCTAAATACAGAAATCAACTCTTGTCTCTGTCATCATAAATCGGTCAAGCTTCCCAGAGCAGGTTTGTATGAAGCTTCATGGGTTAATCATGATGTCTATTTCTAAAGGGAACTATAAATTTTACTGCTTTAAACATATTTTATTAGTATAGAATAGAAGGGAATTATTGGTGTAATGGTGAGACTACCGGCGGCCTGTTGATGAGCCAGTACGCCTGCTCCTGACATTCCAGGACAATTCGGTCGGCCTTCCTCCTCTGTTTGGAGGCCCTATAAACAGAAATCACAGCAGAAGTTGGTATGCATGTTTAATGGCGCGTGGGAGCGGCGCGGCTGCGTGTAAGTGTACCTCAGTTGCTCTCTGGCTTGCATCACCACAAAGTCCCAGGTGTGGTTGATCCGCTTGTGCAACAGACTGTACCTCTCCTAAAAAGGCATGAGGGTTGGGTGGGGGGAAACGGACGGAAAAGGAGTGATGACACAAGCAAAGTCATTCCTACATAATTCATCACACACACTCATTCTCTGCTTCTCTAGGATACACACGCACACGGCCAGACCTGCCTACCTTTTCATATTCCACCAGTTCTCCTTGTTTTCTGATGTTCTTTTTAGCCAAGTAGATTGCTGTGGACGTAAAAGCAAAGAGAAATATAAAAGAGAGAAGGTTAGTGCCAATTCTGTCTTTTTCTTCCTTCAGACGTTTAAAAACATTTTACAGATTTTCCTACCGTAGTCCAGCTCTGAGGCGGGCCAGCGGGTACTTGTCCAGAAATAAGGAGTCTGGGAAAACACACAGCAATTTTTTTTTTTAAACTGATATCGTTCTTCACACTGACAATAAAGAAAGAGAAACGGATGGATGAGGGATTACTTTAGGAACTTGACTGATGGAGAGAGAGTGAAAATCGGAGATAAGATACTATCAGAGTTAAAGTGGCAGTGTAGCTAAAGTTAGGCGTAAGGAAGACATTTTTCTTTTCTTGCTGTGGATACAAACATGCAGCTGATGGTCTGACCTGGAAGCGGTAGGGCGACTCGTCGGGTCGTAACACCAGGCAGCGGGGCTCTTTGAGAGGGTAGATGTATCCGTATTTGACCAGCATCTCGCCAAGATGCAGGGCCTCTGATTAACAAAGAAAAAGAAGAAGACGAGAATATGCATTAGGAAGTGTAATATTAAGAAAACATATTCATGATTTTTGGCAGTTTTTCTACAAAGACAATCTGAATAGCATTTCATTCACTTGTATTTAGTCCCACTGACAATGGCGCCTCCCCAGAAAATTTTTCATAGGAGTTTCCAGACCGGGCTGGTAAAAAGTTTAGATCTGGACTTTGACTAGACCATATTGCTGTGATCTAAATCATTCAGTTGCCATCCCAGCAGTATATTTAGGCTCACTGTCCTCCTGGAAGCAAACCTCCGCCCTGCTCTCAGGTCTTATTTTCAGAATTGCCCTGTTATTAGCAGCTTCCTGTCTCTGCTGAAAAAGAAATCACCATGGCGATGGTGTGTTAAGGATGATATCAGTTTTCTGAGACCACAGTTTTCTGTAGTCTCATCTGACCGGAACACATTGTTAGCAAACGTTGTATGCCTCTTTTTCAACATCCTTATAGCATGATGCTGCCACCACCATGTTTCACCACAAGGTTGGTGTATATCAGGTAATATGCTGTTAGTTTTCTACCAGATTAAACTGGAGTACTTAATTTCCACTATCACCACTTGCTTGTTCAGAAGAAGGCTATAATAGGTTGGTGGAAAGTAATGGCCGTCCTCTTTATGAACCTCTGACTGAAAAACAGATTGTCTTCAGTCAGAGGCTTCCTCAAATTTGTTGTAACATAGACTGCTACAGGAGATGTATCCTTCCCACAGACATCGCCATCTATAACTACTGTTTAATCAATCAATCAAATTTTATTTGTATAGCACATTTCAGCAGCAAGGCATTTCAAAGTGCTTTACATAATTAAAATAAAAACGGCATGTGACATTAAATAAACAGTGAGAAAGAGATTTAAAAAAATAAAAAAAACATTAAAACCCGCACCCCTTTAGGACTTCAGTTAAACGTCTTTTAACTGGGATTCTAACCCTCAGGGCCTTTAGTCAAAAACACCGTTTGACAAGGACTCCAACCTCTAGGTTTTTAGTTGAAACGCCGTCAACTGGGACTCTAAACCCAGTAGAACTTTAGTTAAACGTCGTTTAACTGGGACGTTTTCCGGGGGGCTTTACATCATTAAAACGTAGAAAAGAAATAAAAAGAAATTAAAAACATTAAAGACATAAAAACATGGAAGACATCAAAACCTGCACTCTAACCCTAATTTAGCCAAAAGCAACTCTAAACAAGTGGGTTTTAAGTTGAGATTTAAAGGCACCCAGTGTTTCAGCTGTTTTACAGTTTTCTGGAAGTTTGTTCCAAATCTGTGATGCATAGAAACTGAATGCTGCTTCTCCTCGTTTGGTTCTGGGGATGCAGAGCAGACCAGAACCAGAAGATCTGAGGGGTCTAGACGGTTGGTACAACAATAACAGATCTTTAAGGTATTGTGGTGCTAAACCGTTCAGTGATTTATACACTAGCAACAGTATTTTAAAGTCTATTCTCTGAGCTACAGGGAGCCAGTGTAGGGACTTTAAAACTGGTGTTATATTTAATTTAATTGTTTAATTGAACGAGCCACAACAACATTTAAATTTCCCTTTGGGATCAATAATCTATTTGTGAATTTTGAATTGAATTCAAATCATGTACTGAATTCGACTGCACTGAATTATACAAATAATATCAAATGAGAATTCGATTAAATCCATTTAAATCAGACTATGTGATTTAATTGATCTGAAAGAGGAATTTTGCATTGAAAAACAAAAATCTTTGAGTACTTTCATTCTGCCCCCTATATAAGATGCCACCCTGGGTGATTGCCCATGTCACCCATATCAGAAACAGTCACTGGTTCTGTGTAAAAATTGGATCGGTTTGGTGTTTAGAAGATAGTAGTTATGAATTGGCACTATATTAATAAACTAAATTGAGCCAAATTCAAGTTTTAGGGACCTATTTTTTTGAGTGACACTTTATTACCTTCATTCACACTCTTAAGTCCATACAGGGTGAAAAAGGAACAGTGTACACCTTTTTTTTCCAACCTTCAAATTAGTTCAGGCATGGTAATATCCCCTGAGGACCTCCACCACGAGAGAACACTAATCAAACGCACATCATCAAGCGACTTAATCAAACTCCGGCCCAGCCGGGCTCACTCTATTCTTGTTTACTGGAAACTGCCACCCCTGGATTCTGGATCACACACGCACACGAATCACATCTACCTCGTCTCATCTTGAGAGCAAACACCATATCCTGGCAACTCTCCTATGACACACAACAAGCTATAGTCACACACCTTTTATTACCCAGAGCACTCACCCTCCTCACAGATGTGGTATTTCTGAATCAGCCAGGTAATTATATCGTGGCCTGTAAAATTAAAAACATGAAAATGTAATTTAAAGAGTGTAATTTCTGATATCCTAGAAGGTCTGAAATCCCTTTTTTTTTTGTTGTCATATTTTGGTTGTTGGCAGACAATAAAAGTGTGTTTTCACAACACACCTGTCATGGCGTGTGGGATGACAGTGATGAGGAGTCTCTGATTTCTCATCTTCATGCCCATGTCAGGGTCCTGCATGGCCACGAGCACTTTCTCCATCTATCGAATGGGGGCACGCGCGCACGAAACGCAGAAAAGACTCGCATTAAACGCGCTCATCAATAAGTTAGAAGTTCAGAAACAAAACACAACCACGCTCAGTCATGTTTTGATATATTCATTTTCTATTGTGAGGCAATAGAAAATACCTCACAATAGAAGGCATGTTGGGTTATCTCGGTTCGCTCCTGTTGTACAGTAGAATATTTTATCTATAAATATATATATACATATATAAAAACAACAGCTAGCGGATTTGAAAAGCGTTACCTTCCGAAAGCATGACATTTGCTCCGGCTGCAGCCCTCCTTTAGCCAAGGTGTTAATTGTCATCTTGCGGGATGCTAGAGATCACCCGGCGGGACGGTGAAGTACAAAACACCAAAGTGCTGTCGGGAGCGCGCGGCAGCGACTGTGCACCCTTTTTTCTCCTGCAGGCGCGTTTCCGTGAATACCGTGGGCGCGCTCGTGTATATATAATGAAAAACCAAAGATTTGTCGTTGAATTCGTGTATATATTCTGTTACTTAGTGCAATAAAAACGTTTTTTTTATGTTGTATTTTTTGTGTAGCACACAATAAAGCAAATTACCATGTTAAAAGTTTATTTTGGGTTTTAAAAAAAATGCAGTAATTACTCCGTGTTTTTCCTATCTAAACGAATAAACTAGTCACATCTGATTTATTTTTCGATTTTTTATTATTTTGATTTTATTTTGATGAAATGTTTAAAGCTAAACATAAATAAAATGCATATTGTGCAGGATAATTTAAAAGTCAAATTGGTGAAACTTTGCGTTAAAAACAATTGAAAGACTCTTAAAAATTCAACTTAAAGTTATTGTGGAAAATAAAGATTTTATTTCTTTGTTTATGTTTTGTGTAGTTTTTCATTTTATATTTTAACACTAACAATATTAAAATTTATTTTAAGTTGTTTATTTATAATTCTTAATTAACTAATGTTATTTTTCATTATATTGTATTATATTCATCAATATATTTTAATATTATATCATATTTGCTCTGACAATACTGGTAATTTTTATACCAAGCAGGCTTCCGTAGGAGGAGGAAGTGGTTCATTCTCTCCATTAGTGAGGTCTATTTTTAATTTATTCTTTTATTTATTTTTACTCCACTTAGCATTTTTCTGCTGAATTTAGAGTCTTCGAAGAGGTAAAAGCTTGCAACGTGTCTATTTGTCTTCTAGGAAAAGCTAGCGTGTGTGAGTTTCGGTCGCGAAGCTGAAAAATAGCCGCTAGTGGTTGCCTTGCTAACAGTTAGCATAGCAGAATGGACAGGGACCGGGATGAGTTGCAGATATACGTAAAATCCTGACTCTGTGGACTTTCAGTGGGCATTGGTCACTCTAAAACCCGACATTAAAATGAGTACTTTGTTTTCATCTATTTAGTTTCTGTTGTTTGCGTCGTAATTTGTCCATTTCTTTACAAAAAAAAGCTTATCGCATTGTTGTATTACTAATCTATGTTGCTTTTACTTTTGACTGACTTAGCAAAGTGAACTTTGCATTATCATTGCGTCTCGTGCAGAATTTCAAACTAACCAGGTATATTTAACAAGGAACACAGTCCGCACGTGGACAGCATCTAATGGTTGTTATGGAGACTTGTTGACCCCAAGATGCCATTTTTAGCTGCAGTGTTTCTACCTCCCTTATCATTCTGCTCACTTCCACTGTGGGACGTTAACTATCATCCAGCCTGGTTCTAAATAGCCAAAATAAATTAGCCTTTGATTTACATCATATTTGACTTGCATCATATTTATACCCCCAGGGACCAGGAAGTCATTGGTTACTAATTACTTTAGTTGCCAAAAATCAGTGCAATCATATGTCCATTCAGTGGGATATTTATATAAACAGTAAGTCTGATCATGCTTTTCATATATGACCTTGAACAAAAGAACTGGTTTTCAGGTTTGTATTTAATTTACATTTTATTTTATCTGTAGATACTTTATGAATGTACAGTTGTTTAAAATTGCTTTTACTCCATATTATATGGAGTAAATGTGGAGTAAAATGAATTTTATATTCAGTGGTGTAAATTTTGTTACTGTACTGCTGTACCAAGTGAATCTCCCCACTGTGGGATTAATAAGACTTATGTTGTTTTAAAACTCATAATTTTACATAAAACCAGTAAAAAAAAAAAGATCCAGAAAATTGAGTTTAATAACAAATATGTTTAATACTGCCTTAAGCATATTATACATTATTGCATTTATTTTGCATTAATTTTTTTAATATAAAGAAATAAAAATGGGTATAATAGGCACTTTAATCTAACAAACGAGCCTCATTGGAACACAAATAATTTACCTAAAGTGACTGTAGATCCATTTCTCCAGAAGAAATTTACTTTAAAGCTGTTGGCGCGTCATTCCCTAGGGGGCTAACTGTTTATTCTCCACATCTGCACAGTAAAGACTAAAGAAATATTCAGACATTAAACGTGTGTGTGTGTTCCACTGTCAGGTTGCGATGGGTGACATCCGTCAGTCATTGCTGCCTCGGGACGTGCTGAGCGCCGCCAAGGAGCTGCTCTACCACCTGGACATCTACATCTGCAACATGGTGCAGTCGGGCAGGCAGCCCCCTCAGGTCGACTCCAAAACCCTGGATCTGATCGAGGAGTTCATCCTGCACACGCCCAAGGACAGAAACGCACCTGTCAGGGTAAGCCCTTCCCCCCAAAAGGTCCTGTAGAGTAAATACTCAACAGCATCAAATTGTAAACACCAATTTTTTTTTTTCTTTTTCCAACAGAGGATGAGTGCTCTGCAGGAGCTGCAGCTCCTGGAGATCATGTGCAGCTGTTTCCAGGAACAGAGTCGGGACACGGTGCGCCAGCTCATGTTCTCCGCCCTCTTCAATCTCCAAGGAAACCAGGCGGACGAGAGTCGGATGGCGCTGCTGAGCAAACTGGTCTCCATGGCAGTCGCTGTGGGCAGGGTTCCCATTCTGGAATGTGCTGCCACCTGGCTACAGGTGAGGAGTCCACGTCGGACTGGAGTGATTAATCGGATCGATCGTGATGAGTCTCGAGGAGATTTAGGTAGAACAGATTTACTTACTTACTTATTATCTTAAATACAAAACGTATATATTTTTCGTACAGCATTGCCTTAATTACTGCTCTCAATAAGTTGTTCTTTCATCTAATTGCCTTTGTTGAGCCCTTAAATGCTAATGATTAATTGATTAGTAAAATAGTTGACGACTACTTCAATAATCGATTAATCCGATTAATCGTTTCAGCAGTATTGTGACAAAGAAGCAAAGTAATTTACATTGTTGCTTATTTTTACAAATAAAAATCAGAATAGAGTGGTATGCTTTTATTTCTGGCCCCCTCTAATCTGTTGCCCCTGAATAAAACTCTTAAGACTCTGTCACGTGGAGTGTGAAACTGTTCATGTTCTGCCTGCCTGTGGTTGTGCCCACAGAGGACCCATCGTGTGTACTGCGTCCGCCTGGCGCAGGTGCTGGTGGATGACTACTGCAGCATGGTACCGGGATCTGGACCCACCCTTCACAACATCCACAGCGCCAGCCCTCGCTTCTGCTGCCAGTTCATCACAGCCGTCACCACTCTGTACGACCTTACCTCAGGTACGTCAGGATCACGCAGAAATCAAATCCTCCGCGTTCCAGCGGAACACCTAGCAACCTCGGCAACACGTCTTGTTTTTTCATTTTTCCAGACGAGCTCACGCCTCCGATGGAGCTCCTCCAGATGATCGTGTCGTGGATCCAAGACGACCCCCGGCTGGTCCTGATCACCTTCCTGAACTCGCCCCTGTCCGGCAGCCAGCCAATCAGCTCTCTGGACGTGACGCCGCTTGGGGGGTTGATACGCTGGTGCATCAAAGCGCCGCTGGCATACAGGCGGGACAAGAAGCAGACGAACAACGGGAGCTCTGACGGCGAGCCGGACGCGGCGCGCCTCTTCTCTGCTCTACATCTAAGTGTTCTTCAGGTGTGTGTGCGTGTGTGTGCATGTGCTAGTTAAACATTAAATATATGTTGCAACATGACGTCACACGCACAAGATCCCTCCTGCCGGCTGCCTGCAGTAGGGCAACAAAACCACTAGCTGACGATAACTTCCACTGGTCTTAGCTGTCAAGTCGTCAACACAATGTGCTGAATCTTAAAAGTCAACACTATGACAGCCAGATAACAAGATCCAAGGGTATCACATCTCACAGGTCAGTGAAAAGTTTTAATAAAAAAAACAAAGGAGAAGGAAGTAAGTCACCTATACTAGCTTGACTTTGACAACCTTAACATGTCGGTGTGCTGCAGAATTTGGGGTGTTTCGGTTGAGTTAAAATAAAAAGGCGACCCACACATCAACTCTGACAGGTTGTCAGCGGAGCAGGTGTTTAAATTAGATAATCAACCACCACTGTGTTCAGAGCTCAGACGATTGTTTATTAATTATTGTAAAATAAACATCAAACTTGAAGACATAAAACTGTAACGGACCAAATGTTCTGTTCTTTGTGTAAGAAATGTTTGCGTGTTTTATGGTGTTAGATCCTGATATGCTCATGGAGCTGTTGTCAGTTGGTTGCTACGGCAATGAATCGTTGTATAGTGTAGCCGATACGAGTGGTTTTGAGTTGTTCTTCAATGATTTTTTTGTATTATTTTTCCCTTTGCCCTTCAGAGTTGTGCACATGTGCGAAATTTCTGCATCTATACATTCAGTCCAAACAGTGACGACCACCAAACAGTTTTTTTTCTCTCCATTTTCTCCCTAATGTAGGTGTTCATGCTTTTACCCAACATACTCAACGAGAAGGGGCTCTTCGGTCGCCTAGCGCTGCTTCAGATGGAGTCGGTGGCCGCCCTGGCTTCCGATCTCTCTCGCCTCCTGGACCAGGCCGACAAACACACACACGCAGCCACCAGCGACACACACGCTGCGTCCCAGCTGGCCCTGGACCGGCTGGCCCAGGCTCTGCAGGTGGCGATGGCCAGCGGAGCGCTGCTCTGCTCCAGAGGTACGAGATGGAGTCTGGGGAAGCCACTACTGCTTTAGGTCAAATCAATGGATAATCTTAATGTTTTGTCTATAAAATACATTCAAAAACTGTCTTTGATTCACCATTCAGGTGAAATAGCCAATAACATTCAGCTGTACCTGAAGTTGCTACCTTAGGTACGACCGAACTAGTAACTTTTCTTTTGGGGAAACACTAAAAAAATAAAAAAGGTAAAATTACGAAAATAAACTTATACTAGAAAAAAGTCATAATTTTAAGAGAATAAAGTCGCACAAGATTAATGAGAATAAATTCTTAATGCGACTTTATTGTCGTAATATTGACTATTCTCGAAATATGACTTTGTTCTCATGTTATTGACTTTATTATCATAATTTTTCCATTTTATTCTCAATATCACGACTTTATTCTTGTAATATTGACTTTATTCTCATCTTATTATGACTTTTTTCTTGTACTACTATGACATTATTTTTATATTATAATTGTATTCTGGTAATACTACCAGATAATTCTCATATTATTTCTAATTTATTCTTGTAATTTTATGGCTTTGTTTTCATAATATTACGACTTTATTTAATTCTTTGACTTTATTGTTGTAATATTGTGACTTTATTCATGTTCAAGTTTATTTTCATAATTTAATTTTTCGCAACATGGCCTACTTTGTTGTACTTTTCTAACTAGGGTTCAAACCAGCCCAAAGAAGTATTACTGAAGTAGAACTACATCTTTAGTAGTACGGGGTCTAAACACAATGTCCAACAATGAAAGAAAACTTTCTCGCCGTAAAATGAAGTCCATAACCTGACAAAAATGTTAAAGTGGAGATTATAGTGAGGTGATCCAGACAGCAGTCAGAACCAATGCAATACATTTTCTAAGAATTTCTGTTTTTTGGTATACAGAATTCAAGTTTGGAGTCATTGAATTAAATCTTTTTGTTCATCTGAGACTTTGGTGTTTACATCAAATGATGGTAAGTTTTTAAGAGATGCGTTTTTGTCTTCACAGAGGACCTGAGAGCCATCTGTTCACGGCTCCCTCACAACAAGTAAGGCATTTTCTCTCTGTTTTTTAATGCAAAATTAGATTTAGATCTTGATTTGAACTAGGCCATTTTAACGCTTTCATATGTTTTCATGGCAACTCTGACTCTGTTACATTGTCCTGAATCTCCGCCCCAGTTTAAAGTTTTTAGTTGTTGTTTTTTTTGTTTATGTTTACCAAAGTAAATTGACATTGGTCAAAATCAGAATCAGCTGGTAAGATTTTTTGAAGATTAGCTGTTGGCCAGAAAACTGCTTTCAATGCACCCCTATTTTATACCCTTGCTAGCTAGCTAGTGAGTTAGCTTTTTTTGGGTCTATCATGGGTAAGAGAAAATCTTATCGCCAGTTGGCTGAACGAAGTTTCTACATTTCTGCGGAGATGCAGGTGTTGCTTCATAATGGTGTTAAATATGACTTGGTTATCTCTAATCTTAAAACCTGCTTGAACCAAGACGTGTCCGTTTTTTTTCCCCCCTCTGTCTTTCCCCTCTCCAGTCTGCTCCAGTTGGTTCTGTCCGGCCCGGTGATGTACTACAACAACATCCACACCCCTCCGCTGACCTACAGCCCCCATGCCGCTCACTCTCCCATCCCCACGCTGCCGCCTCACGCACCCCACACGCCTCTGGCCGCCCACCCGGCCCCTCACGCCCAGTACCCCGCTCAGCCCTTCATGACGGGGATGCCGTTCCCCTTCCGACCCGGCCACTAAGCAAAAGAAAACACAGACTGCCGCTCCGTGACTGCAGACGTGAGGGATATGACGAGTGTTTGAAGGACTGTTTGAATTTATGAGCGCTTGTGAATGTTTTACAGTGTATCCGCATTGAATAAATTTTTTTTTACTTTACATGTGGAGTAGTTCTTGACTTCTACCACTTGTGGTCGCTGTTGCAGCTACAAACGCACGTGGTCAAAGAAATGAGGCTTAAATTTCTAATCTTTACAAGTTAGTTAAACCGACATGGCTTTTAATTACTCTTTCTGTTCGGGATTTCTAAAGCTGTATGGCATTAAAACATTTGCCAAAAAAAAGTGTTGTGTAAACTCAACTGACAACAGTATTCTTGAGAAATTTACTCAGGAAAAGCAAGTGGGGCAATAATGAGGAAATTCTGTCATGATGTGACTTGTATGGTTTAGAATATTTACTACACACAGAACGTTAAGAAACATCTGAAGGTGGACTGTTCAGCTCTTTCCCACACTCAGCGGGGTTTCATTGCGTAACTATGAGGTGTCACTATCTTCTAGCATGCAGGAGTTGAGCCCTGTTTTCATACAGATAGGATATCATCCAACAGCCTTAGCACCCCCCCCTCCCCCCTTAGCCCCCCACCTTCACCCTCACTGCTCTCATTTAAGATGAAAATTGCATCATCTCCCCATCGCAGCTGCTTTCCACTTTCTCATTTCAATACAATTCAAAGATTTAGGGGAATTTCGACCTGTTGATGTGGACTAACTCTCACAATTTTCCTTTGTCTTCACTTCCTTTAAGTGGAAAAAGAGGAACTATAAACATGAAATACTTTAGCCATGATTAGGACGTTTGCTCTTCCTTTTCACAGATGGACTGCCTGGGCAACCGTCCAGTAATAATTACTTAAGCGCATCCCGGATCGTCTATGCAAACACCGATCCTCTGCGTTTCACCTCGACGAGGTCCCACCTCAAAGCAAATCCAGCTGCGGTTTTGCTGCGATGTTGGGGAGATTGGGCCACCTGCTGGGTTTCCTCCCTGCAGAGTGGGTGGGGCGGTGATAAGAATATCCTTTTCTTGGAAAGAGATGCGCAGCTGTCGGGGCGGTTGAGGTGCCTGATAAAGACGCAATTCGAGTGAAAAGGCGGGATCGTGGCGAGGGGGTGCCAGAGTGACTTCTGTGGTCGCGATGAAGAGAAGAAACTGTTTGCTTACTTACAGATTTCTTTGGATTGTGTTTCTGTCGTCGTTTGGAAAAAGCTATTAAAAGTAGCCCCATGTGAAAAAGTGAAACCTCCAAAGCCTGCAGTAATTACTTTGCAATGTTATCAATAAATTAAGTCTTTTTCATAGCTTTGTTTTGATTCAGCATCACTGAAGGATTTTCCAGACTGTTTAACCTTAAACAGTCTGTACATTGACTAGGCCTCTCAAAACCCTTCATTTTGCTATTACTGAGAGGGACAATATTATGCAAATCAACATGTTTTTGAGCTTTACATCATGTTATAGTATTACTCCCTCATCACAAACGTACTTGGAATGTTGCCTTGATTCATTCATGCATGTTTGAGAAATTCTTTAATTTCCATGGCAACCATTAAGCTGTGCAAAACGCCTGGGTGGACCTAGCTGTGCCTTCAATTGTGAAGCTCCACCTCAGAGATACAGTTTCTGAGCTTCCGGCTCACAGAGCAGCGACTCCCCCACTCAGCCCCTTCAGACTAGCCAGCAGCAATTAGCAAACACCTGCTGGAGCTGCACATCTGCTAAACTCATTATGCTAGCTACTTCTCAGTACTGGTAAAGTGGTTGTTAAAGGGTTAATAGAGGAGCAATGCTGTGATGATTTCCTAAAGGCAGAGTTTCATTAAGAGCAGGAGTTTTTAAAGAGACAGGCCCAATTTCAAGGCGTTAAATTAGGAAGTAAAATTTAAAATATCTTGCATTTTTATAGCAATTGAAGTTAACACTTGATTGTGCTACAAAATGGCACCTCGTGGCTAGAAAACACATTATACTGACCCTTTGAAAATGTTACTTTTACCAAAGTTGTACTTTTGAAACACTAATCTTGATCTTATGTGATGCCGTCTGTTCTGTAGATGTTTTTCTGGGTTCCTTTCTTACTTCCTAGATGAATTGTTCACATACTGTAGGACCAAGTTGGCTTGGAAAGCTTTTTTTCTCTCTTTCTTGAGAAATGAAATTGTTTTTTTCTATATACTCAGGTTATCTTTGATATTAAAATGTGGTTGAGTGAAACGTTTACTTGTGACAAAAAAAAATTCCAATGCAACTCTGTATAGGGGCAAACACTTCTTAACTCTCAGTGTACAGACCACTTAGGTGGCAAAATTTATTTATAAACCGTTTTTTAAATTAAAAAAAAAAAAAAGTTAGCCAAATATTTCTTTATTGCAGTATCTGCAGTTTTTCACTGAATGTGGACTTTCTCTATTTTCACAGCAGGAAACCAAAACAAACCTCACCTGTTCTCTGCACATAGAGTAGTTACATGAGGCAGAGTTTCCATGGTTTCGGGGGAAATTGTGGTTTGGTGTTGGCCCGACTTAGTCTTGCAGGTGTGTGTCTGCCTGAAAACGCTGCAGCTGCAGAAAATACGTGACCCACAACCCCAAGGCCAAACCTGAAATCAGATTCACTGGGTCCTTCCAAGCTAACTTTGCAGCAGATGTGAGAACCTCACTCTGAGTAAGACACAACTGAACCATGTCAGTCATTAACTAAAGTGCATTTCCACTGAAAGCTCAAGCTGCAATGAAAATGCTTTTTTTTTTTTTTTTTTAAAGCTGTTTAACCTGTTAATCCACACCCATTATTGGGATCAGATGAGGGCATGTCGTAGGTGCAGTTGCAATTGTACTACACTGAATCTGACATGTACCGTCTAAAAACACACTCCTTAAGTTTATTTACATTTTTGTTACGTTACAACCACAAATATGGGAGTGTGCTACTATGTAATCTGATGAAACAACACAAAGGGACCCAGAAGTCTTTAAAAAGTCTTAAATTCATGTAGCCAAAATTAAGATCTTTAAATGCCTTAAATTAATTTTATAAAGTAAGTCGACCTTTAATACATTAATCGCATGTCTTAACAAGAATACATTATGTATGTAATATTTTAATTTTGCAGGACTTATCTGTCAGGTAAAAGTTTGACTCACACCCAGACATCTCATGGGACTCCGCTGTGGTCCAGGCTACTGCTAGTTTACTGCTAATACCTTTGCTAGCTTGCTAACATTCCTCCGTTTATCAGATTTAAGTAAGTTCATATTTATCGCAAGTTGGCTGGACGAAGTTCATACATTTCTGGTTGGCTTTAAATCCCATTCATTCTTACATTTCAGTTGGTGAAATCTGCAGAAACATAAAATTCCAACGAAATGTATTTGAAGTTTGTTCTTGTGACACTTCAAAATGTACATTCCTATTTTTTCAAATCACGCTTTGTGGAATTGATTTCATTGTAATGGTAGCTCTCCAAGTAGGAGGATGTAAAAAAAGAAAAGAAAAGAAAAACTTTTGTAGTAGAACGCAATAAAGCTCTCAAAACAGGTTTCAGCTTCTTTTCCCCTAGCAATGTTTTTGCTGAAAATGATGCAGGTGTTACAGACAGTTCCTCCATCTTGACTACAATAGCAACCTGAAAACCACCTGAAAGAATTCTGCTCTTTCAGCAGGCTTATCTGACCTGCAATGAACAGGAAACTGGGAGCAAATTTACTGTCAGGCACCATAATGAAGGCCTGTCCAGTTATTTCCTATTTACCCGAGACATTTTGGAATTAAAGAGCACAAGCACTGCGGTTTCTGCGAGACCACCCTCATTAGTTTCCTTTAAGGACGAGATCCCTGCCAAGGTTGCAGCCTGAGAATCCTGAGCTTAACTGTCTTTACCTCAAAGGCGGCTCCTGAGTGTTGACACAACATGGTTTTCAGAGGGATTTGTGGCATTGTGGGAAACACAAGTTCTTCCTTTCTCATAACTCCTCTTGAAATCTGTTTCTTCGAGCCGAGTGAGGCCATCTGTGATGAGCTTCTTGTGTTTAGGTATGCTCACTGTTCTGATATAATTTGGAATAATCTGTATGCTGTTGTAGCTTATCTCTTTAGCCGTGCTAGCAGTAGATTAGCAGCAAATGTATCTAACAAGCTCACCCTTGTACAAATAAAGCATGCTGAACTCTATGTTTAAACCTGTTTTGTTCTAACTGAGCTTTCATGAGTCTGAGGACTAGTAGCTTTTTTTTTTAACAGTTTCTCTTTAAAGAAGCCGTTTTTGTTTTCAAAGGCCTGTGATCTTGATTGACGCCTGCGGTGCAGATTTAACTTGCTCTACAGTTAAAACTCAATTTTCAACTTTCAATGTACTACTGGAGGAATGGTCTATTAATTGAGAGTAAGATTTAATTGCCTGCTCTGTAAACAACTTCTAAAATTCTACCGGAGTAATTCAGGTCAATGGGAGGAAGCCCAGATGGAGCACTGGAGGGAGATGAGAATCAACCAGAATTACGCATAGAAAGGCAATGGCAAGGCTAAAATCATCTAAGAAAAGTTTTTTTTAACTGTTAAATGTAATATTAACCATTTAAAAAGTCACTGTATGAAGTCACATCTTTCTGGAAAAGAAATTTGCACAATAAAATAATTCATACTGCTTTATACAAAATAGCAGAACTAAATGGTTCCATCAAGTAAAACATTTTCTCAAAGGAGGATGTTTTTCTAAAGTGGGGCCAAAACGAAAAAAAAAGATGTTGTGTTTTGTAACAATTTCAGAATTTCTTGCCCCACTTTTTTTCACCCTGAAAATACAGAACATTTTCAAAAGGTCCAGTTAGAGCCAAGCAGCTTGCGGTTTCGCTTTTCTGAGAAAGCAGTTGCCTCACTCCTTTCGCACAGTCGGAACTTTGTTGCAGCGGTGTGAGTGTCGGCTGCAAAAACAGTGGAAACGTTTGGATCGGTCTGAACGACGTTACCTGTGACCTGACGATAGTGAGACCACATTACCGTGATCAAACCGAGGGGCGGAGGGAAAAAAAAAACGAGACGGTTACATTTCACTCGGACGCTCGTCTCTCCTCCGCGGCAACGTCACATTCTTGACCTTAAACATGCGCGCAACCATATCAACCACTTAGAATAAAATATGTGCTGAACTTTTAAGGGCTCTAAATGCTTGACTGTGGGGGGAACAAAGTCTGCACAGTAGGGGATTTTAGGCAGTTGAGTGCAACTGTACATCTTCTAAAAAGAAATGATTAGATTCTTCACACCTTCACTGTATTTGTACTCCTAAAATGTGAGGAAGTTTCCTAAAATTTCCTCGCATTTTGTCCAATCACAACCACAAACTTTAATATTTACAGGAGACAAACCAAAACACAGCAACACATAATTGTGAAGTTACAGAAAATGTGGTTTTCCAGATGTCTTAGTCTGATAAAGACAACACACATTCATTCAAACATCCACTGGATTGTGTTCTAGAAGAAGATCCACACTTCACTTATTCACTTAGCTACTTTTTAGGGTTGTGTGCCTGTCATGTTACACATAATAAATCATTCATTTTATTTGTTAAGCAAAACAACAACAACAAAAAATCTTAAAAGTGTGTCGGATAATTATTCTCATCCCATCTTAGGCCATACTTTTTAGAACACCTTACCTTTTAGAAAATGCATCAACCATCTTGACACTAAAACCTTTGACTGTACTTCTTTACAAAATGGCTTGAATTCAGTCACACTGGATGAAAAACTTTTACGTTTTGGATATAAGCTAGACTTTGACTGGGCCGTTCGATCTCATGACAAACGCTGTGATCTAAACCAGGAGTGTCGAACTCAATTTTCATTTTGGGGCGTATCCAAAATCTGACTGTTTATTTAAAGGGCTGGTTGTGCCAGAATATATTGATAAAGCCAATTAAACTGTTAAGGTATCAATAAATAGCTGCTCCTCCAGGATTTTGTGATTGTTTTAGTGTTTTTTTTTTTTAATTTGCAGATTTTGTCACAAAAATTTACAAATATTTGTAAGAAATCTTTACGATAGTTGTGCTAATGTATGATGCTAAATGTGTCTTTTTAATTACTCGCCGTATCCATCTACGGACTGTCACTTGACATCAAGTGAGGCTGAGGCAGCATTCACTTAAACTCAACGTTTTAGACCAATTTTGAGAAAAAAAAAGTGTAGATTTGTTGATTTTGTGTGAATTTATTGATGTAATTTGGAGTCTAGAGGGCCACAATAAAAAAAGCCACTATGGGCCAGATTTGGCCCCCGGGCCTTGAGTTTGACACATGTGACCGTTCCTCTGCAGCTCTCTGTTCATGGCCGTTCTCTCCCAGAAAGGAGAACCTCCATTCCCATTCTACAGTTCTTCCCGTTATTGGTGCACCGTTTGACTTTGTCTGAAAATTAACATTTCAAAAATATTCAGATTTTCATTCTTTTTTTTTTTTATATTCACAAAGTTGGGTAATGCAGAACCGCCACATGGGAATCTGAAGCCAACCAGAGATGGTACTAACTGTTCTCTCTAATTCTCACAAATTGCACGTTAGGAAGAGGAGCCAAGCATAAACATGTCATTATTGAAGTCACACAAAAGGAGAGATTAGAGGTGCAGTCACGTAATCTCCTCCGAGGCTGTTTTCGCTCAGTCATCATCAATGATTAAAACATAAGGGCAAATAAACATAAGTACAAACTGTTTAAAAAAAAACACTCTAATTTCTGTTTAAGGTTTTACTAATAATTCACCACCAGTGGTGACTGATTCACCAACGATGCCCAATCACACAGGCTGTTGATTTGTCAACACATGTCTGCGCGGACATCAAATGATCAATTTGTTCTTGCTGCTGAGTCATGATTTGTGTGCTTTATTTACATTATTTTTTGCTTCATAAAGTCTGAACAAAATACCCTCCTTTTATTTACAAGGTTCAGATTCAGCAATAGAGGGCAAATGGTTAGCAGGTGCAGGGTTAGAGTTTGAACTTTAAGCTTTAGCTAGAGCCGTTCTATATTAACCCTGTGCGTTAAAAGAGAAGGTCTCGGACAACGTAACTGGAAAAAATACAAAAAAGAAAAAAAAAATCAGTGTGGCTGAGTCAGCTACCAGGTGACAAGACTTTTTTTTTTCTCCCCCCCTTACCACTTGCTAACATTTTCACAGCTGCTGTAAGAAAAAAAAACAAGATTATTACTGGAACATTGGGTCTGACGAAGCAAAATAAGGTCCCTGGCAGATAGTAATGTGTTTGCCTTCACCTCAAGGTGAGCAGACAGTGGAAGACGCCAATCTGTCTGCGACCTGCTGGCAAACTTTTTTTTTTCCAACTGAGTTCAGATTGACCGACCTCTGAAGCCCAATGT
This sequence comes from Poecilia reticulata, assembly GCF_904066995.2. Lineage (NCBI taxonomy): Eukaryota > Metazoa > Chordata > Actinopteri > Cyprinodontiformes > Poeciliidae > Poecilia > Poecilia reticulata. The sequence goes on from NC_088846.1 coordinate 6,515,040, forward strand.
GGAAGTATTATTTTGTTTTTTAAGGGGAGAAAACATAATTAAAGCAAAGAAAAAGAAAAAAAACAACAGGTCACAAAGTCCTTAATTTTAGGTTTACATCTATTTAAAGTGAGTCTTGTCAACAAACAGGTTTTAATGCATTTAAAGCGAGGGAAAGTACTAATTATGATGCGTTAGAGTCTCTGTCAATGCTAGGTTACCACTGGCTCTGACATGCATTAAAGACTCAACAGCCATTTCAGTAACTGGAACTGCTTTGTTATGCTTGGGTAAAAAAAAAAAGAAAAAAAAGTGAGTTGAATCTGTTTTCTGATTAAACAAAGTGCTAGATTTGAACTTTGACAACAAAGTTGGACATTTATTTTTCTTTTAATTGATAACCCAGAGTACAAATTAAGCATGTCTACATTGTAGCCAATTGCTAATGATTACTCAACTAGATGAATTGTATCCATTTTACATGTACATTATATTCACCAGGTTACATTTTATTAATAAAATGGAAGTACAAAACATCTACCCAATGAGCAGAGCATTAACACCGAGATGAAAGCGAGAGAAATCTTATTTCTGGGTGTGAATTGGATCCGTTTGTCTTGTTGAAAGTGCTGAGTCGAAACTGTTTATTATTTAATAAAAGTAGAACACTTTTTTTTTCGGACCTGTGAAGGTGACCTCGTTTCACCTCTAATGCTCTTTGCTTTGGCCCATAGGTTGGACAAAGAAGGCGTTTAACTTTTCTATTCTGCAATGAACTAAAACTAGATTACTTCATTAAGATAAATCTGCTCAAGCTGATTTATTTTCCCGTAACCCACCGGCTTTTAAGTTTGCCACACTGTGGGAAAAGCACATGTCCTCAAGCAAACAGGTGCTGGTATGGCAGGCTATTTGGACATAAAATTGGTTTCGTCTGAGCATCTGTATTTACATTCCAGACAAATAAAAATGGGTTTTTGACTAGACACAGCTAAACTGCCACATAGCTGTCCAAACAGTTGCCTGAAAAGTTTTGGGTTTCCTGCACAAAATTGCCATAATGTGGAAAGAGCTCGGCAGTAAGGAATATGCCATTTTCCATTCTGGAATTTTGACTTGTGTCATAATAACAGTTAATCTCTGTTAGTTTCGTGATATTTTTTGCTTTCAGGTTTTCTGCAATTTCATTTGTGCTAGTTTAATTTATATATCTAAAAATGCAGTTAATATATTGTTAGTTATAATGTCACTCACGATGTCTTTAATTGGAATTATGACTAGTCAGAACAAATAGTGCCATATCTTAAAATTAGTTTGACAAGTCACAATTGTTGATATCTGAAATAAGTGTTACAGACTGTCAGTGATTAATTGCAGATATGTGTTAATTTAAGGCTTCCATACAGATTAATGGTAAATCTGACATAATTTCTACTAGTCATAATGTAATTAAAGATATCTCAAATAGGTAATCTATTTTTAATTTACTAATACGGGTATAGTAAAAAAAAAAAACAGTCTCAAGATTTCTGGAACGGATGTGTAGGTAAACCGATTTTATGTCGCAACGGCCGGCCATACAATCTCGCGATACGTGACGTGTGACGTCTATGAGATAAAACTCGAAGCCGCGTGGTGCGCACTCAAGGGCATCCGGACCGGCGCGCGAGAGACAGAAGCAATTCGATAACGGACCGCACAGGTTTCCTCGTGTCCGGGACTGTCACTGTAGTTCTGCGCCGAAGTGAAGGTGGGTGTCTTTATTACCAGTTAATAAACACCAGCTGTTAAAGCCTTGTGCTGGAGTCGACACAGGTTCAAATGTTGGCGCTTGGAAAAGTCAAACCCCCACTTTTTTATGAATCAGTTAAAGTAGTAAATTATAACAATAATAATAATAATTGCCTAGCTGTTTTAAAATAGCATGTTAAATGAGGAAGTTCATAATGCCATGCATAGCATTCATTCATTGTACAGTGAATATGAAGGTGGCTGCTCGCTCTAACATACTCGCTGCCTTCCTGCTTCCGAGTGCGCACTATCAGCCTTCAGGTTGTCGTGGTGCCAGCGTGTGGGACGCCATAACTGAGGAAGCAGATAGTCACGTTCAACAGCCCCCATCCTCTCCCATGCCAACTTGATATTGTACTGATATAGCGCAACTAAAGTCGGCTTCAGCTTCCTTCACAGACTTGACACAGATGGGCAGCGCTGTCCCGGAAGTGCCTAGTGTCCACTGCTGGAACCTCACGACCACGCTCTCTTTTTCAAATTTAACTTTTTTTAAATGTAGAGCAGTAATGCATCTACTTGTATCTTAAGGCAGCCAGGTAAATGTAATGAAGCCAGTGTAGTAGGAGTTTTCTGGGTTTTTTTGTTTGTTTTTTTCGTTCATTGTGGGAAAAAAAGCTGTAAAATGTGTAATTTCAGTCTAAAACGACCTTTAACATTATTCTAACAATGTAACATTGCATTCAGCTGGAATGAAGTAAAATTGCTCAATCATCAGATATAAAAAAAACTTGCAACAAAACTATCAATTTGTTGCTACATTTTATGCAGCCCTGCAGTTTGGGATTTGATCGCCCCAGTCTCCTGGTTCTGACTTTTTTTTTTTCCTCAGGGTTTACTTGGAGCTTTCCTCCAGTGTGACTCTCACATGATTTACCACCACACAATGACTGCTATGCACCCCTCACCCTCCGTTTCTTTTTTATATCGAACACAGTCATCTCCCCCCCTCTTCACCACCTTTCCTGATATTTCCTCTTTCGTCTTCTACTGAGCAAAAATTGAGCACCTCGTTTGTTCAACATTTGATTAGCATTTGTTCAATCTCATCTCTGGAACATTAACACGCAGTAATTAAGATTTTATGTTTTCCCAGCAAAGATATTGAATCTGCATGTGTGATTTATTATGATTTATGTGGAACAAATAAGTGGATCATTACATTTATTGTTGTTTTTTTTTACCTTCATGTATTGCTTCATACATGTCAAACTTTTTTTTAAAGGAGAACACAGGACATTGTGTCGAGACAAATATTCAGCTGCCTCTGTTACATCTTCAGGGAATTCATGGGTGTAGCGTTTCCTCATGCCTTTACACAACTAGTAAGACAATGATTTTTTTTTTATTTTTTATATTTCTTCCAGTAAGCAAGTACTTGAAGCCTGTTCCTGATGGGAAGAAGTGCTGTGTGTCGCAAAATTTCACGAAAGGAAAGATAAATAAACATTTATGTATTTAATAGACTTGATTTATTGCTGCAGAAATCATTAATTGAAGGTGCATCTTTTTAATTTTTTTGACCTGCTAATTTTGATCAACTCAGATTTTTGTTGCTAAAAACAAATACAAGAAAAATGAGAAAAATGCACTTTAACGGAGAAGTATTAGGACGAGCAGTGTTTATAAAAGGCACTCATTTAAGTACATATCGATGCATTAATGAGTGAAAATGATAGTTTTTAGTAACAAAGCTGATGAGCACCATGAGAAAAAATCCACATCTCTTTTCTGACTGGTGCTTTTCTATTAATAGTTGAACATGTAATGGGTTTAGTTGTGACAAATAATCTTTAATTTCACTTTTAATTCTTATCCTTTCATAATATTATGACCAAACTCTGTTGCAACCGTTTTTTTGGTCGCTTACTAAAACCAAAGCAGTTTAGCTACTTTTTAATCCCATCTGATCCCGCTCAGCGCGGCGCTCCCCGTATCTGTTCACTTCAAGAGAGGAAAGAAAAAAAATTCTAAAACGTAACCTGTAAAGTCTCAGTAGAAGAAATGAACAGCTGTTTGCCTTTTTGTGTTTCCATTTTAAAAACCTTGACTACATGCTAATTTCCTGCCAAAGCTCGGAGGAGCGCTGCGCTCCGCCAAGGGTGGGACTCGATTTTTATCCCGCTATCTGGCACGCACACACACGTGTCCGAAAGCTCTTGAAATCGGCTACCAATTAAAAAAAAAAAAAAAAAACAAGCTGCAAGGGTTTAAGCTTTCTGGTGAAGCACAAACAGACGCTTCATGTTTGCATACGTTTGAATGCACAATGAGATCTTTTTTTCCAGTTTTTGTTATCCATAGGTTTCAGCGTCTGAAAAAGAGCAGTTTAATTTGCCAATCTGATTAACGAATTAGCCCCGAAAAGTCCGGTATGTTTGGTATGTGAGATTAGAGAGGGGCTTTGCCCACCTTGGAGGGTAAATCCAGATTTCCGGTTCGTCTCATCCATACCTGCTACCACTTTTTCAGCCACCGTCTTGACGAAGAATCCAGTCTTTTCCTTGGTGATCTATACAACTAATTTCTAGTTGCTTATGAGAGAGGAGAGGTCATCTCCATGGCAACCATGCAGGTCAGAAAGAAGGTCAAGGTTGCCCTCCCTGCCGAGCCAGACTCTAAAGTTAGCTGTGCTTCACAATACCTACAATAACAAAGTGTTTCCAGAGTGAGGCGCTTCCCTTTTTGATCCAGCCATGCAACGGACTCGTCGGTGGACGTTGAGTATTTTTATCCGTTCTTCTTTTGGAAGAGGAAACGTTGGGTGTTATGGTTCTGCCGTAGTATCGCCGTCTGCTTCTGCTAGCCATTGATTCAACCTCAAAGTTCCTCATACAAAGTTTGAATATGGAGCAACCTATTGGCGCAGTGTGATAAACATGAGTGAAAATACTTTAATAGAAAATGTAAAACATGACTCAAATTCTCTTATTTAAAACAGGAAAGCTTTAGTTATACCTACTGCTGCCATAATATCTATAATAATCCTTAGTATAGCTTAATCTGGTTTAATAATGCTTCCACAAGTATTTATGTTCACTTTGTGAACCATGAAATTATGCTACATTTTGTTTTCAGTGTGTTTTGCATGGAGTTTGATAACTTATTGCTGCGATTCACCTTCTAGAATAACTTTACAGTTGGTCTTAAACTCGTATGTCAAAAATTAAGGCCTTAAAATGTCTTGACTCCATTTTTAAAAGAGTAAATTGGCCTTAAGAATGTTAATCACAGGTCTTAAATTTTGTAGTGGCAGAACTATTTAATCTTGCATATTCTGGGCAGTATATGTATTTGTGCTGGACTTCTCTGTCGCATAAACATTTGAAATGCACACAAACATCATCCTGTTCTGTGACTTGAAGTGGTTGAGGCTCCTGCTAGCTCCATCTTAAGTCCAGCCTTAAATCTGAGTTGGTGTAACCTGCAGAAACTCTGCTGCTTGACCTTAAACTGCGGCTGTAAAACCGTTCAATTAAAGAAAGACATCAACACTTATTTAGTTTCCACACAAACGGCCATATGTAAGCAAGGGGACGTCTTTCAGCCAGCTGACTGGCAGTGTGGAGCAACATCTGGATTCTTATGTTCTCTGTAAAAAAGAAAACTTGCATCTTTTACTGCAGACAAAGAACATTTTGTGGCCATTAAACCATTTTAAATAACTTTTATTCCGTTTACCCTACATGGCAGTAACTCAGTAATTGTATTTGACTAATTATCCCCCTTTAAAAAGCCAAACTGATTGGTTTTAATCAACGTTGGAAGTGTGCTGCTGCTGCTGAATCCTATTGTTTACTCATCGCTGCAGACGCGTAACCTTCAGTTATGTTTTCACACGTACGGCGAAGGGTTGAAACCGCTTCAGTGACCTTACCGAGACTTTGAAAAACACGTGGCGTTCTAGAGATTTTACTGTTTGTTTGCTCTTCAGGGTGAGCCAGAGGGTCAGAGGTCACGGCCTTTGAACAAAGATTGTTGTTTAAGCCAGTTTTGTTTGCTTTTGATTCCAACAGCCCTTTTTTCTCCCCTGAAGGATTTGATCACCTGTTTGTTTAGAATGAGACATAAATGTGGCTGCTTGTTGTTGAGTAGATGTAGTAGGATGATGATAAATGCTCAATTAGGGAAGATGACATAGGGAAGCATTTTGTCTGTTTGTTTTCTAAACAGCTTAGCATAAAACCACCAACTCTCAAAGTAAATAAAATAATTTTTTTTTTGTGTAAATATTGCAAAAGAATTTTAATGTCTGCTCCGACAGAATGCAGATTTTTTTTAAAAACATTTTTTTTTAGCTAAATACGACGGACACATCTGTGTTCCTGGTTTGATTGCAGCGCTTCATGTTCCCAAAACAAGGATGTTTTTAAATGTGATAATCTGGTCGTGTTTTGTCTTTCTGACCTCCCCTGTCCTCATAGGAAAAGGAAAAAAAAATGGCGGTGGAAGGTCATGAAGAAGCCGAGCGGTGTCTGATTGCAGCGAATCCCTGAGTGCTCAGAAACTCTATATCACACCCATATTTATTTATTTATTTACTTATTTTTCAGTTTTTCGATCGGCTCAGAGGAGAATGATCTGCCGGGCTCTTATTCCTCCTCGTATTGATATTTCATAAATAAAACTGATCCTCTGCTTGAACCGGCTGATGATTTCTCCGGTCCGTTTCTGGACTCTGCCGGTGACTGAGTTCACATCGTAGCGCCGGGTCCGCGCTAACCTGAGCAGCACACTGCTCTTTTGTGTTCAAAAGCGGGGGCTTTCTTCCAAGCTGGCCTCACAGGAAAACCCCAGGGATGTTTTAACAAGAGGTGGGGACACCTTCTTTGGAAACAGAACTGTTCCCTGAGTTTTAACAGGAAAGTGAACTGAAAGTGCTAAAAGATAAGTGAAAATCTAGACGCAGCAGAAGCGGCTCGTCGACTGTTCTGCAGAATTAAGCAGGTTTTGACAGTGATACAACGTAACTCTATTGTTTTCAGAGTCTGGGAATCTAAAAGTCTTACTCTGTGTTTTTTGGTTTAGAGTCCTGAGAAGCAGCAATGGAACAAGCAAGGTCAACAATATCCAAAATTGTAAGTATTGTATCTGAACTACTAACTTGTCGACATTTGATCAGATTTCATATTCATATTGTTGCTACCTCTGAGAAAACTGCAACACGCCTAAGCTGGGAAAGTGATGAATCTGGAGAAATTAGCTGTTTTTCTCAACTCTAGTTTGGTTTGATATTTTTTTCATACATGAATGTATTAATAGAAAAACCAGACGGAAAGCCAGATAGAAATGAATCACAAATTAATTTTACTGTGCAGATTTTCCAAGTTTCCTTTTCTGGGGAATTGCAGGTTATTCAACATCTCTCGGGATCCTGCTGCGCATTCACAATAGTTTGTCAGACCAGAATAGAAACTAAAACATTCCGTCAGCCAAGGCAAAACCCTAATCCACAAGGTTTGGGAAAAACACTAAGAACAGGGCATCCTCACACCTTTAAAAAGTTTTACATTCATGTGTCAGAAAATAAGACCTTAAAATGTCTAAAGTTTATTAAATAAAAATTTTAAGTTGACCTTAAATACATTAATAACTGATCTTAAATTTTGACATTGAATGCAGTTTAATACATTTTTTCACATGGGACTTTTTCCGTCATGTGAAAGACCGATTCACACTCTGACACCTTCATTCTGTGACTCGAGGCACTTGAGGCCACAGCTAACGTTGCTAGCTACTTATCTGCACTTACCCCATCGTGGGTAAGTGCAGATGTAGAATTTTTGTTGTGATACGGGTCTTAAATTTCAGTCATGGTGGTCTTTAAAAGTCTTAAATTCATGCCTCTAAAATTAAGGCCTTAAAAATGTATTTGAATTATTAAATAAAGTTAACTTGGTTAATTACAGGTCTGTTGATGTGGCAGGACTACTTAATCTCATAAATGTAGTTTTTTGGGGGGTTTTCCAAACGGGACGTTTCTGTCTGTGTAAAGTTTGAGTCACCTGCAGATATCTACATCGAGGCAAAGCAGACTACTGCTACCTAGCTGCTAATATACCCTTGCTAGCTATTTTTTCCACATCCATCATGAGTAACTGAAAACGTCACCCATGTATCGGATTTTGTACATTTCTGTTGCATTACAGGTCTTAAATTTTATTTATAATTGTTTTTAAAAAGTCTTTAATTTGAGTTGGTGAAACCTGTGGACACCCTGAAAAAAAAAGAACATGACACTGACCTTTTCTAACCCATACAATGCTTTATTATTATGATGATGATGATGAAGTTGAAACAAGCTGATTTGTGCAGCTGAAGTGTGCTGTACTTCAATTCTACCCAGATTGTACGTTTGTCGGACAAAAAAACAGACGATGTCTGAGTTTAAGACGAACGAGGGTCGGCAGGGCTCCAGGCTTCCTCTGAGGGTTTTCCAGCTGGTGTAACACAAGCTAACCCTAATCCCTTTTGTTCCCGCCTTTTCTTGTCGTTAACCAGTTTAACGGTGAGCCTCACACCTATACCCGCTTCAACCTGACCCAGAACATGGAGGGCGACACCAGCCAGGTGGAGATGAAGCTGTCGACGGACGAGGAGGCTGTGGAGAACGGCGTGGGAGACCATCGTCATCATCACGGCACCAACGGCAGACCCTACACGGTTCAAAAGATGCAGCGCACGCCCAAGAACTTGTGCTACATGGCGTGTGGCATCCTCCTCATCTTCATCATCGGTAAACTTGAGGCACTAAAGCAGGAATGTTAGACGCACCGATCCGGTTTTAGTATCTGTATTGGTCCTGATATTGATGAAAATTCTAGATCAGGTATCGCGACAATGTGCTCGGTCTATAAGAGCAAATCTATTCAGTCTAATTCTATGGTATGTGCTCTGAGTGATGTACTTTATTTATTTTACGTTATATTTAGAATTTCTAATTGTATTTGCTAAACCGTTTGTTGTAGTTCAATATTTACATTTGTCAACCTGTTATTGCCAGTTTATTATTTTTAATTTGCTGTTTGGCTTCTAATTCCACTGATTGAACAAATTAAAGTTTTGTTGTTTTTACATGTTTGATCAAGATTGTGAAGCTATTGGTGTATTTAATTCAGCACATTTATGTCTGTTTAGGAAAAGAAACGAAACATTTCCAGTAGGGATGGATAATAAATCAATAACAATATGCAATCGTGATAGAAAATATTAGTAGACATTTTAATGATTTCACTGAAGTCAGATTTAGAACCTCATTCTGGCTATAAATCAGCTAGATGGGAAAGGTAGGTGGCATCAGCTAATTCGCTCTGGTAACCTAGCAACAACCTGTTAAACAACTGGCGCAGCAGCAGTTCAAGGTTTTGCCACCGTGCCTCAAACCTGCTTAAAAATAGAAACGGCATGTTGTGAAAAATGGCTGAAACGGGAATCGTCACGCCATCTGTTTTAGTATTTCAGATATAAAAAAAAAACGAAAAACTGATCAGTATAATATTGACTTATTTGAAAGTCTGGTATTGTGATACAGTTTTCAGCCTCGTCGTCCGGCCCTAGTTTTTAGTCAGTTCATCAATTTCTTCCTGTATCGATACTAAACCTCAGATATTGGTATTGAAAGTGGAAAACGTGGAATCATTGTTACATTTCTTATGCCATTTTAGTTTTCTTTATGCATTTTCTTTAAACCCGAATCCACTGGCTTCTTCCAGGGTTCTTGATCGGCTACATGACTAATAAGAAGAAGGAACAGGCTCCCGTCTGCTCGTCCTCCATCAGCATCGACGATAACGACATTCCCCACGAGACGGGCGCCGCGCCCCTCATGGACTGGGACGATGTCAAAAAACTCCTGACTGAAAAATTCTCTGGCACCAAACTAGAAAAAGTTTTGAGGTGATCAGAAAAAAAAAAACAAAAAAACTTGAACTGTTGTTTTCATTGCATCCCAGGTGTGTAACTGTGTTTCTGTCCTCTTGTAGTGAGTTTGCCCAAAGCAGCCACCGGGCCGGCACTCCTCAGGACGAATCCCTGGCAAACCGAGTTCTCCAGAGGTTCAAGGACAACAGCATGAAGACCTGGACGGACGAGCACTTCATCAAGGTCCAAGACCCGCCGGCAGCCGGCTTCAACAAGATCGTCTTCAAGAACGGGTCAGAGGACCGTCCCAGGGGATTCCTGTCCTACAGCTCTGTCGGATCAGTACAGGTAGGCAACAAAACGGAGAGAAAACCCTGAAAATGCCCAACACTTGCGGGTAACCAGAACGCTGCTGCGCTTCTAGGGCGCGGTGCTGTACGCTCATTACGGCGACAACGACGATTTCCGGGCGCTGCAGGACAAAAGCGTCAACATGAACGGCAGAGTTATGCTGATCAGAGCCGGAAAGATCAGCTTCGCCGAGAAGGTGACCGGTTTAAAACGACAGCTACTTCCTCATCTGTTACGTAATTATTTTGGTTGTTTTTGAGTCAAACACATTTTAGATCCTGGTTTCTTTGTGATTCCAGGTGGCCAACGCCGCCAGAATGAACGCCTCTGCTGTTCTGATCTACGCAGACCCGAGTGATTACAACATCAAAGAGGACACCGAGCTCTACGGACATGTGAGTGACGCACCTGATGCTAAATCAGTCCATTTAGATGAAATCTCAGAACAATGCAAAACCATCATATGGGTCTCTTTAAACCTGCTGCTCAGTCATGCACAGAGATCACTAAGTTGATATTTTCCCAGCAGCCACGTCCTGCTGGGAAATGACATCAGCATCTCTTTAAGGCTTATCAGCAGAAGGCAGCATGAAGGCTCTAAAGCTTTCTGGTAGACGGCTTCGTTGACTCCACAAATAATCTTCATCCTGAATCTGGAACCTCGATTTCTTTTCATCACTAAATAAGTTATTTTTCTTTAGCCCAGAAGAGAAAAAAACCCCTAGAAAGACCAATTCGAGCACAGGTCACACTTTGTGAATCTCTTTGAAAATCTTGAAGAAACTTTGCTTCACAAGCCTCACTTGCAGCCACAACTTTTCCTTCCACTCAACTTTCCATGAATGCACTTGAATACAGACGTTTGTGAGCAGCCAGCTGTTTTTGGCTCAGCCCCCTTGTGCAGAGCGTTCTGTAAAGGCATCCTATTACTTCATAGGCCAAACACCTAACATTCATGTACATAAAACCAATAATAAATTGTTTATAAGTAACAGAATTTGAGATTCTTTTAGTTGTGAGACGACATAATCAAAATTAGCAGAATTAGAATAGAGTATGCAATTATGCCCATTTAATCCATTTTGAGTTTTACTTTGCGTTTCTGATGCTGTTTATTTAGTTGAGTCCTTTTTTGGTGTTTTGTCTTGAATGGCTTAAATAATTTCTACATTGGGCAATTATTTTATTTCATTTATTTATATTAAATGTATATAAAAAAAATTTAATCAAGATAGCTTGATTTTTTTTCTCCATGGAGGAAGTTTATGAAGCCATCAAGGGGCCGCAGCGGTTTGGTTGATACTAGAGCGCCCTCTGGTGGATATGTGCTTCCATCTGTTCTTCTTGTAGTTTAGCGCTGCGTTCAAATCAAACACACTTTGCGGGTCAGAAACGTGTCCAGTGCTTTTAGTTGGATGCTTGTGCACTTTGAAGCCAGATGATTGAAGTCACTACAGCTGTGCTTTGGGAGGAACTTCTTGTTCTTTTTTTTTTTTTCTCTTCTGTTTTTTTTTTCTTTTTTTTGTACAATGGTGGATGAAATATCGAAGGTGTCTTGGCTGTATTTACTGAGAAGAAGACAATGTCGTCGTCTGGATTTCACCAGATAATTCAGAGGTGTTGTAAGCTTTTTCACGTTCGCGCTGATGAGGATCACTTTCAGACGCTCAGATCACATTTGGTCTGAATTCAGCACAGGACTTTAGCTCTACGCTCATAGGAAATATCAGTGTTGTATACGCCTCTTGTCCTGTGGCTTAATTGGGTGAAAACAGAAGATCAAACGGTGGATGTCAATCAAACATAATCGTAACTCTCGTAATCTTCTCCTGCAGGTCCACATGGGCTCAGGTGATCCTTACACCCCCGGCTTCCCCTCCTTCAACCACACCCAGTTCCCTCCTGCGGAGTCTTCAGGCCTGCCCAAGATCCTGGCACAGACCATCACGTTGAGCGTGGCAAAGAAAATCCTTAAGTAAAGCTCATATCTTTGATTCGTTTAGTTTTTCACATCGATACCACTGAGCTCTGTAACATGTTCCTCTGCGGCTCCCACAGCCAGCTAGGTGGTCCAAAGAGGCCCGAAAGGTGGGAAGGTTACAGCAAATTAGGAGACGAGACTGACATCATCGCTATGGAGGTCAACAACGTTCTCACAGAGAAGAAGATCCATAACGTGTTTGGGGTCATCAAAGGTTTTGTCGACCCAGGTAAAATGAAACTGGAATTCAAGGAGAGAAGAGTCTGTGTGTGTGTGTTTGGAGGAAGTGATCGTCAGGAACTCCTCTGACTTTGTCCAGACCGCTATGTGGTTATCGGCGCCCAGAGGGACGCGTGGGGCCCGGGCTATGCAGCGTCAACCGTCGGCACCAGCGTCCTGGTGGAGCTGGCCCGCGCCATCTCTGACATGGTGAAGAAGGGTGAGCATCGGAACACACTCGGCTGTTTTCTAAGATGTGTGGCTGGAAAACTTCACAAACGAACAAATACAAACCTGTTTTTACAGGCGGATTCAAGCCGAGGAGGAGCATTGTGTTTGCTAGCTGGAGTGCTGGAGAATACGGAAGCATTGGCGCCACCGAGTGGTTGGAAGTGAGGACTGCAAGACATTTTTTTTCCCTGAACTTTTTTTTTTTTACTCGTATAACTTTTAATAAAATATTCGAGTGTTATATCTACCCTAACAGTTGTTTAATCTCACCTGTAGGGGTATTTGTCGTCTCTGAGCATGAAAGCCTTCTCTTACATCAACCTGGATGGCATTGTAACAGGTACTGACTCGGTTTCATATTCAATATATTTAGTGCCCAATATATTTTACAAGCACATTGTGGTGCTGTATAAAGTTTTATATTTAAATAAGTTTCATTTCTTATTTTTAGGTCTGAATGGATTTAAAGTAGCAGCCAGTCCTCTAATGCACACCTTGATTGAAAACACCCTAAAAGAGGTAAACATCCATCAGATTTTGCTTTTATGATAAATTGTTTTTTTTTTATGTATTGGTTTTTATATGCACATATTTTTGTTTTTTTACCCTAATAGGTAAAAATCCGAGATAGCTCTCTTTATAAGCAATTTGCAAAGGACAACTTTGAATCAAATATGTAAGTGTCATAAATGTCAACCGATGACATCAAACTCAACTTCCTGAATGTTTGTTTAACATTAGTGGTATTTTTAATTTGCTCTAATCATTCTTGCCATTTTTGTTGTACAGTCTGGAGCCGATGCGGATGGATAGCTCTGCGTATCCTTTCCTCGCCTTCTCCGGAATCCCCTCCATGTCATTCAGATTCTCCCCTGACAACTTGGTGAGTCGTTCTCGTTCGCCGTAGATCCTTCGTAAAACTCGACAGCTGCTGATGGCGTAGCCTCATGCCTCGTTTCTCCTCTCGTTTTTCCCCTCTCAGAACTACAAGCACTTTGGCACAATGGAGGACACCATCACAAACCTGAACGCTGCCACGTCCAGCCAGGTTCCCCTGCTAGCGGAGACAGCGGGCCGCTTCGCCGGCCTCATAGCTCTGAGGCTGGTCCACGACCATCTGCTGCAGATGGACGTGATGAAATACTACAAGGTCGTTCGTTCTTACGTGTACAAGATCAATGGAAGAGTCAAGGATGTTCTGCGGGTGAGTTGGGTTACGTTTAACTTTTGTTCTCATTTCATTACTTTTTGTTTTATTCTTTTAATTATGCTGCATCCGTTCGTTGTACCAGATGCAACCCCAGCTGTTGCCCAAATCCCTGACGGTGCAGTGGTTGATCTCCGCCATGGGTTCGTACAGCCGGGCCGCCCAGAGCCTACAGAACGACATCCAGAACAGCGACCTTGAGGACATCGAGATGTGCCGCTTCATCAACGACCGCATCATGGCGGTAAGGCCTTCACAGCTCTGTTCCGCATGTCTGTAGGCCCATCAGTTGTTTGACCAAACTGCCTTTTTTGAGTCTGTGCAATCCAGATAACGATTAATCAACGACTAAATTAGTTGACGATTATTTCAACAATCGATTAATCACAATTAATCGTTCCAGCCTCAGTTCAGTAATTTCAAAACGACCCAGATGTGCACCCAATCTGTTTTTACAAACCACTTCAGAACATCCCTTATCTTAGTTTTCCTAATCAGCACAGCCACTTTTAGAACAACCCTTGAACTTTCACAGGTTATTGGCAAATTTGAGTCTGAGCTTTCCCTCCTGCGCCCTCTCTGCAGGTGGAAAGAAACTTCCTGTCCCAGTACGTCTCCCCCAGGCAGAGCCCATTCCGCCACATCCTGGTCGGCTCGGGCCCCCACACTCTCAAAGCTCTCACCAAACACCTGGACGCCCTGAAGACGAACAACCCTGAGGCAAACGCCGAGCTTTTCCTCAATGAGTTCGCTCTGGCAACCTGGACCATCCAGGGCTGCGCCAACTCCTTAGCAGGGGACATCTGGTCTCTGGATAATGAAATCTAAACCGACCAACAGTTGCACAACCTCTAAAAAAAATAAAAAAAATAAATAAGTTTTAACATTTGGAGAAAATAACATGATCCCCCCTTTTATATTAATTAGAGCTTACTTTTTATCCACATGTAACACTTGAAAAACCAAATTTTTGATGCTTTGGTGCTACTAATGACTACTAGAACATCCCAGTTTTACATGGCAGTAGTAGCTAATTGTGTTTTCCTGCGAATGAGCTGAACGTAGAGCATTTCCCAACATCCTAATAGGTCATAATCACTCCTATGACTCAGAGAATTACATCACCAAAGGTCAGTATGATAAACTAATAACTTTTTATCTGTTTACTAAAAATGATTACAATGCTGCTGAAGCCAAATGTTCAAACCTGAGCTGGTTTACGTTGGCAGCTACAGTTTTCTAAAAACATCAGTGAAACTCATCAGTTTCAGAAGGTGCTGAAATCAATTGCATAAAATGAAAATTAAAAAAATTGGAACAACAGTTTCCATGGTGCACAGAGTGCAGCCGTCATCTGCCTCAAAGCTCATGTGACTAAAAAACAAAAAAATAAATCAGGTCCTGAACCCTTCAGGCATCTCAGAGCTAAAACATGCGAACCTTCCCAAAAAAAAAAAGGAAGGTGGAAGGTTCCTAAAAACACATGGCACTGAACCACAAACCGTATGTTTTTATTTATTGTTATTTATTTATCAGTGGCAGGGTTCACTATAAATAGGTTTTTATTGCCTTTTCTTTTTAATTATTTTGTATAATTATCGGGAGCAGTGCCTCCCATAATTATGACAGTTATACTGTCGAAATGACAAAAGCAGCATCTGCTAAAACAGAGAAGCGTAAGCGTGGACCGACGGGGCGGAACCGGACCAAAAACCAAAAACGATCCGTTCTCTCCGCCGCTCCCTCGGGTTCATGCGCTCTTCTCGTCCTCACAGCATTATCGGGAGCAGCGTTTTCCATAATGTGGGAAAAAAAACAGAAGAAGAAGGTAGTTTTTGTCTACCAGCGCGTGTGTCCGTATCGGAGGCAGTGCCCTCCATATTTCACTGTAGGGGTGGATGATTTTTTTTTTTCTTTTTGTAATTATCGGGAACAGTGTTTCCCATAATGTGTAAGTACAGTTGATAGCTATGCATACATGTCGCTTACTCTCCTGTATCCTCTCTCTCTGTGTGTGTGTTGTGTTAATCAAATCAATTTCTTGGCCGACTCGTCTTTTTTTATATATATTTTCGAGCTGATACAGGAAATATTGTGATTTATGCAGAAGTCTGTCACAAACACTTGGGACCCGCGTGGTTACATCACTGGTCTGGTCTTCCTGTGGTTTATTATGATTTTTATTGCTGATTCATTCAATTTGAAAATTCTTTGCCGTTTTCTTTTTGTGCCTTTTTAAGTTTTATAACTTCACTATAAAAATTGAATGTAATTTTAGAAGGTAAAAGGCTTTTCTTGTTTAGGTTTCTTCTTTTTTTTAATTTCTTCTTGCCAGAATCTAAAGTTACTGTTGTAAGCAGCTGTTACAACATCCTGGAATTAAATCTTACATTTAAGATGATTGTTGTGGGGGAAAAAACAACACATTGTTTTATAATAAGAAAGCAAAGATGCCTCTCCACTAAACCAAAACTGACATAAATTGATTTTTAAAAGTTGATAATGGCCCTGATTGAGGCTGCAAATCCAAGCCTGGAAACAAAACCTTCACAAATTCTAGAAAATTTCTTCAATCAATGAATTTGTCTGGAAATTGCTTAACCTTGTTTTCTTTCTTCTGACTGTGTGTAAGCAGGCTTTGCTGGGCATTTTTATTGCAATAAAACTCACTTTACATGTCGTCTTCGCTTTGTTTTTGTTTTTTTTCTTTTTTTACAAGCAAATAATTTGTTTTTTATCCACAATGTAAAATATGAAGATTCTTTGTACAGTTTTGTATTATTTACTGTTCTTTCAGCAAACGGCCATGTTTTGAGTCCATATGCTTCTTAACTATCAACTACTGAATTAGTTGATTATTTCAACAATCACAATTAATCCGACTAATCATTTCAGCCCTAGATTAATCACTAAAACATAATTTTGTTGTTAATGTTGGTGGGTTACCTGATCATTTCATACCTAAAATCATTAACTTATGTTATTTTTGACTTCATCTCCCATTCTGACGGAGAATCTACTAACAAATTGTAGTGGCAAGATTTGTTGGAGACAAAGTAAACCTTTTTGAGTTTGACGGATTCCCTCAACTGGATCAGAAGGAGCTTTGCTCCCATAGACTGCAAACGTTTTAAGGGGGTTTTCTTTTAGTGTTTTGTTCCTAAAAAATAGTCTAATCCAATTGCTCTCTGTAAAAATGGTGTGAGTTTATGTATTTGAAAACAGTGAAACCTGAAAATTGTTTACAGAAACTGAATCGAGCTTTTTATTTTTTGTCATATTTGTAATTTATTTAATCTTTGACATGCTCCTTTATGACTGGCCAAGATATATATATATATATATATATATATATATATATATATATATATATATATATAATACAGAGCTCTCACTTTACTTTTAATGTTGGTGAGGATTCCTAAAAAAATGTTTGCACAGTATTTATACACAACAATGTGATTAAAAAAAATTGTATCAGGAAAGCAATTACATGAAACTGCTAATAACGAACTGTGCCAGCATAAGCAAACAAAGCTGTAGCTTAAGGCCAGCAGGAGCCTGTCACAAAAAGCAAGGACATTTGTGTTGCATATATTTTTCTTTCAAAACAATTCTTCATGGCAATTTATCATATTGTTTAACCACCTGTTTATGCCTCCTTAGGTGGTGCCACATTTTTAAGTGAAAGTTTGAGTTGAACTCCACCCAAGAAAAGCTTGTCAAATCAGTTTGCAAATAACTCCCAACTCTAACAACTGTTGAATTAAAATTTAAATTATTAAAATGGATTGGATTTCCAGATTAATTTCTTCTTATGGTTTTATTCAACCTCAGGCCAACCCTAAATTTAAAGAAATAAATACAAGAGCAGGTTCAGTTTTGATTTTTGGAGTCACGCATCTTCTGCGACAGACTGGCGACCTGTCCAGGGTGACCCCGCCTCTCGCCCGGAACGTTAGCTGGAGATAGGCACCAGCAACCCTCCCGACCCCACTAAGGGACAAGGGTGCAAGAAAATGGATGGATGGATGGAGTCACGCATCTTCTTGTTAATAGACGATCTCTGTGCCGTACAAAGCCTTAATAGAAGCAACGCCAGCAGGCAGAGTATTCAAACTCGCGCTGGTGAGCGAGGGCAGCATTAAACGCAGCACAAACCTTTACCGAGCTTCATTAGCGCCTCTGACCGGGAAGCTAAAGCTTTTAGCGGGCTGTCAGGACTTGTCAGTCCGTAGCGAGTGGTTTGTTTGGAGTGGTAAAGCAGAGTGGAGAACCGGAAAGTGACAGCAAGCGTCTGCAGCCGAAATTGACAGGTAGGAATCATTCAAGAACAAGTCTAAAACTCAGAAAACCCTCTTCTTTTTTAACATATGAAACTAATGCTTTTCTGTTGAAAGCTAACACGGACAAATGACATCAGTGCGAGTTTTGATAACATGATAGCGACTGTTGGAGGCAGCAGGTGAAAGCTGCTGTCACCTGTGGGTCAGGTGAACCCCCACTGTTACACAACTAAAGCCAACTTTAACCTAATGAACTTATTATGGTTTCACCTAATTGTAAAGGTGCACAGGTGCCCAAGTATCCATGACAACACGAGTTGACCCGCAAACTGAGGCGCCTAAAGGTGAAATTAAGCAAAATTAAGCAATTCTTAGCTATAAAACGTCATCAAAAATAGCCCTCAGGTTGGAGGGAGTTTAATTGAGGTTACTTGCTTAAAAAAATAAAATAAATAAAAGCTGTAGTGTCTATTATACAGCAGTATAGAGTGACAAAGTTGTAGATCCAGTTTTATTAGATGCATTTTATCTTAAACGCATCATTTAACCTAAAATGATTAGAGGCCTAAATTTTTATTAAAGGTGTTAATTGTTTTGTTTATTTAATTGAAGTTGCATTGTAAAAGTGACATTGCTTTTTCATTAATGCTTTTGTTAAAAGGAAAAACACATTCATTCAAAACTTTTGTTTTTGTAAACATGTGAAATGTTAATTTTAAACTGTAAATGAATGAAATAAACAGATTATTTAAAAAAAACATAAATAAATCCACTTAATTTGTGTTTTGCTGCTTCTTTTTAAACCCATCTGGCTCTAAATACAAGCTGGGCAGAGAGATGCTAGAGTAGGGGATCTTTGGCCACTGTAACTAATAGAAAAGATTTTGCTATGTGATTTAAAAAATTTTTTTTCAATAGGTTTCAAAAATGGCCACATTTTTTTCTTCTTCTTCAAGGTTGGGTCACTAAATCCTGCCACTTCGGCATGCGTATGTCACAGATATAATTCAAGACGAGTCTAGAAAGATTGTCACCACAGTCGAGCGGACTCTTAGGGTTTTAATTCAGCAAATTCAATTTCTAACATCATGCCTGCCAGACATGTTGCTCCTTATCCACGTCTCTCTGCTCTTACCACAAATACATGTCCACTTCACCGCTCCCCTTATCTCCAGATCTGTAAGCAGTCTTTTATAGCTTTATTTTCAGTACTATGAAAGCCATTTGAGCATAACAATCTTTTTATTGGTGCAGTTTGTTTTTAAACGAGACCAAGCTGACCCACTATCTTTCAGGCCAGGTCTCTCTGCTCCAGGTGGTTAATGAAGTCGCTTTGGGATTTGTTTTCTCCGTGACGTTAATGTGGTCATTGGTGTTGAAAAAAGAACTCGTTTTCTTCTTGTTGGTTCAAAGTTGTGTCGCATGATGATAGCTGAAGTTAGGCTGTGTTCATCTCACGTAGTGACTGTGATGTGGTTAAAGAGGCAGCGCTGCTTCTACCGTCTGGCCTGCTGCAGTGGTTCGCCTTTGTGATGTGGTCGGAAGTAAACCTGGAGTAAATGGTGTGAAAAACGTTTAAGTCAAAGGAAAGGCAGCCAACATGTACAGTGCTTTGCAAAAGTATTTCAACTTTTGTGACATTGAAACGTCACAATACTTCTCATTGAAGTGAATACTGTCTTGCCAGACGTCGCCTGATGAAGTTGTAACAGAAGTTGCCCCAGCTACTCTTAAACCATCTTTTTGGCAACATGCTGGGTTCCCAGTAGGTATAAGTGACAAGAGAGTGAAAAATTGAAATATGAACAATATGTAGGCAGTGCTAGTTGTTCAGACACTAAAAGAAATAGAAACTATTGCCATAACAACTGATGGCTGGACGTCTAGGGGTACGTTGAGCCACACCACAATCCCAGCGCACCATATCAATAGCAAATGAGAAATGCTGTACTGCGGACCATGGATCATTGAAGCACTGCCTTAAGGTCCAACGAGATTAACATTGAATTTGTGGCAAAATCCAGAAGAAATTACTTTTTCCAGCATAGATTTAAAGTTTTCTTGAACATAATGGTAAAATCTTGTTCTCATGAACTCAATATTTTTATCTCGTCTTGTGAAGTTTAGTTGCGTGACATCCCGTTCTGATCTGCTTGCTTTTAAATGGGGGTGCTCGCACAAACCATACATCATTATTCAATTGACACGGCAAAGCCAGCTTAGACCTGATCCACAAAATACATGGAGGCAGCTAAAAGGTGCCTTAATTCTACAGAAGAGTTTTCAGAGTGTACATCCTTGAAATGTTATAAATTCATGCATCTAAAATTAAGGTCTTAAAAACATCTTAAATATATAGAAAAATGTAAGTTGGCCCTAAATATATTAATTACAAATCCTAAATTTTGTCATCGCAGAACTACTTAATCTAATTTATTATATGTTGGGGATTTTTCTCACTGGACTTCTCCGTTGTGCGAAAGTCTTGCAGTGCATCTTCATGGCGTTCTGTGACTCGAGGCGGTAGAAGCTACTGCTAACTAGCTGCTAATATACCCTTGCTAGCTAAATAGCCAGGTTTTTGCATCTGTCGTGGGTGAGAGGAAATTTATCAGCAGTTGGCTGCCTAGTAGCAAAGACGTTCGTTTTGATGTGGCGCAGCTAAAGCTCCTCAGTAAACGATCGCCGCCGCTGCTACTGGTCTCAAAGCAGTATTTGGTGCGACACAAACTCTGAAGTCGGAGGTTTAGCGGATTTTAAACATGGAGGTCAAGCACTACTGGTCTTACCATTCCTTAAATTACGTTCATAATGGTCTTGAAAGGTCTTAAATTTGAGTTATTGAAACCTGCAGAAACCCTGGTTTCTTGAAAGATGGTTTTTGCAAAATCATCCTTTGATGAAATTTGCAGGGTCTCTACTAGCTTTGTACATCTTAACATTATTATTATTATTTTTTTTTTTTTGCCATTTTGTGTTTAAAAGTAACTCAATTCAGTGTCAGACTGGATGGAAAGTTAAGTGTTGCCAACACTGGATTAAGTCTTTAGCACCTCATTGCTCTGCCATCGATCACTGCACATATTGTAGGAATATAAAATTTAAAATAATTTTTTTTTGCTCTAACCGTGGAGCGAATAATTCATCCCAACCAGCTAGCCTGGAGGTGGGGGTCACAGCTATTTTACTTTATCTCAAGGAGAGCCTAAGATAATTGGGCTGCGTGGAGGTAGATGTGAGTCATACCATTCAGGTATTACAGCTCGCACGTCTAGGTCAAAAAGAGGGGGCGGGTGGAAAAATTCTTTCAATATAAAGTACATTCGCAGTGCTGGACTGTAGCCGAGCCGGGCCGGGCAGAATCCGAGTCGATTCGCCGTCTGAAGTCAGAAGATGACTCTAATTTCATTATGAGCCGGATGTTTCTTTAATTACTGAACTTGTGGGACGAGGCTGACAGTCATGAGACGTAAATGCAATAGAACACATTTGGAGACAAAAAGTCAGTCATGCTGCTCCCCCTCAGGGCAGACGGGCAGTGGATCATTTTTATGGCTATAATAAAATATCCTTAAGGCGAGTGTTGAGAGTTTTAGAGAGCAAATACTGCTGGCTTTTTTCACACAAAGACTGATTAGATGAGTTTTGTTTGGTGGATTAGTATACCTACATGTGCTGATGTCTTGATAGTGAAACAGTTTTACTTAAACTTGCTCGTGCAGGATGTTGGCAAATAGACAGGGTTGCATTTCGTCAAGCTGCAATTCTGGTTGCGCACCCTGAGGCTCGCTGATTGTTGGGGTTCGAGCAACTTTCTCCCCAGGAAGATGAGGAGAACAAGAATTATCACTGATTACTTCATATTACTATCACTTGGTAAGCTGTAAACAGAGCACTAATGACTCCAGTGGTGTAATTATTATGATGGCTCCCTCCCCCCGAGGGGGAAGTGAAAGAGCCGGCAACGTCTCCTCAACATGTTCCAAAACATGCCGTGATTACGGCTGATTTGGAAGACGTTGAATGCGTTTGAGAGGAGACGCTCTGCTGGTAGTGGCTCAGCGTCCAACATGCGGTTAGCGGAGCTGGAGCCGTGCCAGATTTGTTCAGTGGGCAATTTCCCAACAGGAAGCGAATCTGGAGGGGTGTTGGGCCACCTTCCTGCACAAACACTTGATGACTCGGAGCAACACAAACGGTCTATGAGGCAACTCCAGGTCTGATACTGGAGCCGGAGGTTTTTCCAGAAGGCGGTGAAGGAGAACGGGGCAGTTTGATTATTCAGCAGCTTCTCTCAGATCAGAGCTGAACTAGAGGGCTTTAATTCAAATTCAAAATCCCAAAGAGAAATCTAATGTTGTTGTAACTCATTAATTCAAAAGAGTTATTGTAGATGGTGATGGCTGTGAGCATCAATAAACTAAAGGCAGATTGTATTATGTAACAAAAGCAAAGCTGCAAAACAGCACAACACATCTAAGTCAAATGATGGGGATTAAACAATGACACCTGAGCCCCTCCAGACTAGCAGCAGCAGTTGGCAAACACCTGGTGGAACTGTGAATCTGCTGAGCTCATCATACAAACCTCTCTGTTCAACTCTTCTAATGTTGCAAACGAGATAATGGAGCGTTGTTAGAAAGTGCTAAAGGTAGAGTGTTGGAAAAAGTAGGAGCATCTTAAAGAGACGGAGGTCCAATTTGAAAGTGTGAAATTGCCAAGTCAAATTTCTTTTACTTTACGTTTGATATATGAAGCGTTTTTATAATAATTTATAGCAATATTTGTCAGAAGTACTTACTACTCTGCCTTCGTGTAGCTTTAAACTTGAGTGGCATTCCTTACGTAAGTCACAAACTTTAGTATACAGCTTTTTAAAACACTTATTTTATCATTTACCATGACACATTTCAAAATTTATAAGCTATGATAAATTATTGTCACGGTTAATTCCAAGTAAGTAATGCTGAAAAAAATCCCATTGTCGGAATTGTTCATTTCAAACTTTTTCCCACTGTTTTATTGTTTATCATTTATTGCGATCAGTTTCTTATAAGAATTTTGATTTATTGTTGTTGCAATAAATTACATGTCATGTTAAAAAGAAAACACAAAATAATGCCACAAAATATCGTGATAAAATTGTAAGTCCATATCGCTCGGCTATAAAATAACTGTTGCCAATAAACCTAAGAAAGCGGCACATATTTACTCACTATGAAACATATGGAGTCTTTTAAAGAGGCCCATTGTGTGTGTGTGCGTGTGCATGTGTGTGTGCGTGTTATTTTTAGCCTGTCTCACTCTCTAAGTGGACAGGGTTTCCTGTGCCAGGGAAGGGATGAAGCGTCAACCTCCCTCTGACAGTTGCATAACTAAAATCCGAGACCCGCTGGCATCAATCGTTTTCGGTAGAACAATACGTTTTATGGGTTCGTCGATAAGTAATTGACAGCAAAGCAGCTGGTCATCACTTAAAAGCTCCCCTGCTGTAAAGTTTTGTATTTGTGTGATTGGTGCGTCCCGCTGTCCTCTTGCGGTCCTCGCTGGTCCATTTTGTCCCAAACAAAGGAGACAAAGGGTTCAATTGTCTAGCCTGTGGGGGGTGGAGGGGAAGAATAGCCTGGTGTTTCTCCTTGTTGTGGGCTTCTCCTCTGATACTGAGGGTTCCAGTCAGCTACATTGCTCGGTGCTGGTGGGTGGGCCGCGTCCTCGTGTGTCTGAGCGAGACCGATTTGTTTCATTCACTCTGTGCTTTCCTGCGCAGGGCCCCTCATGCATTCCGGACCCAGCCCCCAGACCTAAGTCGGAATAATGTCAAAGTCACTTCACAGGGCTGGGAGTTGCTTCCGGTCCCGCCGCTGCCGCAGCCTGTCATTCAGCCGGGCGGAACTTGATGTTCTCGGTCGTGTTTTCAGGATTTGGTGTTCGTAATGACTCTCTCAAGATGTGAGGTTATTCAGGGTGGTGTATTGGTCTCACTCTTACACTTGTATTTTTCCACACAGAATATAAAAATACAGTTGTTTGCTATTTGCATCATTTTTATAATAAATATAGTTGTAGTAGTTTTGGGATTAAATCAGAGCTTCCAAAACTTTTCCATGCCATGATAGCTTCTGGTCGGTTATTCACTTTGCAAACCAACAGACAACGCTACAAACATATGTAAAGAAACTTCAACTATTAGAATGATTTTTCTTGCTTTTATTCTCTCTTCTCAATAATTATTACATTTGTTTAGCATAAGTGCTTCCTCATGTCTGTTGACTTTAATTATCCCTGCTATATATATATATATATAACATTTCAAGAAATAATTTTAATATAGTTTAGAATAATGATTGAAAAATAGATCACATTTTATGATTTAAAAAATGGTGACCAATGAATAACTGGGTCATTGATGAGATATTTAAGAACAATCAACTACAAAACTTTAGGCAATTGAGAACAGTCATTAAACATAAAGAAGGAAAGAAAGAAAAGGGATGTTGTTTATGTTTAAGTATTATTACATTATCTAAATAATATAAAAATTTGAATGGACATTTTTTGAACAACAAAAAAACACAAGCTGATTCTAAAATGGTGTAAGGTTTGTCCAAATGCCCCAAAATAATAGTGAAGTTCAAGTGACCCTTTAGCTCCACGCCGAGTCAGAAACCAGCAGGAGAAACTCATTTTCTGTTCTTTTGTTTTTTTTTGTTTTTGTTTTTTTTCCCCCCCAAGGCAATTCTAACAATTAAAAACTCCTGGATTTCTGTTCGTCGATGGATTCAGAAGAAACGACGCGGCTGCCCACCGACCTTCAGGCACCATGAACACCAGTTCAGGTCGCCTCGGCGGACTGGGAGCTTCGTCTCGATACGGCCGACCTGCTGCCAGTCAGAGCAGATGCTGAAAGAACACAAGATTTCTGAGGCTCAAATATTCCAGGTATGAAGCTCAAGTGCATGTGTACACATTAAAATATGATCATGTATTCAACCAACCAGACGGCTATCTGCAGCTGTGATTGTTCAGTGGAGTCAGGTGTGACTGCATGCTGCGTTTATGTCACACGGTACGGAGACAGGCTCTTGTCTTTGTGTATGTGAAACGTGATGTCTTGCCTTCTGTTTGCTGTCCACTGTGTGTGTGTGTGTGTGTGTGTGCGTGCGAAAAAAGAAAGCTAATGTATAATCAGGGAAGGCGAGAAGGGCATAATGTGACTGTAGAAACTATAGTGACCGAAACACTCAATATGAATTGAGAACTGCATGAATCTTACTGTTAGAATTTTTTATCTTGGAATCAGTGGAAAATAATTGGGGCTGAATCTTACGATTGTTTTAGTAATTAATTAATCTGTCGACTTTCTGACAATCAAATTTAGAAAACACATTCCACAGATTTTTCATTTCATCACTTTATCCTTTTTTTCACTCCCCCTCCAAACCACGTAATTCATTTTGGTTTTCTTTTCTTTCTTTCTTTTTTAATAAGAAAATCAAAATATTTTGCCTAGAATGCAATAACCGGGGGAAGTTAAAACTGTGCCAACTGGAGAGTTTTGGGTAAACCATATTTCCAGACAAAGGTGCTTTTATCTTGAATGCAAAATGTATGTGCATTTTTGTGCGGTTTTGGCTGAATTGCTGCTCTGAGGGATTTTTATTTTCTCAGCAAAATGACCCATTTTCAGTGAACACTCCAGTTAACGATTGATTGATTAATCAGTTAGTTGGCAATTATTTCAAGAATCTAGGAATCCCTTTTTTTTAAAGATATTTTTTTAGGGCATACAAAGAAAAGCATAGACATCAGACCAATAATCAATTAATGATGATTAATCTGCTTAATTGTTTCAGCCTTAAAAATAATTGATGTTTATTACTTTTAATTTAATCCATTTTATGGTGGAGTTTAAGGCAATTGGAGTCCATCCAATTGAACAATGTATTACTGGGATGGACAGCATTAATCCATGGCGCTTGAATTTTATTGGCCTTCTAAGTATTGTGCCAAAGTGACATTTATTCTGTATGCAGCGCTACAAAAAAAATAAAAAATGATGGTTAATCCCAGCTGCAACACACTGGGGAAGCTGTCTAACTTCTACTAAAGTATGACACTGCTGTATGAGCGCATGACTTATCTCATTATTACTGCTGGGCTCGAAACAGGACTGCATGTTGCTAGCAGTTAGCACTGCTGACACCCACAGTCCAAACAGGTTTAATTGGCGGCTATAAATCTGCCTCGGTTATGTGTGCAGTGGCTTGTAAAGGTGCTCATAGACAGACCAGCACAAAGTAGCACATAGTTGTAAATACGGCTGAAAAGATTAATCATTAAAAAAAGATTAATACATCGTAATGAATCAATTATTGTAGTAAATGTCAACTAATTTATTCGTTAACTGGATATAGACTCAAAAAACAGCAATTTTCTGAAAGGGAAAAAAAAAATCCACACCCAGAAGGGTTAAGCCAAACCTGTACAAAAGTATATACATTTTAGATAGAAAAAAGATTAAAAGAAAACATTCTCTGTAAATGTTTTACTCAGAACTTGAGGTTTAGCTTCATTCAAAACTCTGTAAGAAGAAGAAAAAAAAATCTCAGATTAAACACCTGTTGATAAGTCCAAGCAGAAAAACTTTCCACGTGTTGGTAGAAGTTTGTTTTTCGGCTGCAGATTCAGCCTTTGCAACAAATGATCAAGCGTACACTAAAGGAATGCCATGTTATTTCATTTTAGGCAACAAGATATTTATTTTCTTATTTTAAAATAAATTGTATTGTTTAGTTGCATCTTTTAATGCATTTCTAATGTTGTATAAAACAGGCTCAAATGAAAAATCTGCAGCACGCTTATCCAATTAATTGATAAATTGTCAAACAATCGATGACTAGAACAACTGCTAGTTGCAGCCCTGGTGAAGTGAAATGATTCGGACAGCAGATTGAAAGTTGCAGGATTGTTGAGTGAACGGAAGCCGGAGCTCAGGCGGATCTCCCAGAATAGCAGCGGTGATCAGTGAGCGTGCTTTTTGTGGCCTCAGGCGCCCAGACAGAGGAGAACGCCGGGGAGAGCCGGCCTCTCAGCGGGCGAGAGAGAGTGGGAGAGAGAGAACATAGTGTTATTTTAACCATGAGCTTCACACCATAACCCCGCTTTCCTCCCTCTGCCAACCCACTGCCAGGGTTTCCAACAAACCTGCCGTCTGTCCTTCTCCTTTCATTTTCGCTGATGGATTTTCTGTTTTTTTTTTTCTTTTTGTTTTTGTCGTTATCCCGTCATTTTTCTGGTTCTCCCAGCAGATAGACAGGCATTGTGTTTGAGTCGCCCCCTGCGGTGCAGTGAGCTGTGTGTTGGCTTCCGGTGCATTGTGTGCTAGCTGCGCCGTTAAATGCATCGAATTTCCTCATTGAGTCTCCCTGTAATAGATCACCTTGTGACATCGGCATTCTAGAGCCCCCTGGCTGAAGGAGGGAACGATTCCATGGATTTCATTTCAACACTGTGTCTCTGTGTAAAAATAAGCCACAAAATAAGGTAATGTCTGGGACGCACACTGAGTATATGTTGTCGAAATAACTGAGATTCGATAAATCTCCCCCGTAATTGAAAGAACTAACGGTAAGATTATATTTCAGTGCTGTTAATGAGTAGATATTTATATGTTATGTATGTAAATCCTGAGTAAAAACGAACAGGAGATTGTAAAACCGCATGAAAGGGGAACTTCAAGTGAGTCTCCATAGCAACCGGGTATTGAGAAAGTTGGCGTTTCCTGACTGTTGTAAGCAGAGTGTTTGGGGAAGTGTCTGTGCTTTAAAGCTGCTGTGTGTAACTTTTATAAAAATGTATTTATTTATTTTTTTACATACTTATTGAAACTGTCATGATGGCATGGCGCTTTCACGAGGTTGATTGACAGCCGTAAGACCCTCCTCCTGGCTCTGATAGGCTGTTTTTGACCATGAGCGGTGCATTTCTTCAGACAGCAACAGCAAGAAAACATTTTTTTGAATAAAAGTTGCATGCTGCAGCTTTAAGAGAAAACATTCTGTAAAGAAACAGTTTTTTATATTTTAGTTATCCTTTTATAGGATATTCCAGGATGTACCACAGCCCTTCAGAATAAAGGCAGAAGGAACAAGATTTTACTCCCGTAAAGACAAAAATGACTAAATAGAAATAGAACAGAAATGACCTTTATTTTCCTGATATGTAGGTTTATGCAAAAATGTTCCAAAAATGTATGAAAAATAAGATGAACAAAACCAACAGTAGTAATAATAATATACTGTAAGATTATAATGCAACATTTCCAAATGCAGCCCTTTGCGTTTGCAGTATTGCACAATTTAATACCGCCATTTTGTTTCCAACACTGTGTTCAGCATCTCTACTACATGCAGTTGGCGCCTCAGGACGTAACCTGTATTATTGCTTTTATCTCATCTTCACTCTCTTGGACCGGAAGAGCAGTTTACACATTGACTACACAGACACACACTCACACACACAGAGAAGAGAGTGATGACGCAATTATTTTGGCGGGTCGGCACACACTGACAGCAAGCTGACTGCCTTGTGTTCACTTCATGCAGCTCCAGTAAAACAGAAACTCTAATAATTTTTGGGATAAGAAAGTGTTAAGAGGTTAAAATTGCACATATGCTTAGAGATTCTAGCTACTGGATTAAAAAAAAATAATTATTGGAAAATTGTTTGAAATGGCACACTGCCGTTGGTCCTCAAAGGGCCTTTTCTGAAAATAGACTTGACATCAGTGCAAGATAAGATGATTATTAACACCTAACTTGTTTTTCTTTTGGGAAATTATCTGCAGTTCTTTCCCTCTCAGCTAAATTTCTTAAGTTCTACAAAAAATAGTTTTATGAGTTTCTAATTTGTCTTCAATAGTGTCCTTTGAAATGAACTATTTTTGTTCTCTTCTTCCTGTTTTTCTTATAGTTTTTTTCAGTTTGTTTCATAAATAACACATTTCAGATGCATGATTGCGTCTGGAATGCAATCATGCATTTCAGATGCAAATGTAAATGATTTTATTTACACCTGCTTTTGAAGGCTTCAAATTGTCCTTCTCCTTCGTGCTCTTAGACTGCCCCCGTGTGGCTGGAAAAAGTAATTAAACCAGGAAAGGAAGCATTATTTCAGTTAAATTCATTTGTATGAAGTTTGCATGTTCATCAAGATGGTGCTACTTTATATCATGAGCTTATTTTATCTTCCAACAAGCTCTCGTTTTCCATCCCAGCTGCCAGATGGACTGCTTTGGCCTAAGCTGCAGCTAAAGTCATCATACTCTTCAAACAAAGGCTTTTCAGACACCAAAAAACAAGTTGTGCATTATTGTGAAGTGAAATAAAAATGGCTTTCAAAGTTTGTTGCACAAACATTTCTGAAATGGGTGGCATGCCCTGCCAGCATGCCTAGGTGGGCCCCATATGGGGGAAAGGAGAGCAGACATATGGGTCTCATATGGGTTTGTCCGCAGGTTCCACGGTGGCCCCACATGGGTTTGCCCATGTAGGGCCACAGCCTACATGGGCCCTACATGGGCAAACCCATGTGGGCCCACCACCATGGAACCCGCGGACAAACCCATATGGGACCCATCTGGTCTGCCCTCCTTTCCCCCATATGGGGCCCACCTAGGCATGCTGGCAGGGATGCATTTTAATTCCATCCAATTAAGTTGATGCAGTACAAAGTTACCATTACAGGTGTATGTTTATTTATTTATTTTTTTAAGAATGTCTTCACAATTTTTGCACATTTACAATAGAAAATTCTGTTTTTTTTCTTTGAAATTTTTTTAAACCAAACTAATCCATTGAAGCTCCAGCTGTATGTTTTTGGTCATCTACCTTTCACCAGGTGATCTTCCTGTGTTGCCCTGTATTTATTTCCATTCATTTTTGCAAGCGCTCTGGTCAGCTCGCATGTTGCTTCTCCACAAAGCATTTTTATAGAGGCTGAAACTTTCATATTGGGTCAATAGCTGCATTTCCATTCACCATAAAATTGCGCAAATTTGAATTCAAGAGTGCTGTGTTTTCATTCTCCTAATGGGAATGCATTAATTAAAAAAATTATAATAATAAGGGATGTTTTTTGATAAAAGGTTTTTGCGTTATGATGAGGGAGATTTTAGGTTGTCTCAAAATTATTTTTGCAAAACTGCAACGGAAGTGCTTTTTTTCGAATCACAAGTCACTTGATTGATAGCCGCATGTTACTCCTGGCGGAAACGTCAAAGACGACGACAGAAATTGGTAGGAGGATCTTGACTCCTCATATTTTTTTTTAGCAAATTATTCACATGTGATTTTTATTGCGTTTCTTATTTAATGGAAACACGGCAATTGTGAAAGTTTTTTTTTTTCCAACATTAGCGGAATATCGACAAAGTTTTGCTCACATTTGTAATGTAAGCGCAGCTACTTCCCAGGAAGAGTTTTTCAATCATCTTCCCCGCTATGGTCAGACTCTGACTTTGCGTTTCTTAAACAAAATGTTCTGGACCAATTTTCTGACTGTTTGCCTTATCTCATTTTTTTAAACTAGTATCCCTGTACTAATAACAAAGCATATATTTTTATTTTCATATAACATGTTTATTACATTACATGGTGCACAAACTGAAGGCCGGACTTGTGTCATGACCTGGTTTCCAGACAGCAGGGTCAGGTGTCTGGTGTGTGCTGAAGGAAAGGGCGTAGAAACGAGTCTGTCATTGGGGGGGACGCATATCGGAAACCTGACAGATCAGTAAATAGCTTGAGCAGAAATATCAAACAATTATGCCATCAACACATTAATGCGTTACTCTAATCTGACCCTTGTTTCAGTAACAAGTATTCTAACATGTTACTATTTACAATCCAATAATCAGATTAAAGTTGTGCATAGTATAATGACCGTCATTCCAGGATGAACACTCACTTTAGCATTTGCCTCACAACTAGCAAGATAAATACTCTGGTAGCACAGACAGGCTAACAGATTCTGATATATTTTATTGGTCAAAATGCATTGATATAAATTGACTGGTTCTCCCTCTTTCTAAAACCAAAGTAGAAAACGTCTCATAAAATGGGACTTGGCAGTTTTAAACTTGATACAGCAGTTTGACCAACAAAAATAAAATCTAAAAAACACGTTTTGTTCTTCTTGAACAACTCTCTACATCAGTCCAACAGTTTATCTACAAAATAAATAAAAATGATACTTTTCACGTCTAACAGACACCTTGGCTCCTCACTGTTAACTCAGTCTCACTTTCCAGTTCTGCATTCAGTAACTTACCAAACATGGGCCATAAAAAACACTGAAGCAAAAAGCCTAAATGTTTTTTTTCTACTGTCATTTTCAGCCGCAAACATTTAACTAAAATATCTACGGATATGTGTGTCTGTCTCTGCCTCCCTCTGACTCTCTGCAGCCTGATGTTCCTGCACGGATTCATGTATTTACAACAGACACTACAGTAATGTACAGTGTGAACTAAATATAAAAAGTATGTTTTTATCACACAGAATGAGAATTTAAACAACTTAATTTTCAGATGTATACATTATTATACATCTCAACTCTATTTACTGTGTAGCAAAAATTGTCACTAATTTATTTTTAAACTTCTTCTCAAGCACTTTTCTTATTGTCTCCTGACCATTACCCTTATAGTGTGGAAATAATGAAAGAAATATTGAAACGTTGAAAGAAATCAACCTGACATCAGTCTGCACCTGTTCTCCTTTCTGATTTTATTGACATTAATATAATTTTTATATCTTCACACTCCACCTGGCTCTCCTATGTCTTCCCTGACCTGCTCCTCTCATAATAAAATAGTTTAGTTTATTTAAAAATTAAAAAGTTAAGACACATTTCAATAAACTCAATGAAGACCTCACCAGAGCTTCATCACCTTTCTTCAAGATCATTCTAGCACTGCTGTTCTCCTAAATATCTAAATAATAATATAATATAAATACATGTTAAGTGGTCGAGCATGATCAGGTGTTCAGTTTAAATAATCAAAAGGCTAATTTTGCTGCTGTTACAGTCTCATTCTAAATTAGCGGTTCTCAACGTGGGCGGTACCGCCCCCCAGGGGGCGCTGGCGGACATTTTTACTAAAGGGGGGCGCTGGGATGCCTTTGGGGGGCGTTTAGTCGAAGGTAAACTTTACACCTTAAATGCACAACAATGCCAGTTTAGACTTTGAGCAACTTGGTAAAACTTGTGTTGTGTGTATTGTGTAACATTAAACCATGCTTGGCTGCAACTGTATCGATGGCAGCTCTTCTTCTATTCAGTGTTTGTTAGCTTCTGTTAGCTTCTTGGCGCAGCTCCGTTCTCCTGCAACTGGTAGCTAAAATGACAATACCCTCACTGTGTATCCCTCTGAAAAATGAACCAATTTAAATAAAGAAATCCCTCCATGGGTGATACCACGATAGAGAGCGTTCATTTTATAGCGTTAACACGGTGCTGTAAGTGGTCCGGTATGAAACGGGGGTGATAGAACAACACAGCACTTTTAAATTTCAATAATCAGAATGCAGAAATTGTTTCCGTTGTTTTAAAAGGTTTATGTCAGTCTGCCTTTTCCCCATCGATACGCTTCCCGATCGCCCTGCACCTTAGGGGTTAAAAAAAAAAAAAAAGTCGCGCACATTGCGCAAAACTTTGAAACAGGAGAAGCGGGACATAAAACGGAGCGACGAACTAGATGTGAATTATGGCATAAAAACAGAGAATCCGACACTGAACAGTGGAAAAAAATCAACATATGATGTGAAACACATGACGATTAGTCGGCGCAGTAGGTGATGAGTGAAAATTATTCGTCTTATATTATTCGTCTTATAATGGATAAATGATAAATCTAGCAACAAGAAAGGAACTAAAGTGGACATAGCAATAAACCAAGAGAGGATAATAATACTCATTGTGACTAGACTAGCTAACTTTTAAACAAAGTTAGCAGTAAAATTTTGGACATGTGACTATTCCAGAATTAAAATGGCTTAACCAAAAATATTTAGTTCTATATATGAAAGTAAACTGACGAGATGTTATAAACGAGCGATATTCATGGCAACATTCCTGACAGACAGTTTACCTCATTCAAATGGAGCTTCTCTGACTCCGTCTGCTGCTGCCTTTACTCTGAGCCGTTCAGAGGGGGGATGGGGAGGGGGAGGAAGCGCTCTGCTGTATGCGCTGTTGTGCGCCTTCAGAATAAAAGCATGCGAGTGGAAGATTTTAAAATTCTTCGCAACTGCGGTGAAATTATTGGGGGGGACGAATGTGGTTCTCTCGCTGCCTACGCCTATGGCTGAAGGTGTAAAATGTGGAGTAGTTTATGGTTGTCGTCCCTCCAATGTCACTGCACGCACTCATCCAAAACCGCCGACTTTAACTTTGGATCACTTGCATGCATCCTCACAGTCTTTGTGTGTGCTGGTCACAAAAACACAGATTAAGAAACAGGGCTGTGACAGGGGGGCAGAGAGGGGTCCTTGTCCAGTTTAATTTCCCCTTTAATCCTGTGAATGTTCCTACACCCTGTATGGGTTTTTCTTAAACCCCACCTGTTTAGCCTGCGGGGTTCGGAGTGTGCAAGCGCCATGTGCGATCATGTGCCCCTTCCATGTTTCCTAGAAAGTCAACATGAGACTAGGATTAGATGGTGTGAATGTGTACTTGTCTCCTTCACCCTTTTACATACACACAAACACACACATTCTCTGACGTGTTGTCCTTTAGTTTCTGGCCCTCACCTCTGTCCACAGAGGATTTGCAAAGCGTGCCTGCACCTCCCTCATTTGGCTTATGTGGAAATCTTTCTGTGAAAGGAAATGAGAGAGGATTTGTGGTGGATAATAGTTTCTAAGTTGGTTTGATACACAGAGTATATGGGGAGTTATTAGCAGGTCTGACTCTGTGCCTACCACTGTCTGACCCCAACCCTGACCCCTGGCTGGCATTAAGTTAAAATCATCTCTGAAGGTCAGCCTAGTGGTTATGATGGAATTATTTTTAGAAAAAAATGTGTCCGAGCTTGCTGATGCCATATTTCTTTTTTTATGGTTTCAAACTTTTCACTAAACCTTAACCCCCCTTGATGTTGGATTCAACTTAATTCAGGCTTTATTAAAGACACAGAATGCTGCTCCATATGAGAAATGTAGAGAATAGAGATGCACCGATCTGAGGTTTTTAGGTGATCATTTCTGACAATCAATTAATCTGATCTAAAAACAAATAAAACTGGCACATTCTGCAGAAATTTCATTTAAGCCTGTTTTATACAATATTAGAAATACAGTGAAAGCTGACAAATAAACAAATAATTCCATTACTTTGGAAAAAAAGAATGTAAACATAGCCTAAATCGCAATAACACTGCTTTGCTTTTTCATTTGTAGCAAAGCACACATCAAGCTATTCTTCTATTCTGCTTAACTTAACATCAAAACGCTGTAGTGCTAACCTGTTTGTTTTTTGATTAACTGATTAATAATCGACAAAACTGTTAGAATTTTTTATTTTTTTTACTTCAATGCAATTATAGTTTTGCACGACTTTAGCTTAATTAATAGGTATGTTCTTTCTGCAATTTACTCCTTTTTGAGTCTGCATACTCTGTTTAACAATTCATGTGGCCAGTGATTCAATATATATATATATATATTTTATTAAAAGTTGAATTAGTTTTACCACTACTTAAAAAAAAAACAATGATCAGACATTGTAAACAGCCTGAAGCACCACATGTTACTGAGTAGCACTGTTGGCATACTTGACATTATCAAATGATTACTCTTTTCCCTCTCTTGCAAAAAAATAGAGAAATATTTCTGGTCAGGAAAAATATGACCAGTCCTGGCGTGGAAACCAACTGGCTGCTGACTGGCTACCACAGCAGATGGCCCGACCAAATAAAGTCGATATCAGCATGTTAGACTTGTGGTACCCTATAAATAGCAGAAACACGAAGACAGTTAACATTAATCATAAGAGGCTGTGAAAATGTTGAAACTGGAACTGTTGCCGTGACAGTCATACTATGTCTACACAGAAATTGCAGTACCTTTGTAGTGAACACCTCAGGTTCACATTTTTTTCCAGGGCTTAATTCAGGATTAGAATAGATCCTTTTTTGTTTGTCTGTCTGGTGACCTCAGCTTTAATGAGGATAACAATTTAATGTGGTGCGGTCTGAGGAGACGTTTATTGCACCTCGTAGCCAAGAGGAGACCTTGACTTAGGCAGGTCTCTTTTATTTTCCATCATATTTTTCCTTGTTTCAAATGTGTAACACAGTTAGTTTGTTGGAGTTGGTATACACTTCATTGTGACAGTCTGCTTTACATTACTCCCATAACTGGTATGTTGATCCCACAGTTCTGGTTCTGAGTCTCAACCAGATGTGAACACCTGTTCTCATCTGTCCTCACAGTTTAACAGAATCTTCCTGTAATAATTCCCAAATACTCCAGAAATATCTATGCATAACTTTTGCGGATGTGGCAGCAACTTCATATGAAACTCTTTAATGATTGCCTTTATACAGATGATTTAGAAAATATGGATTTAATTGATCCATATGGACCGATCCAGTACAGCTGGGAATGAAATCTGGGGATGAAGCGCTACCACTCGACAATCCACAATGACCCAAATCTTGCCTGACGCAGCTTCCTTAGTGGGATATAACGTCACTGCTATGTCAGTAGTTTCCCAGAAACACTGACCTCAGTACAACTGTAGCGCGCCTATGGTTCACATCGACTGCTTCGTAGGAACATGTTGCCATGTAACATCTGGGAATAGTTGTGGAACTGTGGGAGGGTGTTACTACCATGTCTATAAGAAGCCTTGCCTCTGTGTTGGTGCAATGCTTTAGAGCCTGAAGCCAGAGCAGATCATGCCGAAGCTTTGTCTGATCTCTGTGCAGAAACAGGTATGTAAGCATTTCCATCTTAAGTGATATTTAGCTTAATCTGTATGGCAACATATTTTGGCATAGTACTACATTTATTAAACTGATATCTGCAAGCATCCTATTGGATAATTACTGTTAGGCGATTGATTACTGTTCAGCGGGCAACAAGTTGTTTAACCCTAACGAGTGCAATGATTAACTTCTTATTTTTTAAACAACAAAGTCCCACGTTTGCGGAAATATGTTAGAGATGTTGGTCATTTGACGCTTCTTAAACCTCAGACGGAGAAAACATTTGATTGTCCAGCTGATTATTGAAAACCGGAAGGAAAGTCCGTAACAATCTGCAAACACTTAAACGTTTGACATCAAGTTGAAGAAAAACAACAGTTGAACTCCTGGCTGTGTTCAATAGTAAAAATAAGAGCATTTCCATGCACACAATGCACAGGAAACTGGAGGGCTTGGGACTGAACAGCTGTGTAGACACAAGAAAACCTCTAATCAGTGAGGGTAACTGGAGAAAAAGGCTAGAAATTGCAAGGCAACATAAAGATTTGACGCTGGAGCAATTATAGAAAGTCAGGTGGTCTGAATCCAGATTTACCTTCTTCCGGTATGAAGAGCACATCGGGGTAAAAAGTGTTGCAGATGAAGTGATGAACCCATCATGCCTAGTGTCTGCTGTACAAGCCAAGGTGGCCAGTCCTATGATCTGAGAGTCGTCTCAAGTCTAGACTTTGCACAGTGGTTGGATTCTACCATCATCAGGACAAGATCCTGGTGAAAAATTGGTGCCCATCTGCAGCGGTTGTCAGTCTAGAGACGCAGTACACCCTGTACAGGTTGCTGTTTCATCTCAGGGAAACACACAGAGAAATTACAATGTACACACACTCCCATTAAGCCATTAACTCATGTTTTTAGACTGTGGGAGGAAGCTGTACTACCCACTGAGAAGCCCTCCCTAAAACCCCGACACACTCGGATGGCTCATACAGAAAAAAACCAAGGCCGGGATTCAAAACCAATATCTTATTTTTGCAAGGCAATGGTGCCATCAACTCTTCTACCGTTGAGAAATTCTTATTCAACTTCCTGTTTTTCACTGAAATCTCACCACTTAAAGGTCTGAAAGTAGTGTTTCCCAACCCTGGTCTTCAAGGCACACTGCCCTGCATGTTTTAGGCGTTTCCTTGCTTCAGCACAGGTGATTTCAATTAGGAGGTCTTTACTGAACTGCAATCATCTGAATGAGGTGCATTAAAGCATGGAAATTTCTAAAACATGCAGGGCAGTGTGCCTTGAGCATCAGGGTTGGGAAACACTGCCTTAAAGGACCATGAGTGCCATGCCTGTGAAGTAGAAGGGGTTATTTTATTTTAGAATCTTACCTTTTGGGACTTTTTTTGAACAGCTCATTGATACTAAAAGTAGCTAAAGTGGATGCAAGTTGGCGTCCACACTGAGTCTTGCCAAATTAACTTCTTGGAGCTTAGTTGTTGGGGCATTCACTAATCAGAAAAAAATTTTGTTTTTCCTAAACGATCGTACATTCATGATTAGTCACCAGTCAATTTCTCCATGAGTCTTTAAGGGTCTTTAATTGCCAAGGTAGCTATGAGTTATATGAGTTATAGTTTGTGGCAAACCTTTTCTTTTTTTTTTTTTTACAGCAAAACAATAATTATTTGACAGGTTTAAATTTCAGTTTTCCTGTCATTGTTAGTTTTATCAAAAGCCGATCTACATTTTGTAGTTGAGGGATCTCAGAAGGACCATCTCTTCATAACGAGGATTTTGAAAACCTTTTTAAAGGGGCATTATGTACATATATTTTCTCATGAAAGCTAAATAGTCTTTTGTGTATTTCTATTTGATGCAAAATGTTATCTTACTCAACTTAATTTATAACCCTGATTGAATTTCCACCTTACAAAGTTCACATCAGCAGACAGCCCTCTGCCTCCCCCCAGCTTCTGGATAACAGCTTACTGCTGCCCCCGGAGCTTGAGGTCTACCCACTTACATCCATAAAGAGGCAGGAAGGACCCAGGACTCGGTGCTTCTGGGACTCTGAGCGGCCATTTATTGGTGGGGATTTGGACATCTTGTGATATTTGGGCTGGTAACGGTGTGTTATTACACCCACAGCCTGTCTGGTGGGCTTCTCGCAGTGCTTCATCATGGAGCGAGAGAAGGCGTTTACATGTTTTAACAGTCTTGCTTTCAGCCTCCCCTGGCAAAAGTTTGATCTGGTAGGGTCAAAGGTTGAGAGCTAGAGGAGGTCCCAGATTTAGTGTTTTTTTTTTCCAAGTGGTTTTCCAGGTTTCTGAAGCAGAATTTGAAAAACGTGATTTTAGAAATGATTACATTCATTTGATGGAGACAAATTTAGATTAGAAAAGCTTTTAATGGAAAAAAAATATATATACTTAATGTGCTGAGAGTTTGTGATCGAGGTCTCGAATGTCTAAACGTCTCACTGTCTTAATTGGGAAAATTTACTCAGAAGTCCACTCCACCTACACTCTTTTTGATAACACTTTATTTGAAGGGGTGTGCATCAGACTGACATGACACTGTCAAAAACATGACATAAAACCTGTCATGAACCTAAAGAAGTCTTTATGAATGTTTATGACGGTTGTCATGAAGTGTCATTTGGTAAATAATGACACTTTTAATTCAAAGTTGCTAAAAGTTGCATTAAGTCCATTAAAAGTGGCAACTTTGCATGATTTTGTAAATTATAATTTAATGTAGTTGGCACTTTTAATGGACTTTCAATGCAACTTTCAGAGCAACTTTGCATTAAAAGTGTCATTATTTACCGAATGACACTTCATGACAACTGTCATAAACATTCATAAAGACTTCTTTAGGTTCATGAAAGTTTTATGTCATGTTTATGACAGTGTCCT
The DNA here is from genome assembly GCF_904066995.2 of Poecilia reticulata. NCBI lineage: Eukaryota > Metazoa > Chordata > Actinopteri > Cyprinodontiformes > Poeciliidae > Poecilia > Poecilia reticulata. The sequence goes on from NC_088846.1 coordinate 6,553,849, forward strand.
GTCAGTCTTATGCACACCCCTTCAAATAAAATGTTACCCTTTTTTTTCCTGACGAAATTTTTTCTTGACTGCAGAATGATGACTTTTAAGTTACTTGGAAATATTTTTATAACCTTTCTGAAAATGATGGGAAGCAGCAATTCCTCTTATATGGTTGACATTGCATTCTCCAGAGCAACAAACTACAAATACTTCCGCTTTTCATAGAAGTATTTACACTGATGATTAATCAAGTGTGTCTGATTAAATACACACTTTAAGTGTGCATTTATGACTGCACCGTTTAAAAGTAAAAAAAAAGTAATCCTGTTTATAGGTGTGAATATCTATGTCTGACAGTAAATTTATTTTTCTGACGTCTAGCCTCAGAAGAGCAGATTCTGCTGTAACACTTAGTATATGAGGAAGAAGGGGAAAACTTGAGTATTGTTTAGTCTTGGAGGAGAGAAAAATTGAGGAAGAAGGGAAACAAACAAACATTGTTTGGAACAGGAATTGAGAAAGGATAAAGGAAAACTTGGGCTGAGAGGGGAAATATCCATGACTTGAAATTTTCACCTTTTATGTAGATCCCAATAATAGGTTCCAATAAACATTTTAAGAGAATTCTTACTTTTTAATTTAAGTCAATTTATGAAGGAATAAAGGAGATTGTCTTCTATTTTTATTATTTCACTAAAGCATTGCATAAGGTTGGAGCACACAGAGGAGTGTTTGCTTATTTCCTTTGCACCAACTCTGTAGATCTTCTCTCTCAATAAATTTACCTGTATACGCTAAGGGTTTTCCTTACTGCAGCAGTGCAACTCAATGACACATCTCTGTGAAGACCAGCAGACGGGGTTACACGTGCACATTGTTCTTTCATGCTGTTTTCTCCGCCATCCAGATGTCCGCTTAGTGAGGATCCAGATGGCCTGGATACCCTCTCTGTGTGTGTACTTGTGTGCACTCAAGTACACACACAAAGCCGCATGGCCATGTTTTTCTCCCTCTGAGGGAAGATTAACTCTCCTCATTAGGACCCCCTTTCCCACACACGTACACACACACTTGCATCTCTCTCTCCTCCCCTCCTGTCCTCTACCATGCCTCACCCTCATTGGCTCCCTCTGTGAGGACCACCGCCGACTGAACCACTGTGACCGCAGGACACCAGAGCGGGGAGGTGGCAGGGATTGGTTGATGTTGCCACAGTAATAGAGGAGGCGGCCACTCACCAAATCATTGAGCTAAAGCTGAAATGGAAAAAAAAAAAGTGGACTGGTGCAGAAAGCAGGTTAGAAGCTGGGGGAATGAACAGAGGAAAGGAGGGGAAAATAACAACAACAACAACAATGGTGAGGGATTAGCCATCGATTGTGCAATTAGTTGGTCCATTTAGGGCAAAGCTGTGTCAGAAATCCCCACCAGACCTCCGGTTGTCATCTTCAGAGCTCAGCTGCCAGATCAGAATCCTGTCATGCTCAGAGATGTACAAAGAAAACACAGGTGTGAGATTCTAAAAGCAGCTTTTGGAGGGAGATGGTCCCGGATCGTCGACGTGAGATTTGTGCAGTCGATGAGAGAAAGGCGGGAAGCTGACCGTGGCGATTGCCTGTGGCAGGGAATAATAGCGTGGCAGAGAGAGAGAGAGAGAGAGAGACAGTGGGAGTACCGCTGGATCTAAAGAGCATGCGTCAGCATGACGGCAGAATGCATTAGATGTGGAGAGAGACGGTGTCAGAAGAGCTGGGCACCGTAAAGACGTTTTGAAGGTCTGACTGGTCGGATGAGAGTAGAAATCCGCTGGACTCTATGCCACACCTTGACTGCATCGGGAAAAGCTGCAACAAAAAAGGACTTTTTCAATTCCTGAAGAGGAATTTCCTGTGAATTCTTAAAAGCTACAGAATGCAAAAAGGATTCGTTCTTGAGTGCCTTCTTGAATTCTGCAAGAAACTGACACTTTAGTCATCTTGCGTGGAACATTGCCACCATTTCCCAGAGGAACACATTCCTTCAGCAATCTGCACCTGCACTCTCCACTCTGCTGGGTCGGTCAGCGAAGGACACCCTGTTGCAAACGTCTGAAACTGAGGTTTTCATTGTCCAGCCCTTTTTTTTTTTTTTTTTTTCCACGACAAGCTCTGAGTCAGCCCAAATGTCAGAGGGAATCACGTTGGCATCGCAAGCGGCCGGGATTTAGCAGCGAGCGTAGTTCAGATAGAAGTCATACTGCGATTGTGCCAAACGATCTGGAATAATGCTGTGTACGCTGTGCTCTGCTTGTCCTTCCCAATGACAGCAGTGACAGCATGGATCTCGATGCAAGCCGACTGACTGGGCCGAATGCGTGGGTTGCTTGCTGACTGGAGCAGTTGCTATTTGAGGTCTTTGAGGACTCGCGGTCCCAGCGATGGGAGAGACGGCAGAGTACCAGAGGCTGCAGGAGACGGCAGAGTCAGACTACCAGAGCTTGCCCAGTGATGATGAAGAGGTAAACCTTTAAACGTCTGCCTCATCTGTGACGGTGACAAATAAAAATTCCAATAAGTTTTAAACATGTTTTTGGTGAAATTTGACCTGAAGTTATATAGAGTTGACTTTGTTGTTTTTGGAAATCCACCTCGGCAGCAGTGAGAACAGGCATTTGTGCTATTTTGGTGTTAGTTCATGATGAGGGAGTTTCATGTGATTCTAGCGTCTACACTTGGTTCCTTTTGTAAATGAGGTGTTTCTTTTTTTAGTAATCCAGTAGCATCACCCCTCCCTTCGTCACAGCTGACTAGGGCAGCCGTTGTTAGTGTAAACTCCTGGATCTTTTTCACGCTGCAATAATTGATTACAACTTGTAGATTCATGAGTAACAAATTGATGTTTTCATTACACTGGTTGTCATTGTCATCTTTAGTCCACTGGTGTGCACTCCACAACCCCACCCAGGGCTGGGCCCAGTGAGTACTGACCGCTGAGCTGTTGAAAGTGGGAGCATGAGCTCATTGATGATGTTCTGCAGAATGAACTTAGTGAAAAGGTGAAATAGTGACGTTTTATACCTTCCCACATATTCTGTAAATATGCTTTTGAAGTTTGTGCGTTTCTTGCGCTTCATGGAATATGAAGCTTTTTTTTTTCAAGGTGTATTTTCTTTCACATTGTTTAGTACAGGAGTCTCCGACTCATGTCCTGCAGATGCATTCACACCTGAATCAAATGGCCTCAGTACTTCGGTCATGCAGAGACATTTTAACAAGTCATTCAAGTGTGTTGAAGCTTTTAAAAGCTGGAGGATGTTGGCTCTTGAGGACTGGAGTTGGAGACCCTGGGCAGAATAGTTCTTCTGTTTGACCGACCATCCATCAGTCAGCCCATCGACTACATCGGTTTTTCATTCTTTCAGGTCCATGTTTTTGTTCATTCATCTGTAAAACCATAATTCCTTCCTTCCTTTCTTAAACTCTGACTAGACCATAGATGTATTTTATACATTTGTTGCTCACTGTTATATTTATAAAATGGACCAAAATGACCCAAGAACTCTGGGGAATTTGTGAGTGCGTGTTTTAAGGGTGGGCGATACAGACTTTAAAAGTTTCATCAAAGTATTTTGATGAAACTTTTAATGATGACAAAGTAATAAGAAGTATTACTACTTTTTAGGTAGCTGGCTGTGACTGCACTCACAGCTTAACAAAACACAAATGCTGCTCTTGAAAAACAAACTTATTGGTGATCTCATTGAACAAACACTGGAGAAAACGGTAAAACTAACAATCCCAGCAATACAAATAGATTTAGTTTTTTTTTTGTTTTTTTTTTAAAGAAATTGGAGCTTATTATGACAACGATAAATCAAAAATTCTCATAAGAAATTGATCACGATGAATGATAAACGACACATTTGTGTGTGGATGAATAAATGGCATCAGCAACTACTATAATTTGAGCTACAGTGTCGTTTAATTTTTTTTCTCATTGAATAGAATGATATTGATCCTATTGGTTTTCTATTAGTTTCCAAGCACACACTGCCCCTTTTTGACTACTCCTCTGCCTTTAACTCAATCCCCGCTCCGAACAAAGGAGCACAGAAACGGAGCTGAACATGTCGTTTTCTGGATGAGTGTAAATGAGCTGAATGTTCCCTGTGTGCCGAGGATCTGTGCTCCACTTCAGTGGACTTGAGCCGCTCTACGCTGCAGCTGTCCTCGTCGCTGTGGGCTCAATCGGATCGCCTTCTGCAGCTGCAGCAGCTACATGCTGAATAAAAGGGACTTGCATGCAGGCGTGGACCGGTATAAGATAGGAACGCTTTCATGTGGTCTCAGTATTTATACAAAAACGGTTTTAACAAGCCCAACATGGTGGAAATGCTTTAATTTAAAATGGGAAGGCAGCAATTATTCTGACTGGTCCTGAGATATGTTTAGTATGTTTATTTAATATCATTTTGAATTTTTACATGGAGATTTAAGCAAAATTAAACACAAGCTAGATTTTGTTGTTTTCAAGACGTATAATGTTTAATAAAATGTGTCTTTGCCATCTTACAAATCAAAGTACAACAATATATCAGTTAATGAGTCCAGCTATTTGCTATTTAATATGCACTGCACATTGCTTGGTCATTTCTAAACATTAACCTTAATAATTTTGCTACCTTATTTTATTTTAAGTAATGCAAAGAGTAAAAACTACTTTAACAAACTCACAAGTATGGGAAAATGTTGAGAAACTGGAAAGCTAAAGTTAATGTTTGTGGACTGAGGAAATTGGAGAGTTCACGCATACAGCAAAACATGCTGTGTATGCCAGTACGCAAATTTAATGAAAGATTCAAAAATAACAAAAAAAGCATCCTGCACATTTGCTCTTCAGCCTTTTTATAAACTGCTGAAGTCTCATACTCTAAAGTAACCTGCAGAAATATCTCAACATATTTTGTTTAAAATTCTTTCTCCTAGTGGTGGGCATTTATCATATCATTTAACATTTGTTGTTTCTTATAAGAACTTTGATTTATCATTGTCATGTTAAATTTCAGTTAGTGATGGTATGGTAAATAAAAAAACAGACATGACAGAATGATCAGAAATTATATTTTTTCCCATTTTCTCCTATTTGTTCCACAAGAACATCAATAAATATTAGTAAATTCAAAAATATGATTAAATGCAGTTATTGTGTACTGTTTTTTTAAGACAAATGCTGTCCCACACAGTCACAGACATGCAGTTATCTAAAAATTATTAATTACTTTTTATCGTTATTTTCACAAATGATCAAGTCCATATTGATATCCACCTTCTCATTTACGTTGTGTTGTCAGTTTAACCTGGTGGAAATTGTGCATGCTGGATTTGCCTATTGTAAATCGGAGCTCAGGGCTGAAGACGAAGCATTGTCCGATTCAGGTCAGCAGCCATTTTCTCAGTGAGTCTTTGATGTTTTTGTCAAGAACGGCTTAAAGCAAAACAAACAGGCGATTCCCCCAGATCGCAACCGTGTTTAAGCCAGGGAGATTTTAAGTCTCTGATGTGTTTTTAGGTACAGGAAGGAAGACGTATTTTTGAGTTTTTGCTTCGTGCTGCACAGTTTGCACCTCAGTCGTGACTCTTCTATGGCGTTTTGCACCAGCGCCCTCCTCCACCCTCTAAACCAGCTTTACTGGGATCAAACAAAGAATAGTTGAGGATTGGGGTGCATTTGCAGGATTAGGGGGACATCATTGGGAGGGTTGTTATTGTGGTTGGGATTTATGGTTATTACGTGTGGCCATCAAAACAATCTTTGGGTAGACATATATTCCATAGGGGCCTGTTCATATGCAGAGCTCCTATCCTTCCCAGAACTACCCAAACATCATGCCTCCTCGTGTTTTCGCGCTACGGACGACGAACCGTCGGGGGATGGCGAAGGGAAAGCCAGGCCTTGTCAGATGTGCGTACTATCTGTGAGGTCAGCAGTGACGCATATCAGTCTGTCTGTGCATGCAGTGAAATCCTGTGTGTGAGGGTGTGTAGTTGTTTTGCTTGCACGGTTGTAAGAGGGATTATTACTGCCATCACTCAGCTCTGGCAGCTTTTTGGCACCTGCGAACTAAACCACAAAACTCATTTTGCTGCCAAAAGATTCCAAGATAAACTCCAAGGTGGCTTAGCTCCCAACACCGTACGTCACGGTGGCTCCCTGGAAGTGCATGCCTTTTCATGCCTCAAACCAACTACAATGAGCATCACGTTACGGAGACGAGCTCAATGGGATTGCGTGTTGCAAAAAAGGTAGACTCCGTACAGCTCTTTTACTTTGGTAGAATCTTTTAGGGGAGAAGCTTCTACTTTTATGATCTACAGAGTTATAGTTTGAGATTTATAACATTAATTCACTTTTATTCAATCAATCAATCAAATTTTATTTGTATAGCACATTTCAGCAGCAAGGCATTTCAAAGTGCTTTACATAATTAAAATAAAAACAGAAATAATCAGTGAGAAAGAGAGAGATTAAAAAATCAAATAAAATAAAAAAATAAATAAATAAAAACAAAAAAACAAAAAACATATCATTAAAACGTCGAAAAGAAAGAAGAAGAAATTAAAAACATTAAAAAGATGGAAGACATCAAAACCGGCACTCTAACCCTAATTTAGCCATAAGCAACTCTATTGTGTTCAATTTGTACAACTGAGGGACTCCTGCTGCTGTTTGAGGGAGTATTACAGAGAGAAGGTAATAAAGGCCAGATGGAAGCAGCTGGACATGCATGCAGTGGTTCATACTTTTCAGATCTGGAGATCTACAATTTTGACAGTTCTTTTCATAATAGGTCAACCTTAGTCAGATTAAATGGGGAAATTTCAAGGTAAGAGATTTTATGTCTATTAGCTGGATTCAGAAACGTGTTTTGTTCTAAACTGTTCCATTGTGGCTCTGCTTGTATAGTTTACCTTCTCCTGTTGGAAAGCGAACCTCTCCTCTGGTCTCAAGTCTATCTCAACCTCTAACAGGTTTTCTTCCAGTGTCATCTGGTCTTTGGCTACTTTCGTCTTCCCAACTTCCTGGGTCGAACTGAAAACACACGTCCCCTAAGCACAACACATACATGTTTAGGGGTGAAGATGTCTTTTAAAGTGGAGTTCATTCACTACATGGGTCAAAAACTTCTGCCTTTTTTGACCAGAGCAACTTCTCCAACATTTGCTGTGTGTAAATGGTTGTACATGAATTATTTTAGGGGTATTAAAGGAAACTGGGGGTAAATAGATGTGCAACCCCATACTTTTTGGATTTGATTTCCTTCCACCTTAGATTTATTTCTGTCACATAAAATCTTAATGTAACACTTTTGAGGGATCTAGCTGTATTATGGCAAAGTGTGGAGAGCTTCAAACGGTTTAAATGCTTTTGAAAAACATTGTACCCCTTGGTTGATCTTTGTCCCACTTCAACCTTGTATTTACTCATAATGTTTCATTGGAATTGGCTTGTTGGTCTTATTGGAAGTCTTTGGTTGCTTATCTTTGCATCAGTCTGCTTTTTATAGTTAATGATGCACTTTTCCGTTTTTATTCTACCTTCCCTTATGCTGAAGAATGCAATTGTTTCTCAGTCACTAATCTTGGCACAGTGAAATCCTCAAGCTCTGTCTTTATGGAAACTTCTGCATTGTCCTTTGGGTTTTGAAATAATTTCCAAATTTTTTTGTGTTCTTACATCGTTTGTTTGCATTATCAAACTGATCCACGATACTGTCATATGAACAAACAAAAGTCACTTGACTAAACCCTCAAAACAGAAACGTTGGCAATAAATATCGGTTGCTGATATCTGCTCAGTTTTATTGATCAGACTGATGCTGATATGTTGAACTGTCTGGGACTGGCCGATACCGATGTCGATGCCGATACATCATCCATCTCTCGTTACGTCACGCTGGCAGAGACACTCCTTTGACTTTTCTGTCGTTCAATGTTGCTTTTATGAATGAGCTTGAGATTTCCTCTTTCTGTTGATTTTTACTGCTCAGCTGTTGAATGTGGTTTCTTATGTTCAACAGCTGTGGATTTATTGTACAGAGCATGTGAAAAACATAAACTGCATGCTGTCAGTTCAGTGGTGTAATGACTAACCAGCAGACCCTCAGAATACTGAATTATAAAGATTTCACCACCAGTTCTAGTCAGTGGTCTGCTGCCACCTTGTGGCATTTTGTTAGAGCTACTCTCACACCATACTGTAAAGCAGTGGTCCCCAACATTTTTATTATCGCGGACCGGTCAAGACTTGGAAAATTTTGCTGCAGCCCAGGGGGGGGGTTGGGGGGGGGGGGGTGTGACCCGTCAGATAAGGCTTCTGCATGTTGGTAGCCAATCAAAAAGCGCGGTGACGTAAGAACAGAGGGGAATCCCAAACAGCTGACATATCGCGCAACTGTGAGTCCGGTGGATATCGGAGATGATATGTGAAAATGTTTATTATTATAAGTAAAGGTAATTATTATATATGTTTATTCAGTTAAAAATGTTAACTGAAAAAACATAGTCGCCTCCAAATCATAGTGCAGCAGATAGAGCGGCTGCTCCCGTCGTCTTTTATCCACCGCCTTTTCTTTTTGTTATGTCTTTTATCTCTTAAAATGACTCCACAAACTATCACTATTGCTTCTACATCGTCATCCGTGTTTGGTCATTCTAAATTCCCGTATGACATGTTGGGGGTTTTACTGGATTATTCTCTGGATTATGTTCGTGACTGGAATCGGTTCGTGTGGTTTGTTGCTCCTGCCGTGTGGCTGGAGACACGAACCGATCGAACCTGTTGTACTTTTATCAGCTCTGTGGTCACAGAGGTTTGGAGAATCGGCCGACAATTCTTAAATCTTTCTGTCTAAACCAGACTTAAGGCTCACAACAAGCTCTACTCTTCTCCTCTCGACCACTGCCCAAACGCTCTCTGACTCTGGTCGCTATGGTAACGTTTACATATCCCTTCAAAATAAGATACAGATGCGCCACAAAAACTAACATTTTACTTTCGTGAAAATTTTAACTCACGTTAATGACTAACGGGAGCCCTGAGCTTGTTTCTCTGCAATGAGACGGTCCCATCTGGGAGTGATGGAGACAATAACACCCGAAGTGTTGCATATATCCACAGCCTGCTTAGTCTCTACGTGGCGAAGCAGTTTGATGCTTCATTGCCTCATTAGCAGCCGGTTGCTGCATGTTACGCAGAGCTGCTTGTAATGTGGGCCTCATCTACCGGTCCGGAATAAATCCATTCTCCTGTCTCTTCTCTGGGCCTTTTCCCCTTTCCGAAGACATCTGATCTGTTTCTTGCTCATTTGCTGCTTGTGGGCTCAGCGTTAGCGCGCAAGTAACCGAGAGAATCCGGTTAAAGGATTTTCAAAATAAAAGATCCTCCAGACTCAAATAATACATGAAACGGAAATATTTAATTATTTCTTGCGCGGCCCGGTACCAATTGGCCCACGGACCGGTACACGGACCGGGGGTTGGGGACCACTGCTGTAAAGTATAAAGTGCTTTGATTTGCTCAGTGAGGAGAAAGTTGGTTGGCAATTAGACTCCTATTGATTTCAAGCTGCAACTATTCAATAAAAGAGATGACAGTTATCTGTTTGATCGATCTGTGAGGATCGATGAAACTTCTTCAGGGTTTTAAGATTTGAAGTTGTCTTTCCTCTTAAGAACTTTAAGTCATAAAAGTGCAAGTTTCTTGATATAAATGGAAATGTAGAATTCTACATTTCCTAATCCAATGATTAGATACATCTTTTATCCGTAGCGTTATATGCTCAAAACACAGGCCATTGAACGTCTTTTTAACGAGGTGCTTATAGTTTTGATGCATTTAAAGAACAGGTAGCCAGTTGTATTTTTTACCATCTCATCTGATGGTAACCAAAGAAATCTTTTCATCCATCCTTTCTCACTTTTTATTTCTTTTGATTGCAGATGAACCTTTCCCCACCCAAAAAAAAAAAAACACTTCTCTGCTGGATTTTTTTTCTCCTGCAGTTGATGAATATTTCATAGGAAGAATACCTGAACACTCTTCAACCTTTTCTTCGACATGTTTCAGGTGACGAATCTGTTACAGGCCTCTCATCCAGATGTGGGTTTTTTAAGGAATGTGGCGTACTCTCTATCATCTGGTTCACGTTAAAGTCCGTTACATAACTGTTCCAAAGCAAACATTATGTCATTAAACTTCATGTCGTGAGGCTCACTAGGCTGTTCTTCCTTGATAAACAATTGCAACTGTGAAGTCTGAGTCACAAAAGTTGTTTGTTGATTTTAATAGTTTTGCTTTATTCTGTACAAAAACTACTAAATAACTTGTTTCTTTGGAAATGGACACTAAAAACCAAATAAACCAAAAGATACTTGGCACCAATTGAAGTAAGATGCCTGTTTTTGAGTTTCCTAGTTTACAGCACACATGAAAACAAAGTAAATGTTGGGTGAAATGCTGAAAAGTGTTTTTGGTTTTTTGGTACGGGGCTGTGTTTACATTCAGCTGAGTGGTGGAAGAGAGATAAGATTTTTGGGGGGATTATAGGCAGGAAATCAAAGGCAACACCAAATAAAGAAGAAAACATAACGGTTTGGCCGGAGCCTCTGGAGGGAGGAAGGGGAAGGATTTATGAAACGGAGGAGGAGAAGGGCGAGGAATTTCCTAAAATATAGCAAACGTCACCGAAGCAGAGCTGGGAAGTAGGCTGTGGGTCTTATGAGAAAATTTCTAGATCTGTTTTGATGTAAAGATTAATTATTAATTAGGCAATTAATCATTGAATGTATCAATATGCAACAAAACTGTCACTGAACATAGTGTGGAAACTAGTAAAACTTAAAATCTGGACAATGCAGTTTTTTTTTTTTTTAGCATAAAAAATTGGAATTTGTCCCAACATCAATAAATCTAAATTCTTATAAGAAATTTAGAATAATAAATGATAAACGACACAATAAATGCCCACCCCAATGATAGACAATTCTGTTACACTGGGTAATGGTGAAGCAGGGGGAAAACGATGCATACATGTTCAGATAGTTTACTGACAACAATTTGAAAAGTGTGGGGTGCATTTTCTTCCCACTCTCACCCCAATTCAGAACTTTAGAGAAACATCTTTCCATTCATTCACTTATAGCTACATAGCTTTACTTGTTTTTCACATCTATAAACTGAAATTTCTGCTTTCTTCTAAAAAAAAAAGTCATTTTCAGCTTCTAACAATCTTCTTCCAGGATTTTGCCTTTATTTGACTCTAAGACGAGAATCCCCACAGCATGATTCTGTCACCACCATGTTTCACTGTAAGTATGGTGTATTCAGGGTGGTGATCGATGCTTTTTTTTCGCATTGAAACAATTTTTCTCATTTTAAGATGTTTTTTGATATGATAGCGTCTTTATTCTGCTAAATTTATGACTATATTTTTATAATTAACCAAAAGTTCTTGAAGCCTGGTCCTGGTACTCAATCATACAATTCACAGAGGGATGGTTGAAATAAAAGCCAACTTGTGAAATTATTTTCTGTTTGTAACGTACATCTTTAGAAAAGCTTCAGCCTTAATTCTAACCTCGTCGATGGTTTTCTTGATGCCATTTGCTCTCTAACAAACCTCTGTAGTCGCTAATTATCTGATTTCTGAAGATAACTGGTAACATTGGATTTTTTTTTCATGGTTTCAGAGTTGGAGGGGGCTGAATGAAAATGCAAAAGTGTCTTCTCGTTAAATCATTAACATCGCCACAAAATTCTGCTTGTAAGGCGACAAAACCTGGAAAGGTTCAAGGATTATGGATACTTATGCGAAGCACCATGCCTGTGCATTCTCCCTGTGTGTGTGTATCCTTTTGTGTTTGGGGCTGTTGCATCACAGGAAGCCGGCCCCCCTATCCCTTTTCCCCCAACCCTGTGGTTGAATGTGACCCCTTGGCCCTGGATCAAATGCTGCGCTGAGCCGAACACCATGAAGCCTCTGTCCTCTGCACCACGCACAGCCCTGTCCTGTTCTGCTTCACTCCGCTCTGCACTGACCAACTCCATGCTTGCAGGACGTCGTGAGGCGGGAGGGGTGCGGGGGACAGTGGGGCGGAGAGTAGAGTTTCAGAAAGAAGGTGGGAAAAGAACTTGCAAACACGTGCAGTTTCACTAGAGGCGAAACACATTTTGGGAAATTTAAGCGGCTCTCCTCCCTGGAACGCCTGCGCTGCTTCTCCAATTGCAGAGGAGTAGAATCGGGGAGAAGTTGTTTCTATTTTTAGTTCCACGCGCGTCGGCGGGACGGAAAAGCAAACAGACGGGTTGTTGCATATGCAAAGCTGAGAGTCGGGGAGGGGATGGAGGAAGGACCGGAGGAAGGAGGCGTGTCTTATTTGTGAAGTTCTGCAAGTTTAAATAACTGGCTCATTGCTGTCTGCACACGCAGGACGAGGCTGACCCATCCTCATATAATCAGACTTTTTTTTTTATCTTTCTGTTTTGTATGCGTGAGTGCTGCATTTAAGCGCCTTCTTGACCCTGCGATGAGGCTGTAGAGGCTTTACGTGGGAACTTGTCCTGCCATGGAAGTTTTGCTTCCCGCTCACTGGATGAAAGCTTCAGGTTCACATCCAAAGACTGTCGGCACATCTTCTGTCACTCCAAACCTTTATTAACAGCCTAAAGGGCAGCTATTTGAATCAACTCGCACTTTAATTTTTCACTCTGATCCAGAAGAAGCAGTTCGGCAATGCGGCGCATCGACAAGCTGAAAAAAGCCTTCCCCTTCGTGGCACGCTTCCATCTGTACCGTGTAAGTGTCCGCCGCGGTTGTAGCTACGGAGCTGGGTCATGTGGTGGAGCCGCGAACCATGAATCATGGTTGTGGTATGGTGAAGTCAGGAAGATGTGAAAGGGGCTCTCCTCTGGGAGACTTGTTGTTGTTGCAGCAGCAGCAGGATGTTACAGCAGAACCTAGTCTGGGCCAAGAGATTTCTGTGCGTGTGCGTGTGTCTTACTTCACCACCACTATGAGGAATGAGTTGAGCCAGAAATCATGTTGCTTTGCTACTTCCAAATTCCCACATTCCTCTTTCTCATCCTTCCTTCATACTTCCTTTTTGGTCCTAAGCATTGCCTTTTGTAGTGTTTGCAAAAGGGTCTTGGACAAAAATGTCCTTCTCTCCAACAGTTCTCACCATCTCTTGATGCTTTTTAGAGGTAGAAAAACAAAGCTATTAAAGTACCCTCAGTCCTGGACTTCTGACCAGAGTTTGGTTTCTCAGGGTCCTGCTAAAAGTCACGGCTTCGGGTCGGAACATTGCAATCTTGCTGTGATACACTCGTATACCAAAACATTTTATTTTTCTTTGGAAAATGATAAACACCTAAAGATTATTCCTTTGTTTTATTTAAATTGAACACAACCTCGAACAAAAAAGAACAGCTCAATTTTCTCTTTCTTCTCAAAGGAAAAATGCTATTTATTTTAATTCTGACTTAACTCTAAATAATTATAAGCTCTTTCGTGGATGTACACCATCTTCATAGTGTGCAATTAGAGATTTTTCCCAAATACTGACTAGATTTTTTAAGATAAAGTCCAACACTTCATTTGGTACTATAATAAATATAAACATTACTTGGTCTATATCAGTAAAGATGGAAACATGTTGTTGACGATGTTTCGGTTTAGCTTCTCAACTCTCTGTCCATTTCATTTTTTTTCATAAAATTGAAACACCTGAAAATTTACTGGATGCTTCTTCATCCAGCAAGAACATACACACTGAAGTGTTGCTGGTAGAAACCAGTTACCAATTGAGGTATGTAACTAATATAAATGTTAACATGTTCACTAACAATTACTCAGTTTTGTAATTTAGTAATTTGGCTTTCAACATAGTTCATCATGGTTCTTATGAATTGTGCATGGACAGAACTTACAGCTTCCTAAACTGAGAGCTTTACTTAAACTCAATACAATTTCAGCTGTGCTCTGTTCCGATAGCTACGCATAGCTAAGCAGGTCACTTGATAAAGAAAGACCAGGAGCTGCAGCAGCTAATACTGTCTCTCTCACAGCGAATGTCATTCAGAGTAGAAAAAGACTTTATTTGGGTAAGACAAAAATTATTTGATCAACAAAATAAAGTGACTTGCAAAACTTAGATTATAGCTTTACAAGCCATAAATGCAAATAGTTAGCTCCAATTTTTGAATATATGCAGCACAGAATTTGGTTATTGTTTACTGGAGGTGCAGCTGACCATAAAATCCATGACGGATCACATGGAAATTCAAATACTAATCGGCACCAATTTTTAAAATTTTGGATCATTGACGATCGATTGACCGATCTTCTCTACCTCCACAAAAGTTTGTATATCAGACGCTTTTCCCCACACACACTGTTAAGATGCGCGTTTAACAGTAGTCACCCCCTGTTGCCAACTTAATAACTTTGTTACTATATTTAGCAACATTTCAGACCCCTCTAGCAACTTTTGAGGTTTTGAGTTGTTGGAATTGGCAGGTCAGGCTTTTTAAAGATTGGTGATTGGCCAAAGAACTCCAACCAGTGCACCCCCCACCCCCTTGAGCTGTATCCTGGTCTTATCCAAGGTATTGACATTGGTTAATATGTATTTATTTACCTAATTAATTGATGTAGAAATAACCATCTGACACGGAAATGCTTTTGCACCTTTAATTTGCCCCCTCATTCCTCACATATGACACCGTCATGAAGTCGAGGCCCAGGAGGAAGCCAGTCTGCGTCTTTGGCACCGTCCAGAGAAATAACACCCACATGTCGACTGCCAGGGAAGCTGCACTGCAGAGGTGTACTCGGATCAGCCGTATCAGTGGAACTACTGACGGTGGTGTTCCTTACCAAAGCAATGCTGTCCTTAAAATGTAGCGGGGTCAGCCAGGGGTTTGTCCAAGCACCGTCTGGCTGCAGATGGATTCAGATGACTGGAGCTTTAGTCAGTCCTGGAGCTTTCAAAAAGATGTTATCTAACCAACTTTTATGAGTGTACAAGAATATGTATAGGTATGCAAACTAAAAAGTCAGAAATTCCTTTATCTAAAATTGAGGCATTAAAATACCTTTTATGAAAATAATTTTTATGGGACAAATATTTTCATTGCGTTCTGTAACTCAAAGTTGTTGAAACTTCCGCTAACTAGCTGCTACTGCAACCTTAGCTTACCTAGCTAGCGTTTTGGTGTCATATCATGGGTAAGGAAAGTAGGAATGTATCACAAGTTGGTTAGACAATGTCTGTTGCTAACCCATACAAGGTTAGGTGCATTCTGTGGGAGGAAAAAATAAAATTAAGCTTAGCATTACAGGGGTTAAGGCTGTTGAAAGTCTTATCCGGTGTGAGAAGCATAATGTCACTGCCAAGTGTCATTAGCAGATCCCAGAAATTTCACAGTTTGTTATCCTTGATTGTAAAACAGCAGAATTCCCCAGCCTTCCTTTATATTCAGTTTTTAAATCTTAAATTTTATTCAAGGTAGCATTAAAAGTCTTAAGTCTTAAATTGTACTTTCTAAGACGTGCAGATGCCCAGCTAATATTTATCGAGTGCAAAGGGAACATTAGGAATATTTAAACAATTTTTTTTTAATGTTTGGCCCCATATTTTCTGTAGGTCAGTGTGTGTGTGCTTGTGCGTGTGAGCCACGTTGACGTTTGGCTCCTTTGGTCACTAGTCATTAAACAATGGGAGGCCAACCTTTAAGTAAGCGTATTTGAAATGGTAGAGAGGAAGCTGTGACCCCCCTCTGACATTTCTGTCTGGACCTTGTGACCTCGCCTTTGCCAGCACAGGAAGTGTCTCTGTTATTTCCCGCTGCAGTATTCGTGGCACTTTGGCGTTTACTCGTCTGTGGGACTGGGAGAAATTTCCTGAACAGGTACAGTTCTTCCTCCGCTGTAATTTAAACGTGCTTTCTGCTCAACTGTCACCTTGACGACTGTTAGGATCACCTTGGTGCTACTGTCCTTAAATCTTAAGTTTCGTGAAGCTGATGGTGATGGATGATATTTTCAGCTGGTGCCTGTGAACAATGAGCACTGATGCTCTGTCTTATTATTGCATTGCGGTCACATTGTGTTGGGCTTCCCTGTTCTTCTGAGTGACACTAGCGGCGCATTTCTCATCCTGGGTTTCTGTTCTGTGCTGGAGGGCTGAGTGTGAAGCATGTGGATGGTTTCCACCAAAGCTAGCAGCATATAACATTCCGGCCCAGGAACTAAGTCAGATTTACTGATTTATCGGGGCCTCTAGGCTCAAAAGGGGGAAACGTTGTTGGTTATCGTCTTAGTTATTATGTGCTCAGTTTTGAAACCAGCATCTTTTGGGGGTACATCACTGACCGGGCCATCCATAATAATGAGTAGAACATTGCTGTTAACAGAGATGCCCGATTTCTGATCTCTAGCATTTGAGCTTTTAAAGAATTGAGCAGATTCCTCTTCCACCTAGGCCTGTCACGATAACAAATTTTGCTGAGCAATTAATTGTCTAAAAAACTATTGCGATAAACGATAATATTGTTTCAAGACCTTTTGACACTGATTTAATGGAAATGACTAATAATACATGCGATTTCCTGATGTACTTTATTTTCAAAAGAACACATAACACTGGAACTGATAAACTAAATAAACAAAACAACCAAAAACAAAAATAAAATGAATTCTCAGGCTCCATTAACAAAAAACGTACTTGAATACTACTTCCACCACATATATGAATAGCATGAAATGTATTTTTCCAAGCCTTATGACTGTGGGAGTTTATGAATTTGTATTGAGTAAAGGTGATGTCACACTGTGTGGGAGCAGCAGCTGTTTCATTGTTACTATGACAAATAATAGAATAATTATCTAATTGTTTTAAACTGGTTTCAGAATGTTATTTTAGCAATTTGCTTGTGAAAACATTCTCAAAAAGCTGAACAACCTGGTAAAGAAAGCCGGCTCTCTTCTGGAGATGATTGTTGAAAAATATTATATAATGATTCTTTGAAGGACATTAATGAGATTTTTTTATAACATCTAATTTAGCTCAGGTATTACTAGTGGGTTTTTTTAAGATGTGTTCAAATAAAATTATCCTTAGTAGCTAACACATTCTTAAAACTTGTTCTTCCCTCAGTCTCCACACTGAAGAGTGTTATGTTGTAATCCTGATGGAGTGGCACATTGGATGAAAATTTTTCTAACTAACAGTTTTCTTTTTTTCGTCTGGGAAATTTCTATTATTACATTAAGATGAAAGTGAAAACATGGCAGATACGTTTAAGTAGCTGAAATGTTTTAAGGATTTACAGTTTCCCGCCTACTTGTCTTAAAAAAGTTATGGTGCAGCAAATCTAAAAACCTACTTATATCCTGACTTGAAACATTTATTTGGCTTCCAATCTGAGATGAACTTTTTTATTCCAAAGTGGAATTGCGTTACAAATGATCACTGCAGAGGAAACCGTCTGTGAGCCCGGTCCCTTCTGTTTTCATACAGAAAAGAATGGTTTGCTTGTTTGTACTGACTTTGTCTCAGGAAATGTAGCGACAGCTTTTGAGTCGGCACTGATCGATTTACACCCAGTGTTTTCTCTCTGTCCTCCAGAGACTGGGCAGTGGCATGCAGTGTGAGGAAGGAACAGAATGGCTGCTGGAGCTGCTGATGGAGGTGCAGCTGCAGCAGTACTTCAAGAGGATCCGAGACGACCTCAACGTCACGCGACTCTCGCACTTCGACTACGTCAAGAATGAAGACTTGGAGAAAATTGGCATGGGTCGACCCGGTGAGGCAGAAGATCTGTGCGTGTGAAATTAAAGGCAGAGCTGGGCTCATTACAGATGTTTGTTTATCGCATTTATTGTGCCAAGTTACACTGCTGGTTGTTTTTGTTGACTTACTCTGGTAAAGAGCTGGAAAAAGCCTGAGAGTAAGTTCAGTAGTAAAAGCGACAAATCCTCTTCCACTACATATATAAATAGTATTCAAAGTATTTTTTCAAACCTTCTGACTGTGAGAATTTATTAATTTGTATTGAGTCTATGATTTTATTTTTATTTGGCTGGACTGTGGGTCAAATAAAAATAAAGCGGAAATAAATTATTTAATATTGGAAGCATACCGAGAAAGTAGACATCTTGAAATTAAAAAACAAAAAATCAGCAGCCACCTTCAAGGCTGTGTGCTTAGTATTTGGGCCATATTAAGAAAAGAATAAAAAATAAAATTTCAAGAATAAAGTCATAGTATTTCAAGAGAGTCGTACAAAAAAAGTGTTTAAATATTTTTGAGAATAAAGTTGTAATCATCATGACTTTATTGAATTTAATTTTTAAAATGTTCTTAGTGTGATCTAATACTCCGTCATGTTTATCAATATTTCTGTTTTGCATATGTATTTCCTTTTGTGGTTAGTAATGGCTCAGTGTCATCAGATCTAAATTCAGTCCTCCACTACCCAACATCCTTAGTTTTACTTCCACGTCCCAGCTGATAATTAGACACAATAGGAGGAGACAGCGGAGTGCTGAAGCTTTTGTCTGTGGTGTGGGTGTGTGTGAAAGAGATCACAGCAATCGTATTCTAAATCCACTTACTGAACTCCCTCGGGGCCTCCCTTCACAGAGCTACTTCAGACTAATTGAATCCCACTTCTTTTGCTCTTATAGGCACTCGCAAACCTTTTATCTGCCCACTCCTTTAATCATCTCTTAAAGATTTTATTTTTACTTTTTGCTTTATTCTACAAGTTTATCCTCTGTATAATTTTAAAATTTCACCTTACTAACTCACCGCTGTGTTTTACTTTTTCTCATGGATTCAGGCCAGAGACGTCTTTGGGAGGCCGTAAAGAGGAGGAAGGCCAAGCGGAAAACCTGGATGAGCAAGGTGACTGTCAATAATCCATTCACCAAACGCAGGAATGCTTTTCATTACTCTAGTATGCGTTGTGTGACGGTACACTACGAATGAGAAGGATGAGTCTTCTTAAAGAGAAAGCTCTCTGCGGCACTTACGCTTTAAGTTGAGGCAAATATTTATCATAAGCCTGGCGGGCCACCAGGTTTTACTTGCTGCCACCCCAGGCCAAGTGTCGTTTAATATAAAAAATACTTGAGCTTTGTACCCTGAAAATATTTAGTTAAGTATATTAATATGCTGACTCATTGTCCATTTTTTGGTAATATTTCTTTTAATTTATTTACTTTTGAATGTGAGCATTATATGCACTACATAGCTTGTTTTAAGGCTGATTACTTCATTAGGATGACTGAGGTGTCAAAAAAATATTTATTTCAATTGCAATTCATTGTGTTTGCCTTTTGTTAAGACGCTATAGTTGGTGTTTAAGTATTCTTAATCGTGTCTTCTGATAACATATAGTTATGTAGTCAAATTTTTACATTTTTGGTGAACTTTTAACATTTTTTTAACACAAAACCATGGTGTACCACACTAGTGCCCCCTACCAGCGGGTTTTCTCTGGGAAACCCTGCATAAATGAATTACCTAAAAGACAAGACTCTTAAAAAGTCAACATGCTAACTTAAGTCCTCCAGGAAAACTGTGGTAAACAAATAGGAGTGCTTGTTGGCAGTGGAGTCACAGGATCTATAATTACACCTGTCTGTTTCCGCCTCTGGCACCATCCAAAGGGAGTCATCTGCTTCCTCAGCATGCTTTCTGAGTGCGTGTGTGTGCGTGTGTGTGTGTGTGTGTGTGCGCGCTGCCCAGCCGCAGCTAGAATCTTATGAATGCCCAGCCTCCCATTTGAAATCGACTGACCACACCGTGACCACAGGGTGGTGGTGTTTTTAAAAAGGTCTGTCGCATTATGTCATGTCTGGTTTTGTTGAATACGAACGGCTGCGTGTTACATCCAGACAGTTGTACGTGTTTGGTACAGTGGGTCCATTCAAGAGTCCACTCTCTATCCTTGTGATTATAATGAGCTCATAACTTAAACCAACATAATGTCAGCGACTCAGAAAGGTACAAAAGTTTACATGACATTCGGACATTTTCGCATGTGGTGAACCACAAAGACTACAATGTAGGGCATATTTGTTAAATGAAAGGATAATCATACTTTGGCTTTCAGTGTTTTTCACCAATAGCAATCTGTAAAGTGTGTTTATGAAACAGTAACCCAATCACACAGAGCTTTGTGTGATTGGAGCCGATCAGGAGAAAAATAGAGTTTCGGACATTTGCAAACCCACCAAGACAAAGGTCGTCTAGAAAATCTGGAGGAGCTGCAGCGATCCTCAGCTCAAGTAGGAGAGTTTGTCAACACAGCGATTTTCTAACATGTGCTCCAAATATCTGGTTTTTATGGAACAGTGGAAACCGGTCACTTAAAGTCTGATTTGAGGACTTCTTAAACATGTACCTACACTCTTGGATAAAACTTTTTAAACTACTTTGAATAATTGAGTTTGCTTTGATATAAATGCATATGGAAATTTTTTGTATTTTAAAGACCAAAATTAAATGACAAAAACGGGCAAAATTTTTCCCAATCAGTTTCTTTCAATATAAAACTCATGAAACTTTAACAAAAACTGCAGGTGTGTGTCTAGTGAATCTTTGGTTAAAACGTGTTTGTTCTTTATTCAGTGAAGTTTCTCACGGTGAATAGAGAGTTCAGAGGTTTTACTGAAGTAAGAGTAGCGATACTTAATAATAAAGTTACTCAAGTTAGAGTACAAAGCTCAATGTAGTAAAAATACTCCTAAAAGCAATTTTTTCCCCCCAAAAGGTTACTTGAATAATGCAACTACCCAATTCTGTATGGAGCTACAGCGAAAACCTATAAAAGTTGGTATAAACACACCCCAAATGACTCACAGCTGTAAACGTAGCAAAATGAAGTTCTACAAAGTGTGGTGGTCTAGTTTTAATGGTCAGTTACAGAAAACTTCAATTTAATCCGTTGAATTTTGTGAGAAAATATGAAAAAGTGGTATGAATATTTTTGGGGGTCACCATAAGGGTTAGGGTTATCGCTGTTGATTTTGGTGATTTAATCTGTGTTTTCACTTTGAAGTTGTAGCTTTTGTAGAAGAGAAAATATTTGTTCTTCATTCCAGGTGTTCAGTGGGAAGCGGATAGAGGGCGAATTCCCCCAGCAAGGCCAGCTGGCCTCTTCGTTCCGCAAACTGTCCCTCACACCTCCCCTCTGTCTGGGTGACGGCGTCCTGGACACTCAGCTACACGGTGGCGGCGGCCCACTGGACGGCCAGCAGCAGGCCCTCACCTGCCTCATCCCAGAGAAGGACCTGACGCTGTTTGAGAAGCTCGGTGACGGCTCGTTTGGCGTCGTGAAGAGAGGGGAGTGGCTGACGCCTGGAGGGAACGTGGTGAGAAGACGTTTCGGTTCATTTATTCCGTTTCTTGGGAATGAAGTGAAATTTTCACGGCAAGGCGGAGGGTTAAAAATCAGCCATAAATCTGTTGATCCTCCAGGTGAACGTGGCGGTAAAGTGTCTGAAGACTGATGTCCTCAGTCAGCCGGACGCTCTGGAGGATTTTATCTGCGAGGTCAACGCCATGCACTCCCTGGACCATCAAAACCTCATCCGCCTCTACGGCGTGGTGCTCACACACCCCATGAAGATGGTGGGGGCGCAGACTCAAACACCAGCAGTTCTTTATAGATACGTTGCATGTTATTGTTTTACATCTGGAAATTTTGCACATACACACAAAGCTGGAGGGCAAAAAGACAATTCTTTTACTTTCCATCCGTAGCCGCGCTGCTGCGGTCAAACAATCCCGTTAACAAAGTGAAACCTGCAGATGTAGGTGTTATTAATTTAGTGCAGTGTGCCACAGCAAAGGGAAAATAACACAGGACTCAAAAACACTCGTATTCCTTTTTTTCCCTGTTTTTGTCATCTAGGCTACACAAAAACCCGTTGCCATAGCAACGAACAGACAACACCTCCATGACACCAAAAAACATGCAAGCATTTCCCACACAAAGTACAGAACATTCAGTCCATTACCAGTTTGATGTTTTCAAGCTTAATGTTTTATTTGGCGATTATTAATAAGTGATTGGTGGTTGATTAGCTAATTTAAACACCTGCTCTGCTAATGATCTGTCAGACTTAATGTGTGGATTGAACTAGGACGCATCGAATTCTGCAGCACATCTACATGTTAAGGTTGTCAAAGTCAAGCTAGCGTAGCTGACCTACTTCCCTCTCCCTTGGTATTTTTTTATTAAAACTTTTCACTGACCTGTGGCAACTATATAACTGTAAAAGGGAATCACATTTTATAGTGTTAACAATAAGCAGCAAAGCACTATGTCTCTTCATATGTAAGGCATACGTTTAAGATTTAGCTCATTATGTTTACAGCTAAAACCCATGGTAATCATATTTTGTGAACTGTTTTTTGCTCGCTGACGATCTTATGCACATGAGGTCACGTTGCAATGTGCCTATAACAAAAATTAAAATACTTATTTGTAATTTGCATCTCAGAATTTGTCTTCATTACTCTTTGCTGTCCTTCCTGTCAGGTGACTGAGCTGGCTCCTCTGGGTTCTCTGCTGGATCGTCTGCGATGCGTTCATCCTCAGGGCCCGGTGGTGATCCACACTCTGTGTCAGTATGCCGTTCAGGTAGCGAGCGGCATGGCTTACCTGGAGCAGAGACGGTTCATCCACAGGGACCTGGCGGCGAGGTAAGGCAAAGACGGTACCCATGTAAAGGAAAGTTGGAAACACTAATCACTGCTAACTGCACCCTCTTCTTTGTTCAGGAATATCCTGCTCTCCTCAGCTAACAGAGTGAAGATCGGGGACTTTGGCCTGATGAGGGCGCTGCCTAACAACGATGAGCACTATGTGATGCAGGAGCATCGCAAGGTTCCCTTTGCTTGGTGGGTGAAGGACTTAAACTAATACATTGTAGATTGGGAAATATTCCGTTTTATATAATTTATAGAAATCGCAAAAATAACTTGGTGAGAATTGTCCACAGAAACTGGGATTACATATAGGGCAGCAGCAAGTACATCTCAAAATGTAAACTTTGTGAAAAAATGAAATATTTGATTAATTTCAGACTTGGCACAGGGTGCTAAATCTGATTTAGCAACGTTTTCTGTGAGAATTTTTGGGTTTTCATTGTTTCTAAGTTTTCATTGTTTCTTACTTAATGATTTAGTACACATAAAGCTTTCAAGCTTCTGTTTATTGTAATTTTGATGAATATGACTTAGAAACAATGAAAACCCAAAAATTCTCACAGAAAAATTTGAATATTGTAAAAAAAAAAGAGAGAAGTTATAAAACGCTCCTAAAAAGCGTGGAGGGGAAAAGCATGGTATAAAAAGGTGCAACAGGGATAACCAACCCATAAGGGTGATTTCTTTATTATTATTATTATTATTATTATTATTATTATTATTATTATTATTATAATTTTGCTCTCATGTAATATTTTACTTTTCATTTTCTGTTAACCATGGGATGATGTTACTGCAATCAAATTGAAATACTTTTCAAGACTTTGTTTCAAACGTCTTTACCGGAGGGTCAGTAAGTGTGGCTGGTTCTGAGTACGCAGCAGTGAATGGCTTCAGTTTCCTGCCTGTCCTGTTGCAGGTGTGCTCCAGAGAGCCTGAAGACGAGAACGTTCTCCCACGCTACGGACACCTGGATGTTCGGCGTCACTCTCTGGGAGATGTTCACGCACGGCCAGGAGCCGTGGCTGGGCCTGAACGGCAGCCAGGTAGGAGCTGAAATTACTCACTTCACAACATTCGAGACAAAGGACTGATGTTTACCGTCATCTTGTTTCTTTTTTTGTGTGTGAATTTAAAAAATAAGATTCTCCACAAGATTGATAAAGAAGGCGAAAGGCTTCCAAAGCCAGAGGACTGTCCCCAGGACATCTATAATGTCATGCTGCAGTGTTGGGCTCAGAAACCAGGGGACAGACCCACTTTTGTCGCCCTGAGGGAATTCCTGCTGGAGGTAAGACATCACACTCACATATTTAAGTGTACACCAGATGCTAATCTCAACACCTTTGGAGCGTGGAGGCCTGACCACTTCCCACTGGTTCAAGTGAACCATGAGCTCCATCTAGTGGTCATAGAAAGCTTTTCAAGAGTGCGAAGGGATTGCGGTGAAGGATTACGTCATACAGTAGCTCAAGAAATGTACAAATACACAAAGTAAGCACATTTGTTTGCTTAAGTACATATTACTAGGCTTGAAAAATCTGGTGTATCATATGTTTTTTCTTAAATCCTGCCATTTTGTTTTGTCATTTCTGTCACTTCCTATAATATTTTATACACACACACACACACACACACACACACACACACACACACACACACACACACACATATATATATATATATATATATATATATATATATATGGCATTTATTGTGCAAACCAGAGCTTTCAGTGGAAAAACAAAAGTTCCAGGTCCTTTTAATGCCATACAAATATGAGACAGAAATATGGATTATATCTTTATATAGACCTGTCTATTGATTTATAGATTAATAGTTTTACTGGACAGAAATTACAAATCTGGTTCTTAATCAAATCTTAATGAGTCAAATTGAAAGTGTCATGGAGTCATCAGCCTCATGACATTAACACTGACATGAAAAATAATATTGAAGAAATAAATGTCAAATCTGATAAAAAACATAAATAAGTGATCAGTTCTTTACTGTTATGGTCTGTAAGATATATTTATTCTCAGTACTAGATGTGGTCTCAACAAACCCATGACATTTCAACAATATTATTTTACTTTTTATCTGGAAATAGTGTTTGTTTATTCTTGCCATACAGTCCTCTATATTAATTATTGCTCGAAAGGTCTTGCCATACTAGTTTATTCTTCTGTATTTACTTTAGTTTCTTAGTTTATTCTTGCATTTTGTTCTTAATTCATTTCCATTTAGTTTCATTTGATTAATATTGTCCTCTCTTGGTGTATTGCTATGTAGATTTATTTGATCATTTATTGACCATCAGTAATTTTCACTCATCACCTGCACTTAATCGTCATGTGTTTCACATCATGTGTTGATTTTTTTCACTGTTCAGCGTCGGATTCTCTGTTTTTATGCCATAATTCACATCTAGTTCGTCGCTCCGTTTTATGTCCCGCTTCTCCTGTTTCAGAGTTTTGCGCAATGTGCGCGTCTTTTTTTTTTTTTTTTTTAAACCCCTAAGGTGCAGGGCGGTCGGGAGTATCGATGGGGAAAAGGCAGACTGACATAAACCTTTTAAAACAACGGAAACAATTTCTGCATTCTGATTATTGAAATTTAAAAGTGCTGTGTTGTTCTATCACCCCCGTTTCATACCGGACCACTTACAGCACCGTGTTAACGCTATAAAATGAACGCTCTCTATCGTGGTATCACCCATGGAGGGATTTCTTTATTTAAATTGGTTCATTTTTCAGAGGGATACACAGTGAGGGTATTGTCATTTTAGCTACCAGTAGCAGGAGCGGAACTGCACCAAGAAGCTAACAGAAGCTAACAAACACTGAATAGAAGAAGAGCTGCCATCGATACAGTTGCAGCCAAGCATGGTTTAATGTTACACAATACAGTTTTACCAAGTTGCTCAAAGTCTAAACTGGCATTGTTGTGCATTTAAGGTGTAAAGTTTACCTTCGACCAAACGCCCCCCAAAGGCATCCCAGCGCCCCCCTTTTGTAAAAATGTCTGCCAGCGCCCCCTGCCATCCTCTGAACGCCCCCTGGGGGGCGGTACCACCCACGTTGAGAACCGCTACTCTAGAGTGTTGCCTTGATTGTGTGATGCATGTTTAAGAAATCCTTTAATCTCCATGGCTAGGCCTCCGCGATAAACGATAAATCAATTAATCGGACGATAAATTAAACCTATCGACCTCATTTTAATTATCGGCTTATCGTCTCTTCCTGCCTTTTTTTCTTTCTGTTGATGACACTGAATGAAAAAAGACTCACCTCTGGTGCTCTCCACTGACCCTCCCTTCCTCATTTCCTTAGTCTAATGTGCAGCGCACATTACACGAGTTGTCGGCCCATTTTCTAAACCTGAAAGACACATTAGCCAACAGAAATCCTAGGTATAACGGTTCGATCGTGCCGTGTGGTGTCCAGTCACAAGGTCACAAAATAGTGGCTACAAGTCCAGTTAACTAATTTTAAAACCAGGCATTAATCAAAGCTTTACTAGAATCTACCTGTGATGCATGTGGATAGAGTCAGCGTAAAGTCCTGACTGAATGAAAATCATTATAACCTATTTATGTCACGTTAACTTAGAACAGCTGAAAACTTACCGGGTTTATCAACTGCGGTAGCAATTTGGCTCCAACTCCTCTCCTTGTCTTTTCTATATTCTTTGCACGAAATGTTGAACAAATATTAATGTTTCCACATATCATCTCCAATGTCCGCTGGACTTCGGGTTGAGACGTGTCAGCTGTTTGGGATTTCCCTCCATAATTTCCCCTCAGAAAGCACGGAGGAGAATCCTTTCTGATTTGCTACCTGTCACATTCAGTGTTAAACTCCCAGTCGGGGAAAACCCCTGATTTAGATCGGAGCGGCCACGACGATCTACCGTAACCCACCACACACTGCAGGATGATCTGTTACAAAATCACCAGCGACAATCTTATATCGGCCAATGTTCTAAGATTGTCATAAGCGGAAAATAGGGGCAAAAAATGGTGTAGTGTGAACTACTGCATTAGGTAGTCGAATGTGCCCGTTTTCTCTATTTAAATCTAGTGATTACTGAAGGGCAATATAGTATACAGACTTCATAATCTGCACTCTTTTTGTTGAATGCAGTATTTATTTCCACTTTGGCTTTATGTTGATTAGTTTTTATTCAAGTACATTTTTTGTTAATGGAGACTAAGAATCCATTTTATTTTTGCTTTTGCTTGTTTTGTTTATTTAGTTTATCAGTTCCAGTGTTATGTGTTCTTTTGAAAATAAAGTGTCATCTATCTATGGCAGGAAATCGCATGCATTATTATGTCATTTCCATTAAATCAGTGTCAAAAGGTCTTGAAACAATATTATCGCTTATCGCAATAATTTTTTAGACAATTAATTGCTCAGCAAAATTTGTTATCATGACAGGCCTATCCATGGCAACCACTCAGCTGTGCCAAACACCTGGGTGGATGAAGCTCCTCCACTTAGCTACATTTTCCAGACTTCTTAGCTTCTGACTCAAAGAGCAGCCCTCCCCCATTCAGCTCCTAGCCATCAGGAATTGGCAAACAACTGGTGGAACTGTCCATCTGCTGACCTAATTATACAAGTTACTTCTCAGTGAAATGCTGGTGTAAAATGTTGTTAAAGGGTTAATAGAGGAGCCATGTTGTGATGACTTCCTGAAGGTGAAGTTTCAGAAAGAGCAGGAGTTTTTAAAGCAACGGAGTCTCAATTTCAAGATGTAATTTTTTTTTTTTATAACAGCTGAACATAAAGTTACTTTATGTAACTTTATAAAATGAAACTATGTGCCTGGAAAAACACACAACACCGCCCTTTTAAGTGCCTTTATGTGTGCGTCTCTCTTTCAGACCATGCCTACCGACATGTGCGCTCTGCAGGACTTCGATGAGCTCGACAAACTTCACATCAAAGTCAACGACGTCATCACCATCATAGAGGGGAGGTGGGTGACGGTGACTCGGACTGCGAGGGTCGGGGAGCGTTTGGTCGCGGTTCACTGACTCGCTCACACGTTTCAGGGCGGAGAATTACTGGTGGCGAGGGCAAAACAAGCGAACCCTGAAGGTGGGGCAGTTCCCCAGGAACGTGGTAACGTCTGTCGCAGGGCTGTCGGCTCACGACATCAGCAGGCCTCTGAAGAACAGCTTCATCCACACGGGTCACGGAGACACCAACCCGCACCGCTGCTGGGGCTTCCCAGACAGGATCGACGAGTAAGAAGCAGCTTTCAGCTGAAATAAGTTGCTTTTTGAATGTAAAACTTCTTAAAAATGTCTCATTCTGTGAGATGTTGGGAATAAAAATCTGGCTTCTATCCAGCAGAGGGCACTCCTACATTATAATATAATAATTGCTGCTGCTGATTGGAATAAAGTCAGCATGTTGACAGTGATGGTTAGTCTGTCCTTGTCTTTCTTTCAGCCTGTACCTGGGGAACCCCATGGATCCTCCTGATGTTCTGGGAGTGGACCTCAGCGCCGCTCGGCCCACACAGCTGGCGGGACGAACCAAAAGTGGGTTAAAGTCACACAAAGAGAGGTTTAACCAATCATAAAAAGTGTTAATGTATTCTACCACAAACACAACTTTGCAAAAGTATCCTTTTTCACATCTGATCACGACCACAAACCTCAGTGTATTTTTTTTGTTGTTTTTTTTTATGTGATTGAGTCGCACAAATGACATCAGAATTATGAGGTGAAAGGAAATGTTTACAAATCAAATATGAAAATTGTAGAGGGCATGTTGTTTTATACTCATTTTATTTTGTTTTCTGGCTGAACCTTGTTTTTACACGGAACAATTGGATTTGTAGTTTGATTAAATTACACTGGTGAATTCTTGTCTCTACATTGGGAACGTT
This sequence comes from Poecilia reticulata, assembly GCF_904066995.2. NCBI lineage: Eukaryota > Metazoa > Chordata > Actinopteri > Cyprinodontiformes > Poeciliidae > Poecilia > Poecilia reticulata. The sequence continues at coordinate 6,582,501 of NC_088846.1, forward strand.
TGAAAGCTGCTGGCTGCAGAATGGGACACTGAATACAACAGCAAGGCCTATTTTTCTCTTTTTTTAAAAAATAGTTTCAAAGAGCATCTATCATTTTCCTTCCACTTAACAATTATGTCCTATTTTTTGATGACCTATCACATAAAATCCTCATAATAAAATTAGGATCATGGTAGGTTCCAATAGTGATCAGATTTCACTTTAAAACCACATTTTGTAGAATTAAATTGAGATGTTTTGGCACTCCAAATATTTTTTGCTTGCTTTTTTCTGACCTAAAATTTAGAAAGAATCCTCAGTATGCTTTCTGACCTTTGCGTTTTTTTTATTTCTGTCTCTGCTGTTGCTACTTTTCCTCCCTCTCTTTTCTCTTTGCGGCTCTGTTTTTATTTATTTTTGCAGAGGAGCCTCCCCCCCGGCCTCCTCAGCCAGCAGTGTTAATCAAGAGTAAGTCTGGTTTCTCTCAGCAGCTTCTTAGCCACTGTTCCTGTCTTCTCTGTTCCCTCTTTGCTCCACTCTTCAAAGGTACATTTCACACTTTGTTTTTCTTATCTCTCCTTTGCTGTGTTTGCAGTGGTTCTGTCCCCCTAACAATTTTTCTTCCTTAAAATCATTCTTCATCTCTCTATCTGTGTCCATCATTCTTTTTGTGCTTTAACTGGAACGTTTTTCTGTTTATATCTTTTTTTTTTTGTTTGTTTTTGGTGTCAGATGATCTCTATGTGGTCGTCACGGTTACTTATACTGAAACATCGTCCATTAATGAGTGGAATCTGTTTTCATCTCCAGAACCGTGCTACGATCCGGTAACTGAAGACGAGGATTCCACCTCTGCAGCGCTCAGGAGATTATCTCTTAGGAAAACCGGTTCGCTCAAAGGTCTGAAGCTTAAACCTGCTGCGTGGGTCTCTGCCAACAAGCAGAGTGGCAGGCCCTCAAGTTCAGCCCACACCCCGAGCAGCAACATGTCCCTCATTGACTTTGGGGAGGATTCCTCTCCTTCCCCCGTGGTGGAAAACCAAAATCCAGTGCTGGCAAAGCTAGCGCTGCAAGTGGGCAACATCCTGGACAAGACCCCGCCTCATAGTCCGTCCAAGTGGCTGCCGCGGCCCCTGCACCCCACGCCGGTGGTAGACTGGGACGCCCGGCCATTACCGCCACCACCGGCCTACGACGATGTAGCCCAAGATGAAGACGACATGGAGGCAAGTTAAACCGGAGTAGCTTCAGTGAATCCAAGAAGCAAAGAAAGTTTGTGTAAACTTTTTAAAGGTGTTCACCAGTGGTGTGTTTCTCTACTAATAAATGTACTAGAAAAATAGAGCTGGCTAATGAAGTATGGATTTTCACTGCAGGATTTCACCAAAGGATTTCACTCTGCTTTGTTTATTTCTCGGCCGATGTAATCAGAAGAGGCACAAGAATCGGGCAGATCATTTGGTGTTTAGTGAACACAATTGCAGATCTTGCAATCGTTAAAAATTGCAGTTTTAACAAAATTTGATAAATATTCTGGAGCTAAACTGAGTAAAATTTTTGTTGCAAGGAGTTACGGTAGAAACGATTAATCAGATTAATTATAATTAATTGGTCAACTAATTTAGTAATCAGTTTATAATTAACTGGAGTATATTGACTGAAAAAAAGACTGTTTGGTTAAATAACATACGCAGAGCAGTAATGAAACCAAAGTTGTACAGAATGTCTCTATTTGCATTTATGATTAAAATTTTTGTATGTAAAATATGTTTTAGCCAAATCACCTCGAGTCCCATAGTTCAACTTTACCCGGTTCAGAGTCACTAGAGGAGCACTACGGTTTTACGCATTTTAGGCAATAGACAGTTCATTTCCTTATTTGAAAAAGTAATCAGATTGTTTGTTTGCATCTTTTCATAATTATTTATACAATATTTGCAACGTTGTATAAGAAAGGCTTAAGAGGCTTAATAAAAAAATCTTTAAAATATGCCATTTTAAAAAATGTAATTAATCAATTAATCAGAATAATCAATACAATAATTGAATATTAAAACGATCATTAGTTGAAGCCAAACAAGGAGTTTATCCTCACATTTGAGCCACAGTTTCACCCATAACTATTAACTGCAGTGGATGGAGAAGCTAAAGGAAATGATTATGGAAAATAGGAAAACAAATCGTCAAATCCAGGAAGACATGATGATCTATATATAACTTTATCAGATGAAACTTTGATTTGATTGAAAATTCTGGTTGGTAACTTCCGACCTCCTTTCTTCTCAAAGGTGAGCTCCATTACCAGCTCGGAGCAGCAGCTGGACCACAATCAGACTGCTGTCCACGGCGTAGACGGAGCTCTCTCCTCAGGACAGATGACTGAAAGTGACGGCTTCATCTCAAAGGATCCAGAAAGACCGGTTCTGGAGGACAACCTTTTCCTTCCCGGCAAGCACAGCCACGCTGCCTCCCCGTCCTTCTCCCAATCCGCAGAGATTTTCCAGGAACTTCAGCAGGAGTGCATGAGGAAGCTCAACGTCCCGACAGGCGGGGTTGGTCAGTGGACCCAAATCTCAGCCTCTTGTCCTACTCAGAACGCCCAGGACGATCAGCAGCGTCTCTCCACCAATGAGGACAAACCTCAGATCCCCCCACGTGTTCCAATCCCCCCTCGCCCTATAAAACGGGGAGATTACACGTCCGCTCGCTGGTCGAGGGATCTTTCTGTTTCCCCGATGCCGTCGGACACCACATACGGCATTTCGGGCACAACCCTGGAGCGACCGCCTCAGATCCCGCCCAGAGACCCTCTGTCCCAGCCCAACTCCCGGACGCCAAGCCCTAACTGTGCGGTGGTGGGTTCCCTGCAGCAGAGGATCTGCTCCGTTAGCCCCTCAACCCACCAGGCCTCACATGCCTATAGCTCTTACCTCTCCACCTCTCCCGGCAAACCCATGCCGACCACACACAGCTTTGCTTCGGACCCCAAATACGCCTCCCCCAAAGTGATCCAAGCCCAGGGTAGGGACAACTCCAACAGAGGTCCCTGCATCCTGCCCATCGTCCGAGACGGGCAGAAAGTCAGCAACACGCACTATTACCTCCTGCCAGAGAGGCCGCCGTACCTCGACCGCTTCGAACGTTTCTTCAGAGAGGCTGAGAACCTCCCGGGCAGCAGCAGCGCCGAGGACAGGCACGCACGGCACGCCAACACGGCCACCGTGAGACCCCTGGTGGTCACCGCCCAGACAGTTCAGGGACTCGTCCAGCCGGGAGAGCTGAAGGCTAACTTCTCCTGCAATAACAACTTTGGCATGAGCGCACAGCGATCAGGGCTGAAGACATCAGTTAGTCTCCCTCGCGTGTGTTCAGATGGGCTGACAGGTCCAACAGTGAATTCTTCCTCAAGCCGGACGGAAGACGGAGGGAACTCTCTGGACAGAGTCCAAATGGTATGTTCGGATTATAAGATCCCCGTTTTACCGTTTTGTCTTTAACCAGCACATGATGCTAATATAATATTTCATTAGGCTTTTTTCTTCCAGAGCTTCTCTGTGATTGATGAGAAGCTGCTGCACTGGGAGAGTTTTTGTGCTTTTTATAGCAGACCTTGTGTCCAGATTAATGTTCCCTGTGATTAATTGTTGTAAAGCCAGGCTAAGGTGCTGACCTCAACCAGATAACCATCTGTTCTTGTTTCTCTCATCAATAGCTCTGAACACTGGCCTCTGATACCACACTAGAGAAGATATATGGTCAGTTTTAGACGCGCTAATTAAAAGTGATGAACATTGCATATTTGTTAGAGGGTTTGTTTGTCCTGTCTTTGTTAGACATAATATGGATATAATGTAAACCAGATTGTAATTATTAGGATATTATAATATGCTATGCAAAGCGAAACTATGGTCAGTTTGCATTTAAAGTTAAAAATTAGAAGTTTTACTTTCCAGTTGTGTAACTTGTGTAATTTGCATCTTTTGTTATAAGTTCATGTTTATTTGATTAATACCAAATAATGATTGAGATTACAATATCATGACATTGACACAAAAATATATGGTGTGATATAGCTGCATTATTTAATGTATAAAAACTGTAATTATTCCTACTGCTGTAAAAAATAATCAAACTGATTAATGGGCTGCAATGGACAATTAGTTTAGTAATACTGATGATTAATCGATTAATCAGATAAAGAAATGATCAAATTCAGCAGAGTTTTCTATTTAAACAGCTCATTTTATAAAATACAAATATTTCAATTCCTTATTTGTAAATTTTTTTGCTTAAAGTACAATAATATAGGATTCCTTTGTAATAAAGGATAAATGACTGCTGCAAAAGGTCCTTAAGAGATTTCTTTACAGAATTTGAACCAGGTAAAGCTAATCTCTGCCTCATGAGGAGTTCTGTATAGAGCATATTTACAGACAACAGTTATTTTTTTATCTAAATGCACAATGTATGTATTTTTTGTACAGTTTAGTCTAATTACTGCTCTGAAAATATTTTTTTCAACAATTGGCCTATTGTGAAGTCTGTACCCTCCAGTTAATGATTAATCAATGAATTAGTTGATTATGTCAGTAATCAATTAATTGGTAAACCCCTAAATTAAATTAATGCTGTCAGCAACATGGATTCATTGTGAAATTTGACATCTACTTATAAGTATCCAAATCATAATTGCCTGGCAGTAGAAATGTGTTGGTATCAAGGTAAAATTATGGATCTCCAAAGGAAAAGTTTTTATAAAAAGTAACATCTCAATGTTTGAATAATTTTAAAGGGAAACATGAAACAAAGTCCCAAAGCAACTGAAGTGCAGATTAGCACAACACTGTCTCTTTCTCAACCATTCAGTGCTGGTCAGCTAGATAGAGGGCTGCTGGATTTTTCCTTTGCTTATAATAAAATGGATTTCATAAAGAGAAAGTCATGCTGGGTAATTAGTCAGGCTATCTACTCTGATAAAGCCCACAGTTAGCTGCTTAACAGACAAACTGCAGTTTTCAGACTGTGTGAGTGTGATGGGAGGGTTCTTCTTTAGCGTATTTTAAATCTATAACCATTTAAAACTTTGATATGCTTTCATATCGGTAATTGTCCCAGACTTGCACGTCTTAATTTTTTTTTGTATTTTGTGTACAAAGAGCCACATTGATGTGTCCTCTTAGTTGATCCTGATAAATGAATAGCCATGAATTGATTGTCTTTATTCTGGAGGCAGTTGGAAACGCTGAAAGCTCTCCATTGATCTGGCAGATACAGAGATGTTTGGCCGATCACAACAGCAGTGCAGTGAGATTTTAGCACCATGCATAAAACGCACAGCAGATCAATGGGAGACACTGACATGCACTAGGTAGTTAACCAATTGATTTTTTGTTTTGTTTTTGGTGGTAATCGTGCGGAATTGCTGCAAGCTTTCTGCTCCCTGTAACACAGCACCATCAGTGTTATTTCTTTGAAGTTTGGTTTAGTTTGATTGAGCTGAAATGATTACGAGACTTCAGACTAATGTGGGTTAGTTTAGTGGGAGGTGTGGGACTTCTCCCTGATCAATGGAAACACTCAAATCTCACATCAGCGGGTGAAGCGAAAAGCAAGTCAGTTGTTGGGTTTAACATTTGTTTAAAATATTGATTGAAGTCAATACAGATGATTTCATCACCAGGAGATGTGATTATGGTGTTTATACAAAAAAACATCTTTCTCTGAGATATTTGAGAAAAGCAGTTTGGAATTGGTGTGTGTTGTAGATTTAGATTTCACTTTTGTCAAGCTGCTGTTGTGCAATTTCAGGTGCAGGAGGCTGTTCATGGCGTAACAATAGCAGAGTGTCAAGCCGCCCTCCAGAACAACAGCTGGGATTTCCAGAAGGCTGTGCATTACCTAAAGGTGAGAGCATATGATTCACTGCATGGTACAATCCTGCATCTGTGCTGCTCTCTGTAACTGTTTAGTGATGGACTTGCACTAATCACAATATAATGGCTCACTCAGCCAAACTTAGAAATGATTATGGAAGTGATATTTTCAGTCTTTAGCTAGTAGTGCAGTTAGCACCCTGCATTGTAAAAACTTTGTGTTGTAGATCCCAGCCTTCACTCAGGTTTCTGGAATACTTGTTGTACGTCAGCTTGTTTAAGATCAGAGGTTGATATTGAAATCTCAGCAAGATGAAGCAAGTTTTTCTGAAATATGTTGATCCTTTTTGTTGTCTTCTGAAGTCTTGCTCTCTCTGGCTCTTTGCACCATTAATGAGCCAAAGACATACTAGATAATTGGAAAAATATTTAACTCAGACATCCCTAAGTCACATAGTTTGGTTTTCCCTGGTTTAAATTCTGTTTGAGCCAGCATTTTTTTTAACTAATCGGGTAGTCCAAAAATTAGTAAGAAGATTAGCCCAACACTGTATTGATTGATTGGATGGAAATATTTGTTTTAGCTGCAGATCCATCCTTGATACAACTGAAGCATACACAAAGGAAATGTTTTGTCACTTCATTTTAGAAAGTATAAAAATCTATTTAAAAAGAAACAAACTGAATTGTTTATCCTGATGTTTTCATATATTTCTAATTTCTCAGTGGATCTCCATTGAGTTGTCATAATTATTTTCCACTAGTGAATCTTGTGTCAAAAAGATTGTGAAATGTTAGTATTCAAAATAACAATCCAGTTGATTAACTGATAAAAAGTTCAAAGTAAGTTTAGGTTTTCTTTTGCTTTCATCTATTTATAAAATGGTGTTCAAGTCATTAGCCTTTTTTACTTTTCTTTGGGCTTCTGTTTTTCTTAGGTGCTGTTGCCCTCTTAATCATTTATCGATCTCTGCTTTCCCAGGGCAATATTTCCAACTTTCCTCATGTTTGTAATGAGAAAGGCAGGTCCAGACATGTCCTGTGTTATGATTGGTTCAAGGCTTGTGATTGTGTATGTGTGTGTGCGTGTGTGTGTGAGACAAAATTGTTGGTGTGTATCACCATCAGGAATAGGAGCCTTAAGGACCATCTGCTCAGAGAACAATACCGCAGCAACAATGGCAGATTTTGATGGCTTGCTAAGGAAAACCCTGGAAATAAAATAAAGTTAAAAGAATCTAAAACTTTCTTAGAAGAGCTGTCTTCCTCTGGGAAAAGATATGAGCATCAACATCATTGTGATGATGTGTTACTGTCGGTTCTCAGGAGAAGAAACAAGGACAATCTTCACCCTAAGAATGTTGAAGAACAGCTGGCAGTTATTTTCACACAAATACTGTCAATGAAAGATTTAATAGGTCTCAGCCAAGACTCGGTTTCTAGAGGAAGTGTTTGCTTCACCATAGGTCGTTTCACAGAAAACACAATGACAGTAAAAAGTAACGGTGTGTGTGCATGCGTGCGTGCGTGTGTTTGTGTCTGTATGTAAACTTTGATGGGGTTCATGGGGATCAATTGGGTTTACGGGGACCTTGTATTGTTAGGACCTAATTTTATCCCCATAAACCCACTGATCTCAACATCAAAAGGGTTTATGGGGACAAAATGGGGTCTTAATGTAGTGAACCTCATTTTTAGGATTCAGGTTAGAGTTAAAGTGTGGATTAACTTGAGGTTAGGCACAAATAGTTATGGATGGATGAATGTAATGAATGGAATCCAATGAAGAGTTACTAGTTTAAAAATACAAACTAGTGTGTGTGGATTAGCGTTCATATTTTGCTTCCTCTAATTGAAATGCAGGACAAGAGACAAACTGTGTACAGAGACCCTCCTGATGGAAAAACCATGGTGGGACTGTAACAGACCTCTGCATAAATAAATGTTTGCACACCTTAATGAACTGAAGTGATGTTATGTAGAAGAGGGCAATTTTCCTCCACAGGGTTGTGAGAGATTGATCATACTTGCAGGAAATTACGACTTTAGTTTATTGCAGCGACTAAGCTTGGTTTTACATGCTGCTGAATCATTTGCTGTAGTTTTCCAGTAACTATTGACGATATTGGAACATTTTCCAATTGTGGTCGACGGGTCACTGCAATTTGGTTCAGGACTTGAGTGGATTTTTTGTAATAACCTTATCTAATAAAAAATGTAATTTGTGTTTTATATGTTCATATATAATGTCAGCTTTGTTGATCCTTGGAGAAAAATCAGAACACTGTCCCCACAGACAACCAGCTTAAAAAAAAGATATTTACACCAACTATAAATACTTTTTTCCTTACTGTCAGATAAAGAAAAAGATTTTTAAAACATTTTAGTCAGTCAAGATTACCAAAATAATCACTTGCAAAATTTGGAAAAGTGGATGTATTTTGAGACAAAACCTAAAACACGCTGCTTTTCTTTTGTATAATCATGAAAAAATTCATTAATATCACAACATATAATGAAGAGGACGGGTCTGTTTTATCCTTGTGTTCAATTTCCAAAAGCCTGAAGGTGTTATGTTTGTTCTTTCAGACAATTAGAATGCAACAATTAATATATACATTGCACAGTGCATTACTGTGTGTAAGTGCAAATAGCTTTTTGTGGTCTGTATGGCTAAAAATGCTCTATAAAAATTCAGTTTATTTACGATTTATCTTATATAATTAGTCTGGGAATGTTCAGCCATCACATGGATGAGGAGGAGATGGTGTTTTTTCCCCAGATATAAATGTGTTTTAATGCAAATTGTGTGCATCAACCTTGGAACAAAAGCAAACGATCTAATGAAGAGGGTATGAGAATGTAGTTATCAGTAAAACCAATCTTCTACTGACAGACTTCTTCCTCTTTGATTAGGCTTTCAGTCCACTTCAGAGTTTAGTATGACTAAATGTGAGACAGTGAAGAGGAAAAAACATTGCATGTCTTTTTACCATGTGCAGAACTTTAATGCGATAATTTTGACTAATTATTTAGATTTTAATGAGTTAAACCTTTTAGCGCAAGTAGTCGCAATTTTCTTTTATGTATTATTTTACATATAATAGTTCTGAGTGGAACCTTTGTATTTGCGTGGTTCTGGTACGCCCGTAGACCTGCCACACAAGCGACACGTACAAACGGTAATGGACGACAAAGCTGCTTCTCTAGGCCCAGTGGGGGTTCATTTTTGCTTCAGAATATTATCTGATGGGACGCTGGAAAAAATGTATGGCTGTGTATAGTTGGCTTATCAGCGAAGCAAATCAAACCTAAAATAGCATCTCAATGCTAACATGGTGCATCAGCACAGACTTCACCGACGCTAATGTCGGTGCCCACAGTCCGTCTTTCTAAGATTTTGTTTTATTTTTTTCAAAAAAGGTTCCATGATTGATCATGAGTTCCTGAAACACTTGAAAGCTGTTTGTTTATAGAAAGTTTCCTAGCTTAGTATTATTGTGGCCACTTTTACTAAGGAGAAATCAAGCGCTCCGATTTATTCTGATGCGTTTGCTTACGATAAATCTGTGAAAAAGAGACTCTGTATTTTTTGTTTTTTTGCCTAACAATGGCTTGATGTGTGATGTGCCTTTCTGCAGGTGGAGCAGTTGTTCTGCTTGGGTCTGAGGAACAGGTCCGAGTGTGTAAAGCTGCTGGAGATGTGTGACTGGAACCTGGAGGAGGCCAGCACTCAGATATTAGAAGATTATGGATCCATAACAAGACAAAGGTGCAGTTTTCAATTCACTTTTTTTTTTAGCTAGACCTTTTAGGTCAAATGTTCAAAAGTGAGACTTCCTTTTTATTTAATTTATACATGAGCATCCAATCTACATACATGTATCACAGATTTAACACGCCATCTGTGATGGCAGTGCCGTTTGAATATTTATTCATTGTTTCTGGAAATTGATGTCAGTCACTTCTGACCCAGTTCTTCCTGCTGACACACCCGCCTCAGGAAAACGTACTATTGAGCTTCTCTTTGAGTATTCTAGCTGCAAGTTTTCTCTGTCTGGCACCAGCATGATGCAATGTTTCTATGACCGCTGTGCTTTGTTAATGAGGCCAAGTGTCGCATCTGGCTGCCACACTGAAAACATTCTGTCTTCTTTCTGCAAAAGAAAATGTAAAGTGTGTTTTTATATATTTTTTAGCTGTTTTAGCTGCACTGTGAGGAGTGTGTCCTTCTGAGTGTGTGTTTTTCAGGCTGCGATACAGAGTTTCAACAGATCCAGCATAAACGGGGAGAATGTGGTTGCTAATAAACTCACTCATCATTGGTCTCATTACTTTTAAACAACGGGGCCAATTACAGTGATGCATGGCGACAGGCGCGAAGCCTCCACTGCGCCGCAGAGCAGAGTAGTGCAGCACGGACTGCAGAGGCTCACAGCGCCACCGGGTTTCTGTCCACTTAACCTGCATACGACGTCTTGCAAAAGTATTTATACACCTTGAACTTTTCACATAACATCGTCACAACCACAGACGAAGTGAAGTATAACGGAAAATTTGACAAAAACTCAAACACGTCTAGAGACTAACAGTAGATTCATTTCCATTACAAAAGTGCGCAAATCTTTGTGTTTGTGTCAAGAAAAAACAATTTCACAAATGTGGTTTTTCCATTAAATGAGAAATTAAATTAAAACCACACGCCACAAGTCATAAAATTATGGCAGAAGTAAACAGTTACATGAAAAATATTCATAATTCAGCAGTGGCACTAGCGCTCATCATCTATAAGCGTTCAGAGGAGACGTTGGCATCTGACTCAGGAGTTGATGCAACAAACCCTTTGGGAGCGGCTACGAATGCGGCATTTTGGGAAAATTGTAGTTGGTGAATTTACATAAGACCATGGATTCAACACGTTCAAATGACACACAGCTTTTTATGAACTGTACATTGCTGTGAGAGATCTGTGGGTGTAAAAAACAAAACAAAAATAAATCATCTTCCTACCACTTCCTGTCGGTAGTAACATCCAGCTGTTGGTCATGAGACTCGTGTGATACGAAAAAGTGTTTCCATTGCAAATCTATTTTGATACGGCCAAAAAACCACCTCATCCTAGCGCAGACATTTATCGAAAACCTTGTTTTGGTTTCTTTATTTTATTTTTTTCAAAATTGGTATGTTTTCACCAAGCGAATTTATTTTTGTAATCTCCCTGCCAGTCAGATTCAGTTGTCCTTTACCCTTTTCATTTTTAGACGTTCAAAGTTAGAAGTTCAAGTTAAAAGTTTAAGCTTATGAACCAACTCTCCTTTAAATTTCCCTGCTACCTTTCTCCCTGACCCGTCTGCTGTGCTCCTTTTTCTTCATGATGTTGTTCGGTCATTAACGCTCTCTGAAAAAGCCTCTCAGGCCTTCGTAGAACAGCTGCTTTTCTACTGAGATGAAATTGCACAACGGTGGACGCTGCGCTAATTACTTGCCTTATGAAGACAATTGGTTGGTGATTTGGGAACGTTTTCCTTTCTCTTCATAATTATAGGTTGTTCCATCGCATAAAATTGCAATCAAATACAGAGGTTTGTGTTTTAAGGTGCCAGAATACGTCTTCAAGGCACTGATTGGTTTTTTTTTTTGCTTTAGGCGCATCGACTTAATGCAACAAAAAATAACACATCACTAAATAAACATCAGCTTAACGATGACTGGATGACTAAGCAAACCAAACCCTCCAAAGGAAAAGCTCAGCAGTGACTGACTGCTTACCGTTTAAACAAATCATCTTCATTGATGATCTGCTGCCTGCCTCTGCGCAGGCAGCAGATCTGTTTCAATCGTCAGTGAATCGGTTGGTATCGATCCACGTAAAAAGTGAGAATCTATTGTCTATAGACGTTCATTAAAAGCCTGGAGCCCATAAAAAAAAAGCTGGATGTGTACAATGATAAATGTGAGGCCTCTGATTTCAGAGTGTGCACACAGTTTCCTCCTCACATCTAAACGCTTCTCCTCTCCTCTTTATATCACAGCTGTTGCAAATATCTTCAGGTAAATAAGCATTTTTTGTTTTAATACAGGCAAGTGAGTCGCATCTATATATGTGACGCTTTTAGCAAAACTTTAAACGCTCTCTTCAACTCGTTCACCTTCCAAGCACAAACTTCGATATATTTGATCAGGTCTTTATCTGGTTTTTTTATTTTTTCAGAAATAAATGTGGAGCATACATTTGTATTATCCACTGATACCCCAAAATAAAATTATTTGCCTTCAGGAGTCGCCTGAAGGTTTTGTTATCAGTACAAAGCTGTTCTATGAAGGTATCAGACGCATTTCGGAGAACAAAGAGCGTCATGAAGAAGAAGGAACACGGCCGACACCTGAGGACTAGAGCTGGATCAAAGCACGTTTACATGTTAGAATGGTCCAGTCAAAGTCCAGACTTGAATACAAATTGAAAAACTGTGACAAGACTTGAAAATTACTATTTGGATGCTCTCCATTCAGTCTGAACTATTTTTAGAAAGCAGAATAGATTTCACTCTGTAGATACGTAAGACTGGTGGACTTTCAGATGTAATTGACGCAAAACGGGTTAATAATTAAGAAACATGTATTCTTTTATTTTCACATCACGTCTTTTTACTGTTTTGAGTTGGTCTGTCTGTTAAATTCTCAATAAGTGAGGTTTGTGGGAAAATTTGGAGCTTCGGAACTGAGAAATATCCTAGAAAACCATATAAAAGTCACAGGTGATTTGACTGGACTCTGCATTTCACCTCATAACGTCGTCAATCTAATCTTAAGCTTCTTTATATTTGCAGATGATGACCGCAGGCGGTGAGCTTTGACTGGACTCTCCTCTTCAGCCGATCGCTGTCGACTTCAGTCAAGAACAGAAGACGAGAAGCACAAACCGGCAAACTTCGATATGAACCCGTCGGTCACAATCACAGACACTGGAACGGAAAACAAAAGCGTCCGAGTCACTGTTTGACTTTTTCATGTGGATGGTTCATGTAAATTGTTGCACTTAGTTACAAAGACCTTGAATCTGACCGTCTTGGCAGGCCGGGAGGAAGGAACGGTCCCAGGCAGAAAGACGGCACTCTGAGCTAAAACGGTTTACAGAAAGGAAACAAACGACAACAAAAAAATATGGAATAATGTTCTCACAACGCAGAGTCGGCACAAAACCCCAAACCGCAGGCATGCGTTTCGTTAAAGGTGAAGCTCATCTGCTGGCAGCTGGATCACCACTTGATTCTGGAGAGTTATTTAGAAGAAAAGCACAATCAAGTGTTTAATCGGCTGGTGGGGAACGATTGTGGAGGAAATATTTCTGTTTCTATTTTAAAGGAGATGTTTGTTGAGAGTTATGCTGCTGAAAGCTTGAGAGTGCGAGGTGGAGGGAGGAAGTGAAGGAACATGGTTACAAATAATGGAAAAAAAAACTTTGACTTTATAGTTTGAGGAAGGAAGTGAGTCGCAGTGCAGTGCTTCGCTTCGCTCTCTGCTTATAGAAACAAATAAAACCTCTTGGAAAGTAATGAATAGATGTTGAGGAGGAAGAGAAAAAGCCAAACAAACACGAAGATGATGTTTAAAAAATACTCTACGGGGAGGAAAGAAAGTAATATAATTTTTATTTTATTTTTTTTAAAGAAAAGATTGTATACAATACATTTTATTTTGCATCTTCCCTTAAAAAAAAGCCAGTGAAAGCCACACACTGTGGAATGTTGCCGACCTCCAGGTACAGCCGGCCCTGGTTTCCTCCCCGTAAGCACTTCGCCCTGAGAGGACTCCCATGCATCAGCCGAAAACCTCAGCCTGTGCAGTTTTCCGCACGCGCCCCCGGACCGCGTTGGCAGCTAATAACGGCGGAGAGAGTGAAATTTTTTTTGCTCCATAATCATCACTTCCTGGCGGGCCTGCGATGCTTTCAGTCAGCAGCTTTACGACGCCGATCATTTCCAACTGGCAGGACAAAGTCGGACTCACTGTGGGGGGAACGTTGTGTTTTTTTTTTCACTCTGTATTATCATTGCAAAAGGAGTATTGCAGATGCACTGAATAAGTTGGAACTGCGGGGGAAAATTGTTAAAATTTAAATGGATGTTTCAGAATTTTTGAGTTGAGGTTCTTTGAAAAGGTTCCTTTATTTGGCCTCAGTTTTTGATTGGAGGATGAAGCAAACGGCGAGTCTGAGAGGGAGTGAGGCCAAAGCGGGCTTCTGCCGTTGTAAACCAACTCAGAGCGGTATATGCAAACGCTGTTTTATGGACCATAATGCTACAGTCACATTCACACAGAAGCCAGTTCTTATTTTCTTGAGGAAATGGAGGTTAGGAGACGCTGCGTTGCCAATGACCTTGCTTTGTGGAAAAAGGAGACGAACACGAGTTGTAGAGCATTTCTGGTCGGATTAGCTACCCAATAGAGAAGTAAATTGGTGCGAAAAAATCAAAACATGTACTTGAACTCTTCATATAAATCTTTGCTCTTTTACGCCGCTTCACTTTTACTTCACGTAGGAAGATTATTGATGGCGCACTGCCTCCGACCTCCATTTCTTGTAGGGGGAATCTTTTGCAAACATGACAGGGTTCATAAAACCGTCCCGTCCCAGACTAGCTGTGAGCTTCAGCCTCCTAGATTTGTTCTACATGGAGAGTTATTTACAGCTAAATCACCACTTCTAACCTTTTAAGCTGCAGTGTGTAATGAGATGGATGATCTGTGGAAGAATTGAGCTGCTGCAGCGGTGTGAAGAAATGCACATCTCAAAAACAACCAATCAGAGCCAAGGGGAGGGTCTTAGGGCTGTGTATTGCGCTTGAGAAACAACTTGCCATCCCAGGAAGACACAGCCACCTTCGTCGGTGGCTATGCTAACTAGCCACAACATTCTCCATCAGGAAGGAGCTGTAGCTTAGCAGATAGCAGGGGATGGTTGGGAGTGGAAAGGCGGATGAATGGTGTATACACATTCCTGATTGACAGTGCTAAGACCTGCCTCCTGGCTATGATTGGTTGTTTCCAGTTGGCACTGGGAGACAGCGGAGGAGCTCATTTTATTTATTTTTTTCCCTCAAATTATCGGTTTCGTATATCACAACATGGTGATGGTTTTTATTTTTTTATAAAAGTTACACCCTGCAGCTTTATTTAGGCTGAACTGTTCAGTCTTTATGGAAAAAAAACCTTAAGTATTTTAGAGAGTTTAGATTTTTTATTTTTTTTTACAGTCATCAGCAATGGTTTCCCTACTTGTTGACACAATAAGTTTATAGAAAACTGCTTAAATTCTCTCTAAGATTAATGGCTTAGAGAGGCTAAATTATGTAATTTAGCTTTAGCAACACAGATCTTGTTTGACAAAACGGGGACAGTCTCCTGAGAGTGTAGTGGGTTTGCCAGTTCTAGTACCGGGGATGTTTCCTGTTATCAACCTTTTCTCCAATCTGAACCTCATTTTAAAAAAAATCTAAACTGTCCTTTTAAATGACTTGAAAGAAGCGGCATGTAAGGGGTCACACGGTTTGCGTTCAACCCACTCACCTGTATGATCATTGGGAAGATGGCCGACGCTCGGGTCTGTTTGACGTCTCCGATAAGCTAACCTACAGGAACATCCGACCATTTTCTGTATGGACTGGGTCTGATAAACCGACTGTTTCCAGTGTTACAGGATGATCCTGCAGAAGAGAACATCAGTGTTGTGCTGATCCTCTGGTTTGGACTCTCAGGTAACATGTTACCTGTTCATGTGCTGTTTGTCTTCACAACGAGCTGCTGTAGTTTTTGTTTTTTAGGACTGAAGTGAACCTTGTGATCCCCCCCCTCCAGTTTAGATGTTTATCTCTGTAGATTTTTTTGTTTCTGTTGAACCTTATTTTTCTTTAGTCTTTTCTCTTCATTCTGCTGTTTCTCTCCTCTTTGGATTCTGTGTTGATCTGAAAGACTCCTGTAAAGTTGCTCTTTATTGTTTCTCTTTTTGGCGTTGATGGAAACAAAGTTTATGCTGCCGAATTTACAGATGTATTTTTTATTAAAGAAAGGAGTACTTTTTTATTTATTTGCCTTTTTGTTTTTACTTTAACTCCACACAATCCTTATAAAAGTGACATTTATTTAGTTTTAACTACATTTTTATTTCTATAAATTAGTCGGACACACTAAATACGGCTTCTTATCGCCACACTTTTGACACAAGCTGTTCTGTGTTTCTGCAGAATTATTTCACAGAAACTCATTCCACCAAAACTTACTTTGAATCCAAATCACAGTAGTTCAACACACAATAACTGAGGAAGGTTATAATAGTGGATCACAGACGGATTTGCAAGTACAATTGACCTCAAAGTAAGATAGAGGTGGAAGTTTTTATTTGACAGATCAGTTCAAGTTGATGGAGAAGTGATTATTATAAAAAAGTAAGGCAGATTTCTACCCCAAAAATGTTTAAAGGAGCTTAGATGAAATTGTTCAGCATCACATACACAAAGTTTGTGGTTGAAATTTACTTACTGGAGATGCTAAAAGAGTATTGATGTAGCTGCCTCATTTAAAAATGTAAGACATTTTAACTAAATGATATCTTAGCACTGTTTAATAGTCAGCAATGACCTTAGAGAAGTGGTGCCTTTTAATCTAGGAAGGTTTTCCAGGCTATTTGAAGTCAGAATCTGGATGAGGAACCAGTAAAGTTGTAAGATGGGTAAAAATCTCAAATTCACTGTAAGAGAGTATCGGCAAAGAATGGCATCTTAGGGACACAAAGTCTCCATAGCAACCATGAGATTTAGATGGCGGTTTTAGTACCGAATTAAGACTGCTGCACACCTGGTGGTTCCAAAGCCAGATCTGATACATGATGGACCGGAACCAGTAACTGAGTGGCCAGCATTAGCAAATGAGATGGAGGCTACTCACGTGTTGGCTTCGGAGAGGCAGGTGACTGATCACTGACTGGCACAGATAGGCAACTGTTATCAATGGATAGACTGGGAACTAGCATGGGTTGGCTGGTATCTACCTATGCTAGCAGACACTGTTCTTTTGACGGCAATAATGTGTTAACATACAGCATTACTAGGAGCTGAAGTTCTGCCATAAATGTCAGCTGTGTGCTTTCATCAGATGAGACTAACTGTGCATTTACCGAAGCTCTGTTTAGTCCACTTCGGTCAAACTCTTTCATTTGCCCAGGAAGCCCAGATTGTTTGGGAAGGTGTGAACACGCAATCAATCTCTGCTGCTGACCAAAAACGCGAACTCTGGTCCGCCCAAAAACCTAGGTCTCGGTTCAAACTCGAAAGTGAACTCTGGTGCGGTTTGAATGCTTATATGTGAACGCCAAGTGGACTGGAGACCACTCTAAAAGCAGGAAGCGAACTAAAGCGCAGGGCATTCTGGGTAACCACAACCAAAACAAATGCCACAATCCAACGCTATCGGAAGAAATGGCTGAAGAAAAGTCTTTTAACAACTACAAAAGCGAAATCCTACAATCACTAAAATCTGACTCTTCACGTTTTTTACATTCTGTGCAGATGGGAGTTTGCACTAAGTGTCTTCTTTGTGTCATAATGTGTGATGATGAGGTGAGGAATAACGCCATTGAACCCAGGCAGAGAGATAAGATGAAGATTTATTGTAGGTCAAAACACAGGCTCAGACAGTCCGGGATCCGGCAGCACAAGTAAACGGAGTACTAAACTCACACTGGTAGCTTGGAACTGAGAAACAGGCAGCTTGAGCGGCCGCCACAGGACTTAACCAGTGCGACTGTGACGGCTTCTGGCAACTGACGTTTGACATACGAAGCTAGACGAGGATCCGACAAGAGACAAAGACAACAGGTGGACTTAAATACACAGGGAGGGTAATCAGGGAATGAGACACACCTGGGAAGCAATCAACAGGGAAGACAGGACTAAACACAGAAAACCTCAAAAATAACTACACAGAAAACACAGAACACAACACTTTGGAGGTTTTCGTGTCGTTTCCTTCAGTGGTTCTTGGTGCAGCGCCACCACAGGTGAGGAGGGGAACAGGTTTTTCAAAAGGTTTGGATCATTTGACAGTTTGAGCCGAAAGACAACAACACTACATTTGAGTGAATTTTTACTCTTCAAAACTCTCCACATACACCTTTATCTTGTTATTGACTCCATAATCAGGTGACTGGAATCGGTAAGAGAGAAACTCCTGATAAACAGGTTCTTACCTAAACTCTGCAGAGTTGCACTGCTCTGTAAGCAAGTAGGCATTTAAAGT
The DNA here is from genome assembly GCF_904066995.2 of Poecilia reticulata. NCBI lineage: Eukaryota > Metazoa > Chordata > Actinopteri > Cyprinodontiformes > Poeciliidae > Poecilia > Poecilia reticulata. The sequence goes on from NC_088846.1 coordinate 6,600,644, forward strand.
CCCCTTAGAAAGCCCTTAATGCCTGACTGTGTGTGTTTGTGTGTTCAGATCAATTTGAATCAGTTGGGGCCACCTTTATGTTTACAATCATCGACTCTCAAACAATGTCTGGCCTTGGGAAAGAAAAAAAAACAATAACCTCTCTATAAGTGTTGCACGGTGGTGACCGCCATCGATCCGGGCGGCTCCGGCTATCTGCTGACCTTCAGGTTGTTCACGGCCGCGCCGTAAAACATTTCCGAAGAGTTTGGGGTCCAGAAGTTGGTTTAATGGGCTCTTTTGCTCACCGACTGGCTGGTTCCCAGTCCCTGGGGATTCAAAATAAACACACACACACAAAAAAAAACCCCACTGCGCCCCTGATAAAACCTGAAAACGATTCTGGAATAAAAACCAGAGCAGGAGCTGGAAACTTGCACACTCACCAACACAAATCATCTTTGATTCTCTTCCATCCCTCATCAATTCCCATCCTCCTTAACACGAACACACACACACGCACACACACACACACACTTTTTACACTGGGACACGAGGAACTCCTGCTTACTAATGAGAGATCCCATTCATCTCTCTGTTCTGTGTGTGTACGGTATCATCGTCGTGGGGCAAATTATTAATGTCTGGTCCTCCAGTTGTTTGGGGTGCTGGAGCAGCAACCTCCAGCAATCCCTGGAGAAATTACTGCAAAGAAAAAGCCGGCGAATAAACCCCGAAGAGAGACAAAGAAGAAAGAAGAGGAAGCTGCCAAAAAGAAGTGCCAAGCAACAGATAAGAGCGAACCCTTTGACATCTTGGAAAATGTGTATTTATATACGTGACAGGCTATGTCCATATACTCCCACAGTCTCTTTGCTTTGTTTTTTTTGTTTTTGTTTGTGTTTCCTAAAATATGAAGAAAAAAAAATCTCCATAACTGTCACCCCTCTCTCTCTCTCTCTCTCTTTTTTTTTTTTTACATCTCCTTTGTTGCCGGGATTTGAAGCCGAGTGCCCACTGTGGCACCGACACAAACCCGGGGCGCGCGGAGGATAGGCGGGGCTGCGGAGCGCGGGAAGACGGAGTGGTGACAGCATGACAGAGCAAGGAGGATGCAAAGGAGTTTCATTTGAGAAGCTGGAGCAGAAAGAAGGATGGGGGGGAGTGATGAAGGTGAGGGAGGGATTGCTGCCTGGCCTGAGAGGGAAACGGGGCTGTGCCGCACTTCATGAGTCTCCCCCATCATCTCTCCTTCACTGTCTATTTCTGTCTTGGTGTTTTTACAGTGACTTAGAAATATTCACCCCCCTCTGGCGGTTCTTCACTCTTCTTCTTCTTTCTTCTTCTTCTTCAGTTGCTGTCTGCAAATAAAATGGATGATGAAGCTGCTCCTCTCTCCTGGAGGGGATTGTTGGCGATTGTCCTGCTGAGATTTAAGTTTTTCCACACATTTCTGTACAGTTTGTCACAATTGCGTAAGTGACGTTCAGTCTAATTGGAGTTTTCCGAATGCTCTTCGGTTTTCTGTAAAGTTAAAACATGAATCCGCAGCTGGATCCCTTTAGGCCCCTTTGTGGAAAATCATTCCTGTTCGCCATGGTGAAATGTTTATGTTAAATTCCACAAAATGCAGATCCTTCACTGCAAAAACATCGAATCTTACAAAGTATTTTTGATTCTAGTGCAAATGTCTTAGTCCGCTTGAAATGAGATTAAACTAACTAATAACTTTTCAGCAACATTTAGGAGTTTAAGTCCTTAATACTGATGAAACAGTCCTAGTTTTACTGGCAGGATTATTTGTTAATAAGGGAAATAATCTGCCAGTGACAGTTTGACAAATATGAAAGAAATGAATAAACCACTGCACTGAACCCCATTGAAAACCTCTTTGTTTTTCCACCAAATATTGATTTCTAAACTCTTCCTGAGTTAAAACATTAGTATTGTTGTTTCTAAATGTACATGAACGTTTTCTCTTTGCATTATTTGAGGTCTGAAACGCTGCATCTCTTTCGTTATTTTCACCATTTTTCATTTTCTGCAAAAAAAAAACTAAATTTTTGCTTTGAATTTCAGAGACATGTTGTCAGTAGTTCATAGAATAAAAGAACAATATTTATTTTACTCAAACAAGTACATGTAAAAAGTAAAATCAGAGAAACTGATCGTTTTAAATAGTCTAGATATAAAAGCAGGTCTAACATTTCTACAGAGTATCCTGTTAACACCGACAAAGTTTCTATAGGAACAACTGAATTGTGTCAGCAATTAAAGGCCCGAGCCCGTTGCCCTCGTACTTCACTGTCCGACTTATTGTTAAACTTTGTTTACTCTTTCCTTTTATTGGTTTCTCAACAATCTGTAAAAGTCCGGCAGCCTCTGTTCAGACCTCGGATCAATAACAGCAGAGAGAGGACATGCTCTTGCCCACTTATAGGAGTCCGCTTGGGTGGGTGAGTAAGTGAGAGAACAGGAAGGTGGGCTGCGTTTTGTCATTGAGGGAGCAAACGCGTTAATGAACTTCCAGAGAGAAAACATCAATTAATCATTGTGCTTATGGCTGGAGGTAGCCTTTGGTTTAATGTCCCCGTGTGTTTGGAGGTTGTTCTGGAATCATCTAACCTTCAGCAACAAATGAACTTCACTCTGATCTCTGCAACGTTTCTGACTGTCAGATAACAAATCCCACTTATGCACTGTTGCTTCAAGGGGTGAATTCATAAACGTTATCCGTAAAATGTTTTCAGAGCCTTCCTGAAAAACAACCATGTTACTAAATTAGGTGCCATCTGCTGAACATCAGGCATGGATGTGAGTGCACACACATAGGTGTGTTGTAAAGAACAGGTCTGCATGTGAAATATCAAAGGTCAGTGCCTCAGTGGTGTTTAGGTCTGGATGCATGCTGAGGCAATCCGGCGCCTTTAACCTCAGTTTCCTTTAGCAAGGCAGCGATCGTTACCATGTTGGAGCGCTGCTTTGTGGCGTACAGCTTCTGAAAAGGATCGTACGTCACGGTAAATGTTGACATTCGTGGTTCCTTCAGTGAAATATAGACCAGCACTAATGCAACCCTTAAGAAACTTGCTAGCAAACGTTAGCTCCCTGACGTTGAACGATAACCGCTCAGAAAAACATTGTCTGCTCTGATAAGTCTTCATTTCAGCTCCAACCTTTTCTCTTCCACTTCTAAGAGCTAGCCAGGATCCAAACACACCCAGTAATAGAAACTTACAGATTCATTCATGTGCTGTAAACGAGCTTAGCTTAGCTTAGCTTAGCGCCTCGGTTTCTAAGGGTGTGTTCACACCAGCCCTGTTCAGTCGAACTCCAGTTCAACCGCCTATAGAGTCTGATTTGTTTGGGGAGGCTTGAATGCAGAATCAAACCTAGGTCTCCGTTCGGTTCACGTGAACTTTGGAAATGTGAACGTCAAGTGGACCGGAAACGGCTCCAGAAGCAGGAAGTGATCTATAGCGAGTGGCATTACGTGTAAATACAACCAAACCAAACATGAGTTCAACGCTAGTGAGAGAAATGACTCTCAGTCTTTTGACGAAGACAAAAGAGAAATCCTACTGCGGCTGGTATCTTACAGCACCCAGTTTTTGCTCACATTTCATGATGAATGAAGTTGCGCTCGATGTCTTCTTCAGAGGTTTTTGTGTCGTTTCCTTCAGGGGGTCTTGGTGCAGCGCCACCACAGGCGAGGAGGGGGAACAGGTTTGGACCGTTGACACGGTGCCGTGTGAAAATGTAACAAACGTCACAGTTTTGGTCCCCATTTGAACCGAGTCTACCGGACCATCAGTGAAATGATAAATTTGTGCAGTAGGCTGATCTGCGGCAGGTGAAGGGTGCGGTCACGTAAAAAGAACCAGAATCTCCAGCGCTTTTCCACAAACCTTGATGTTTGTGGTATGAATGAATATTTTAGCAAGGCATTCTTGTTGAAAGGTGCAAAAAAATAAAACCTTGAATGTAATAGAGCCCTCATCTGTAATCTGATCTGAGTCACTGTTATGGAACCATTGAAACACGATTGGTATTCCAGTCTTCATGGCTCCGTTTGGCTCCGGCTGCCAGCAGAAGCAGGTGAGAAAACGGATCTGTTTGGAGGCTTTGTATGTGTGTTTACCCAAAGTGATAAATGCTGCAAAAGACCTTTGATTGGCAAGTTGAAATTTTCATGGGCTTACCTCTTTCTCACTTTTACTGTTTTCAAAAGACACATTGTTGTGCCGCAGCATTACACGCCGACGTGATGCTACAGGACCAATTCTGCAGAATATTTAAACCAAAGTACCAGAGTAGCAGAAAATATCTGAGATGTTTCACCAAGTTACCAAATAGTTTCAGAATTTTGAATGTATTTCTTTCTATCCCTGTTTGAACATGTTCTCTTTGTTTGGGATTCAGAGTCGTCTTCTGATGGTGTTCAGTGTCTGATTAGTTTGATTGTCTCTGTGTTTTGGGTCCATTTGTGGTCAGTGTGAGACGGTTTATCGTCGTCTTGAGTTTCTCAACTCGTATTCTGCTCCTCAGTAAAGTTTGGTTGTTTTGTTTTTTTTTTTTTTTGCTCCTCCAGCTTATTTTTTCCAGTTATGTTTTGTGGTCAATGCTATTTTTTGTTCTTCATATTTTCATCACTTTTTACATTTACAACTTTTCTCCTCTTCCCACATTTTTGTGGGATTGAAAATACGCCTAACTAGATTTGCCTAACACTAGTTTAATATAATGTCTTATATTTCAAAAGACTGAAAGGGCCAATCTGCAGTTATATTTTTAAAATCACAATACTTAGCGCTTTTTTATTTTATTTTTTTAAAATACTCAACATGTATCTACACAAAACTTTGGTCGAAGTCGAGCCTTTCTTCCAAATACAAATGAAATCTTTAAAACGTCTGAATTAGAAGAATGGAGTAATTTTTGCTTAATATTCTGGCAATTAGCAAATATAAATAAAACACTTTTAAAAAAATAGTATTAATGGCATTCATTTGATTTAATGTGAATATATTATATAGTTACTTTACAATTTAGTGAATTAATAACAAATTGAAGTTATGGTGTAGTTTTTGGAGTCTTTGGAAACGTTTTCTTTCTTTTTAAAAATTTGTTTCTGCCTTTCTTCTTTTCTAACTCTTGTCTTTCTTCCTTTCTTTTCTTTTCTTTTCTCTCCTTTTCTTCCTTTAACACTAATCATTCATTTCCAGACTGGCCTCCTCTGTCAGACAATTTGCCTCCTTAATTTCTGCTGGCATCTTCATCTCCCCCCATGGCCAGACATAATGAAATGGGATTCTTATCAGAGGGACACATTGCAGAATTGGACACTGGAAATCCCAACTCTGCAATCTTCATTCTCGCTAATTTAAACTGGAACCGGTTAGCTCTCCAACCTGAGGACAAAATATTCAATCTACTTTCTTGGAGTGTGTATGTGTGTGTGTGTGTGTTTCACTATATAAAGGTAGATCTGCCCGAAGCGGATCTGACCAGGGAGGAACTCTGTCTGTTATTCCACTGGAATTTCAATCATGTCAAACATGTTGAGACCAGAGGGAAGCTGGAAAGCTTGGGAAGAGGAAGCCGTGTTGCATTTCAGCTCAGGCGCCGTCTGGACTTTGTATCCTCCGAGGATCCAAAGCAGAAATTCTAGAGAAATCAATACCGTCCGTATTTTTGCGGGGGAAAACATAAATTAAGAAATAATCATCTCGGTATGGAGGCAGATAAAAACTAGAATCAGAATCTCTCCAGTTTCTCTTGTCTACAAACTTATTTTTAAACCCAGGTTATAATTCACCAAACTGAACAAACGTTTTCCTACCTGTTGCATCCCACTGAGGTTTAAACCTGTAACCCCAGAGGGAGGCACCGTGTTGTGTTTGCTCATTTCTCTACTCCAATGTTTAGCACAGATCAGTAACTGGATGGATTTTACTTTTATTCAGCTGAATACCAATAAAAGAGAAGTCCTAATTTATGCACAAGATCATATTCTCAATTTTAATATTAGTTGCTAACAAAAAAGTAGCCTGTTAAATGATCAAAAAATTATCTTTGAAAAACACCAAACATTTGCTAATTGTAGCTGTTTTCATTTCAGGTCTATTTTTATAATGGCATTGATTCATTTCTTATCAACAGCAATTGTAATAATTTGTGCTTTTTATTTCTTCCTAGACTATTGCAAATCTCTAAATTTTCTAGAAAAAAGGGCAATTTTTTTAGTTTTAAAAGTAAAGAATTTGCTAGAAGAAACTCAGAAATTTTCATATTGATCTTTGACATTGAACATTTTTGAAAAAACTTGGACATTTCAGAAATGTGCAAGGAAAGCTTTTTTTTACCTTCCAAAAGTAGAAAACTGGTTAAAAGAAAAAAAAAGGAAGAAAATTCTAGAAGATATCTGAGACTCGATGTTAAGACTTCTGAGTTTTTTCCAACACAATGTTTGACTTTTGAACCTTCAAAATTTCCAAGATTATTCAAGAAAATTTAGGAGATTAATCTCAAAATTTGAGTTTTTTTCTAGCAAAGTTTTGACTTTCAAGGCTAAAAAATTTCAGTTTTTTTTTTCTGAGACTTAATCTCAGAATTTCAGAGTTTTTTGGCAGAAATGTACTCCTTTATTTTTTTTATCTACGATGGCCATAATTTGATGTGATAGGAAACCCTCAAAGTGAGAAGAGCGCCAACGTTCTTCAGATGACTGAGGATAGTTAGTGGCTACAAAACACAACGCAACGTGAATATTTCAGAGTAAGACTGGAAGAGACTCGGGTGTCAGAACTTCTATAAGTTCAGGTAAAATAAAATTCATTTCTGTTATTTAAATCACCAAATTCCAATGAGAAAATGAGATCAGACGTCAATATGTCACATTTCTTAAAAAATAAAATAAATAATGGGATATCCGAATTTTGTCAGTTGCCTATATTTTCCACAAACGGTACAAACCAAGAAGAAGAAGTGACATAAATGAAAAAAGAAAGTCTTGCATCAGCATGTACCTATTTTAAACCCTTGTAATATAACCTCCTCATCAGATGTCTGTCTTTTTAAAATGCTGTCATGCAGAAGTAATAACTCTGTAAATGTTTCTGTCTGTTTGGTGTTTATGTAGAACCACTGGTGTGAGTTTGACTCCGCTCCAGAAATCCTGTTAGGATTCACCGAGCAGCTGATCTCTGCTCTCATCTTGGGGCGAAAGCTGCGGAATTGTGAAATAGTTGCGGGTGGGAATTTTAAGCCCAACACGTCGCCTCCATGCAGAGGGAGTTTTGGTGGGAGAAAAAGCGCTAAAAGTGACTGAATGGTGATTCTTAGAACTACGAGAGAGAAGATCTCGTTTTGTCCTCACTGTGTTGAACCTGCTTGGTTCAACAAACCATCAGAGATTCCAAAACTTTAAACTTTGTCGCCTTTTTAAAATACTAATGCGTTTTCACACAAACGCCGCACGACCGACTGTCCACACCGGCCTGCAGCCTACAGGCGTTTTATTAAAACTCCCACCTTTCATTTGCTTTTCATTGTGGAGAAAACAGAAAACTAAAGTGTGTGTTCTCAGGCATCTTGAGTGACTTGGTGGACACACAGAGGTTCAATTTTTAAACTGTCAGCCCGAAAGCTGTTGCAGTAAACTTTGACTTTTTGAAATAACCTCAGCAGCCATAGAGTTTGGTGATGCTTCCTACTCGCCTTCAGCAACAGGACAAAAACAATTAAAATCTAAATGTTTTGGTAAAAATGCTTCCGGTGGGAAGCATTTTTAAATTCAGATATCAGGATCAGATTAGGACCCCAAAATCCTGGATTGAAGCACCTCTAATATTAATACTACTAATAATAATAAAAATAATAAATTCCTTTGTTACTAATGAATTAGAATTAAACTCCATTAAGTATAGTAGAGACTGCTTGTTGTTTTGTGGTTAATTCTTCCTGCCTAGATGGATAATTTATACATTTGGGAATTTATTTACTTTTTAATTTTAATCTTATTTTTCCTGTTCTTTGTTTAAATATTTGCCTTGTTTGAGCAAATAACGTCCCGGTAACAATACTGCTAGCATGTGCAAAACAAATAAAACAGAAATAATGCAGTAGAATGTGGACATGTTTAAAGAAAAGGTTAGTAAAGATATTTTAAAAATCATTAAAAAAAACTATTTAATGTAAGGTTATTTGTGCTGTGGTTTGTCAGGTCTTTACACAAAAAGCAATCATTTTTGGCTGGTAGTCCTAACTCTTTAACTTTATCAGAATTTGTCTCACTCGCTGCGTTTCTACTAGAAGTCTGAGCAAAACTTTGTCACATTTCCGCCAATGTTGAAAAAAACCCACAATTTCACAATTGCAGTGTTTTCATGAGCTAAAAAAAATAAATTTAATAAACCACATGGATGTTTGTTCACATGACAAGTCACTAAAAATCATCAGCGCCGCCGTCCTCCAGGTACTTCCTGTTGTCATGCGTGGGATACTCGCGTGATCCAAAAAAAAGTTCTTCCATTGCAGTTTTGCCAAATAAACCGATTTCGATATGGCCAATAAACCCACCTCATGTGAGTGTCAAAATGTTTTTATCAAAACATTTTTTTTCCCGAAATTTGCAAAAAATGTCTTAATATTGACTTTAAAAGAGTACAAGTTAAACTGGGAGCTCATTGCTTTTATATGTCAAAAGTGAGGAATTATTACATTTTCATCAATATTAAGGAACTGTTGACTTCTATTTCTTGCTGAAAAATTCCTTGCAACTTCATTTTGTCTTATTTAAAGTGAACTAAGACATATGAACTACAAACTAGACCAAAAATGCTTGGTAAGATTTAGGTTTTTTTTGCTTTAGATATTTTTTGCAGTGTAGACCTATACATTTGTTTATGGTTGCCAGGTGTTACGTCACCGTCTTGCGGCAGTGTCTCACTTTGAACGCCTGCAGCATGCACACGGCTGGCCACGAGTCCCGTCGCTCGTCTTTTCATTTAAAACTTTTTCATTTCAAAATCTGACTGTGAAAGATGCTGTATAAGTAATGATTTCAGACAGCTGAAGTAATTTGCGCTATTCCAGTTTAGAATGAACCTAAAAGGTTTCCGTAGAGCTTTTAAACCTCAGTTTTAATGCTCAGAATCAATGGTAGATGAATTCCCTGTTGATAAAAACTCTACAGACGATCAGATTACGTTGGTCCTCTGTGACTTTTCGAAGGGGAAAACTCAAGCTCACATACATCACTTGCTGTAGCGCCTGCTGCGCTGCGTTTTCCCCACGAGGCTCTGATATCGATCGCTGGCCCCTCTTTCTCACCAGCACTCATACCTCAGTGGCCTGTCTCTTCCTCTACACGTCTCTCTTTCTTTCTGCACCCCATTAGTGCTGTGGACAGCCGCCGGGGACGCCCAGAGCTGCTGGACCAACACACCGGCTGGAGGCTGACGGGGGAGAAGGAAGTCAGCAAGAGAGGGGAAACAAATACCCCGATACAGTAATAGAGTGATGAGATGAGATCATGAGTAGAGAGACGTAAACACGATGGAAGCGTCTTCTCACTGGGAGGATGTTTCAAGTAGTGAGGAAATGCAATGCTTTGCACAAACGCGCAGTACAGGAGAATTGTTGCAGCGTGGGATATTTTTAGAGTTATGGGCTTTTTTTTATGCAGAACTACTGTTGGTTTTTCCTTGGTAGTATTTGTGGTGGCTATAAGAGGAATCTAAGTAAAAAAAAAAAAGTGTTTAGTCTTACTTTCATGCTTTTAACCATTACACTCAGGAGGACTGCAGCAAATGTCACGGTCAGACAGCGGGGAAGCTGTGGAGGTTTGTCCCATCAGATTGTTAGTTTCTGGAACCACACCCCCCCAAAAAAATTTGAAAGCACAGAGTCAAACACTTGTGGGGTCCAAATGACACCATCTCATTTCTTTATTGGCTAAAGAAGTAAATTGAGGCTTTCTAAAATGACCATTATTCTTGACACACTAATTATTATTTCACAATAGTTTTGTGTTAAAGGAGCACTATTATGTATTTTCCAACCACACAGTCATGCCATGTTATAGAGCAACGTTTCTTTCAGCTGGTATAAAAGTGATCTATATATTAAACATAACTTTGACTTCACAGTTTGACACTTGTGTTTCTTTAAGAAACTCCTGGTCTTTCCAACACTCGTCATTACAACATTTCACCGTTAACCATGTACAGATGTCCTTCAGAGCTTTGGACAGAGAAACAGTCCATATAATCAGCTCCACAGATCCGCAGTTCCCCCAGCTGTTTGCTAATTGCTGCTGCCGCTAGTCTGTAGGAGCTGAGTGGGAAAGACGTGGAGGAGAGCTGCTGTGGGAGACAGCAGCTCTGAGGAGCAGAAGTCCCAAAGTGTTTTCATATCCCAACATCTAATAAACAGTATTTAGGGCTGGACGATACGGATGAACAACATATCACGATATAAGCATTTCTTATCAGATGATATCGATAATTATTGATCTTTTTATATATATATATATATATCTGAAATACTGCCAAACTGGTGAAGTGACCTTTCCTGTTTTATCCACAGTTTTCACTCCATGCCGTTGTTTATTTTATTCTTTTAAGCAATTATAAATCCGCAAGTTACTCACCAGGTTGTTGCTAGGTAACCGAAGAGTGAGTGAGCGAGCTTAGCTAGCTGTAAGAGGCTGGATGGCTAAAGCGTTTTGTCTGCTTACATTTCCCATAATGTTGTGCAGTTCTGGACTGGAGTTCAATGAAATCACTGAATAATCTGTCAAACATATTATTTCTTGATTTTACTTAAAGTTTTTGATATTGATCAGGTGTCTGTATATATATATATATATTTATTTATTTATTGTCCACAGAAAGTGGAATTTCACATGAAATATTTTTGGTACATATGACTACACTTATCCCAATGAATGTTTCATCCAGATATTTATATCTGGATGAAACAGCATTGAATAAACTCAATGCTGTGGTGATTCACTACATGTGGAACATAAACAGTTTCTCTTTTGTGAACCACTTCCTGTTTAGAGGTTGCAGAACCATTGTGTTGGTAGAATGCCACGGTTGCTTTCACTCATTTTTCTTGTGTCAACCGCCGTACCATAAAAGGCCAGCGTTGTCAGGAGGGCTCTCTGTTCCTGAGCGGTGACAGACTCCTGAGTCAACAGTCGCCGAGTTACAGCATCGATGCACAATGTAACACACCCTCCAGTCATGTGAAAAATGATATTGTCACAATTTTCCTCAGAAAATCCTGGCTCTGGTCCTTCACCGCTGTGCATTATATTTCTTTTATGAACTTATGAACCTTCCAAACTTTCTAGGAAAAATAGCAATGGAGAAATGATATGTCAGCGCTGATGCAAGAGTGTGTATTCATAACACAATACCTGCGTGGCTGCATTGGCACGCATAAAGTAATGTTATGTGCATATTAGATACGTATCGCACTGTGCAGGTTTTTCACCTTTAAATATTCATCTTTTTCCACTCAGTATTACTTCAAATGCAAATGTATATATATTTTTTTTATTTCTGCTGCTTGCTGACTTTCACATTTGGACATAAAAAGACAGAAATAGAAAATAATTAAGCAGTCGAGCTTGAAGTCTGACGGGGCTTCTCTCGCTCTTTGACCTTTAGCGTTCATGGCGACATAAAAGATTTCCATTTCACCCATGAAAGACCAACAGTTTGATAGAGATGGCTTACTCGTTTTCCCGTTACGCAGCGCAACATTCAGCTCATCTTTCTCATCAAAGGGGAAGTGTAAGGGTCAAAGCACACGGTCACCTTTAACAAAATCCCATCCGATAATGAGCTCAACGCAAAAGCCTGTACTGAACGCCTGTCAGAAACCGATCGTCGCAAGGAGGCCGCGTGAAATGCAAAACGTCGTCAGTAGGTGTGAGTGTAATTACCTAGAATGAATCTTGATACCAACAGTCTACCAGTCATAAAATCACTTCAGAACTTCATTTAGCGGAGATTCCAGATGGAGACGTTTTAAAAACTGCAAACATTTTCCATCATACTGCTCCCTCTCTTTAAAGTCCCTCGTAAAAAAGGCGAGAGAATCTTTTTACCTATTTCTGCGCAGCACCGGCCTCCCGCTCATTTGATTTATTTTCAGACACGGAGTCGGCTGCTCCTACATTTCCACCGTGTAGAGTTCAGAAGCTCTGCCCATTAGTATTATTAATATAAGGCTTTTAGGAAAGTAGAGGGGCTGGAGTGGTCACCTCTGTAAAGCAGCAGACTGCAGGCCGGCTAACGGAGCCAAGAATCATGTTAATCAACCAGCTGATATCTGCTAAGAACAGATTGAAGAATGGTGATAATATTGAGCCTAATAAGCACTGAAGCTACTTTTAAAAATACCAGACTGTTTTGTCTGAAACTAATTGAAATTTATCTCACTACTTGTGACCTTACTTTTCCAGATATCTTCAGCTGAAACCCGTCGTTTGTAAATCCCTGTTATGCCATAAAATTACTGACACAGGAGCGGTCAACACGTTCATCCATTATTTCGTGGTTTCGTGTCGACGTGTATGAACACGGATGGGATTTCCCACTGGATCAGCCCTAAATGGTGATCGGCAGGTTGGAAACTAAGCAAATAATCTTTTTATAGATCATTGAACACAGAAGCTACTAAGACCGTATTCACTGGTAAAACCAAAGAGGATGTGCGACATCATTGGTCTTCACATTGCTACTGTGAAAACCAATGAAGAGTAATGTCTTCATTTTTTACAGTTGTGCTTGAATTTCTTTTCATTAACAGGGCAGCAGTTGCTGTTTGATTCAGTGAATCTTCATCATCTCTGTGTCTTAGTGTAAAAAAAAAAAAAACAGAAAAAAAACACGCACAATATTTATTTATTAGGTAGGTCACCTTGTGTTTAATACATGCATGTGTTCATATGGGAATGTGATCACATGAAGATTTGTAGACCAATTATAAATGCCTGGTTATAAAGCCTCTGCTATAGCAGAGAATCTATATATTTAATGCTCCAGTGCATTTGTCCTTGCTGGGACAGGTGGACTGCATGTGAAGTGAACGGACTCCACAAAATCTGTGTGGAGAAGGAACCTCACATTTCAGACAAACAAAGTGTATCGTCCACGATCCACTTTTCTATTTTACTTCTCTTTTTAAGCAAAGCCTCCATTTTTCTTATAGATTTTGGTGTAAATGGACCTTAAATTTGACCAACTAACAAGAACGTATTGGGTTTATATGGTAGACTTAAATTACTATTGATAATAATAGTATACAAGTACAATTTAAAAAGAAATGGAAATGAGCTATAATATCGTTTAGTTACATATAAATGTTCAGTAATACATTTTGTCCCATTTTGCACTTGTTGCTAACAAAGCTTACCACCTACATACCTCCTTTCTGGACCAACTCCTCCACAATAAGAAAACTGCTTTATTCTACCATGTAGCACTCCTTCAACATTTTACTCAAACACTTTTCTCCGGATTTCAACCCCGAACCCAAAAGAAAGTCTTTCTTGACTTTGTCGGTCATGGTTGCCCACACTACAATCTCAAAGAACTTCAACACGACAAACCGTCAAAAGTTTGTTTTTTATTGACTCTGATGATAAAAACACAGCTGTTGTTTCCATTGACCATATAACTGCTCAATTTGACAATTCAAAAAATAAATTTGGTTAATGGAAATTTGTCAATTTGAAAAAAACTCCTGTCTTTTTGCTAAAATGTTTTGGGCTAGGATGAGCTGGTCTTTTGTAATTAATTTAATGATCAAAAACTGGATGTTGCTACTGGTGCAAACCACGAAGAACAAAACAGGAAGTGGTTCAAGGATAATGGAATGGAATGGTTTTTTTTAATGACTTATCGTGTAAACAAATACACACGATTTTTAATTGTATTTCTTTTTTTTTGGAAACACCGTAACTTGTAAAATATTTTTTTTTCTAAATTAAAGGAATACTGACAAAGTTTTGTGCACATTTGCAATGGAAATGCAGCCAGTGTAAGTAGAAGCACAACAATAGTTTCTGTAAGTTCAGTTTAAACAAATAAAGGTCACAAGTGGCCTTTATTTCACTGTAACCTGACAGGAAAGAGAAGAGCAAGACTTTCATTAAATGGCCCAAGACTGAAAACTGAACCTAGGAAAGCGTTCATTTTGCTGAGTCACACAGCAACCCACACACAGCTACAATTTTCAGTAACCGCTATGCAGGTTTTCAGCAAAGTTGACGAAAAGACACCATAAAAAGATAAAAACGTTGCAAGTTTTTCATTTTTTCTGTATGTAATTTGCAGAATAAGTATTATTAGGCTTTCTTTTTTTTTTAAATTGTTCAGCAATCATGTTGCTTTACGTTCAAAACCTGAAATGGGTTCTGGTTCTCCTTCTACCTTTCGCAAACACACCCACTTATCCTAATAGTGCCAGCCCTAACAGGCAAACAAGAGGCACGCCGACATGGAAACAGAATTCTAATTCGAGAGGTTTCTACGCCGTAGTCCTCCCCACGGGTCCCACGCTCTGACACCATGATGAATGACTTTGAATTTGCTGGATGAGGTGGTCTACTTATGTGTGTGTGTGTGATTGCGTTTCTGCTGGAAGGTTCAAGGCACAAAGGTTGTCACTTGTCGGAACACTCCCCTCGCTCAACCCCTATTATGTTGCCTGTGGATAATTGAACCTAGTTTTGAAGACGAACCTTGCTATTATTTATTTACTTGTTTGGTCCAAGAAGTGCGATCTGGCTTTTATCAAGCGTGACATGTTCATGGATAGATTCACAGGTAATGGAATAACGGAGAAAGGCAAAATTGTGCTGTTCCCAGGGTGTATGGGTGTGTGCATTGATTTTGCACCCAATGTCTTGTTGAAAACATCACCTTCTGAATAAAAAAGTATTTTTGTACAATGTTCAGGGATACCTAAGTAATATTAATCCTGGACGTAATAAAATCTATGATTCACTGATGTCCCAATAAATGATTACAACGGACTCGACTCAAAGCTGAATCTCTAAAAAAAAATATGTGTTTAACAGATTTGACCACCACAAGCCATTTGAACAGTTTCTTAAATATCTCTTCTCGTGAGACATCTTACACTGGTTGAGGCAGTTCTTGGAAACTTTTAGACAATGTCTAAAACGACAAATGATCAGAAAGCCGACTCTTGGACAAGACAAAGGTTTTCATTCACAAGTTGTTCTTGAAGTTGTTGTAATGAACAGAAAATAAAATTCTGATAAATTGGTCAGAAATACATTTTTATTTCTATTTCGAGAAATGGTAATGGTAAAAACGATCATCCTTTCCACATAGAAGAGAATGCTGCAAGGTGACTAAACCTTCTCTGCTAGTGTCAGGCGATGTGTGGAAATGTTGCAATGTTTTCCATTAGCATCCATGTTAGCATCTGTGTTTTTTTCTTTTATATATACTAAAACTTAATGAAGGCAACTTATGCAGAAACACGATACAGGCTAAAGGAAGCATACCAAGCATTATGTCACATCTCCTGTTGCCAGACAAGCAACCAAATGGCATTTTTTTTATGTCAAATCTTCTACAAATCCATGTTATAAGTTCTGCTAGCATAGCTGCAGGTGTGAACAATCTGTTATTTGTTGCTAGGAATCATCAATTACAAGAGCACAAGTCCAAGACCTTTTACCACGATTGTGGGCTTCCAGTAGGTTTTAGGTTTGTCTGTTTTGAGTAACTGAAGAAAAACTCACTAGACAGCCAGAATAATACATAGTGATAATTTACTGTGTGGGACTTTGAAGAGAGCTGCTCTGAGAGACTCTGCCATGGAGAACTGCAGAGCTATTTCAGTACTTTGCCGACTCCTGAAGCTGGATCATTTAGGTTGGTTGAAAACAAATAACTGGATGATCTCAGATTATCAGACAGTGGACGATGGTTCTCATTTTTTACCAAGACAAGAGACAGGCATAATGGCACTATGGGATACAAGGAAGGTTGTGTGACTGGACTTGTACAATATCTTTAAATCTGGTGTTGTAGTGGTTGTCTTAAAAAGATGGCTGCATTTCCACAAAGATGAGACTGCATTAGCAATTAATTGAAATGAGCTCAACCTTCTGCTGCCATTAGTGGTGCTCCTAAAGTCCTCTAGATAGGGTTTTATCATTTTCTTCTTATTGTGGCAGCTAAGATATTGGTTGTTTTCAAAGCAAACTAAAGAAGCATCAATTCAGCCTGACTTCTAGTTGGCATTTCTAATCAATTTAGTTTATTATTCTACTTCAATTTTAGCCACTTTTCTGTGTCAAGTACATCATAGTTTTTGAAGAAATTTGTTCTTTCCTGTTCTAGATATTTGTGCATTTTTAAAATGTATTCTCTTTATGAAATATACATGTATCTTTCCTTGTTAATCTACACAAATGTTTCCACAGACCATCATTCTTTATTCTGCATTGTTTTAACAGCAGTCATTTTATATGTGTATTTACTTGATTTAATTGTGATTTTTCTTGTGTGGTTAAATGACTGTATTTGTCTTCTGTAAACCACATCTGACTGTGAATGGTGCTGTATAAGTAATGTTTTATTGGTTGTCTGATTTCTTTCCATCTTTCATCGCTGTTGAATTTCCTGTCAGAAAATGTAAAACGTTTGAACATTTTATTGTCAACCTTATCATGGAACCCTTAACTAAAAAGTATTATCAAAGCTAACATTGATCCCTAAAGGCCAAGACAGAAGATCAATTCATCTGTGTTGTCTCTTACCTTCATAGCAGATCAGACTAAAACTCAGAGAATGATGAAAGCACCAGCTCACCATAGATTCATTACAGTGATCCCAGACAGGTGATGTAGTGTAGTTAATATATGATACTTAATCTATGGGCTTTTGTAAGGGATGACTGTATAAGATACTGTATGTGCTGGAGTTTTCCCTGCAGGTCAGCTTGGCTGACCTGCATGTTTAATGCACATGTCCCGTGGTAAACCATTACTGTCTCCAGTCTCCCCCTCTGGGGAAAACCGCAACCAATTAAAACTCACCCTGAATGGGAGCTGCGCTCAGAGAGGATTACATGCCAGTATGTGACAGGTAGATGAGGGGGCCGTCTTGGCTTCCAGCTTGTGTGTGTGTGTGCGTGTGTTTGTTTTTACTGCGTAGAGGGGACCATTATACCATTTTAGCCAACAAATGGAGGTCATTTGTGGAAAAGAGGACATTTTTCTGGTACTCACTTTTTTCAGATGGAATGGACTGTACTGGCTATATTTAGAGATGTGGTGTGAATAAAGTTTTGGTTAAAGTTGTGGTGAGGAATATACTAATGGTTAGGATTAAGGATTATGTCTGTGTTAGGAATAAATGCGGTACATAAAATGAAAGTCAATGCAAAGTTCTGGCTGATAGAAGTATAATGATGTGTGTGTGTGTGTTTGATACTGTCTAAGGATTATTTTCCATAATAATTGATTGATTATGGTTAAAAAGCGCTGCTTTGGGGTAATAGATGAGGTTTAGGACTAATGTGACTTGAGTTTAGCTTGAGGTTAAGGTTAGGCATCTACTAGGAAAGGTTAAGCTAGATGTAGGCTAAGGGTCAGGGTTAAGCCAGAGAAATGAATGAAAGTAAATGGAAAGTCCTTGTGACGTCCGAAAGACATGTGTATGTCTGTGTGTGTTTGTTTGGGAAGTAGAGAGAAGAAATCAGATCAGAGCTTTCAGCTTCTGTCCACTTTTGCTTTGAAACAACAAACTGTACATGTCCTGTGCTGATGTGCCTGTCACTCAGTATGTGACAATGAGTAATGAGCTCCACTCACATCTGTGTTTCATTGTGTCATACTGTCCCCTCCCCTAAGCTCCTATTTGAATTTTCACAGTTCCTCTATGTTGTTTTTTTTGACCCGGTACAACTCAGGTGTCTGCCTCGCGAGAAATGGGAGTCACAGAAATTAAATAGAGGTGATAAAAATGATAAAAATGTCGCTGAACTTGAAAAGAAAAATGAAACGGTAAAAAAGACAAATGACATGAGAAATGGAGGGCTACGTTTTAAACAGCGTGTATCTTCAGACGCCCAAAGTCTGGAACAATGATTGATCGAAAAGCTCCGTGAGACGTCCAGAGCTCAGAGGGTGTTATTAACCCAACTCTGCCTCAAACTTTTCCAAAACTTCATCGCCCAACCTGTCTGCTGTGTTTGTTTACTAATGTTCTCTACCAAACCTCTGATAACTTCACAAAGCAGCTGCATTTATAATGATATTAAACTAAACACAGGTAGATTCTGGTTGGTAATTTGGTGAAACTGAAAGTTAGTTGCAATAGATTTATTTAGTCTCATCAAGGTTAACTGAACTGAATACATAAACATACAACAATGTTTCGATCTTTATATGTATGAACATGTGTGTATGTTGTTATCTATGCATACACACACGTACACACATATGTATCTATATATGTAAAGGCTACAGACGTCAACACGAAGGACTGGAACCTGCTGTAATAAAGTGTCTAGTCCATAGCTATCCTTTTCCAGCTCTTTAGTCATCTTTTGCACGTACAAGGCTGAAATAACCCCTGTGGCATCTGTTTGTTCTGGAGTTAACTTGGCTCCTTACATCCTGGTGGGCATCTTAGTTTCTCTGATACAGGCACAGAGAAAGACATTAGGAGTCCTTATTTTTACATCATTTTTAAATTCTTGTTTATTGGATGCTAAATGGACATTAAAGCATCTTCCGCAAATGCATGCAGCCCTAGGCATAAAATATGTAAATCACTGTTGACAGAGAATGCTCATTTGTTTTAATGTGGAGCAAAAAAGCACATTTAGATATCTAGATGGTGTGAAAGTGACATGGTGATGTTAAAAGAGAGCCTCCAAAAAGGGATTTCAGTGCTTGTGAATGTGGCATGGATGGAAAAAAGATTGGGAAAATGTTTTCTGTCATAGGTAGATTTTAGCGTGAACATGTCGATGTTTGTGTGACAATATTTTATTAAAATGTATAAAAACTAAATAACCTACAGTATTATTACTGTATTGTTTTTACATCTAAAATACAAATTTCCCAAATAAAGTTTGTTAGAATTAATCATGGATCAATTTAAACTACTGGGAAGTGGTCGAGTGACACAATTTAGTGTGGTTAGGCTATCACAAGCAAAATACAGACCGATTGTGAAAGAGAAAATTAGACTTTTGGTTACTTCCATTCACAGCCAGTAAGTTTTATACAATCCTTGCAAGATGTAGCATATAAAGTTTAGTATTTGGTTGATGCAGTTTGAAGAAAAAGCCAACATTGTACGCATCAGTAACAATGGTGGAACTGGAGTCAAAATGAAAAGGTCTAACCTGACGTGGGGTTTGCGGTGGGATAAAAATGTTTTTTTCTAGTTGTTGGTCTGTCTTTTGGAAACATGATCAGCTTCTTCAGCACAGTAGCTTTCTATTGGATATCATCTTTTTGTAGCACTTTTTCTTTTCAGTTCTGCTTGGTGCATTTACCAGATTTATTTTATTTGACAGCAAAGAAATTCAATTTAGATTGTAAGTGGATGCAGAGTGCAATTGTACAACATATGTGTGTGTGTTCCCTTTCTTTATATCTGCCTTAGTGGAGTGTTAGCTTTATCGAGCGGCCATAGAGGCAGAGAATCAACGAAATGACAAAGGAGGCAACATGACCTTTCAGAAGTGACACCAAGTTCATCCAAAACACCGTCCACAGGCAACATTCATGTCTGAACGGAACAGACAGGCTAAAATACCATCACACATAATTCCACTTCGTAGACTGACCAGTTTTGTTTGTTATACTCAGGACTATGGATGCAAAAAATCATAATAACAGAAATATTTATGCAATTTTCACTGTTTATTTGGCAAACATTTATAAATCACCCCATATCTAAAATGATATTGCACACTAAATTCCAATACCTTAATCTGTACAAATCAGTGACTATTTATATGGCAATAGACATGCAATCGGTATCGATACACAGTGCATCAATATATAGAATATTCACTGAACTCTGATCCAGAACCACACAGCATTCTGGGAGATGTAGGCAGAGGAAAAATGTTAGCTGCTCAGCCTCTCACAGTTAGCTAAGCTAAGCTAGGTTGGTGGCATCAACTAATCACACTGACCCTTTGGTTACCTAGCAACAACCCGTTGAGTAACTTGCACAGCAGCAGTTTCAGGTTTCATCATCGTGCGTCACAACTGCTTAAAAATGATAATAAAAACAATAAAGCAAAAAGCTAAATAATTATTGATACCAAAAATTGTCAATTGAGAAACACTTACATCATAAGTTCTTCTGTTTTACGTCATCCAGCCCTTAATCTCACATTTTTGTCTCGTCCTGGAACGAGTAAATTTTCCAAGCTCACAACACGTAAACCAGGAGGCAGCAGAGGCGAGTACAGAGCTAGCAAACTGTTTATTTTAAACTTAGACCATTGAAAATTACATTAAAATTACTAACACATTATTTTTCTACAGAGTTGGTGACATAGTAGCATGTGCTTAGTTGTGTATTGTCGAGGAATGGTGTGGTGGAATATTTTTGAGTTGTGTTAAAAATTACATTAACAGTAACATTTGTAAAACTACAAAGCAAAATAGATATTTACAAGTAATACTGTTTTTGACACTTCGGTCGTTGGATCAGAACAGTTATCCATTTCTAAATTCATCCAATTGGTTGTAAGCAGATTTTTATAAAAAGAAAATAGTCAATTGTGTCAGTTTTACAAACAACTAAAGTTACTATAAGAAACACGACAGAGAACGAATGAAGCTTTGTTCACTGCTTTCAGAGGATTTTGATTGGTTAATCTCCAAACTCACAAATCCACAACTTTCTTATAAATTCGGAAATCGAGGAATAAATCTACAAACTCTCTGTTCCGTCAGCCAGCTAATTTGCTTTGCTGCTTTTGCTAAAGTCGGTCAATCCCTGCCTTAGCGACACAATCAGTCACCAGCAGAACTCCGTCTCCATTTCTGCATTTGAGATGCGGTGGTAGCCAGACTTAATTTCCATGAAAATAGGTGGAAATGTGAGGAGCACACAGCAGCCACCCTGTCAGCCTGCCTCTTTGTCAAACAGACAGCGAGTGTGCACAGGAAGTGTTTTTCACACTGAATGTCATCATCACCCAATCTCCACAATGTCATCTCTTCACACACAAGACCGCCATGGCAAATCTCGCTGAGGAATGTCAAGTATTAATATTGCAGACGGGAGAACAGTTTCAGAGCCCCTGCTATTTCTGCTCAGCTTCCCAAATGGTTCAAAAAAATCTTTTCAGTACTTTACTCCCCCTCTCCGTTTATCGTTTACCCTTATTTTTATATATTTTATATATATATATATATATATATATATATATATATATATATATATAAATATATATTTTTGCTCTGAAAACAGTGAGAGAAAGAACGAAGTCTTAGGAGTCTTGATCTCTGCCTAATTTGTCAGAATTTAATCAATCTTCCTACTCACTCCCTGTGATGCTGCCTACGACGGTGACACATTTGTCACCAGAAATGGTTTTTCATACCATTTTAATTGGAGCAGCCTGGCCTCGTCTTACACTGGCAAGTTTTGTCCGTGGCAAAAACACAAAGAAGGACATTAACATGAAAATGTTTGCAAAAAGAGCCAACGAAGAACCCACTGGGTTCCATCGTGTGGAATTATTCAAACCTTTGTATGCGTTGTTCAAAACAAAAGCAGAGACATAATGTGGTGTCAACCAAGATTTAATTGGTAATTGAATAGTTTTATAATAGTTGCAGAATGCTGTGGATTAGGACCCAGGATGAAGTGGTCCTTGGCTCAGTGAAGGCTGTCAACTGATCCAATGGTCTAAAATTAACCAGCGCTGGTTGAGTTTAAGTAAACTAAAACAGAGACATGGTGGTGAGGTTGTGAAATAGCAGCTGAACGTGTGTTATTATACACACTGTCATATTTTCCAAGATATTTCCATCTAATATTTGCTTATTTATGCAGCATTCAGACTGGCTTAGGATGCATAAAAAAATAAAATGCAGATTATAGAATGTCACATTTTCACAAAAATAAAGTGATGGAATTGTTTTTTGTATCTCAAAATTTACAATTCTATTTTTTTCTTACTAACAGGGGCATGTGTGTTTTCTATTTTATTTTTTATTTTAGTGGGGGGAGTTTTAGGGCAAGTCTGTGTTTTAGGGCTGTGTACTTCATCTGAACCAACTTGCATTTCTGCTGAGATGATTTCTCCTCTCGCTGTCTTACCCCCTCTCTCTCTCTCTCTCTCTCTCTCTCTCTCTCTCTCTCTCTCTCTCTCTCTTTCTCTCTCTCTCTCTCTCTCTTTCTCTCTCTCTCACTGGAGGAATAGTCAGCTCTTCAGCTGCAGCACCAGTTTGAGTCTGTCACATGTCACTCTGAACTGCTCTCTTCTTCCAAAAGAGTGATTATCCACAATGAAAGTACTTTTACACTGTAATTGGTCGAAAAGCTATTTAAAGAGGAAGAAGACATTACTCAAAAAAGGCTCCTGAAAAGACAGATTACAGATGGAAAACCACTCAGGGACAAATATTTAGATATATATTTTTTTTAGCTATTGTGTTTGGCCATAATAAAAGTTACTATGGAAGGAAATAGGAGGAAGCTTGTAAACCCGAGAACACAATCCCAACTGTGAAGGTTTGTAGGATAGTTTTGTGGGAGTATTTTACTGCAGGAAACTGGTGAATCTTATAAAATAGACAGTAGATGAAAGAACATTATGTGAATATATATATTTATAAGTTACAAAGTGGTTTAAAGTCTAGCAGGTTTTCTCCAGGATTGTTCTGTATTCAGAGCAAACACTAGATTATTTTATAACGTTTTCCTGTTTTACACTTATTCACAGCTTTATGCTCAGTGTGCTCCTTTGTCTGTATGGTGCTAATTGGGTATCAGTGTTAAAAAAAAAAAAAAGAAAAAAAAAAGCAGTTTAATACTAATGCACTCAACACATTTTTCAGATTTCTGTGAAAAGAAAAAGCTGTGAACCATCATTTTCCATCGCTACTTTGTGTTGGTCCACCTCTTAAGCTGTACCTTTTCACGCTGCACCATGTGTTCGCTTCTTTAAAAAAAAAAAAAAGAAAAGAAAAAATTCTAGACTGGTTAAAAAACTTTCTCCCTTTTGGAATGATTCATTACCATTTGCTTCTGGCTACATTCAAAGCTTTAGAGCCTATTCTGTCCTCTACGCCGCTCTACGCTCTGACAGTTTCATTGTGGGAGTCTACAGACAGAAATCCTTGGGCTTCATTAGTTCGAGTCCCGACGTTCTGTGAATTACGTCACTTGGCTTATGCGGGCTGGTAAAAAGTTGGGCCACCTTTCATAGCAAAATTCTGGGTTGTATTGAGCACACCGAGTACTTTTATACTCTCTTTCAAATGCTGCTTTTCATGCTATGCAGCGGAGCACCTTGAAATGTTTAATAGAAACGTGGACTGAAGAGATGGAGACTGAATCACTGCTGTTCTGAAGAGCAGTACTTTGAAAGTGTCTGTCTTAGTCGTGTCCTCGGGTGAGACACTTCGCCCGTCTTGCCTGCTGCTGGTCAGAGGCCCAATTGGCATCCAGTGTATGACCACCCAGCAATGTAGCTCACCACCATCATCAGCGTGCAAAAGTGGGACTGAATGCAGCGTAAAGCGCTTTGGAGTCCTCTGGACTTGAGAAAGAGCTATACAAGTACAGGCCATTTACCGTTTCAAAGCCTTGCCACGTTCGCTTCTCCTTTCTAAAGTTTGTCCCATCAATTAATTCCTCTCCGGGCTAACTCACAGAACCTTTAAGCACCAAGTAAAAGATTCATAGAGCCAAATCGATGTGTGAACAAAATGTGGCACTTTCAAACCTCTGGGTAGAAAGAGGGACGCGACAACCGCAATAAATCGACAGAGTCCTTGTAAAAGCTAAGAGGTTGTTTTTCTCCCCTGGATGGTCTCTAAGGGATTCAGGTTTTGCCAAACCAGAGAAGCAAATACATCAAAACAGGATCTAAACGAAACTATTCTGGATTACAGCAAAAACAAAACAACTCTGGTTTCCTTTTCTAACAAGGCTTATCAAACACATTACATTGGTAGAAAGCAACCTACTCCACTAATATGTATAACAGAAAGACGTCTCTGTGTGGAAATACACACATTATCCCAAAACTTACATAGCTCCCCAACTCTTTCAGTAATGTGTCTTTAAATTAATTTAATTGAGACTAAATTAAAAATTCTCAGAAAAGGTAGGGGTGTCTCAAAAGATTTTTAAGAGTACAAGCAAGAATCAACCAGTTTAAACGCAGAGTCGATTGCTTATTTTTATTTTTTTCTGGCTAAACTTCACATGAACTGCATTTGCTTCTGAGTTTAACTTTTTGCTCCGCAGGGATATGGTGGAAGGTTTTTCAATTTTAAGCCTTTATTTGATTGTTATGCGTTTTGGGAGCTGTCTGTTTGTATTTCGCCAGCAGTCGATTGCTATCTGTACTGAAAAATAAATAACATCACAATTTTCTTTGCCAGTGTAGAAAACAAGAGCCCGAAATGTGCCAGTCTTGGTTGTGATGTACGGCACCTCCAGGCTATGCAGTCTATCACAAATTTCATATCTCAGGTTCATATCTTCGTTATCTGGATGGGTAGTTGTGTTTGTTGACTGCAAATGTGATTGTCTGGTTAAATGGAGGCGTGCTTAAACTGGTAATAAAATGTCAGTCAAAGGAAAAGAGCACCAGGGCGGTCTGGAAAATGGTCAAATTTGTCATCACCCAAGATCTGCAATGATCACTTCAAGCCAAATCGATATAAAACACGCAAGGCCTGGTCTTTCTGTTTGGAAACTGGAAGTGAAACCCGATTTTCTATTCCCAGTGATGTATGCTGCTGAGAACAGCAGAAACACTGAATCAGTCAGGCTTATGATGAGACGTATCCTACCAGTTAACCCCTCTATTGGCTGATATTCTACTCCAGTTTATACCATTGCCATTATTCCTGCTGTAGAAGTAGGAAAATGTAGAGAAAATCATATTGCTCTGCAGAAAGAAAAAAGGTATTTGAGTTAACCTGCACTATCCCAATAATGTCTTAAATCATTTTGAGGAAGCCTTAAATGCCAGTGACTAGTGTCCAGCATTTAATATTAATAAAAATGTTGATTTTAGGCCATAGATATTGACATCTTACGCCAAAGGGTTTGAGATATAGCAGAGGTGTCAGCTTAGTGGACTGCAGGCATGTTTGCTTAGTTTACTTAGGCACATCAAAAATGCACAAAAAGACAATAAAAAGTTTAAACAATGATTGGAGAGGCAATGTGTGAAGCCTCCATCAAGATGTTGTGAAATAAAAATGATAATACAATAATTTAAATAAAACCAAACGTTAACAGGGAGCATAAACATTTGCACCAATAAGAAAGGTTATCCCTCAAGGCCCTCTATTAGGGTGAAAGATCATTTTTACATTTTTACATTCATAATGGCACCTTTCCATCTCTATGCTGATAACACAGTCGTTTGCTATCACTTAAGTCCAATTAGTTTCACATTAAACTGGAATTAAATGGAGAAAAAAGTTGGTTTTGAAAAATGTTCCTTGAAAACCTTTTTATAGCCACAACTGAGAGAATGGTTAAAGTAGTTTACATTAAGTCAAATGTCAGCTGTTGTTGAAGTTTTTCTTTTTTAAGTCTAAAGGTAGACCACTTTCAGGCTAGGCAGTTGGGTTGTGTGTGTATTGATCTGATTGTTTTGACCAACATCAATTCCCTCTTAGGTCTTTTTATCTGTCGCTGCTGACTGAGACTGACTGACTAACACTATGTTGTGTGTTATGACACAGCTTCGGCTGATGTGGTACTGCCCCAGCCCACTTCAATACCATAAAGCAGTGGTCCCCAACCCCCGGATCGTGGACCGGTACCGGTCCGTGAACCAATTGATACTGGGCCACGCAAGAAATAATTAAATACAGTATTTCCACTTTATGTATTATTTGAGTCTGGAGGGTCTTTCATTTTATTGCAGAGAATCAAGCTCAGGGCTCCCGTTAGTCATTATCGTGAGTTAAAATTTTCACGAAAGTAAAATTTTCGTTTTTGTAGCGCATCTGTATCTTATTTTGAAGGGATATGTAAACGTTACCATAGTGACCAGAGTGAGAGAGCGATTGGGCAGTAGTCAAGAGGAGATAAGTAGACCTTGTGAGTCTTAAGTCTGGTTTAGACAGAAAGATTTAAGAATTGTCGGCCGATTCTCCAAACTTCTGTGACCACAGAGCTGATAAAAGTACAACAGGTTCGATCGGTTCATGTTCAGCCACAAGGCAGGAGCAACGCGAACCGATTCCAGTAACGAACATCCCGATTCCAGAGGATAATCCAGTAAAACTCCCAACATGGCATACAGGAATTTAGAATAACCAAACACGGATGACTATATAGAAGCAACAGTGATATTTTGTGGAGTCATTTTAAGAGATAAAAGACGTAACAAAAAGAAAAGATGGTGGATAAAAGACGGCGGGAGCAGCCGCTCTATCTGCTGCACTATGATTTGGAGGTGACTATGTTTTTTCATAGTTAACATTTTTAACCGAATAAACAAAATAATCATATATAATAATGACCTTTACATATAATAATAAACATTTCCACATATCATCGCCGATATCCATCAGACTCTCAGTTGCGCGATACGTCAACTGTTTGAGTTTCCTCTCCATTCTTACGTCACCACGCCACCAGGTTGTGTTCTCGTCCCCAGTCAGGAAAAACCCCACAGGCTGCAATAAACGGGATTCGGAGTAACGTTTCAGACAAAACGTTACTCTGAATCGTTCTCCAGTGAACATTTCGGGAGCGAGTGGGTTACACCCTGGACAGGTCGCCAGCGTGTCACAGGGGAACACAGGGTGCCGCCTGCTGGTGGCGGGGGGTGTAGTGCTGTCCTTCGTTACATGTGACCCAGAGGTCGCGTTAGCGGAGTATTTCCGTATTTGACCGGTAATTTTTTTAAATGACAGGAACATTTAAAGCTCGTCGGTCATTTGACAGGTTCAAATTAACACCCTCATCTGAGGACATGATAGACTTTATGCAAAGACTTCATCGCAGAGGCAACTAAAATCAATCAATAAAAGAATCCTTTCTGAATATCATCTCATGGACACTGAACTAAATGCGTCTTTCTGACCGTGAGCTGACAGCGTGTTGAAGAATTATGGACCGGACGCTTTGGAATGTTAGGAAGCCCATTCAAAAACTCTGGTAGAAATAGCGCGTTTAATTTCAGTCTCCATTACATACAGAACAGAGAAAACTATAGAGAATACAATGATAAATCCATTTATAGTCTAAACAGGGGAGCCGGCAGTTTATCTTGAGGAATTAAATAAAGGTGCACAAGTTAATTAGACCGTAACATGCACAATGCGCTGCGGCTGCACAACCAACGCGGACGCGGCTCTGCCGCTACAAAACTTAACTCATCCTGTGGTTTTAACAAATGGAGCTGAAGACGTTGCGTTCCCGCGACCA
Source organism: Poecilia reticulata (assembly GCF_904066995.2). NCBI lineage: Eukaryota > Metazoa > Chordata > Actinopteri > Cyprinodontiformes > Poeciliidae > Poecilia > Poecilia reticulata. The sequence continues at coordinate 6,628,306 of NC_088846.1, forward strand.
GAAGGAGAGCGGCGCTCAGAAGCGCGGCAGACATAACATCTGTCTGTGTCGGGGAAGTGAAACCATTCAAAAATAAATAAATAAATAAATAATAATCCTTGCACGCCCGAACCGCACAGGGTAAAAAAAAAAAAAGTTCAATGGATCGGTTTGGTTCAGACAGATCCAACTGCCCAATGAACTAGTGCAGATTTCTCTGCAGATGCCACCAGGAGGAATTTGTGAAGATGGTCGTTCAGACCCCAGCAGGTGAAGTGCTGGTAATTTAAGTGGAGCTGTTTAATTTAATTTAATTTAATTTATTATAAGTTATTGGGGCCATAATCAGTGGTTTTTGTCACTATGGAGAAAACGTTAGATGCGTTTATCTGCTTTATGTGTGATGGGATCTGGATTCACGGTTCAACTGGGTGAACTAAACCGCATAAAAATGCGGCTAAATAGCCGATGTGATTATAATTTGACGGGTAAAAATAGAACATGACAGACTATTTAAAATCCTGTCGGTCAAAATGACAGAGAACAAAAAAAGTCTAACGCGACCTCTGATGCGACCTTACAGCCCCCTCATCCCCCACTCCCGGCCACAGCAAAATTTCCAAGTAGTTTGCAGCTGCAAACTACAGCTGCAACATTAATGGGCAAAATACTTCAGTTTCAGCCAGAGGTGATCCTTAAAGTCCATTTCCGTCCAGGTTCCACTTGTTAACCATGCCTTGTTCTTTTTCCGGCTATTCCTTTTCCTCTGCCTCGTCTGTTCCCTGTCTGAGCATTCCCTGAGCGAGGATGAAATAGCTTTTTTTCCCCAGTCATTTAAAGGCCTCATACACTGTACACTCCTTCCAAGCAGGTAGAAGACAGCCAGCCAGCGGGCAATGAGGCTTGAGTCATGATCCAGCCTGCTTTATTCAGTACAACTCCCCATAGTTTTAAGCCATGATTGACTGACTCAAACTTGTGCAACACTTCAAGACGTATTACAGGAATAGTTTCAGATCTTTGGAGACAGGATGAAACGATATCAACAGTATCGTTAATCGTGAATTTAAATTTATCTTGGTTTTCAATATTATCATGGCTTTGTTAAAATGTGTTGCATTACAATGACAAAGCTTTGTTTACAGAATGAGTCCTTGTGTTTGAGATAATCCAGACCAAGATTATCATATGACTCATAGATGTATAGATGAGTCAAATGTTAGAAACTCTCATCCAGCACCATCAGGGAGGTGTGTACAAAGTTAGAAATAGAAAAAAAAACTTCTCTCATTCAAACAAAACATTGGCTACTATGCAGTATACCTATGCACAGTGATGTTAAAGCTCTTTCAGTAACACAGCAGACATCTGCAAGTGATTTAGGATTAATCTTTAACTGTAAATCTGAATAATTAGTTTGGTCTACAATAAACCACTTAGTGGCGTTAGGGGTATGGGCTTTGCAGTCTTGGCGTATGGGAATGTTGGCACCAGGCAGTGTTGTCTCTGGGTGCACCCCCAGGGTGGCAGTGGGTCTGGCATTGAGGTATCAATGGTGGGTGGAGGTGCTGCACTAAGGGGTCTAAGTTGGAAAACTTTGCCTCCTTGTACTGGTGGGGGTTTCCTCACCTGCATCGCTGGGTCAGGTGGGTGGGCCGCAGGTCACAGAGACTGAGGCTTGGGGAGGTGGAGGCGTGGGAAGAGGAAATAGAGTTGGGAGGGAGTTTTATGGATATGGGTTATGTCCTGGTGGACAGTGAGGTTGTGTAGGCAGGCCTCACCTGCCAGGGTCTGTATGGGTCTGTATGAGTCCTGACCAGCTCTCAGCTGCTTGCAACACTTGAGTGGAGAGTGGGGAAATCCCTGGCTTGAGCAGGTGGGACTGATGGAAAAACAAGAGTGGACTGAAGTAGAAACCCGTAGCACTGCCCTAGCTCCCCAAAAGGTATTCAGGAATTTAAGATGGGTAAGGCAGTGGGACCGGATGAAGCTGGTAGAAGAGAAGGGGGGGTTAGTGTTTTGGTTTTTAATAGTGATTTGATAAATCTGGTGAGACAAATTATCTAAGGATTGAGCAGTGGTGGATAGTTGTTCTCTAAGATTTGCAAAATAGAGCTATGATGATCCAAGAGAGATCGTCTACCAGGGATTGTTGGAACTGACCATCCCAGGCCATCACACAGTACCACAGTTTACTTGATACTCTTGACAGGCTCTATTCTGCACTTTGTTTCACAAGAGAATCATTCCTATCACACCACATTTTACCTGAGTCTCCAACTTATATCAGACTTTTCCAAGACACTTGGAAAGGTGATGGTCATTTGGCAACAAAAGTGTCAACATAAAACAATCTTTGAGATGGAAGAAACTTTAGGAACGTGTAAATCTAAATTGGTCTTGGACTAGAAGTTAGCGTTAGCCTCTGGAAAGATTTTTTTTTTTTTTGCAAAATGAAGAAGAGACTATAGCTAAGTTATGAACTGCTCAACTTGAAACCCCACTTTTAAAAGAATCCTTCAAAAACACAAAAGATGAATGGACTGTTTGAAAAAATCTTCCCCGGCACCACAAAATAATCTTCTTTGTCCTATTTATACTTTTCAGACTGGTAAGTGTCAGCATGTCTTTGAAAAATCCCACTATTGGTTCCATCTGTGAGTTGATAATGCTACTCAACCTGTCTGCCAACCCTGCTCCTTCTTTCCTTTCTGCTTTTAAGCTGCAGTATTGATTCCTTTGGTCCCGGCTCTGCGAAATGCTGTTATTTGCTAAGTAATTTGCGCTGATGCTTTGGCAGGTATAATTCAAAAGGGTCATGACTGGTGTTGGCTGATCAGCTGAACGCTCCACACACAAACCAGCCCATTGTAAGAAAATCCAAATAAATAACACGCTTAAAGCAGGAGGAAGATGTCTCTGTGAAGGAACTGTTATTGATGGGGAGACAAACTAAAGGGAAAAAAACATACAGAATCAGTAAATCGAGGCACTCGACCAATCAGCAGCAAAACACACTATCATTTGAAGCTGTGCTCCACAATTTACAGTCAGTGTTTTAATGAAACTTTGGACTTTGCTCTTGGAGTTTTTTCTTGACTAATGAGTTTTGAAAAACAACTAAAAAACTACCATCTGACAAATAAGTATTTACATATAGCTTGATAAATGTAAAAAATAAAATAGATTAAAAAGCACAGTTTTAAAATATCACCAAAATGACAAGAATTATTGCATTTCAAGCTGATATTTATTATAGAAAATAGAAGCAAACAGATTTCTTAGAATTTCTCCTTTAACACCCAAAAATCTCAGACTGTCTTAATGGCATTTTAGGGAAACCAAACATCAAACCATGTTACTGAGTTGGAAAATGAACTTCTATTGATTAACAGGGTTAACAGCTGTTGGGAAAAAAAAGGGAGTTAAGTCTTTATGTCTATGTAGACCATGAGTCTGATCAATCAATCAATCAATCAATCAATCAATCAATCAATCAATCAATCAATCAATCAATCAATCAATCAATCTTACTCCCCATTCCTGAATCCTGTAGCGATCAGTTTTCTCATCTGTCCTATGGAGTCAAAACTGTAAACCCGGTAAAGTCAGATTCTAGTCCATTTTCTGATTTATATATATTTCAAACCGCTCCATCATTTTATTTTAAAGGGGCAGCATTATATAAAATTGACTTCTGTTAGCTTAATGTCATGCTATGATGTTATTCTCTCCTCAAAAACGTACCTAGAGTGCTGCCTTGATTCTTTCACGCATTTTTGAGAAATCCTTTAATCTCCCACGGCAACCATTCAGCTGTACAAAGCCGTTGGTTGGGCCTAGACCCACCTTCAAGAGCGAAACTCCTCCTCAGAGCTGCAATTTCCAAGCTTTCGCCTCACACAGCAGCCTTTCTCCACTCAGACCCTTCAGACTAGCCCGCAGCATTTAGCAAACACCTGGTGGAACAGGTCATCTACTGAGCTCGTTACAAGGAAACGTTGCTAAAGGGTTAACATAGGACAGATGTTGTGATGGCTTCCTGAGGGTGGAGTGATGAACAGAGCAAGACAATCTAACAACTCTTAGACCGTATTGAAGAGACAGAGGCCCAATTTCAAGGCGTATTTGATATATTCAGCATTTTTACAACTGAAGTTAAAATAGTTACTTGATTGTGCTATGAAATGATTATGGCTGGCTAGAAAATTCAAAATACATTGAATTTGGATGGATGGATGGATATATATATATATATATATATATATATATATATATATATATATATATATATATATATATATATATATGAACTATCAGTACATTATTGTGAGAGAACACAAAAGTATTACAAAGGAACACAATACTTTTCTGAGGTAACGCAAAAGAAAAATGAAATCCTCCATGTTCCCTAGGGGGCTCCATAAATATGAATATGAACTGAACTACTTTCTATTGTTTTGGGGTTTATTTTTACCTAAAAAGAAATCTAAAACTGAAATTGTAGTAAAGTCATATATATATATATATATATATATATATATATATATATATATATATATATATATATACACTTTTGTGAGGTAGAGCAAAATATTTTTCCCCCTGGCGTCTGCTGGGCTCTGTACATATGCACTTATACTTGTCTGAAACTGAATCTGAATCCAATTCATTCAATGGAAAATAAATAACGTCTAGCTGTGTGAACAGATTCCCTCTGCTTTACTCTTCTACTCTTCTCCTCTTTCCCAAAAACAGCAAACATTGGTCCCCACTCCAACTCACCACTTCTGTAACCCCTTTCTGTTTTAGCTCGCCATTACACTACAGATCCAGGAATGCTGGCACCTCTTCTACGACCAGCTGGATTCAGACGTGTTGCTGTGCAGATCTTCAAAAGTAAAAACACAGCAATCTCTTACAGGTGACAGTACCCTGCACAGTGCATGCTTGCAGCTGTAAATAATCTATCCTGTTATCCTAAAGGCGAGCGTTTCCAGGAAAATGCAACGATGTGTTTATTTCTTGCAGGTCAGCTGTTAGCCCTGCTTGGCTGAAGGCCACCACATTCCTTCTGTCCTGCCTCGGCCAGTCGATGCTTCCTGAGCAGTTGGTAATGCATCATCCGCCAGACATAATCGAAAGTTATCATAATCTCCGTTGTAAGGTGTAAAAAAAATCTCTGAATCACCATGCAACGTGCCAAAAAGAAGAGACGAGTGGAAACTGCTGCAAACTTATGCACAGCAACTTTTGAGCTTTTACATTTTCTACAGGCAACACCCAGGAAGTGGTGTCTACTTTTAACCAAAAGAAGGAAGCTGGTAAAAGGCAACTAATGTCTTTAACCTGCTGGAGGTCAAGAGGTCAGTATGACTGAGTTTTGTTGCAGCCCTCTCTGAACCTTGCAGTCATAGAAAAGATCGGTGGATAAGATCGATTTCACAAGCAAGTATCGATAGATTGTTCATCACGCAAAATTAATGAAACTTGAAGAACATGCATGAAAACATCCAGGCAACGCTCCAGGAATGTTTTTGTTGAGGGAGAAACATTATAACATGATGTAAAGCTCATCTTAGTTGGTGTACATAATGTTGCCCCTTTGATAAAAACAGAGTGTGAGAGTGTGTATAACTGCCTTGACAGTTGCTGGGGGTTAAGAAGAGAGCACAACACAGCCAAAGCAGAAGACTCATTAAAAATATTTGTTGTAAAATGTGAAACTCAAAAGTGTATGATGTTAAAAAATACTGTTTTCCACTGAAAAATGCTGTTGCCTTTCTAACAACTCTTATTGTACGTCTTTAGAACCAAAAATCTTCTTATTAAATTATCATAGATTTCTCAACATTTTTGTGCTTAACTCTTGTCCAATAACGACGACACACTCTTTTATTTATAATTTATTTAGCTTCCTTTTAATTCCATCCATCCATTTTCTTTACACCCTTGTCCCTTAGTGGGGTCGGGAGGGTTGCTAATCCCTCTCCAGCTGACGTTCCGGGCGAGAGGCGGGGGTCACCCTGGACAGGAGGCCAGTCTGTCGCAGGGCAACACAGAGACACACAGGACAAAAAAAGAGGCCAATTAACCTAACAGTCATGTTTTTGGACTGTGGGAGGAAACTGGAGTACCCAGAGAAAACCCATGCATGCACAGGGAGAACATGCAAACTCCATGCAGAAAGACTGGGGCCGGGAATCGAACCCAGAACCTTCTTGCTGGAAGGCAACAGCTCTACCAACTACGCCACTGTGCAGCCCCATCTACTTTTTCATCACCTACAATTCCTTTATGTGCTGGAACCCATGTGAATTTAATACTTATATTTTGTTGCTTTATATCATATATCAAATAACAAGCTTCATCTAAAAGATCTTGATGGCTTTCAGACTTTCCACTGATAATACTAGTTAGGCTAGACATTGAATCTGAACAGATAACTACCTTTCTGGGTTTTACCTCCACCACCCATTGCAATGCCAAAATAATTGCCAACATTTCTGCTGAAAAAATTGATAAATTATCTGTTCTTCTTTTTATAAAAACTTCTTGTTTAGGAATATATACTGCTACTCCTGTTTTACCATTTTCCTCTTTAGATGCATCTGTATACATTTATGTCCTACTTTCATATAGTTTCAGCATAGCCCTGCTTCGTTTTGCTCCTCGTGTCCCCGTGTCACTCCCCGGCCTCCTCTGTCCCCCGGAGGAAACAAAAGCCTATGTGTGAGGAGAGGGAGCGTTTGATGAATGTCCACGAGTTTCCTTTGTGACCTGGGGAAATGTCTACACCACCCACATTGTCCCTTACTTTCAGAACAAAGTGTTTAGCTGACATTTCTGACCTTATCCTCCTTTCTGAGGCCGTTTAATATATCCTCTCCCACTAAATAAATGGGTTTTAAAGTTCACGCTGAGACGCGCTGCCTCCAACTTACCAGCTGGTAGGCAAGATTAGTTTTATGAAACATCTTCTGGTTTTTAGAAAATCTCATAGAATATGGCTCAATCCATCAGCTAGAACAAAAGATGTTTGCTAACAAGTCAACCAAGACCAGGCTCTCTACCTTAATTGGCAGGCCAGGCAAGAAGAGCATTGATTGGTAATTGACCATCCATCAGGCATGAAAACTCAGGATTTTGACAACTTTAGATCCTTTGTACCTTTTTCAGCAAACAGTTTTATCAAAACCTAAAGGAGGAGTTTGATCAAATCAAAAACCTATAAACTTCCAATAAAGTAATGTAAAGAGAAGAGTGTTTTGAAAGCTGCTGCGGTTTATTCAATTCAGTTTATTTGTATAGCGCCAATTCACAGCAATGTCATCTGAAGGCACTTTACAAAGAAACCCCCAAAAAACTTTTGAATTAAATCACACATACATTCCAATTGCTTGTAGTTATCAAACAGTTCAGGACGCTCAATTATTCAAAGTACTTTAGAAAGTTTCTATCAAGTTATTGACTAGCAGGATTCACTTTTGGACTCAGTGGCAGTCGTTTGCGTTGTCGTTGACTTTCCAGCAATCCCTCATACAAACCACGCATGTGGGGACAGTGGAGGGAAAAAAAACTCCCCTTTAACAGGAAGAAACCTCCAGCAGAACCAGAACCGGGCTCGGGTACAAGATGCCGAGCGATTTCTTTCCTCAACCCTGCAAACACTCAAATTTCAGCTGTGTCTGACGCGTGTGCAAAGTTTAACTTTTTGTATTATGTTAAGGCCACCAAGCAGCCAGTCTGCTCTATGGAAGAATAATAAACTACAGCACAGCACTTTTAAAAAACAAACAGCCTTTTTGTCTCTCAGCGTGAATTGTTGTGTCCTGCGTCCCTGCAGAAATAACACAGCAGTTTTTGCATCAGCCTATATGTTTCTTAGAATGCATCACAACAGGAGGGTCTGGGTGAAAAGCAAATGCTGCGGCGATGCACCACTGTGCGTAAAATTAGGCTGCATGGATTTGGCTAAGAAAGTGAAACAAGAACACAAGTAATCAGTTGGTTTTTCTTTATCTGTTTACTTGCTAAATGGGAAATTTGTATAAAAAGTCTGTTCAAGCTTTCAATAAGACAGCTGAGTGGAAGGACAGAGACTAAAAGATGCAGGTTAAAAGCCGAGGAAAATCAGAAACACAAAGATGGAGGATGAAACAAGTTATTTCTCAGATGTTTCTTGAAAGCAAAAGTTGTGAACCACTTTTTGTTTTGTTGAAATATGTTTTCAAAAAATGTGGAATAGTTTCTGTCTGCAGAGGCCTTCACGTTTGGTCCTTGTTTTTCTTCTCTCTCTCTCTCTCTCTCTCTCTCTCTCTCTCTCTCTCTCTCTCTCCCTCTCACTTTTTTAAAGGTATAGAAATGTAAACTCTTAAATTTTGAAATAGCTCAAGCTAAATTTCCCACATATGAAAGCATTAAATATTAAAGAAAACAATTAGGATAGAGTTGATGCAATTTTCCTTCTGCTGGTCAAATATAGTTAAATCTAAATCTTTTGTTGTATTAATTACTGAAGCCTTACAGTTTTCTCTCTGTGTGGTATTTTAATAATGTGGTGTGACCTCTTGCTGTTTTTCTTTCTTTCTTTCAGCCTGGTGGTACAGTTACAGTGAGGTTTCCTCTGTCCCACTGCTGCAAACTCAAAAAAACGCCATATCGTTTTAATGAGAACAGCTTTGAACATTTTGGCCTCTAACTTCCTGAAGATTCGAAGATATTTTCTTTGTCCTCACTGCGAACTTCCAGCTCATTACTCATGCAGCTGCACAAACATCAAAAGCGAAGAACAGGCTACAGTGGCATCGAAAAAAACACTGACAGAATCAGCTAGTTGTTACTATAACCTCACTTCATGTTCATTATTTAGCTGCAGGTGGAATATTATCGCATTGTTGTGGTGTTAAGAGCTGGCAGTGCAGCATAAGGAGATCTACAAATGAAAGACAATATTTCCACATCTACACCGAGGTCCCCCCGCCCAAATGGCTAAAATTTGACACGTACTAATCACCTTACAGCAACACTTTTTGTGAAGGTGAACAACACAGTCACCATAGCAACTAGGAAGACGTTCCAGATGTGCTGACTGCATAGCAGTCGCGAACGGAGAAAGCTGGCGGGAAGGCAGAAGTCAGGCAGTAAACAGTCTGAAAATCCCAAACTTTACTTTCAAGGTTGCTGCCACGGACAAAGGTCACGGGATAAGAGACGGCCGGAAAATCTAAAAATTCAGACGTAGCTAACAACTCGAGGTAAAGTCAGAACCCAGGCAAAGTGTCAGCACAGGTGGAAAGGTTCTCCACAACAAAAACTGCTTGAAATAACAATGGATGGAAGAAAAAGAAGAAAAAAAAAATATATATATATATATAATTTTTTTTTTCTTCTTTTTTCTTACAAAGAAAAAATTGATCTAATAATTTCTGACTGAATGTTGAGGTTAACCAAATGTGTCAAGTCAACCCGGGTTTGGACTGGTCAAAGATGAGTAGTTTCAACTTGGCGAAACATTTGTCAAGTCAAAAGTGAGGACGTTTGAGTTGACCGCCCATGTGACAAAATGTCTGGACATTAGAGATTTCAAATAGGCCACAGGTTGTATGTTGTGAAAAACTGTAGTTTCACCTCAAACAAAAAGATTGAAATACCTCTTTAAAAGTCTGAAATGACATTCAAGCCACAGAAACATGGATGTTGTGGTGGCGCAGGGGCAAAGCACAACCCACATATCAAGGCCTTGGTTCTTGTGGCGGTGGTCGCAGGTTCGATTCCTGGCCTGGTGACACCTGCCGCATGTCCTCCCCCTCTCTCACTGCCCTCTTTCTTGTCGAACTTCCTTCAAATAAAGGCCACTAGAGCTAACAAAACCCTTTAAAAAAAAAAAAAAAGCCACTCACCTCCGTTAGAACTTTCTCAAACTGGACTTTGAGGTTTCCGTGAACTTCGGGAGGTAAAAGAATCACTCACCCGACCAACTTAAAATAACTTTCCATCTTGTTAACGACACCAGCACACAGTCAATTTAATAGAGTCCACACCGCTCAAAGTTTACCCAGCGCCTTGCCCTTCAGCCGTCTCCCCCCCATCAGTCACGAGAGCTGACAGCATCACATCCTCACACAGACAGGTCCGCCCTGCCACCGCTCCTTCTCCATCCACCATCTCTTAATCAGGGAGGAACCTGCGGGGGCGTAATGTGGATATAAGTCTTTTTCTAAATGTGGCGGTGCGCGGGCTGACAGCGGGAGGTCATCTGTGCCTTCCGTCAAAGCAGCTGGACATGCTAACACGACACGTTCGCATGTAGTCATGGAAACCGCTCTCTCTCATCAGCGCTGGCCTCCTGCAGAACCGCTAACACTTATGTAAATGTAAGGACGTATATCCAAAAGACAAATGTAATCATCCATTATAGCACAGCTGACTGGACAAGTGAATTGCTGTTGTAATTGAAATTACTCCAAACAACCCCCCCCCCCCCCCCCCCCCCCCCAAAATAACAGAAAGTTTGCTGAGAACTTGTAGTTTTTAAATTTAAATTTCTATTTAAAAATCCATTAAATAGAAAACGGGCTCTGCCAAGCGAGGACTTTTCCTAAGTGATCCTATTTATCTTGCATGCTGCAGGTTTTTATTTTGGTAGAAATATTCAAAACATCAGGCACGTGCAGAGGGGGGGGGCGGCTGGGGGTGCTTGAGCACCTGCCCTTTTTGCTCCTTGCCCCAAAGTGCCCTTTTGGTCAATTTTTATTTTTATTTTATTTTTTTGTATTATTATTTTCTAAGCCCTCTTCTGACACGTAGCATGTACTAAAATAATTTTTATTATTTTTTGTACAACATAATAAGCCCTCTGGTCACCTTGTTACCTTTGACCTTTTGCCCGTGACGCATGAGGCAGTTGCCTCTCGCGCAGTGAGATAAGGCGGCTAACTGGAGCTCAACGTAGTGAACGTTCCAGATTACAGAACAGTTTTTGATGAATTAAAAAAACCGTTTTTGGTGAATAAAGTGGAGTAGACTAGCTACTTGTCAGATGACAGAAAACGTTGAAGTGTCGTTTCTGCTTCAGCTCGGAGTCGAGTTTTAAGCAGAGAGGCAATGAAATACAACAGACACTGACAGGCCTCTGCGTCTGCCTTTCTCTGAAGAATTACTGAGCGGGAGGAGTCAGCCAGGTGAGGAGAAACTGTTCTTATCTAGTATTTTTATCATACAGATAAAAATACTGTATGTTGTTGGTGTGCTATTAGCTAGCTGCTAGCTAACGACTTTGCTAGCAAAGCAAGATAACTAACAGCTTCTTCCCTGTATCTTTAATGATATCAGTCACTCTTCAGTATCGCTTATGCAATAAGGGCACATCGCCCGTCCTAAACCGATCATCTCCATCATGGATGTATGTCCGATCTTCTAATTTCCTTTGCTACATAATGTACATTTCATTTATTCTAGCATTAGGTAAATGTATCTTGAAGGAGAATAACACTCCTAATATCCAATAAGGATATTCATTTAGAATTAAAAATAACTCACCCTGAATTACCATGATAGATATAATGAATGTAATAAAAGTGACATTAATGAAGGGGAAATTAAACTCAACCCAGACTTTAAGTAAGTTTAAGGTCTGCTTCACAAAGTATAAAGTTAAATTTGTTTTCCCAATTACTCAATGGGGGAAAAAATCTAACCTCAGTTAAGTCAAATAAAATTATAATCTAAACTTTTGGAATTGTAATGATTCCTTTTAAACAAAACAAATCGTTTTGTTTAAAAAACTTTTTTAAATGAAATAACTAATTTTAGTCTTGTGAACTTAGTTATTTACCAAACATAAACTTTTTTTTGCACACATCAGAAATCTTTTGTTGCGATTTTAGGCCATGCCCAAGACGTCATATGAGAATCACAAGCAAAACTTTGACTCCAACAAAAACTTAGAATATTAAGACAAGATTTCTGTCATGTAAAATAAGTTTGTTTAGCAAAAAAAATGCACTTCATGAGACGAATGTGATTTAAATGTTTAAAAAAGTTTTTTTAAGCAAAACTCAGTAGGCTTTTCTCATGGTGACATGCATTAACAATTCAATTTTTGCTTTTGTTTTTTTTCTTTTTTCTGCAGTTCCACGTTAAAGTTTGATGCAGCTCTGCTTTCCTGAATGGACCATCTTCATCTCCACTGCAGCAAACAGGCAGCTCTTTTTTATAGATTACTGTACACTAAAAGGTTGCATTGTGCCCTTATTTATATTTTTAATAGTTTCATTCTGTAAAGACAAAATATGTCTGGTGATCCAGCTCTGATTTACATATCTTGCTAAATTGCGGGTTTGAATATTGCAAAACTTTCCTATAACAAAATAGACCTACAGAAAGAAATGACTAATAAAATATCTTACATATGCATAGTTTTATGCTCTATATGGAGATGTTCGTTAGCTTTGATTGTATATCTCACATTTTTGTAATTTATCATTGTTTATTAAACTCTGAAAGCTGAGTGGCTTTAATATTCTGTCCTAGAATGCGATTAGATGTGCCCTTTTTTTTTTGAGCACCTGCCCCTTTAGTGGTCTCTGCACGGCCCTGCAAAACATCCACACTGCTTATGTCATACCTGAAACTGAGAGGAACATTTCTTCCACCGGGATCAGTAATAAACAAACAAAAAAAAGACTTCAGGAAAGTATCTGGGCCCTGATGGTTTTGTTTGGATGAAGGATTTACAGATAACTAGAACTCTTCATAAAGGCTTAAAATGTAGCTGAATAAAGTGATAATGTAATGATAATTGTTCACACTTGAACTTAGATCAGGTTGGACCCAATCAAGGCTCTTTGAGGAAAATCCATCTTTCCTTTTGCTGCTGTTGTTAGCCGTGAACTTTCACACACACAACAAAACAAAAATTAAAACATTACAATTTGGGTTGTTTTGCTAAACCAGTCCTGAGTCAGTAACAAACCAGCCCAAACCTGGGTTGACTTGACATAACTGGCTAAGCTCAGCATTCAGTCAGGATTTCCACCAAATAAAGTGAGTTAAACTGACCAACATCTAACCTTATATCCACCAAAGAGAATGTTCTGAAAATAATAACTCATAAGTTGGACATTTAAGCAGGTAATATTTGGGTTAAAATAGATTATTTCCATTAACCCATCCATTTTATTACACCCTTGTCCCTTAGTGGGTTTGGGAGAGGTGCTGGTGCCTATCTCCAGCTAACGTTCTGGGCGAGAGGCGGGGGTCACCCTTGACAGGTCGCCAGTCTGTCACAGGGCAACACAGAGACACACACTCACACATAGGGGCAATTTAGACAGACCAATTAACCTGACAGTCATGTTTTTGGACTGTGGGAGGAAACCGGAGTACCCGGAGAAAACCCACGCACTCACAGGGAGAACATGCAAACTCCATGCAGAAAGACCGGGGCTGGGAATCGAACCCAGAACCTTCTTGCTGCAAGGCAACAGCTCTACCAACTGCGCCACTGTGCAGCCCTCTATTGACCCAAACATGCATTTTTTTATTGATTCTTTGCAAGTGATGTCAGTCTTCAGAAATATCACTAACATACTTTTATGACCAATTTATTGGTCCATGTAGGGATTTCAAACACGCACCAGCTTGTGTTAATTAGCAACTAAAAGGCTAAAGGTTTGACAGAACCAACTTGTTTTCTACTGAAAGCTAAATCCAATAACGTAATCAACTCACATTAATATTATCATACAGAATGAATTTACCATTTCACCATGTCATTTCTCATTCTCCTGGAGAGTTTTATTGAAGTTTGATCCAGTTGTTGTAGTTCAAAATGGTGGCTTGTGACAAGACATGCTAACAAGATGGCGTGTTAATTTTAGATCCCGCAGCATTAGCAAAGAGTTTTCAGTAATTTCCTTATGACACATGTACTGCTCTTCTTTTGTTGCAAAAATAGTAATTGTGAAGTAACTGGGGGGGGAATAAAATGCTTGGGGAGCTTTACACAAAAATAATATTTTCTCTACATTTGTGTTATTTCTGAATTGACCTCCAGACCATATATTTAGGCAGTTCCTCAAAAAAAAAGTGTTTTCCACATCAGATCGCTTTAGAATTATGTCAGTCTTTCAGGAACTTTTACTTCTGTCTTTAAAAAAAAAAAAAGTTACATTTTCTACATTAAAATTGATTAAATCATAATAGCTTAGGATCACAAATAAGCAGCTTTGGGCATTAAATACATGCTTCCAAGTCCATTTTATTTGTATATCACATTTCAGTTCAAAGTGCTTAGCCTCATAAAACATCACGGTCTAGAATTATGAAATGGCAATAAATTTAGCATTTTGTGAAATGCCATCATCAAAGCCATCAAGCGAATACACATCAAATATGTTGATCAATGTTTTATTACTAGTTAATCAAGGGCAGCTTTGAACAGGTGGGTTTTTAGTCTTGATTTAAAGAAAGTTGCAAGCAAGTGGATTTGATCACCACAACCTGTTGGGGACTTTTAACTTTCTATAAAAATCCGATTTGGACCATTAGAGAGAAAATGAGAGACTTTGTGTCCTGAAATTAAATCTGTCCTTAACTGACTGCAACTGGAAAACAAGTTTTATCCGAAAAGATTTTTTGCCAGTAGGTTGGATCCAGACTACATGTTATGCAGAGCTGGGGAGAGAGAAAAAAAAGTCAAATAAAATGTTACCATGAATTCAAAATAGTGTTTTTGGGACACATTTGTGACCCGTGACCACATACTCTCCTACTTTATGTGTGACAGTTACAAAGTTATGAACGACCTGCACCAATCAAACACGAGTTCCTTAGAAGAAGAGACATTTTTTCAACCTTGGGAATCGCCGCAGCAAATGAATTCATCTGAACAATGGCTGAGTGTATTTCTGTCTATTTACCTAATGGTCTTCTGCCTCCATTTTCTTCTCACCTGCCTGTTATTCTTTGCCCAGGCCCTCAGTCGTCTTGCGTCCCTGAGGATGTGATTAGATGTGTCTGTGGTCCCGGTGGGAAATCACTCGTGTTGCTGCTGGTATGTCTGTAGTGACAGATTAGAGCCCAGGACTCACTGGCTGCTAAATTACTCCACAGAGCTGAGGGGGGGAAATAGTCAAGAGGAACGAGGAGGAGGAAAAAGGAAACAAGATGTGCGTGAAAAAGAGGTTCAGAGTCGAGAGTACTTGAGGAATGTGGACATGGAAAAGACGGAAGAGACGGCAAAGGGTGACGAAAGGCGTAAAAACGTTTGCGTTGTAACTCAGAGGCTGCGAGCACAATTCAATTTTATCCTGAAGATTTTTACATCACTGCAAAAAGTTTTTTGTATAAAAGTTTTGGATGTGATGTAAAGACTTTCCATGCACTCTACGTAGTAAAATAGTCAGTAGAAGTATCATTAAAAAAATTAACTTTTTTTAGCTTTGCATCATGTTATAATGTCATTCCCTCATATGAAACACACCTTGAGTGTCGCTTTGATTATTTTGTGCATACTTGAGAACTCCTTCAATCTCCCATGGCAACCAGTCCGTCTGGGTGGACCTAGCCCCGCCTTCAAGGACGCAGCTCCTCCTCTTTTTCCAAACTTCACCTCACAGACTTCCTGAAGGGAGAGTTTCAGAAAGAGCAGGAGCTTCTTAAAGAGACAGACACCCAATTCAAATTACAAAGTCACTTTTGATACATCCAGCATTTTTATAACAACTGAAGGTAACATATTTGGTTTATTGTACTATAAAAAATACCTGAAAAAATACATAACACTGCCCCTTTAAAATTCTTTGCTGGCCTTATTCCGACTGGTTGAGTAGGAAAGCATTTCCCACTGAATGATGCTGCTGACAGACCAATTAACCTAACAGTCATGTTTTTGGACTGTGGGAGGAAACCGGAGTATCTGGAGAAAACCCACACATGCACAGGGAGAACATGCAAACTCCATGCAGAAAGACCCCAGGCCGGGAATCGAACCCAAAACCTTCTTGCTGCAAGGCAACAGCTCTACCAACTGCGCCACTGTGCAGCCCTACAAAAATAATGTCTTCCATGTATTTAGCCTGTCACATATTACACGTTTGTTTTGTGTTTCTTTGATGCTGGAAAACTGCAAACATTTCAAAGTGCATTACATCATAAAAACACAAAAAAAAATCAACAATTTGAAACATTACATTTTTTCAAGTGCAGTCATTTACACATCAAAGATATGCTCTACTAAACCTCTGAGGCCTGGAGTCATACGGTCAGTAAAACACACACAGCTGGACAGTGCGTAACGATTAGATGGAAGTCTGTTGCGCTGAATTGTTCTGGAAAATCAAAGTAAACAGATCTTTATGCAAACATATCCTTCTATTTCACAGTTATACTCCACTTTGTGTTGGGCTATAAAACAGATTGATGGCAGAATATGAAAACGCTCAATACTTTTGCAAGGCGCTGTATATTTAGTTTGTTTTTCTGTGCTATTATCCGTGATGGTTGAGACTGTATTATTGAGTAAAAACACTTACTATGCTTGTAATTTACTCTGTGCTTTATTGTTGATGGAAAGGAGAAGTAACGGAGTAACAGCCTTTTTCTTAAATTTCTGTGAATTTTGCCGTGTGAAATGTCGACTTTTTGACTGAAGACTTTGTCAAACCCAACTGCAAAACAATTTGTAGCAGAAGCTTCATAAGAATGGGTGAAAACAGAGTTGCTAACTTCTTTCAACCGGTCCTGAAGGGCTGATCTACAGACTCTCTGGTCTAAACTTGTTCTGTTCCTGAAATCCTTCTAACTCTGATCACCGTTGTTCCATAATAAGCTCCTTTTGTCATCGTATTGTGAAATTAGGGAAACTTGTGTGTTTGCTGGTGGTTCATTGTGTCGTAGTTATTCAGGTTCTACACTTCGGTTTTTGATTCAGTCTCAAATTGTATTTCAGAGTTGCTTTTGTTTATTTTCAATGACTGATTTCAAGCTGCAGTTTGTAACTTTTATTAAAAACAACAACAAAAAAAAGTTATTTATATATTTGTTTAAGCTGTTACTAAGTTACCGTTTCAGCATTGGGAGGAAATGCACCACTGCTCCCGGACAGAAACAACCAATCAGAGCCAGGAGGCGGGTCTTTGCGCTGTCAATCAACCTCATGTTCAACATGTTAATGGCAGAGAAACAACTTACCGTTCCAATAAAACTGTCACTGGTGGCCATGCTAACTAGCCTTAGCATCCACGGCAGACTCTGGTTTGGGGCTGTAGCTAGCTGTAGCGAATGGATGCAGGTGCTAAGTCCCTCCTCCTAGCTCTGATTGGTTGTTTCTGGTGCTGTATTTATGCACATGGGAAAAAGCCATTTTATTTTCTACAGATTATCTGTCTCATGTTATACCATCATGGCAGATTAAACATATTTTTAATAATTTGCATACGGCATTATTGTTCATTATGTGTCTGTTGTCTATAATGCTTGTTTTCACATTATTAACCCTTTCCTAGCAAGCCAGGCAGTAATCGGTCATGAAGTTTGCACTATTTTATGTTTAATTAATCATCTTTCATCTGACATTTTCCTTAGACAAGAGCATGCATCACCTCTTTCCACATTATCACACAGCCATGGTACGTGACACCCCAACTCTACCTTACATTTAAAATCTGATTACTTTTATGTTTTTTTTTTAATGTCAGATAGTTGAAATGACATGTTAAACTAGAGGCAGCAACTCCTGAATGACAGGAAGATGGCTTTTGCAAATCTTTTCAAACTCTTTGGGATGTCATGTGATTTATTTCTCATTCAAATGAAGCGAAGTTTCAGAAACTGCAAACTGCGGCAGTCAGAACTATGCAAGGTTGCATTTCCCTGCCGTCTAATTGCATTGTCATATTATGGACAGTGGGGTCCGTTTTTGGACTGGCAGTCCCAACCCACACAGCTAAGTGTTATGGGGGAAAAGAAAAAAAAATCTAATTACCTCTCACCAATCAAAGTCCAAAAAGTACAGATGTTGCGTTTTGCTCGAAAGGAGTTTTGGCACGGCTTGATTTGTCTAAATCAATGCGTTTCTTTTTAGAACAGTTTTGTCTGAACTGGAGAGTCAGTTTAATTTCTCCATAAGACACTCTCTCTGATCTCAACAGTTTCATAAAAAAAAAAGCTCCTTTTGACAGATTTTGCTCAAAGGCTGTTTGTTTATCCTCTATCTTGTCATACCGTTAATCATTTTAATTTATATTCCCCCAGACGAATCACTCTGAGCTGATTTCATGTCTCCCCTGCCCCCTCGGTAAAACGATAAATAACTGCGTCATCATATCTTCTGCCTCCTCGGTGTGTAGCTCAGGAAACGAGCGACGTTGATCTGCGATGTTTGCAGACACCGACCGCGGGACTTGTTCTTTTCTAACCTTTTTATTGATTCCCTCTGTTTGCCACGGCAACATTTACTTTGAGCGGAAAGTCTGATTGCAGTTTTGCGGATATAATTTAAACATAGCTGACGCAGCACGAGGCACAAAGCCCCCAGCTAAATATTTTTAAATGAAAAAAAAAAAAAAAAAAGATTAGCCCACGATCGGACTACTCTGGAATCAATTTGATACGTCATTTTAAATTGGACCCTAAACTGACCATTATTTATTGCTGACTAACCCCTGAAAATGCTGCCCACTTGCTTCCCTTGAGCATTTTCTATTTAATGATGAGGGGGAAAAAAAGGAACTAACCAGATTATGACCTGGGTCACGGGTTCTTTTGTCTTCAAGTGGTAAAAAAAAAACACCCAGCAAAGCAATAATGTTACAATAAGTAATACTCTATAATAAATCACTTCTATTTTTCCTTCTTTTTTTTTTAGCTTCTTGAGATTTCTGTTGTAATTAGTGAGCTTACTCAGCTTGACTCAGCTTGGGGAATGTAAAAGGTAATTTTTTTTCTTGTTTCTTCTGCACTTTCATACTTTTTATATATTTAGTCTGCAGATGAGATACATCAGGGTTCGGTAACTCTACCTGCATAAACTGCCTCATTAGGTACTTTTCTTTCAGATTGAACATCTTTAGACTGACATTTTTGCCATGTCTTTCTTCACGTTTGGACAGATTGGATGGAGAACCTCTTTGAAGTATCATAGGGGACATTTCACACATCCGATATGTCCCCTACATAACTCCTATGTCCCCTACATGACTCTTACATCCCCTACATAACTCTTATGTTTAATGGGTAAAGTTCAGATATTTTTGCCTAACTTGCATTTGGCTGCTACCATCTTCTCCTTGTCACATCATTTCAAAACATTTTTTCTAAGAGCATAACCACTCTCTCCTGGAGAGTTCATCAAACTGCCTTTGATATCTTGTTTATTTGGCGTTTTGTGCCCTGACAAATTGCCCAACGTCTCCTTTTCTTCTCTCCGCTGTTTCCACTGACCCGGCTGCCTGACAAATAGACGCACGCCGGCCCACACATTAGATTCAGCAGTGGGAAAAATAACGCATCCTGACTGCGCTAAAGGGGATAAATGGTGTTCAGTTTTTCATTGCTGTTTTTAAATTTCATTTATGGAAGTCAAGCAGGAAACCCAGCTAACTCTTTAGCTTTGTATTTTCATTCCCAGAGACCCGAACAAAAGGAATTATCCAGCATGAGAAGGCTGAATACGCCTCTCACCTAACTTCAATCACTGAGACAAATTGGGGGAAATGAGATGAAAAGTTACCTGACTGCACTGTGGTCAATGCAGAGTCTGATCCAATTGGTATTAGAGCTAGCAGTGCAGGGCTGCTGTTGGATGTCCCACGACAGAAAGCCCAAATATCAAACCAGATATTTTGGGGTATTGAGTTCAGACTTCCTGTTTTACCGAAGAAGTCTCACTCTCTCTCAACCTTTTGCAGCCTGTATGACTGGTTTAAATGTATCGTAGATGCAGTTTTGACTCCAATAGTTCCAATAGTTCCTGACTGTTTACTTCTTCATAATTCTTTTTTGCGCAGCTCACTTGTAATGAAATTAGCTAGCTTTCCATCACCTTGACAGATTTATGTTTAAAATAATTTTTAAATTTTAAAAACAGAATTTTTCTAAAGTATTGCAAACGTTTTGTAGTTGCTCAACCATCCACAACAATCTTTGGACGGAGCTAAAGATCAAGGTGATTTGAAAAGAAAAATCTTCACCCTGTGGTGGCGCTGCACAAAAATTCACTGAAGAAAACAATACAAAAACCTCTGAAGAAGACAGGAGGCGAGCACAACGTCCTTCACAAGATGTGAAGGAACATGGAGTAGCATCAGATTTGAGCAGATGTAGAATTTTTCTGTTGTCTTTGGCAAAATATCACAATACCATTTCTCCTGATAGTGCTAGACTCTCGTGTTTATTTTGGTTGAATTTACCCAGAATGCCCAGGTCTCGGTCTGCTTACATCCACACATGCATTCGATCTAGGGTTTGTAGCGATTGTTTTATGGTCCGCATCAGAGTTCGGTTCAAACCTCCCCAAACGAATCGGACTTTGCAAGCAAATGGACTTGAGTTTGATTAAAGTGGACTGAACAGGGCTGGTGTGAATGCACCCTTATTCACTTTGGAAACTTGTCTGCACCAAAGACTATTGTTGTCAGGTCCACATAGTGTTTGCGTCTAGTGATTAGCATTCTTGAGGACTCGTTGCAGTCACCCGGTCGCTGGTCTGGTTTGATGAAGCTGAAAGACGTCCTCTCCCTGTCAGCAGCTGTCTGACTTCCTCAGACAGCTCCAGTTTTTCCTATAGGAGAGAGAAATAGCAATGATGAGTACATAAAGACTGACTAATGAGGCAAAATGTACCGGGGAACTCTGAAAAACACTAATTAGAAAAAAAAAACAGCAATGAAGCTATCTAACTAGCTGTCTTCTTTTGTATATAATCAGTTGATGAGCTCTTAGTCGCAGTAGTCAGCAGATTTTTACCATAAATATCCTACCGGAGTAAACATGTCTACAGAACCTCTACAGTCTTTCTGTTTAGAAAAAATAAATATTCAAACCAGACGCAGCTTTTAAATGAAGAAATAAAACCTAAAAAGAAAAAGAGCAGTTTAGAAGCAGTAAAGCGATGATCTTTTGACTCCACACTCGTGTTTTAAAATGAGTCCCAAAAACATGCTTTCTCGCCTTTGTCTGGCATAAAAAGGCACATTTCTTACAATAACCACCCCGAGAGGCACTTCTCAGTCCTGAGTGCTTTTCAACTCCGTGCTTGTCAGACGGTCCGGCAAATTGCTTTTCTTCATTTGGTCCTGAAAAGGTGTTTGGTTGACAAAGATTAACGAGGCACTCCATAACCGTGATATCTAAAAAAGCCTGCTAATGATTAGCAGACTAACGGGAAACATGATGTGCTGATCCAGAGGTAAAGAGGTGAGAGGAAACACACAGCCAAGCGAACTCTGACGAGACTCGAAGAATCGCTAATTGTGCTCTTCTGTGTTTATCGCGTTTGAAGCTGATAAGTTGTAACAAAGCATGGAATGAATCAAAAACGTGTAATGCCCATTACGACTGCACATATTTTTAAGTAAAGTGCACTTGGGTTTTTTTTCTCTCTCTCTCTCTGTAAACAGCAAAACAAGATGAACTATATATAATTTCATCATGGCTTCTGCCATTTTCAATGGTCTAATCTTTGTAAGTAATTTCAAAACCAATGAACACTTTACCTTTCAGTAAATAGAATTAATGCAATGACAAGCAGAAGTCTTTTTTGTTGTTGTTTAAATCGAGCAATCCAAGATGAGCCAATGAACCCAAACTAAGCAGAGGGAAGTGGGCAGGCGGAGGTGAAATCGACAGATCAGAGGTTGCAGCAAACGGCCAATGTACAGTATGTTCTGCCAGGCGCCTTAAAGTCTTAAAGTCAAGAGGGCTGAGTCACACTGCCACAAAGTAGAAAAGGTTGTGATGTAAACAATCCTCAGAAGAAGATTATCTCACTTAAGAGGAGACATTGCTCACTACAGAGGCTAGCAAACTGGCAGGGAGATGATGTCTCATCTCGCCTATAGATACGTTGCAACGTGGCGTCACTCGCGCAAGATCTTGATACTCCTCGCTGACGATGACTACCATTGGTTTTAGCTGTCAAGTTGTCAATATAATGTGCTAAATCTGTAATGTAAGTGTGATATGTGAAAGAAAAAAGGATTCAAGGCTTAGGTGTTGATTATCAACACTTTGACAAGTAGAAAACAAGAGCCAAGAGTATCACAGGTCAGAGAAAAAAGATGCTAGTTATGCTAGCTTGACTTTGACAATTTTAACATGTAGATGTGCTGCGGAGTTCAGTTTGCATTTTCAGTGTCTGACATAAAAAAGCACAAAAAAAAAAAAAAATCATCTGACAGATCATCAGCAGAACAGGTAATAAATTAGCTAATCAACCATCGCTGCGTTCAGACGATCACTTATTAATAATCGCAAAATAAAACATCAAGCCTGAAAACATAAAACTCTAACGGACTGAATGTTCTGTTCTTTGTGTGGAAAATGTTTGAGTGTATTTTGGTGTTGAATCCTGACACACTTGTGGAGGTGTTGTCAGTCGGTTGCTATGACAACAGGTCTGTATGCAGCATGGCTGGAAACAAGAGTAACACAAGTGGTTTTAACTTGTTTAAATGTTTCTTTGCTTTATGTTTCCCTCTGCTGTGGCGCATTGCTCTGAATTAATAATACCTACATCTCCAGGTTTAATTTAGTTTGCAGAATTGTTGTACAGCTGCGGCGCGGCTACAGACGGCAGGTAAAAGAATCGTCTTTTTTCCCTCCAGCTTTGTGCGTATGTGTGAAAAATCCAGATATAAACGATTACATGCAACATGTGTATTCGACAACATTTATGATGATAGTCTCTGGTTGCTCCTCACTCCTTGCTAGAACTCTGCCACCAAAGCATAAGACCAACTCTGTTATTAAAGAGGTGGTTTTATGTAAAATATACTTTTTTTTTTCTAGCTTTGTATCATGTTATAATGTTATTCCCATGTTTGAGAAATCCTTGAATTCCAACAACACGTTTAAAGTCTGGGTCTTTCCTGTACAGATAGATAAGTGTTGGAGTGAAACGAGACGAGTGATAATTACCAGGTTGCAGGAAGCTGATGTTAACTGAGGGAGGATGAATTGTAATGACACAGAAAGAAACTGTAACTCTGCAAAGAAACAAAGGGATAATATTTGAACTGGATGATTATAAAAAACAAGATGAGTAAAAAGAGAAAATAACTAAATGACTTAAGACCATCGAGACCAAGTTTGAAGGATGAGAGCACTTCATTATCTCGTATAGTTTCTAATCTTTTCTTAGGTGGATTTAAAGCAGCAAATAAAGACAACAATAAAGATGATTGGTGACAAGCTTGTTTCTATATAAGGAAGATATTTTAAAAGCCTTTCATATTAATTTCTCCCTTAAGACCTAAATTTAATTAACTGAAACATATGCAGCTGCTAGAGTTCCTCTCCGTCAAGATGATTTTTAAAGAAAAAAAAAAGTTTGCAATTATTTGATAATACTGGGTTTACTTTTTGAAGAAAGCGTCTCTTTTGCTTCAGCTTGTTTCAACGGTCCAACACTATTGTGACCTTTATAAAGCATAAAGTAACCGATATTACAACTGAGGATTGATGGCATACGAAGCCAAAATATGTCAAAACCAATGAGAATATTTAATTTAACCTAGAAATGCATCACCAAAGTACTGAATGCGTTGACCAACATTTGGTGGCTCAAACTAATCCTGGTAAACAAAAAAAAAAATTAAAGTTTACCTATTAAGATTTAGTACATGTTTCATTTTCTTTCAAATGAAAATCATATTTTGGAAATCATATCAGAGTCGTTCTTATGATTAGAGATGAGACGAGAGAGAGGTTCTTTGGTTAGAATCGAAGGAAAAGGCAATAATTTGCCATTAGGTCTAATAATTATATTATCATTACATAACCTCTTGGTCAGTGGCGTCTTTCTATTATAGGGGGAAGAGACACTCTGCTCCTTATTTCCACTTTAAAGCGATGTGACAAATTACTAATTATAACGTTTGGTTTGGAAAAATAACAGAGCGCTGTTTTTACTCAAATCCAGCTTTAAAAGGCTGATGTTGTTCGAACTCTATGACGCTGACCAAAGGGGGAAGTTAATCAAAGAACCAGGCAGATGTGTGCTCTGGAGAATATTAAACATTCACATTAATAAAATATGAATCTGATATAATGGAACTGCACAGCGCTGTGGAAATGTATTCACCCAGCAGTTCAGTATTTTCTTCATTGCTTGATTTTTATTGTGCCTAAATATTTCAGATCGTCAAACATCATTAACAAACAACCTGGAAGAATCCAAGACTCCATTTTTACTCTGAGGAAACCGTAGTTACTATGACTACGTAGCACTGCGTAGTCATAGTAACAGGAGTAACAGGAGTAACAGGAGTGCACCGATTGCACGTTTCTGGCCGATCGCTGATTACAGATATTTAAAAAGTTTGACCTGACTGATTACAATTTTGGTCAATAATCAGCTGATAATTAGCAACATTTCAGACAAAAAAAAAAAAAAAACAAAAAAAAAAATATATATATATATATATATATATATATATATATATATATATATATATATCGTTCAAAATCAGAATCAACAGATCAGGCTTTTTAAAGATCATAATCAACGGTCGGCTAGAAAACTGCAATGCACCCTTACCCTTATGCCAATTAGCTTTTTCAGCTAACAGGAGACATTTTTTAAATACTCCATTTTGCTATTTGTGTCAGGTTCATTTAGTCTCTCTTAAAGTTTGTCTGATCTGAAAGTTTTAGATGCAACAAAAAAAAAATCATCAGAAATCAATAGGGGTCAAAAACAGAAAAATAGATCTACTTTATATTCTTTTAAATTAAATCAAATCCTCCTCCTATTATGAAAAGTTCTAACTCCACACACTTTGTTCAAGCACATCATAAATAATATTTTGCCCTTTAGAGTGTCGCCCACACTCTATCTCGGTTATCGCTGTGAAGCGGGCCGCTCTTTACGCCACAGCTGTTTCCCGCAGCTGTTTTTTTTTGGTGATTGCCTCTCTTAAAACAAGTCGGCTCTGTCAACGCCGCAACAAAGTCCATTACAGTGCCCCCCCCCCCAAAAAAAGAGAGCAGATAACGGACAAGAAAAGAGCCGCCTCCAACTCTTTGCTCTATAAATAGGCCTGGGTTGTTTTTTGTTTTTTTTTGCACAAAGCGCCGTTATACAAAGACAGGCATTGGGATTCAGAGTGCGTAGAGACAGTCTCTTGTTTGCCGTGTCTGAATATGAGCCGGCGTCGGCTGCATCTCAAGCAATTCCGCCTGTGATAGGTGTGACCGTGCCTCTCACACTGGGGGAGGGGGGGTTTGGGTCCAACGTAAGTTTTCCTGTTTCGTACTTTTCCTGTTTCGTACTTTTCAGCCCCCTCTTCTGGGACAGTTTGAAATCAGAAGAAACACTAAAATCAAAGTCTGACGTCGTAAGTCAGCAGCTGTGTGTCAAACGCAGAGCTTTCAAATACTGCAAATCCCCCCACAGAGGCTGTTTTGTTGTTTCACTTCTTCCGTGTCGATGGGGGCGGACTGGCCATCGGGAGCACCGGGACGGTTCCCGGTGGCCTTGCTGCTGGTCTGGTTAGGGTCACTGAAGGGCGGGACTAAAGGTTTGGTTCGGGTTTTACTTCAGAAACAGTCCATGGTCACATTTCGTTTTTCAAAAACTCTAAATGGAGTCACAATTATTTGGTTTTTACTTTTGAGTCCCATCTCCATTCACCCCAAAACAAACGCTACAGTATAAAAGTCACACCAGGAGCTCAGAGAATGTTCTTTTGTGAAAAATGTTGTGTGACATAGCGCACTATTTCTTTAAAATAGCAGGACATGCATCCTTTGCAAATGGATATTTTCAACTAAAAAAAATATATATTAAAAAAAACAAACACCAGAGGTCATGTGTGATTATTTACACATCTTAATAACCTGCCATAACCTTGATAATATGAGGAAAGTTCTATGTGACATTTCTTGTATGCATGTTGTGACACTGTCAGGATCCTGGGTTGTTCTGGATGTTTCTGTGTTTTTAGTTCTGATCATCAATCAATTCAATTTTAGACTAGTTTTGCAAAAGTATTTATAGTTGGTGAAATTGTTCACAATTTGTCATGTTAAAAACATAACATTTTATGTATCTTATTGGCATTTAATGAGATACAGTAACACAAAGCAGTGCATAATTGTCAAAGTGACATTATTCATTTTAAACCATTTTCCATTTACTGTAAATTGAGGTAGCGTGTGGAGGATGCTTACTTTTCTTCCAGACATAGTGATTTTTATGGCTGCTGCTCGATTCATTACTTGCTGCTTTTGCAGGAACCTCATTAAAGGTCTGTTCATTTTATTTAGGGGCATTGTGGTAAAGAGGACTAAATGCTTACTGTTTGAGAAAAAGTGAAAACCGCCTATCACTTTTCGACTCTGCCCTATTCTGTGTCGGTTTATCACATAAAATCATAACAAAGAACAATAAAGTTTATGGTTGTAACAACCAACTGTGGAAATGCTCAAGGGGTGTGAAAACTCTTGAAAGGGTCTGAATCTGTCTTTTCAACGTGTCACTTCAGGTAAAACCTTTCCGAAGCGCGTCGCCTCTCGGTAACTCATCCAGTATTTCAACCAGGATATTTCCTCACAGACAACAAATATTAAATAACTCTCAGAAACACAAACTCTAAAACAATAAAAGCGCCTGGTTTCGATGACGGGGAGCTCAATTTTGCGGCCTCACCCGGCGACACGCAAACTTATTAAATGCTGGATCAATAAGAGTTTGTCACCGACAAAGAGCAAAGGCAAAATTAAAACATCTCAGTATGACATTTTGAGAAAAGTGAGAAAAGGGCGAGGGAGAAGGAAGCGGTGCTCTGGCAATGATTAAAAGGAGCATGAGTTGATTATGAATCAATTAACAAGTTTTAAGAAAACAAACGTCGAGGTGGAAGGTTGTGGCCCAAAAGGTCTTCTCCCGTTTTCAAGTCTAAAAAACTTTGAAGATTTGATGGAGAAAAGATGCTCATACATCTTTCACTCAAATCAAACAGAACTCTTTTTTTTTTCAGCAGAATGAGTCATCTTCGTCTTCAGGGAACGTATCATTTCAGCAGGAAAGTTTAAAGGTGACACTTTCATGGAGCAGAGAGCTGCAAGAAAGATTTTATGTCTCTTCATTTAAATATTGTCTGATGAGACGACTCCCAAAGGAGGGGAGAGATTCTCTCCAAAAGCATAGTTGGAACAATAACACAAAGGTTTCGAGAGGAAAAAAGGCCTAAAATGCCTCTGGTGAATCACGGCTGTGCAGCTTTTTAAAAATCCGGTCCTGATTTCCTCTGTACGGCACACGGCCTCAATTCCCAGCTTAAAAATCCACCTGGACTCTTTTGGTTTTTTTGTCTTTTGAATGCTTTTAAAGGGGCAGAGTTGTGCAAAATCGACTTTTTTTTTTTAGCTTTATTGTCTCATCAAAAACACACCTAGAGTGTTGCCTTGACTCTTTCATGCAAGTTTCAGAAATCCTTCAATCTCCCGTGGCAACCATTCAGCTGTGCAAAACGCCTGGGTGGACTTAGCTCCGCCTTCGAGGACGATTCTCCTCCTCAGAGCGCCGGTTTCTATGCTGGCGACTCCCCCGCTCAGCTCCTTCAGACTAGCCAGCAGCAATTAGCAAACACCTGGTGGAACTGAGCATCTGCTGAGCTCATTATAGGAGCTACTTCTCAGTGAAACGCTGGCGAAAACGTTACATGACCAGCCATGTTGTGATAACATCCTGAAGGCAGAGTTTCAGAAAGAGCAGGAGTTTCTTAAAGAGACAGAGACCCAATTCAAAGCGTTAAATTATGAAGTTAAACTTCCTTTAACTGATATTTGATATATGCAGCATTTCTATAACAAGTGAAGGTGACATAGTTTTGATTGTGCTATAAAATAGCACTATGTTCCCAGATTTTTGTTGTTGTTGTAAGAAAACGTTCAAACTATTTATAATTTCACTTCCTAATCAAACCAGACTAAGACTAGAACATATGAATCTTATGACACTTGCTTCGATCTCCTTCTGCAGCTCCGTATGCTGGCACACACGCTCCCATTGTTTTAATCATGTCACTTTAAAAAGCCACAGTTCAGCTCGGGAATATTGCTGCTCTGCAGAACTGATCTGACATTTAGGGGATATTCCTCAAGGGTGTACTCACTCCTGTTGTGTATTGTAACATATTCAAATGCCAGCTCTTAATAGGATTCTGGCAGATTTGAAATGACTCAGATTAATGTCCTAATCTATAATAACCTAGTGCTGTTCGGGTGTGACAGAATGGAAATCAGGGTTTTGCAGAAGAACAAGGAGACCCCCCACCCCCAACATCCCCGTCCTCGTATGCAGCTTATTACTCCTTATGGCTCCATATCCGGGCGTCTACAGACAGCTGCCTGGTCGCCTGTTGGTTTGTCCAGCAGGTCGTTCAGATCTGGTCTGAGCTGACCTCTGTTTCCTGAAGTAATCACTTCGGATAATGGAGACGCATTCCAATATGGTGTTTTAGCATCTGCTAGCGCGCAGCCCTGAAACTGGTCTTTTTGGGACAAAAAGTTTGTCCCAAAAACTTTTTCTTGGACTGAGCAATAAATAAATAATAGGAACGAGGGATCATTAGAAGAGTTATTCCATTTGAAAAGAGAGCAGACTCCATATTTATTATTCAGACACAAAAAACATCTGGTTCTCACCAACTTCTGAAATTACTTGAAGTGAAAACTATGATGTAAAAAAAACCTCACAAAAAACATTCATGAAAGAAAAACTAAGTAAGACTCAGTAGTTTGTAGAGCTACCTCTGGTTTTTATTCCCATCACTGTAACCACCCTAATAAATAAATAAATAAATCTCTTGGCTGCTGACTCCGGTCCACTCTCTTGACCTTTGACCTGTCCTTTGCAAAGACTCTCCTCCACTGACATCTCAGATACTCCCCTCTCCCGGCTCCTCACTCAGTTCATTCAGATGAGCTCCTCTCCTGTCATTTCTGGAGTTCCCCAGGGCTCAATCCTGGAGCTGCTTCTTTTTTCATTATTATTTATCTCATCCCCTTTGGTTCCGTCTTCCACCGATTCAACATCTCAGCTGGTTTTGTTGCTGCATGCATCCTTTTTTGACGTTTTCCTGTATTTACATGTAGCTAAAATTCCAGAATGATCCAATTGGTTAATTTGGATTCAGGAATAAACCAGAGTTAATATCAGCTTTTCTTTACTGCAGCAAAGCCGAGTGGGTCAAAATTACTTTAGCTCCAGAGTTCATCTCTTCATCTTGATGTGTTTTCTGCTGTATGTTTTATGATTTTCCATCCTGACCTTTGACATCTCCGTCTGTTTTACCTGCTAAGAATACAAACCCTCCTTGAGCCTCGTCCTGTACCACCTCCTTGAATCCTCCTCGTTGTTTCAGCTGACAGCTCTACATCCATCCATCACTGACATTAGTAAGTCGGAGCGTTTAGTGATGCATTTGAACCTTCTTGGTTGGAATATTTATATAATAAAGAACTCCAAGTTTGAATTTGTTGTATTTTGTACGAGGTGCCATTTGTAAAATTACACAGTAAATAATTAACTAGCAATACTTAGATATATTTAGCCTGAGAGAGAAAATAATAATCCAGTTCATTTTTCATAGTCAAAATTTCACATATTTAAACATTCATACATTAATGAATTTCAGAGTTAAAATCTAAATATTTAATTTGCAAGACTAAACTTTTAGCATTCAAACTGAATATTTGATTTCAAAACCAAATTTTAAATCTCAGCCAAATATTCAGGTTTTTAAACTAAATATTGAGTTCAAAAACTGAATATTTAGCTCCAAATTGCCAACTAAATATTTTTGTTCCAAACCAAAATAAATGAATAAATATTTAGTATGAAAATGTAATTGTTCAGTTCGGAAAATAAATATTTAGTTTGTAACAAAATAAATGTTTAATTTATGAATGCAAACTAAATATTTAGCTAAGACTTATACATCTTACACTAAATATTTAGTTCGCTCACTAGATATTTTTTGAAAGCTAAATATTGACTTTCAGAACTAAATATTTATTTGGTTTGGAACTCTGATATTTATAAATGTAGGAATAACATGGTGAAAATGTGACTGAAAAATAAAAACCCATAGTTGTTTTCTGTAACAGGCACAAAAAAACCCGAAAAAAAACCCAGATAATTGCTGTTAATGTTTTACTATGTGACTTCCCAAATGGCACCCGATTGGCTCGTGTATATGAACTTTGACCTTTATTTGCTTGCTGT
The DNA here is from genome assembly GCF_904066995.2 of Poecilia reticulata. Taxonomy (NCBI): domain Eukaryota; kingdom Metazoa; phylum Chordata; class Actinopteri; order Cyprinodontiformes; family Poeciliidae; genus Poecilia; species Poecilia reticulata. The sequence continues at coordinate 6,658,742 of NC_088846.1, forward strand.
TAAAGCAAAATTCATCGTTTTCACGCTCGTAAACTCGTGCACACTTGATTCTCTGCTCCGGCGCTTGCGGGATGCTACAGAATCGTGAGAATTACGTCTTTAAACAGCACATTTATTCAGCGGTGCTGACACCCACATGATTTATTAAAGCTCTCTGCCATTAACAGATGTGCAGGTCCGGGAGAAAGCCAACACAAACCGCAAAAATCCCACTTAATGAGCAGAAACACTGCACAGCTCATTTTGTGGAGCATGATACCGTCGTCCTCACGGGATCTAGTTGGTTTAAATTATTCCCAACATCGGGACATAACTGAAAACCAGAAGTGAGGGACTGTATTATTTTATTTTTAAGACAATCTCTCGTCGTCCTCCACGGCCCTAAACCCCGAGTTGGTGGGGGGGTCAACATCCAAGGACGAGCTCCTAATTTGACACCTGTCGGTTTGCCACAGAGATCCTGCGCCACATCATCATTTGCTTCTCACTGTCTATTCCAGGACACCGCTTCCATCATCCCAGATAGATTTCCCCTTCCTGTATCGCGTCACGGCGGGCGGCGTGTCGAGCGTTTAAAAGCGAGGGTGTCCGGTGACACGAGTGGCCAGAGGAACACCAGGGGGCTTCGAATGGACTGGCGTTCTGAGACGGGCGGATCATAAATTTAGATGATCTACAGGATCCCGTCTCTCCTTCAGGCTTCGCTTGAGTTGAGTTGCAGCAGGGCAGCGGTGGCCCCTGTCAAGGTCAGCGACGGAGGAACGTGAATAAGACCTGGAGCAGCATAAATGTGGGACTGATGGGTTTCAGACTTAAAGAAAATGTCTCCCACTGGCCATCAGATTGCTGAAGAATCCCATCGCTAAGACAGCCTGAAAATGCTAAGTAACATATATTTAGCAATATATTATTAGTTGCATATTATGCAAGTAATAATAATTACTTATTATTACTTATTATTACACAAGTGTATAGGTAAACTTGTGTGTTCTGTGTGTTCTCCGGTGACATTTCATCGCCAATTTCACTTACGTGTCTTTTCTAATCTGAAATTGTGAAGGATTGGTGACGCACTTTGAAATCAGAAGTTTACATACATTATATAGAAAGAACCACACGCATTTTTCTGTCTGAGGTGAAAGTAATAAAAACAATCGCCTCGAAGAAAATTCTCTCTCTCAATATTCTGGAATTTGGCAAATAGGAAAATATTTTGGTAACCCTAATTCACCTAAAACTGGAAAAGTTAATTCTGGTTTCACAAGAGACTGTGTGGGAAAAAAAATCCATGTATATATACAGTACATACATACAAATATATATATACTGCTCAAAAAAATAAAGGGAACACTTCAGTGTTCACTTAAATGTTAAAGTGTTCCCTTTATTTTTTTGCGTAGTGTACATACATATATATATATATGTATGACATACATTATGTCATATATATATATATATATATATATATATATATATATATATATATATATATATATATATATATATATATATACACATTATGACATACATTATGACATAATGTATGTCATTTTTTGGTTTCAACTGTATCAAGTATACTGATACCAAGTCCATTTCAGATTGGTATCGGATTGACACTGGCGTAATAGGCTTAATTTTTTTTTCTTGAAAACATATTTTATTTTTGTATTGTAGTTTCTGAACCCTCCCTCAAAAGAAGTTTTTGATTTGCTCTCAAAATAATTTTTTGCTCTTTTTTATTTCATAAAAATGCAATTAGTGTTGTTTTTTTTTTCAGACGCCTCCCTGTCTTCATTTAAATCTAACCTTCAAACTGGTTTGTTCTGCTTAATGTAGATTCTATCTACCATTAATTATGTTTGACACATCGATCAATTATACCAATATATTAGCAATATCAGCGACACAGGTCCTGTAGCGCTCAATAAAGTACATTTTACATAATGCTTCCTCTTTATGTCATAATACAACCCAGCCTCATATTTTTTATTGATCCATTGTGACTCTATAACCAATAAGAATGCCGATATGGGTTTGTGTCTCCTCTAATGTGTATAAAAAAAAAATCATAATTCAAGCAAACAAATAAGAAAGTTTGTGAAAAACATGACTTCTGCTTCAGTGCTTCAGCAGATCAAACCCTCCTTGTGGCTGATGACCTTCAAATCGCCGGTTTTCAGCCTCTCATCCCTTCCTCCTCAACTCTGTGACACGTTTGTTTGTTTTCTGCACGCGACAGCGGCAGGACGTTGGCACCATTTGCATACTCTACATGCATGTTATTCAGATTCAGCCGCCGATGCCTGGCGACACTTTGACCTTGTGCCGTCTGACCTTTGGGATGCATCATGTGTTGCTTTAAGCCGGACAGCGAGGCGTCCTTTAGTCTCACCGTGTGCAACGAATAAACAAATCAAGCGCACCCTGACCAGGCTCAGCAGTCCAGGAGGACAAGGCGGGTTTTCAGGGCCTCGCATAAATATTCACATCGTCAACTTTTCCACACTTTGTCGTGTTGCAACTACAAACTTTATTTCATCTCATCGTTAATTCATGTATCATGTAACACGCCGACACGCCGGGGTGTGAAGTGGAAGAAGAGCAACTCCACCATAAAGATACAGACAAAACTGCTAAAGAGCGAAATAAACCTTGGTCTTACTGCTACGGAAAGATCTTCAGTTTTTCAGTTTTCAAAGTGGCTGAGTTTCTTTCAACAAAGAAATCACGCAAAACCTTTGTGAAATTATGTATCTATGATGATTTGCAAATTCTTTTCCTATAAAAAATTATACTACTGGTATTTTCTTTGCTTAATTGAAATAGTTGATGCATTGTTGATTTTGAGAAGGAACAGAATTCTCATTAAAAGATCTTAGGGTTTCAGATGTTGTTTTTTTGTGTGTGTGTTTTTTTTATATTTTTTTGGCTCTCAAAAGGTTTGAACACTCCTGGCTTAGACCGAAGTGCTTGTCAGAAAGGCCCAGTCAAAGTCCGGACCTAATATCCAGCTGAAAATCTGTCACAAGGAGAAAAAGGTAGAAACTGATTTGTCACGTTCAAGCTGACTCAGTCTGGAGCCGTTTTACAAAGTCGGTTTGCAAAGAATTTCAAAAATCTCCAGGTATGTCTTTCTTCGAAGTTAGTCGAAAAAATGACAACAAATGTGTCGACATTTAGGATGAAAGGAACTGACCTGAAAACCATAGAAGCGAAATAAATTTGATTTCACCCAGAGGATTTACGCTTCCGTAACGGTCAATACAAAAAAGGCAAAATAGTAAAATCGTGAACGTTTCCTTCACGTTTCCTTCACACAAGATTCCTGCACTTCAGGAATCTTGCAGTGCAGGAAACTATTATGGCATAGCAGTGGCAGAAATCCTCAAAACATGGCGTTTCCATCTTTTTCCTGCATTGCAGAAATCTTGTTTCTTCTAGCAAAAAAGAAATACACATAATGCATAAAACATGGTAAGATCTGTCATTCTGCTGCTATGGTATAGACCAAGGCATCTATAAATACATGTACTGCCACAGCGGCTCTGAAAAGAAGCAAAACAAACAAACAAAAATTTTTTTACAATGAATTGAGCTCAATCCCAACCCTAACTGGACAAGTGCTGAAAAAAACCCCATTTTATTTAAATTCTTTTGAAGAGAAATGTGAATTTTGAGAGATTTGATCTGTTTCAGTTTATTTACCAGGCGAGTATTCAATGCTTTGTTCCGACACCAATAAAACGTTTGGGAACTGAAGCTGCGGGAAGGAAATGTTCTTTTTTTCCCTTTACTTATAAATACAAACTCAGAACCGAGTGTCAGCGCGGCAGGTGTTCCTCCACGGCACAAAATATTCCGGTTTCACAATAAACGCTCAGAAATGCTCACTATCCCGTACTCTGCCTTTAATTCAACTTTAACTGAGTCATAGTGCTAAACTATTATGGCATAGCAGTGGCAGAAATCCTCAAAACATGGCACACTGCCTTGTATCAGTCTACTTTGGTCCAGGTTCTCCGAAGGCCATTGTTCCAGGAATCCTGGGGTTGATTTGGGATCTTCTTTGCCAAAATACTTACAGCTCTACGGAACAAGCTGTACTCGCAGTATTTCTTTAATTATCCCGTCATCAACCATAACTACTGAGGCCTACAGAGTCTTTGATGGAAATGTTTTGTTTAAATTTAGTTTTAATAGCTGCAATAATCCCTCCTTTAAAGTTTTCCATCTGTGAATATTTAGGGACCCACCAATCTACTGTTTTCACTTCCGATACCGATATCTGAGGTTTAGCATCAGCCGATAGCGATCCGATACGGAAAAACAGCTGGTGTAAAATCTTTCTCTCTTTTTTTCCCCCCCCCCAACACAGACATAAATGTACTAAATTATAAATTGTTTTGATAACTACTGCACCAGTACAGCACACTTACATACGCTGACATCTTCACAGTCTTGGTCAAACATGTAAATGCAACACTACTTTAATCAGTCAGTGCAATTAGGACTAAAACACCTGGTTTAAAAATGAATAATAAGGAAATTGACAAAAATACCTTGGTCAAACATGTAAAAAATAAACTGCAGCAAACCTTCTTTCAAATGGTTCAGAAAGTGAAATTAGGAGTTCTACACATAACGTAAACTAAATAATAAAGCCGATACCTGATCTAGATTTTTTTCTCTCTTTTTTTTTTTCAAAATCAGGACCGTTACAGATTTTAAAATCGTATCGTTGCACAGTGAATATTTTGGTATAGATTACAGGAATCAAGCTGAATTGTGTCTGAAAGCAAACAGCCAAGCTGATTCCAGATCAGCAAACTACGAAAAAGTCTCAAGTATCATAGAGTTGCTCATACTTGCTGATCTTAAGCTAATCACGGGACTCTGATCGGTTTCTGCTTTACCTCTTAAACTGACAGGAGAAGCAAAGATCCACTTTTTTAAAAGTGGAGTGTGGAGTCTGTGATGTTCTTCAGCCTCTCCAGGTCCGATTTAGATCATTTCAGAACCTTGTGAGAACTCGATCATCTTTATCATGTCCCCATTGGAAGGTAGTTTGATTTTGGTTTACATCATTTAATATATTTCTTAAAGCAGCTGATAAAGAAATCTGGTTTATTAGCAGAAGAGAAACGGATTCCACTTCTGGGAAATATGATATTAAATCTGAGTTTAAAGTTGGTTTCATCCATCAGGGTTTCTAAGAAGAAAAAAAAAGTTGAACTGATAATGAAATCAGTGAGTCTTTCCCCCCACTTTTTTTTTTTACGTTTCCCATCATCAGAGGAATTTCTGTTCAGTACCCTGGTGTCATGAAGTGTCATTTGGTAAATAATGACGTTTCTAATGCAAAGTGGTTTTAAAAGTTGCATTAAAAGTCCATTAAAAGTGCAAACTTCACATTGTTTTAAATATTGACACTTTGTTGGCACTTTTAATGAACTTTTGAGGCAACTTGCAGAGCAACTTTGCATTAAAAGTGTCATTATTTACCAAATGACACTTCATGACACCAGTCATAGACATTCATAAAGACTCCTTCATGTTCACCACAGGTGTTATGTGGGTCTTATGCGAAATAAAGTCTTACAAAAAAAACCTAAAGAGCTGGGGATCTTAAGCCTAATGAGACAGCAAATCAAATGAAAGTACATCTGAGGTACAGTTGGCTTTGCTTCATCATGAGCTTTAACTTGCCTGCACTTTGTGTTTCTGCTCATCACCTCTGCACACACCAGGCTGACCTAAACATCCTGTTAAATACCAGCGCTCCAGTGTCCCTGTCCAAGAAAAACGAGGGTGGTATTCACAGCAGAGCCCACGTCTCTTAACTCAACTCAATTAGGCCTGAATACGAGCAGGAAATGTCACTGTACCCGGCTGGTGGGTAATTACCTTGGTCCCAGTGTGACAAGGGGCCTGTTTGGTGAGAAAGACTCCGGATCGTTCCACGATGGCGAAGATAAAGTTTCCTTCTCGAAATCTTGAACTTTTGTTTTGTATTGAAAGCCAGGAATAATAGAGGGCACATTATTATTACCGTAATTGGGAGAAGTCGCTGTTTCACCGTAAGCCAACAGGGATTATAAGTTAATTAGCAGTAAATTGCTGACATTTTGAACTTGTGCTCGACTCGTTTTTAAAGGCTTTTGTTGTTTTGTGTGGCTGAAGGAGCTGAGCAGGAGATCCCGGCACGCTGGTCTGCTCCTGGTGTCGTATCCAGCCTTCACCTTCCCTCTATAAAACTTTTCATGTTCCGTCACGTTGTAGCCAAAAACTTCTCTTTTTCTAAATTTGTGATTTTTGTTTGAATTTGTTGGAAAAATGAACAAAGCTGGAGGAACGGCAGCTACAGTCATCATCATGCGTCCCACAAAGCCGTTGTGGGAAACAGTGTATTTCCCCGCTGTGTGGGCTAATAAAGATAAGTCTGGTGTTTGACCTAATGTGTTGGAGAGCTTTGTCTGTGTGAACAAAACACATGTGGAACAGAAACAGAAACGCTGACCCCTCTGCCCGCTGAGGGATTATAAAATTCCTTGTGGAGTCAGATCCAAAACGTTTGTCCTCTCCTTCTCCCTCCATCCTCTCTTTGGTTGCCTTTTTCGTCAAAGAAATCAGACCTTATTAGAACGGTTGACAGCCTTCTGGGGATTGAAGCTGTTATATGTAACTTTTATAGATACATAAAAAAAATAATAATTAAAAAAAAGTCCTTACGTATTTCTTGGCGCTGCCAATCCTGCTTGTGTACGCACTGCTAAATGTGCTGATGGCAGTGAAGCAACTTACAGGAAAACTGTTTACCTGCCGTGCGCGGCGGCCATGCTAACTGGCCTGAGCTGCAACGTTAGCAGAGAACAAGGAGGAGGGTGAGAGCAGCGCCTACATGAACGAACGTGATTGACAGTGCTAAAACCCTCCTCCTGGCTCTGATTGGCTGTTTCTGATGAAGTGTTTCATTTCTGTAGTTATCACTGATTTGTTTTTCACAGATTATCTATCTCATACGTCACAGTGACAGTTTTAACCAATATATAAAATACACACATACAAATATACATTTTTTTAAAAAAAGCTACGTATTCCAGCTTTTGTGTTTCATACAACTTGTCGGAAGTGGAATATCAGAAACGGGAATGATGTCGCTCTTCAGTTGAACATGTTCTGGCGGTGCATAAAAATTGCACTTGGCGATTGAGTTTTCAAAGTTTCCAGCCAAAAGATGCAACTAGACCAACCCTGAAGTTTGAATTCTGATTCAGAGAGTCTGAGATCTCTCCTGAAGTCGATACCTTACATTGCTGCCGCACATATAAAACATATAGAGAGAGTCGGAGGTATAAATTATGCAGTAGTATTTCTGGCGGCTCGTGTTTCATTAAGCAGTTGACACACACACAACGCTGTACAGACTCCATATGAAAACATGTTCATCTCATGTTCAAAGGTACAGAGTGGAGAAAAATACACTACCTCCCAGTATGTTTAATGTTTACTTGCAAATTCCACTAAGTGCCTGGAAGGCGTGACGTCCTTCCCAGATCCAAGCTTCTTCTTCCAACACAAATCAAAGCTAGCATCGTTGTAAATGAAACCGGAGGTGCTAGCTGATGCCGGACACTAAATGAACATTTTCCAGCTCTCAGATTACACAGCTCGGTGTGCCACTGGTACAAGGAGACACTTTTTTTGTGTGTGGCAGCCCCGTTTGGTATTGAATGTGGGTCTGATCCTGCTCAGGTGTGTTTGCAGTAAGAAGTCAGATATTCAGAGTTCGCTGTTGGAAATCCAACGAGAACGCCCCAGAAATGGGAACTGTGACTCAGAAAGTCGGACTGTTTCATATCTAGCATCGCAGCGGCTTATGTAAAGCCACGACATTTGCAGGTACAAGCTAATAATTATCATTTCTGATGATAGGAGTCTAACTAGACTACAGACGTACAACACAGTGAATATCTGCAGCAGTCACTGGCTCAGAAGTGGAGCAGATCATTGCACAGTTTGCCAGTTCATAACGGAGCAATGCCTACAACTGCATGGCAGCCATTTTTTAATTTTAAACTTGGGTTGATAACAGATCTACAACTTTACAAGTCATCATTTTGATTTCAACAAGCATTAATGTGGTTTTTCTAACTTAAAACTTTTGAATACAAACACATTGTGCCCAAAGATCCTTGACTGGAAGGACTTGGGGTTTGAATTCTTCTGTTTATTTGGTTTGGTTGTGTTTGGATTTTATGTGTTTTGATTGTTTACTTCTCTGGTTTTGCTCTGCCTGTGATTTTTTTTACATTTATTTTGTGCAGATGTTCCTATGTGTGCATCCCCAGGAGTCAGGTTCGAACCTAAAATCACACTGCACATGAAAACGGCAAAAAAAAAGGCAGAAAATTAACACCTTCAATGCTGTCTTGCTTCTTCATTCACTGTCTAGATTTATGCCAGCCCCTAATGTCTCTCAGACCAGACCGAAGACGATACGCACAGAAGAAACGGCACCAAATGTGTAAAGCATCACGCCTCAAATTGCAGACCATTCGTCTGTATCCTCTGCTCTACAGGTGCCAACAATCAGAGAAACTATTATATTTATAATTTTAGGGTGTAATCTAATCTAGTCTGTTTTCATGTTAAATTATGTAAGGTGGTCTTGAGTGCAGAGAAAGGCGCCTTCAAATAAAATGCATCATGTTATTAGTATTATAATAAATGTTTTTTTTTTTTCATGGTTTGTTCAAAACAAAAGGGGAGGAGCTTAAATGACCAGCCTGGAGCCTGTACATGTGGTTAGAACCGGCTTTACTGAGCACAACCCCATGGCAGCATCATGCTGTACGGATGAGTTTATTTAGGCGCTATGAGGAAGCTGCTGTTGCCAGGACAACGATTACTGGTGCCGTCCAGATCTGATGTGGAAGATCTTCTGCCTGCAGATCTCCACCACATGTCGGAGATGGGGGAACAAAATATGTGGAAACCTGTCTCAGATGAGAAATGTTTTTGCTCTTTCGGTCTACTTGCAAAACTAGAAGAAAGTCTCGCAACAGAATCCGTTTGGGGGAAAGAAACCAAAACGGTGTTGACGCATGGAGGAGGGCCTGATGGTGTATGTTTCGGATTTTTATTCGTAAAAAACTTGTTCATTTTTCTTAGATTTTTTTTTCCTTCACCAAAGTATAAGTTTAAGTCTTAGACTTCTCTTCGTACTTTTCAGTTTAAGCCAAGTAAACTTCACAATGTCATTTTAAAGTACATCAAATGTAGTTTGTTAATAAAAGTAAACTTTGTGTACACTGCCTCGTTTTTAGAAAAAAGTAAACATACTGGCAGTAGATGCGCTTAAGTTACTTTTTGCTAAAGGTTGAGTTGATTTAACACAGAAAAGCAAAATACACTGAGGTTTCTGAGTGTAACCTGACAAAGTGTGAATCAATGTATGTTTGAAAGATATTTAATGCTCTACAATAGGCCTGCCACAATAACACATTTTTCTGAACCATAAATTGTCCCAGAATTTTCGCGATAAACGATAATATTGTTGTTTTGAGATCATTTTCAAGTAATGTAATGGTTATGGCATAATATTTCAAGAACACATTTTCATAGATCAATAAACTTTAAATTCTAACAAACATTTAACATCGAAACCAGAAAACATTTTAGATATTTAAAGTAAATAAAACATAAGCAACAAATAAAATTTATTATAATATATATATGTATAAGTCTGTGGACTAAATTGTCCTTCAAATAAGGGCTAGTTGAGATCAGTGCACCAGACTGGAGGCTTTTATTACCCAGTTTTTGGTTGAGAGACGAGTAAAACGATTAATCATGCAAATGGATATTATTAAGCTCGTTTTAATTTAGCATGCGATTCATTGATGTATTGCTTGTTCCGACAGATCTACTCTATAATGCAAAGTCATCTGTAGTGCTGACGAGGCTGGGACTGTGTTCAGCACCCTGGACAGCGCCAGGAGAAAGAGGCGCAGCTCCTGAAACTTTAAAGGCGGACTCGGTTAATCGAGCCCTCGGCATGTCTGCTGTCGGAACAAAATCCTCTCTGAAGCGCTGGATGGTCCCGCAGCTGGATTTCCACGCGGCTCTTCCGTTAATTTTGTTGTTTTTTTTTTCTCCGTTTTTTCATTTCTTTTTCCCGCCCAGCCGGTCCAGCCCCCCCCCCCCCCAACCCCTCCGCTCCGGGAACGTCAGCTGCCGGAGAGCGGGGCGGCGGCGATTTAAATACGGTCCGAGAAGGGAAGGTGACTGGATGAGACACGGCAGCGTCTCTGGGAAGAATGAGAGTCAGAGGCTGCCACACGGTGGAGCAGAGCTTAACCAAACTTTTCTCCTGCAACATTTTACAACACATCTCCAAACCACCCTCCTCCCCCTTCCTCCCATTTCCCCTCCCGTCCCCACGAACCGACCAAAAAAAACCCCAACAAAAAACAAAAGAAAAAAAGTTTTAAATTTCCCATCTGAACCTCTTATGATCTAAAATCTGCAGGTTTTTCCAACTTGATTTTGACTTTTTTAAAAAAATTATTATCATTATTATTATTATTCTTTTGTAAAGGAAAGCGAGTGAGTTCATTCATTTTTCCATACTGAGAGGGGACGAAAAAAAAAAAAAAAAAAAAAAAAACATTTAGAAATGCCGTCGCCTCATTAGTCGCCGTGGCCGCCCGGTGTGTTTCCGCCGCAGTGACACGGACTGCCATGCTCGCGTCCAACGCGAGCCTGAGCGGCTGCGCGGAGTTCAACAGCGCCCAGTGCGCCGGAGCCGGGGAAGGGCACCTGGGGGGCGGTTCGGTCCGGACCACCCTCAGCCCGACGGGGCACCTGGTCGTGGCCGTGTGCCTCGGCTTCATCGGAGCGTTCGGACTCCTCAACAACCTGCTGGTGCTGGTTCTGTTCTGCCGCTACAAGATGCTGCGCTCCCCCATTAACCTGCTGCTGATCAACATCTCCGTCAGCGACCTGCTGGTGTGCGTGCTCGGGACTCCGTTCAGCTTTGCGGCCAGCACGCAGGGACGCTGGCTCATAGGAGCGGAGGGATGCGTGTGGTACGGCTTCGCCAACTCCCTCTGCGGTGAGTAGAATGCGCAACACTGGAGAGAAACGGTGAGAAAACAAATCCTAACATACGGGTTTGTTTGTTTGTTTGTCTGTCTGTTTGTAGCCTTCATTTTTAACCGGGTTTATCTCACTTTGATTGAAAATGTCATTTTGAAGAGGGAGAACCAGTCCAGGAGGAACATTTACCTACAAAAGACAAAACCACACGGATCAAAACCAAATAATGTTTGTTTCGCGTCTTTGTGTTTCTTGTAAATGAACCGTTTTGTGTCGTGTTGTTTCCGTTTTAGATGTGATTTTTTTTCTTCTTTTTTTTGTGTGCACTCCGGGCAAAACGTCTTCGCAATGATTTCGACTTGTAGTCATAAACTGTTAAAACGATGAGAAGAACCACTTTCACTTCGGGAAACTTCCGGGGGGTGAAAAAAAAAAGACCAAATTGGATGATTTCAGTTCTTTCACGAAATTATTACCGAGTTCAGCTGGCACGTGCAGGCGTCGATTTGATCGCATACGAAGCTGAAAACATGCTTAAATTTTATATATACATATACAAAAGAGTTATGATTGCATGTTCAGCGCTGATGATCATATCTTAAAAAACAAACATTAGATGCATAAGCGGTGAATTTCTGCAGTTCACACGTATGAATTCTATCATTCGGTCATCTGCTGCAGGGAACACTTCATAAAAAGTCAAACTGGTTAGGTGGAGTTTAAGAAAAACACAATTATTATTATTATTTTTTAGGAAAACATGAACTATTCAGACGTCTCGCTGGTGTGTAAAGTGTTGCCTGGCCTGGCTCCGCCCCCACTGGCTCATTTCATTAAACAGGACCAGAAGTTATCCATAAAGGTATTTCTTTTCTGTAAAAGAAATACCTTTACAATTTACATGAAGTTCTCTAAATCCTTTACAATTCTGCATGGTGATTAAATGTGTGATGACTTGATCAGTGTGTTAAATTTATGTCTTGAACTATTTGTTGAGCAACTTTTTCAGCCATCATTTTAAAACTTAGAAAATCCTGCTATTTATTTATTTCTATATCATTTTAGCCTCGTTTCATCAACCTTCCAGAATTGAAACTCTTTGGCAAAAATCTCTGACGTTTCCATGATAAACTTTAGGATTATGGTGCTTCAGTTAAAAACTGAGTTTATATCAAAGTGTAAAACGGTTCCAGTTCAGAACCTAAAGCTAAAGATCCAAATCAACCTCAAACTAGTTTAGTTCCCTTTAATAAAAACCATTCATATTTTCAAATTTAGATTCAGTGGCACACTCGATCCTAATGTAATAAAGCAAATTGTTTTAATTGGACCGTTTAGGGATCGTTTGCGAAATGTTTGGCAGCTTAACGCATTAAGTCGGTGCAGCCACTGAGACTGTAGAAATCTGTTACCACACCTCTACTGTGGATGCAGCTGATGGACAGACGGTCGACTCGTTTCCGGTCACCTGTTTGTTCAGAGAAGTCATCAGGAACGTCAGGAAAACTGATTGTTTTCGGTGATAATGCACGGTGTGCTGCCGGCTCTGGTGATGACCTGTTAGCAGTTCCTCCGGTTGAATAAAGTCCACTGAGGGCATTCTGAAGCTTATAAAAAAATACTTCAGTCCACCTTATAACTCAGGTGTGCTGAATGATGATGAAACTCTGACTGTGGGACGTTCACTCGTATAGAAACTGGCGAGATGGAAAAGAGAAACATCACAGAACTTCATTGGGTTGGGCTGTAGAAACTTAGAGGAATCTGTGGTCAAACACCATGTTTGTGTGCAAGAAGCTAAGCTACGGTCATGTTTTTGGACTGTGGGAGGAAGTCGGAGTACCCGGAGAGAACCCACCATGCAAAGGGAGAACATGCAAACTCCATGCAGAAAGACCCGGGAATTGAACCCAGAACCTTCTTGCTGCTAGGCAACAGCACTACCAACTGCACCACTGTGCAGCCAACTTTATTAACAAAGTATATTCTAGTCTAGTCTATAAATCCATATTTTTTTAAGTAGCTACATGTAAACCAACCAAGATGTGTGATTTTTTTAAAAATAATATACCAAAACACTTTTCCTGATTTTCTATGTTTTCTTCAGCTCCCATAAAGTTTTATCTTCTGTGACCTGAGCTACTTCCACTCATTTCTGGTGTAAATAAGCAATCGCAGTAAAAACAACAACAACAAAAAAACCAAAATTGATCATAACATGAATTATTTATAACATGATGTTATTTATTCCTGCATTTTCTTTTTCAATATTTTTTTTTCCTAGCGCAAAATAAACCTTCTAAAAGACATATTATTATGACTTTCAGTTGTCATTTGATCATGTGGGCCCCATCGGGCCTCCCCCGATCTGGCAGTGGCCCTGGTCCAAGCGATACCTTTTTTTTTTTTTTGAGTAAATTATATATGTGCTGCTGCTAATTTTTAAAACATAACTTGTTATTCTTCTTTACTTGTTACCTTAACGGTTTTAAGCACTTCTTTTTTTCTTTCTTATGCTTTCTTTAAAAGATTTCCACTGAGAGCAGGCAGTCTGTGATATTGATTTTTAAGCTCGGTTTTATCCTCTCTCTCTCTCTGACATTAGTACATTATAAGATTCTCAAAGTCTTTTTTTTCCCCATCTTGCTGCTCTGTCTGACTGCTTTTCAGTGGATGTTTGACAGGCTGTACACAAGTCTGGAAGGATTTAGGAGAAAGGAGGGCAAGAAGGAGAAGATGAATTTTGTATCATCTTGATTCCCCTCTGCGTTCGGTGCTGTCTGTTGTCCAGTTGTAAGGCAGATCGAGTGGAAAAACATCTGCGCAGGAATCGTTAATAAACCCTAAAGCAACTTTTACGAGGCAAAAGTTGGATTTTAAGAGAACCTGAGATAATTTGATCACCAGGAGTTCGTAGCTGAATGGCGCCCTGCCTGTGCTTCTTCTTTTTGTTCTCCAAAAAAAAAATAAAAGATTGACTAAAGGAATAAAGATTTCGTTTGTCTCAAAGTTTATCAAAGGAATCTGCAGTCTGAATAATTTAGTTCATGTTTGATCAGACAGCAGTTTAGAACCTCAGATATCGATACCGATATCTGAGGTTTAGAATCGGCCGATACCGATCCGAATTGACTAAAAATTTTAATTTCTTTTGAAACACGGTCATAAATATACTAAATTATAAACTTATCTCGCTCTTAAATACACCAACAGCTTCACAAGCTTGGTCAAACATGTAAAAACAACACAACTTTAATTTGTTCAGTCAGCGTAATTAGGAGTAAAACGGACAATGTAAAACAATTAAGTAAACTGAAACTGACAGACAAAAGGTTGACTACCTTGATCAAAAGCAAACAGCAACAGACTTTCTTTAAAATGGTTCAGAAAGTGGAATTAGGAGTTCCACATATAATGTAGACTAAATAATAAACTGCTGTGCCACAGCCATATTAGTTTTTAGTTGTATTTATTTCAAACACATTCACCATTCAAATACCGTAATATAATGTATTTGATAACTGTTTGTTTGAAAAGCAGGTAGGCAGAAGTATAAACTTAAACGGTCATGTAAGACTTGCTGATGCTCATAAAGTAACAAAAAGCTGTAAGAGCATCAAAAGTCATGTCTGGGCCACTCGTTACTCTTTCGTAAATATAGAATAATATTAGAAATAAATAGAAAATCAATGTAGCAATGATAGGCTAATTCTAACTAATGAATCGTATTCCTTACAGGAAAGTTGGAAAAATATTGTGACTTAGACTGAAACGAGGACTAGAATATGGAAAGTAAATGATTTGGGAGGGAGAAAAAATCTTAGATAATTTTTTTTTAACTGTTTTTCTTTGGAGAATCTGTGGTAAGTTTCAATATTCATTATTTTCATTATTTTATTATTATTTTCTCTGGTCTCGTTTTCAGCACTTGTGCTCACTTTCTCCTGAAATCCTGACATTCATTGATCAAAAATGAAAACATGTCAATCTTATTTTATTTTTTTGTTCGTTTCTTTACAAGTTTGAAAAATATTTTTCGGTCAAATATTTTTGAGTTTCTGAAACCTCAGCCTCTGTTGGTAATGTGAGATCGGCTGACGGTCGGTGCTCTTCAGAGCCTCTATTCTCCCAAAAGTCAAACACTCAGAACTTCTAAATCTCTTTTAATTTTAGATGTTTGTTGAACTAGTGGGAAAGAGGTTCATCTCGCAAAAGTGTTGAAACCGTTAGGTTACAACGTGAAATATTTCTTACAGCCACAAACTTGATCAATTTTGCAAGCATCTGATATAACAAACCAGTGATGAACACAAAGATCATTTATCTTTATCTGCTCAACATTAACTTAAGCGCTCAATATTTTTTCAGCAGTAAATCATAGATTTGAAATATTAAAAGGATCTTGCACATTTTTCATAAAGAAAGGCCTAGAATATACATTTTATGTCGGGATGCACCAATACGACTACTTGGGCCGATTTCAATATCTTAAATTATTATTGCAGTTTACTATTTTATTTTATTACTATTGCAGCTACTGCAGTTATATGCAGTTTACTGATATTATGTATATTGCACTACCATTTCAACACCTTTGAGGAAATAACCCCCACCAGAAACGGACAGCAACAACATAAAATGAGTATTGGTTGTTCACATCAGCCCCGTTCTATTTATTGGACCAATAAAGAAATGTTAAAAAATGACTAATATATGACGATACCAATGTTGGTGCCGATATATCGTATATCTCTAATTTCACGGGTCAATTTCTTTCTATTTTATTAATCTATATAAAATATCTTTAGCCTATTTTAAGCAGGAAGAACATGATACGGTCAGTCAATTTGAAAATGGCTGCTTAAGGGAGAGTGTTTCGATTCTTGAAGGCGTGTTTGAGGAATCCTTAAATCTCCAATTTCAACTATCTGGGGTTACCTAAGCGCCTGGTTTCACTATTTCCACGAAGCTCCTCCTCTGAGCCGCAGTATCTAGTTGAGCATTGGCTTCACAGAGCAACCCTCCCACCCCCAGTCAGCTCCTTCAGACTAGCCAGCAGCAATTAGCTAACACCTGGTGGAACTGCGATTCCAGTGAGCTCATCATAGTTGCTGCTTCTCAATCCAATGCTCCTAAGAATGTTTAACTGCCGTGGCAGAAAGATTGTTGTGACTTCCTGAAGGCGAAGTGTTAGAGCAGAAGCTTCTTAAAGAGACAGAAGTCCAATTTTAAAGCGCCAAACTGCAAAGTTGAAGCTTTCTAATGTCTCTTTCTATAAAAGACTGGATGATAAAAGTCTTCAGGGCAGGCTTGTTCACAGACACTTAAGCTTCTTTTTTATTTGTTGCTTTCTGTATTTTATCTTGGATGTTTAAAATAAAGTTAAAAATGAAAGTTTCTCAACTTTTGACAGGGTGTACTTGTACTATTATGCCGTTGCCTTTATGTTACTTGAAAATGATCTTAAAAATGAAAATACTATTGTTTATTGCAATAACTTCTGGGACAATTTATTGACTAGCAAAAGTTATTATGAGAGCCATAGTCAAATGTTGGAAGGTGAACCTTTTTCCCGACATGAACTCTGATGGAGCGCAGCAGGCGAAGCTCTTTATCTGGATGTTTGTTCTACGACGATGGTTTATTTTGAGGATCACCCATCAAAGCTAGATTTGTTTTTACTTTCACTTCATAATTATATGCCAACATGTATTTGTCTTACATAGAATTGCAATAAAAGTTTTGATTTGTCAAAATGTAGAAAATGTCATAGTTTTGTAACAAATTTTAACTTGACCGTGCATTTTGTAAAGGATATCAAAATATTAATTCAGTATGAACTTAAACCCTGATTTTATTTATTTATTTATTCCATGGGATTAATTCCTGTCTTTTTCACTTTTTCAACAAGAAGTTGCGAATTTTAACACTTTTAATGAGTCGTGTTAAAATTACTCATAAATTTTAAGAGTTGAATTTATCTAATTTATGAGTCGATTGTTGCACAATGACTGTGTTGCACGTTCACTGTGCAATGATCACAGTGGAAGAAAACACTCAGTTGTTCGATTACTCGTTCATTTATTTGGCGCTGAGACACAATAAACATCGTCTCAAGGCACTTTACGAAAAAACGATTCCAATTCAATCGCACGTCAGTTCCAGTTGATCCTGGTTATCAAACGGTACATTAAGCTCAATTAAATATTCAAAGTAGTTCAAAAAGTTTCCATCTAAGGAAACCCAGCGGGTCATTTAGGACCTGAGCTCTGACTGTACCCACAGTCTGTAGCTTAAGGAGGACCGACGTCCACAAGGAGCCAATTTCTTGAAATCTGCTCAGCAGAACTTTTTGCATTTTTAACAAACTGAAACCTTTCCGAAACACAGATGTAAAAGACGATGAGAACTGCCAGACCTGGTTAGAGCCGACATTGGTTAGGATTGAGAAATTCCTCAATGGGCTCATAAAACAGGAGCGAAGGGGAAAAATGAGGGAGGATCTAAGAAAAGAAAGAAGAAGAAGCAGCAAAATTGATTGTTTGGATGAATGATGCTTGGCAGCGAGCTGTAACAAAGCGACTGTGTCTGTGTTCGCTGAAAATCTACGACGCTTCCTCCAGTGATCAATGCTCCTCCATTGTGAGAGACGTCGCGAGGTGCCAGGACGGTGCGTTCGTGCGCCCTCGTTCAAATCGATTTCTGCTCCTCCTCCTGCTTGTGAGATCCTCCGCTTTGGCAACTCACATTTTGCAACAAAATTCACCTTTTTCTCCTTTGCAATAATCCCCGCTTTGCAACTTTCTTGTTTTTCTTTTTGACTCCTTCACCTCTCCTCAGCTCCTTTTTGGTATTCTCCTCCTGCATGTCTGGCTGAGCTAATGTTTTCTCCCTCAGTTCTGAGGAGGAACGGCTCCGAATTCCCATTTCTGTCTCTGCGAGCGTGTTCCTGCATGTAGCCGGCCGCCTTCTGCCACAAGTGGACTCTGCACGCCGCCAGTGAATTAACCTTGCACCGCTGAGCCAATGTGCAGCATACTGAATCAGTGCACACACACACGCGCGCACACACACACACACACCCAGGTGAGAAGAGAAATGGCTCGAAACAAGAGAGGAAGTGATTATAAATGTACATGGTGTTGGCAGAAGCAGCACCTGACCTAAGTGAAGTTAATTTGTTGTGTCGGTGCGGAGCACAGAGAAGCAAAAGCAGAACAGCAGCGGCTGGCAGAGCCGCCGGAATGACAAGCTGGGCAACGGGCAGAAGGAAATGAAATATGTTTCTGGGAAACAACAAAAAAAGGAGTGGAAAGTAGAGATGCGACTCTTTCAATGTCAGATTCGATTCTGATTTTTATTCAGAAATGACTTTTGATTCGAATGATTTTTGAGAAACGATTTACGATTCAGAAACTGTTCAAAAGACCCTTATACATATATAGTTTAAGTTTGGTGTTGAGTATTACTCTTTGTATTATGTGTTTTCTGTTCAGCGTTACTTTTGTCCCTTAAGGCATACCGTAGTTCGGGCAGTGATGACGTCATCACCTTGCCATAACCAACATGGCTGTATATCTGGTGGGGAAGTTTGGGTAACCGAACCACTGCTAAGACGTGGGAAAGACTTGCAAGATATGCGTGTTCTCCTTATAAGTGTGCGTCATTGATGAGTAAGTTGTTATATTGGAGTGTTTACTGCCGCTAAATGAGGGATTTGAAGTTTATTTGTTTGCTATTATTTCACCTGTTGCTAAGTCTGAGCTAACTGCTACGTGTGTATTGTATAGTTTGTGCTGAACACACATATCTACTCTCAGTGGGGCTGAGGCATGATTATTAGTTAACTGTGGAGTTAACTTGCCTTAGTTTGCTAGTAATATTGATTTAGAGGTTTCCTTTTTAGTTTATCTAAGGTATAATGACATGGTGTAATGTGTAATAATACGACACCTTGAACTTATTCTCTGTATTTTTGTTTACTCTAGGAAACCACACACGCACACACACGCACACACCTTCATGTAGACACACATTTATGCCCATCCATGTTCATTGGATCAATATCTGTGATACAGTTTGGAATACAGAACAGTTAAAGGATCCTGCCTCGTGTCTTCATTAAAACATCGGCTGCACCTCATCCTAACATCTGGTCCTGAGCTGAATCCTGGCCTAAGTGGTGTTCTGGCCGACACTCCAGGTTGAGAACGGTGACAAACCTGAACAGAGCCTAACAGTCCTTCAACTTTAGAGCAAACTCACTTACAGAAACTAGTTTTGATTCAGAAACTAGTTTTTCCATTCAGACATTCTAGAGATTCTGTTTAAATGATGTGACTGACGGCGTAAACAAATACATTTGTTTAAAACTCTTCCATAAGGTTTCGTAATGCATCAAGTTCCATCAGCTTACCGGTATACTGAAACAAAAACAGGGTTGAGCATCAAATTATGCGTCTTAATTCCCCAGGGTTAGGTCAGCTTCACTTTCTGACTTTTCCTTAAGTTAAACAAAGTAATTATTCAAAATGCATACAGTTATAGAGACGGCCTTCTACGGGGTCAGAGTGGATGCGTAACGCAGCATACTCTCATATCGGAGCGGCAGTGACGTAGAACATAAGCATGTTTTGAATCGGTTCAGAATTCCCAGGACGAGGAATTGGACTTTTCTACAGAATCAATTTTTTTTTCTGCACCTGTAATGTAAAGTGTTTGAGTGTGAATAATGCTGAGTTTGTGTGTCAAGTAGTTCCAAATGTTCGAATGGCTTCAGATTGATGAATGTACCTGTGGTGACTCAGGGAAAGAGGCTGGCATGAGACTTCCAGAACAATCACACCTTTCCTCAGTCTTGTGTTTTCCCATCGAACCGTCTTTGGCTGGATCAACACTTCTTCTAAGTAGGTGGCATGAAAACGCACAGGCTGGGGCAGTTCTAGAAAGAGTCAGTGGTTATATTTTGTTATCACGCCGTAAAACAATAAGACGTCCTACGATTCAACTGCTGCGTCTCATGTAGTCAAGATTATTCCCTTTCACAACTGTATTACATTCCCTCGGATAAAAGCGTTTTTGTCTCCCACACAGCCTGCTGCGTAACCAGAGACATGATGAAATCCTAAAGAGTGAAAATATTCTGCGTAACCAGCTGAGAGAAAAGTGTTTTAGAAACTGAAGAGTTCTCATTAGCAACAGTATGGAGCCTGGAAGCAGAAAGTTTCAATCTGAAATTTGTTTCAGCACTCGCTCAACATTGACGCTTATGGATTATAGGGATGAGTGTGATGGTTATGATTACTTCATTCTAGTCTGTCTGTGGTTGTCGTTCGGTTATGGCAGCGGAGGAAGTGAACAAAGTCAGTCGCTGTTAGCCGCGCGTCCAAATGTCAAGCAGTTAAAGTCGGAGCTAGAGGAATGTTTAATCTAGGGCTACAACTAACGATTATTCGTATAAAAAAGATCACGTTTTAGACTTTTCATCTAACAACTTACGTTTTTTCTATACAATATTTGAAATACAGTGAAAGACAAGTAAAGTATTATTAAATATTAGCATTCCTTTAGTAAACGCTTGGTCATTTGTAGCAAAGGATGCTAAGGAAGCTCAGCTGTTTCTGCTTGAGTCAGCATCACTACAGTGAAGGCTAAAGTGTTAATGTTATTTTGTACTAACTGACTAATAATCAGCTGGCAAAAGATATAATCTTTCTACTTAATTTAAACCAGGATGAAGCTATAAACTAAGCGGTTGGAGGAGTTTTGGTTAGAACATGTTTACAGTCAAAATTAGGGCAACACCGATTGCAGTTTTCTGGCCGATCACCGATCTTTTAAAAAGCTCAATCTGCCGATTCCAATTTTGGCCGATACCTATTTTTTTTTGTCTGAAATGTTGCCCAATATAGCAAGAAAGTTGTTGAGTTTTCAACAGTGGGGTCACTGTTGTTAATTATAAATGTGCAGACATAACTTGGTGGACCGGTCCGTCAGTCAAACCTTTCTCACTGGAGAGCAAAAGAGGACAGTGGTTGATTCTTAGACCTTTGCCAAGCTAGATTAAATTGATGGATCCATAGATAAGATCAGCTTATCGATGGATAAGATCCATCGATAAGCTGATCGATGGATCTCCCAAAATCGGTGATTTTAAGGAAATCAGCACAGATAAATTGGTGCATCCCTAGACAAAATAGTTTGAAATCTTAAACGCAAAATGTCTATTTTGTATAGTTTTGGATTAATTACAGCTTTGACTGTTCTTTTAGAAAATGGCGCTTTTTTGAGTGCTTACTCCAGATAACGATTATTCAAGTACTAAATTAGTTCATGATGATGTGAATAATCGATTCTTCACGATTAATCCGATTAATCGTTTCAGTTCTATTTAAGACATTTTATTGCTGGCAAAAATGTCGTGGCCCTACTCCCTACGCAGACAGTTGTTTTACAGCGCATGCAATTTCTGGAACGCTTCTCAGCGTAGCTTCTTTTACGATTGATATGGTGCATTACGAGCATCATGGCTAAAAGTTAGCGATGGGGAAAAATCATAACTGTTTAAACCTTCAACAGAGCCTTCAGGAAACAATCATTTCTCAATATCCGAGAGTCCAGACCCTCTGAACGAAGTGAAGCGTAGAACGAGGGGCTGGTTTGTAAAGGACTAAAACTTCCAATCTGACATCCTTATTCATCAGTCAGACTAAAGGAAACACATTTAAAAACTGTCATATTTTCCCAAAGGTTGCAGAAGATTTTTCTAACATCGGGTGTCACCAGACTGTTCTCCAAAGAAATGTTTTATAACCCAACAGAATTTCCTCCCTCCTAAACACTCAAGTGATTTTTGCATCCGCAGTACTCTCGTAATTAGCAATGACACTCGGCTATTAACACTCCCGCTAAGTCTTCGTTTGGGGATGACACCAGCTTGTCCGTGCGCTGCAAGCGGACAGTTCTGCAGTTGTCTTATTTCACACCTGACTGAGTGCGGTGAGGAAACGGTGGAGGACGAGCTGGAGAAACTAAACGCAGAGGAGGGCGTCTTTCGTCAAAAACATATTACGTTTCAAACAGTTTTCAAACCGCTTGCAATGAGTCATGGCAGATAAAACAAAAACTTGCTCTGTTGACTCTTTGCTTCCACGGAAACTGAACTAATAGGAGCCATGAGCAACAGAGGAAAAGACAACACGAGTTTAATACAAGAGAGCAAACAGACCAGCGCAACTGTGTCGCTACCATGTTGGTCGTTTTTTTCCCACTACGCAATAAAAATATTCAGTTTCCCTTTGTTTTGTTCCACAATTGTCTCATTTACAAGTACAAATGTCTATGTGACCGACCAATGTAAAGCATTGTAATAGTTGGTGGAAGGAAAACAATACATCAATTTAAGTTAAATAAAGAAACTAGGGCATTTTCATTAGTATTGGGGAAATATTAACAGAAAACAAGCTCTTACATTTTGCTGAAAAGTTACTTGTAAGTTAGTTTTGTCTTATTTCAAATGTATTGACATATTTGATTTAGAAAGTAGGCCAAAACTACTTTGTATGATTTTGTCCTTTTGCAGGGAGCAAACACTGATAGCTCAGTTTAGTTGATGTGAACTGTGGTAGGATTCCAATGATTATGTGGATAAAAGCTGACCAGAGCGCTGGGCATTCTGGGTAAATACAACCAAAACAAACAGTAGAGTCTAATGCAAGACTAGGAAAAAAGAAATCCTACAACCACTAAAATTTGATGAGGAAGAAAGATGCGCTCATGTCGTCTTCAGAGTTTTTTTTTTTTTTTTGTCGCTTCTTTCAGTGGTTCTCGGTGCAGCGCCACCACAGGTGAGGAGGTAAATAGGCTTTTCAATTAGTTTGGATTGTTTGACACGGTGCGGTGTGAAAGGGACCCACACCAGGTGGAAATGCAGCAAATGTTGTGAGTTTGGTCCCCAATCAAACAGAGCTTACTGGACTATCAGGTGTGAAAACACCCTAAGCTTGCGGCCGTAATGTGACAAAATATGGGAAACTACTGCAAGGTGTTATATGATCAGATGGCAGATCGTTACCACTTTGACTGGTGAGCTAAAATTTGTTTCCATCTCATTGTAATGGCTCTCACTTCCTGTTATTTTCCTCTGCCCCCTTTTGTGCTGAGTGGTTGGCGGAAGGCCTTCGTAGAGGTGCTCCCACTTTAAGTCTCCATCGCTGCCATTGAAAATCAATGGGCTTTACTGATCATGGATCGTGGATCATTATGGCTTCAAAACAAATAGCAGGTGGGATGGAAAGGCCAAAGAACTGACATAAACACTGAGCTCAAGGCCCTCGCTCTTCAGTGTTAGAACCACAATGCAATAGAGACGTGGGGAAAGCCAGAAAAGACACAATGAAGATATTCACTGAGCGATCAAAAAAAGATATTAAAGCCTTTACAACGTGTTGTTTTTGACAAGCTCCTACAAGAGACAGCTCAGGTTTATTGCCATTGTTTGCTCTTACAACTGGGATCAGACAGCAGACAATGAATGAAAAATGCCGACCTGTTAGAAACAGTTGAACCATACCACACATCCAATTTAAAAGAAACATCATAAATCCCGTGCTGGCAGTGTTTTTTTTTTTATTATTATGATTATTATTTCAGAAAGAGCTGTGAGATCTTTTCAAGGCAGTGGGAAGATACGCACTTGGACATGCAGTGCGATTCAGTCTCCAGTTTATGATTCAGTTGAACAGACAGAAGAAGAAAAACATGTCTGCCGTACTTTCTGCCGGTCCCATGCGTTTGTTTTCCGTTGCTCGCTGCTTGTCTGAAGTTAATCCACGCTGTCTTCACTGCAACAACACAAAATCTTACCAAATATTTTTAGTCTAGTTTCTAGTGAAAATATCTTGGTACACTTGAAATAAGGTAAAGCTAACTAACAACTTTTCAGCACAGGCTGTTATTTTAAGTCAATTCCTTAATGTTGATGGAAAAAGTGCTAGTTCCATTAGCAGATTATTTAACTTATAGCATTCATTTTTCTCTTGTGAGAAAATAGTAATTTTACATCAATTTTAAGGAATTATTAAGTTAAACCAAGTTCCTATATCTTGCAGAAAAGTTACTTGTCAATTTGTTTTGTCTGGTTTCAACTCTGGATGTTTTCACATCTGATGGTGTCGGGTTAGATTTGGGACCAAAATTGCATCATTTTCAGCTGGTGTGGTTAAGTTTCACACAAACGAACCAAACCCTTTTGAAAAACCTGTTCACCTCCTCACCTGTGGTGGAGCTGCAGCAAAAGCTACTGAAGGAAACACTGACTGCAACTTCCTTCTTCACAAAATGTAAACAAAAATGAAGTAGTGTCAGATTTTCGCGGTTGGAGGATTTGTCTTTGGTAAAAAACCACAAGATATTTCTCGTGCTAGTATTAGTATAAGCTATGATTCAATCCAATGTTTGCTTTGGTTGTATTTACCCAGAATTCTCTGCGATGTGGTCCTCTTCAGTGCACTCCTATTTTTTGGATTGGTTCAGAGTTCGATTACACAAACAAACCAAACTTTCTAGGCAAATTAAGTAGAGTTCGATTAAAGCGGACTAAATAGGGCTTCCGTGAATACACCCTAAGATATTTGCAGTAGAAACTTAACAAAAATACTTAGATTTTGTGTTTTTGCAATGGTGAGACTACAATTTAAAATAAATTCATGTAAGATTGTTGTGTCCTGTAGGCATCGTGTCCCTGATCTCCTTGGCTGTCCTGTCCTATGAGCGCTACAGCACCATGATAACCCCGACCGAGGCCGACTCCTCCAACTACCGCAAGACCTCCCTGGGCATCCTTTTGTCCTGGGTCTACTCCCTCTTATGGACCCTTCCACCGCTCTTTGGCTGGAGCCACTATGGTCCAGAGGGCCCCGGAACCACCTGCTCAGTCGACTGGACAGCAAAGACGGCAAACAACATGTCTTACATCATCTGCCTGTTTGTGTTCTGCCTGATCGGACCTTTCCTGGTGATCGTCTACTGCTACGGGAAACTGTTGTACGCCATTAAACAGGTGAGACACACAGGACAGCCAATGGCTACTTTTCTTAATTATATGGTCATTTCAATTGCGCAGTTTGACATTTTGAAAAGAAACTTGCTTAACAAACAGAATTTCTCCCAGTGTTTTATAAGCCTGGCGGGCCCACAGGCTTTACTTGCTACCCCACCAGGCCATGTGTTGTTTATTTTGAATAGGGCTTTTTATAGACCAGTGACAGTTAAATGAGTCAACAATAAACCTAACTTATAGTTGACTTATTGAACTGGGTGATAGGGGGTGCCATCCCTGCACCTGCCCATTGGCCTAACATGCTATTATTTCCAAATTATAACACCTGCTTGTGCACTTCCAAATGTTTGTAATCTTTAACATTTTTAGCTCAAATACACTGTGGGCTGCTGTTGGACTGCCCTAGAATTTCTACCACCAGGCTTAGCATGTTTTCTGGGGGAAACCTTGGTGGAAATATGCCAAGAAAAAACTCTTGTTTTTTTAATAAAACGTTTTGCCGGTAGGATGAAGTGGTTTCCAGCCATATCAAAATTTTGCCAAACTGCAATGGAAACGCTTTTTCTTCCTGCATTACACATGTGATCAACAACCGGATGTTGCCACTGGTGCAAACCACGAAGAAGAAGACGACATCAGGAAATAGTTGAAGGATGATGGCGGGATAATGACTTATTGGGTAAACAAACTTATTCACAAGTGATTTTTATTGTTTTTTTATTACCGGAATATTAACAAAGTTTTGCACACATTCGTAATATAAACAGTTAGTGGTTGAAACATCTTTTACATAAGTACAAGCTAAAGTTGTCCATAACTTAGCCGACATTTCTGCCCTTGGTCTTGTCTGCTAGTATAACCATTACATGAAAATAGTTTCATTTATGTACTAAATAAGCACATTAACTTTAGAAAAATATTTATTTTTAATCCAAAGGTAAAACAGTCATTTCAATTCAGCTTATTAAGTTAGCCCCAATTCCTAACAGATGTCATCTTTACAACATAGATGCAATTTATTTGTAAAAATATATATTCCACTCAATCAAATCACATTGACAAATTTATTTTCAATTAAATCCATCCCAATTTGAGTCTAGGTATACTATAGTACAGTGTGATCAAGTTCAGTTTATTATGTCAGTTGGCAAAACAACCCAATTGTTTTACATGTAGAGAAGTCACTGACTTTTCTACGTGTGCTGTGACAGCAGATGGTGTCATCAGCTTAGCAGCTTTCCCTCATACTGAGGATTCATTTAACAGGAAGAAATCTCCAGCAGAACCTCTCACTGTGATCTGCCTGTCTGATCGACTGGGGGTTTGAGAAGACAGATCAAAAGCGCAGAGTCCCTGGAGTACTTTCGAAGGGTTGGTGACAGTAGTAACTCCTTCAGTGGCTTAATCTAAGGAAGCTAAACAGACGAGCTTTCATCCAGCAGTAAAATTTAAGCCGTGGAAACAATACTAGAGATACACTGATCCGATTTTAATATCTGTATCGGTTCTGATATTGAAAAAAAAAAAAATCTAGATCGGGTGTCTGTGAAGCTGTTCCCAATCATTAAGAGCAGATCTATTCAGTTTCATTCTATGCTTTGTGCTCTGAGCGACGTCATGTTTGTTTATTTTACATTATATTTAGAATTCCTGATTGTACTTTCTGAACCATTTGAAAGAAGGTTTGTTACAGTTTATTTTTCGCATCTTTGATGAAAGGTAATCAACCTATTGTTTTGGTCAGTTACAGTTTCTTTCTTATTTATTTTTTCCATTGGCTGCTTGCAGTTTGGAGTGCAATTACTCCTAATTGCACTGACTGAACAAATGAAAGTTATTTTTAC
Organism: Poecilia reticulata; assembly: GCF_904066995.2. NCBI lineage: Eukaryota > Metazoa > Chordata > Actinopteri > Cyprinodontiformes > Poeciliidae > Poecilia > Poecilia reticulata. Next base: position 6,685,745 of record NC_088846.1, read on the forward strand.
ATGTTTGGCCAAGCTTGTGAAGCTGTTGGTGTATTTTGAGTGTGCTCTTCTGGTGCAGGGTTATCAAGTAAATTTGTTATTAAAAAATTAGATCAATTCAGCTCTGTTTTTCTGTTTCTAAACCTCAGATATCTGTGCCGGTGCATCTCTGGTAAATAGTAAATGCTTGATTTGGTTTGTATCTTCTTGTTCCCAAATGTACTCTACCAAATAAATCCTTGCTAGCTTTCACTTGAAGCCACAACCCATCAACTAAACCCCAGAGTTGGCTGACGACGCAGCTTGTGCAGCAAATTCAGTCAGGTTTGTCTGAAAAAGTCATGGAATTTTTAATAGAACTTTGATTTAAATGGAAAGTCACACTCACACCACTTGGTTCACACATTTATTGGAATCCCTATAAAGGAAAAAGTAGATTAATATGGTTGGAAGTCAAGCAGTCTGTTTGATTCAGCTGATGATTGTTCCCTAGCATGAATCAATCATTGCGTTGCCTATATTCTGTCCTGCCTCGTGTTGCTGTTGTCTGAGTCAGTCGGGGAAGTATATAAAGGTCGAGAGTCGCCACTACACTGCTACCAATTGTTACTGAAGCATAAAAGTACATCAGGTAAGTGTGGCTAATGTCATTTTGAAATAAATGTTCGAATTCTGGCAACATTTAGAGATGTTGGTTTAACTAACCAGATGCAATCTAAATACTGCAAGTCTTGTTGTATGTGTGAGAAAAGTCACCCCAAAAAAGAAGCCGTTCTAGTTTATAAAACAAAGAAGAGCTTAAAATCATCCAGTTTCAGTCGCCAACTAACTTCTTGATGCATATCTGGTCGAAAAACGCTGATAAAACCTGAAGACAAAGTTCTGTTATATTACAAATTGCTTCAGTGAAGCAGCTAATGATTCAGCCAGGAGTTTTCAGTGTCTAAAAAAGGTCAAAGCAAGTTATCAACACAATTTTGAAACTTTCACCCTGCCTGAGCAGCGCTTTAAAGTCCATTTATTTTGGTCTTAAACTCCTTTAATTCATTTGTTTTCCCTTCAACAAAATTTTCGTAGAAGACGTCTTTAAAAAAAATGTCTGGCTTACTGCTTCAAAAACTATTGGTGAATCTTAGCCTTCAGCATAGACTAAGGTTTGAACTGTAGTAGTCAAAAGTTTGACTTGACCGTCAAATGATCCAAACTTTTTGGAAGACCTGTTCCCCTCCTCGCCTGTGGTGGCGCTGAAACAAAAACCACACAAAAACCTGAGTAAAAGACTTGACCCAAACAACTTGCTTCACAAAATGTAACAAAATGGAGTGGTGTCAGATTTTAGTGGGTGTAGGATTTCTCTCCCTTTTTTTTAAATTTTTTTTGTTGGTAAAAGACCACAAAGTGTTTCAGCCGCTAGCGGTAGAGTCATTGTTTGTTTTGGTTGTATTTACCCAGAATGCCTAGCGCTATAGTTTACGTCTTGCTGTTGGAGCGGTCTCCAGTCTGCTTGGCATTCACATATAAATTGGAACCGCACCGGAGTTCACTTCAACCAAACCAAGACCTAAGTTTTTAGGCGGACAGAGTGCAATTGTGCTGCCGCACCTCGGACTTTCTATGCAAATGACACAGAGGTTAAAGCGGAATAAACAGGGCAGAATGTGAACCGCAGCAGAGTGACATCTTCAAGTCACAGAATCTCCATGACAACCATTAGACATTGTTCATGTCTAATGAACAATGTCTAATTGTTCATTAGACATGAACAATTAGACATGTAGTTTTACATGCTAAAACTTTACATGTAAGTTTTAGCATGTAAAACTTACATGCTAAGTTTTACATAGCATGTAAAACTTTATTGTTTTACATAGCATGTAAAACTTTATTGTTTTACATGCTATGTAAAGGTGAAGTAAAAAAAAAATCATACCAGGACTTTAACTGAAACTGCATACTTTGGTCTGACGAGAGGAAAATTGAGCTCGGTGAAGGACGAGTGATGCTGCGGGTTTGTTTCTGTTCTGAAGACTCTTGAAAGACACCAGAACATTTCCTGAATCATGTTTGGATCTAAAACATTTGGCAACAACATCAAGGAAACCAGTCTGAGGAAACAAAGTCAAACTTCTTCCATAGGAACTCAGACTAAGGACTCTGAACGATGTAGAAACCTTCTAAGAGGAATAGTCAAAGATTTATCTCTGCGTGCTCCAACATTGTGGATCAAGTGCTGTCTACTGGAAAAACCGGGTTACTTAACGGTTTGTGGTTTTTGTTAGAAGCAATTATTTCTCATCATGGAATTTTTTTTACTCTGAATAAATATATTCTAATTAAAGTTTGTTTTAAAAAAAAACATCTTGAGTGTAAGATTATGCCACTGGAATAAATGATTTAACTTATTTTGCCAGCTTTTTTTTTTTTTTTACTCTACCGCTAATGCCACTGAAAGGGCCAGCACTGTATTTATCACTTCCTGATTCGGAGACACCACTCTTTGAAATCCTCAGAGGGATTCTCAGACACTTGATGAATATTTGACCTGACGCGGCGCATAAATATTCAGCAGCAGTCGCCTCGCTCTGAGTAGCGAGGAGCAGCAGATCAGACCGTGTTTTCCCAGATTTGCACCTTTTCCCCCCTCGGCTACAAACTGTAGCACAAGTTAAACCAGTGTTTGGGTTTCTGCACTGACTCACTCACTCACACACGCATACACACGCGTCCCGACGGCGGGTTGAGGAGCAGTTTCATTCATTGTAACAGCTCGCTCCAGCTGTGTGATCATCATGTTTCCCCAGACAAACGGTGAGAAGCGAGTGTGTGGTAGCGTCACGGGACCAATATACTCTTTTGGTTCAGATAATCAGTGCCCCCTCATCCCAACATATAAGGTAAGAAGATAAATTTAATTTACAGAGCCTGATGACATGGCAGGAAAAAACAAACAAACAAAAAACCATGTGAACAAACATGAGTTATGATTAAGTCTTTCCCACGAAATAAGTAGTTCCCATGAGACATTAAGTCGTCGGCACAAGTTATTACAGTGCATTCGCACCAAACGCGTTATGATTGCCAAAAACGCTTGAAGTTCGACGCGTGTGCACTTTGAATGCAGATGCTTGACATTTTGCTCTACACCTAGCGTTTTGCACATCTGGTTTACATTCAAAGTCTATGTGGAGGAGCGTCAGACGCGTCTGCTCTTGCCATTGTTTTCCGTTGGATGCTCTTGATGCATCAAACGCTCCAAACGGTTCAAATCAGGCTGCACTAGACACTCCAAACGTGCCGCAAAAGCCCTTGAAGCGCCTCTGCATAGTTTAGAATGTAAACCAGATGCGTCTGATGCTCAAAACGCGTTTGGTGTGAACGCACCATTAAGTTGTTTCCACGAATTAAACAAGTTGTTCCCACAAATGAAGCCGTGCGGCATGAGATTTAAAGTTGTGGGCACCACATGACAAAGATATAAAAATTGTAAATGAAACTCTATTGACTTATTTTATATGCGAATACACATCAGTTATATCAGACATATTAAAGTGATAGAAAACCTAATGCAGTTTCTTCCCCTGTGAGATTCTGACACTGGGAGGTTGTTACTGGTTTCTCATGGTCAGAAGCTGGTTGCAAACCAGCAGGTATCAATCGGATACGGCAGATCTCAACTTTGGTTTGATGACCTCAATGTGAGAAGTTGCAGACTGATAGGAGGAAAAATCAATAAAGCGCCTTTCAGACTGAGCTAAAAGCAAGATGCCAGAGAGCACTAAACACATTTACTAGTCAATTAATTTAATTTCGCATAATTTTCGTGGTAGGAGCCAATTGTTTAAATACTTAATGAAATATATTTGTTCCACTTGATATTTGTTGTGAATTGCCTCGTTCACAAACAAATGAGGCAATTAGTCCAATTTTTGACATTTTTTGAATGTTCAGAACTTACAGCGGCTCTGAAGCGCCACAGCAAAGGTAAAGAAAGGTAAAACAACCCTGAATAGGTGATCAACTCAAAACCACTTGTACCTTTTTACTTTCGCTGTCGTGTAAGCATGCCCGTTGTCGTGGCAACTGCCTGAGCTCCGCAAGCCAATCAGAGTTTACGTTAAAAACAAAAAATTGAGTCCACTAATGTCTGGACAAACAACTTCTTGACCAAACGAAATACATTTTAATGGATAAATACATTTTGACAAACTCCACATCTCCAATATTATTAAAATAAAACCCTGTTACAATTACATGCAGTTCAATGTTTGAAAGCCTTTATTTCTGTTGAATATGAGTGCTGTAGCTCGGTTACCTTGGGGGCCAAAATTGGCTCATTTATTGCCTTTTCAGCCGGTGTGGTTCACTTTCACTCTGCACATTGTCAAACTAATAGCAGACGACTTAAGTGTAGAAATATTGCTTACACAATATTACAAATATTTAATGTCAGATGATTTATATTTGCATTTCAATTAATGTGGTTACTTCCTTGATTTCATGAAAGATGAGATGTCGCTAAAAGGCACATTTACCAGCGACTTTGAATTACAAACTTCCCCGGACGGGGAACTTATCTCAGAGGGAAAGGGATTCGACAGACGACACAGCTGTCGATTGGTCTAAAAAAAAAAAAAAAATCCCTGAATTGTAGGGTTTCTGTTGTTTTTGAAGTTAGCTGTTCCCTGGACAGGGAAGCCCAATTAACAGACAGAAACGTCTGTGGAACCAAACCAGTGGTGTGTTGCTCCCAGTTCCCCAAAACAAGACGACCCTGGATAGTGGGGCTCTGTCCCAGGACAAGAGCAAAGTCATTGGTTGTTTTTCCACTGTTCAGAAAGGAATAACCGACCCAGATACAGTTGGTTCAGACATCCCAGATGTGGTGAGGACAGAAGACACGCAAGAAGAGCACACAACACGGACAAACGGACATGGAAAACACAGAAGAGAATGTTTTTAGGTTTTCCAACAAACTCCAAAATAGTTGGGTGAATGCCAATTTTCAAACTGTCCTTAACCTGAGCATTACTAGAAGGTGTTCTGATGTAGCTGAGAGAGAGAAAACTTGCTGGAATCTGTGTTGGTCTGGCTGGACTCATTTGGTGGAGACACGGACAGGGAACTGAATTGTGTAAAACTCCTGCACAAAACGTGAGACAGATTTCTTAGCGCTCCTGAGTAACAGTCCCCTGGTTGTCCTTCCATTGGCAACATCTGTCACCAACACAGCTTCTTTCTTTAGCAGTTAGGTAGATTTGGGGGCAAAATTTGTTGTTCAGGCTGCAGGTCAACCTTGAAGAAAAAACACCGCCTCACTGAGAACAATGTGATTGTCTTTTTTTCTGCAGCGGTCGGCCAGGTGTAGAAATTTAAATCATCAAGTGATTCCCAATCGCACCATTGACGTTCCTGAAGAATGTGGGACTGAGTGGTACCACCTGTTCTCTGTTGTTTGTGACGACTATGAAGAGTTAAATCGTTCCCACAAAATATTAATTCATGGCCACGAGTTACGTCATTCCCACGAATAAAGATTTTAAGTAATTTCCACAAATTAAGCAACTTGTTCCCACAAGTTAAGTCGTAGCCACAAGATATTAAATTGTGGCCACATCATTGTTTTGTTTTTTTCTTCCTTGTCACCAGCCAGGCTACGTAGACGTTAATCAGTCGGGAACAATATTTCTTTCACTTTGTTTTTCTTCTCATGTCATCTCAGGACTTACAATTTTGCGTTTCTAAGCGCAACCTATTCCTTGTAAAGTTAGAAGATTTTGCTTCCTTTTCGTCCTTTTTTTCCATCCTTTACTCATCACCAATAACTCGGCATCAGCTTCCATGTTTTGAGCTCTTGCATTTTGTTCCTTTTTCGCGTAGGCTCACGTGAATGATCTTTGCGCCTCTTTTAATTGCCACGCAGCTCCCTGGTCCGCTCACAATGGAGAGTCTCCAGCTCTACTGTCAGGCCACATGGTTTAGCACCGGCTGGGCCGGATAAAAAATAATTTCTCAATTCCGGTCTGAATGTGTAGAAAAGAAATGGACAGGTACACAAAGAGAAAGGGAGAGACACGCCGATAAACAGCCAGAAAAGTGTCTGCTGGTGTACTCACAGCTGACAGTCAGAGTTCTCTTCTTTATGTCACTCCTCCCTGATAATGAGAGTGAGGCTTTTTATAAGAGCGGAAAGCAATTCCAGCAGTGGCAGGCTGTGCGTTTGCTGCCTGGGACTTCAGAGGGAGTTTACTGATTTAATCCACCGCTCTGACACTACAAGTTATACAAGCCAACAATATGGAGCGTCTCCAGAATGTTGAGATTTTTTATTATTTTTTTATGATTGTTGTGGCCTAAAATTCCAAGTTTTTTTTTCTTCTTTCTTTCAAAAAGTTGTGCTCAAAGTTGGACATTTTTATTTAAGCTATATTTTCGCCACAACATGGTCTTACAAAAAAGTTGAAATTGCTGCACTTTTCCAAAAAGGCAGGATTTTAACATTGTTAAAATTTAATAAAAGTAATAAAAGCGCAAATAACATTTTCAAGCACCTTCTTGAAACGGCCCCCATAATACAAATAAATATCTTGAGGATATCATAAGGTTTAAAGGAAGAATTTCATATTGGTTGTTCAAGTTACCATGAACTGTATAACAGTATGAGTTATACGTTGGTTCTGACGAGATGATCAGAGAAAGAAAAACTTGTCACTTTGGTTCTTCTAGCAGCCTCTGAGAGGCTAACCTGAAAGCTATTGGTTTAAAGAAAATAGAAGTTACACTGCTATTGCTGGGTTTCAGAAGACGTAGCACTAAAGTCACCCAATGCAGATTTAGGGCAAGAAGTAAATGCAGCCCATTTACTTCTGTTCATCCACCATCAAAATGCCTAAAATCTGAGTCCTGTACCAACCGTTCTAATAGAGAGAAAAATAAACGTTATTTTCGTGTTTCAAAGGTAGTCGGGAGTTAATTTTAAAAAAACTTACCGGAAAAAAAAAAGAGGAGAAAAGCAGATTAACGCTCTACGACTAAAAACGGAAAGTGAGGAAACTAACAATGCCAGAGTTTGCAGCGCCCACTTTCTAACGGGTAATGTTCGCATCGTTTAAATTGTGTTTTCAGATATTTTATTGGACAGTTACTTAGAAGGACAAGCATTCATATGTAAGGTAAAATATATTATTTTTATGCCCACCCTTGGTACTCTCCAAAGTGCTAATGTTGGTAGCAGCTAGCTCAGCGCTGAGTGCTGGACAGAAAATATGTTTATTCAGTGGAACTTTAATGCTAAAAAAAAGAAGAAAAGAAAAAAGCTAAATAAATTAAATATAACCTACCCACCATACAGTCACAGTGAGCTCTGACTATTTCCCCACGTGGTTCGTGGCCAGACACGAGCTGTATTCGTGGCCAGACGCGAACACGAGGTTTCTGTAGATCTCAGCAAATAGTTGACCTACATTGGACCTGAATCCAGCGTCCTACAGCGACTCGACATTAACGTACAACTCCAGCATGAGTTTGGGTTTGCAGAAGCTAAGTAAATAATTTACCAGGGGATCCAAGCACATAGAAATAACATGGGTTAGATCGTTGTTAGCAATAGCAACGCTATCATGGACTAATTACTTAAAATAGCACAATGTTCAGAAACAAGTCGACAGCCACTTAATGCTTATTTTGATCCTAACTGGTCGACGCAACCTGAAACAAAATAATTGTATGCTCCAGACTTTTGAAAACTTTCTGGCTCGTATAATATGAGGTCTGCAGCACCAGATTGTGATGTGGATCGCTTCAGCACTGGGTAAATCCTCAAGATTATAAGAGAAGTCTTTTTTACCAAGATAATACGGATCCTATCTCAAATACGGATCATATCTCAAATATACAAATTTTTTCAAGATCCTCGTCTGTTCCAGCCTGTTTAGGACATTTGCGTACTCGTTGTGATCCATTTCGCTCTGTTTTAATCTGCAGAAATTCTCTTCCGAACCTCCATTTGAATTTTGCGTGTCATCCGGGTCATGTGTCTGAAACCCAGCAATATTACTTAGCTAATGCAGGCTTGTTCTACTGATTCTAAAAGCTCCGGGCAGATCAGGCTGCTTCTGGCAACACATAGAGCCTGAAATATGATTGAACAGGACATCAATAATCCACATGTAGTTGAGCAGCACAGCCAAGAGAAACATTACAAGAAAGAGAATAGACTATTGGAGGTAATATAATAAAACTTTATTGAACAAGCAATATAATTTAGGTGGTAGGGATTTAAAAGTGTTTAAACCTGTTGAGAAGGCCTTAGAGCAGTGGTTCTTAACCTGGGTTTGATCGAACCCGTTCGATGAGTCGGTCTCAGGGGTTCGGCAGAGCCTCTGCCGCGGAGGTAAAGACACACTGTGTAAAGTCGTGATGACGCCCCGCTTTACCATCACTTGCTGCAGAGAATCATGTTACATTGCTTAGCCAATCAGTGCTGCGGAGGAGCCCTGATTGAAGGAGTTCAACTCAGCATGGATTTGAACTTGTGTCTTTAATTACTTCAGCAAAGCTCACAGTTTTTACCAAATTCTGTAGCTTTCGGTGTACTTCTGAATCTGCTCCTTAGTCGCATCTTTTCGGGGTTGGTACTGCCTCTAGTGGCGTGGGGGTGGTAACACAGCTAATATAGGCTTACATTACTAAATCAGAATACCGCAAAGTCTTTATTATTTATTATTAATTTTTCATTCTCTTAAGAATGTAGAGCTAATTAAATGATCTAAACAAGACCTTAAAGTGGTTCCAGTTTCTCTCTATGGCCAACTTGTTGAAACTGTGGCAAATTTTAAATACCTTGGGTCGTTCCTGGACAGTCAGCTCAGCTTTGCTGAAAACACTGACTATATTTTGAAGAACTGTTCTCAGAGACTCTACCTTTTAAGAAGACTTGGTGATCTTGGGGTGACCCAACTAGACTCTAGATGGGATTTGGGGGAAAAAACATCATATTTTATTTATCACTGCAGAAAGGTTCAGTGAGTGCGCATATGAAACTGGTGGGTCGGGACCTCAAGAAAGGTTAAGAGAGGCACATCTCAGAGTATACTTTGTATTTTTTTCAACCAGTTACACCAGAACATCCAGTTACAGCAAAGTGACCAATATCACTAGAACAACCAGTCACAGTGAAGCAACCAGTTTCCATAGAACCAGTTTCAGCAAGGCTACCAGTTTTACCACAACAACCAGAAGAATTAGAAAATCCACAGTGGCAACCAGTACCTGAATGTTCCCATTTCGTACATTGTCTGGAAAACTGTACCTACCCCTGTACCTAGTCTTTTGAGAGTTGAAGTTGGTCTCCTTCATCTCCTGCTGCTCTTTGTCCTCCTTTTCTTGTTCAGTCGACTAAGTTTTACGATCTTTTCACAATCTCTCTCGTGCTGGCTTTGGAGATCGTCTAATTCATCTGAAAGACTCTCCAGCTCTTTGGATCACTTTCTCAAGTCTTCGTTTCAGAGACTGTCGTGCCATTTCCAAACGACGCACTGCACCTCTCATGCCCTTGTTTTTAAGCTCTGTCTTAACTGCATGAAGATATATGAGCTGTGGATAGAGTGCATCATTTTCATCTGCAAGCATATCATAATGTGCTTGCAGGTCTTATTGCTTGGTACTTACCATAGTTTTGGAGCGCTCAATTTTGTGACAAATTTTCCATAATCTGTTTGAGTTCTTCATTCTCTTTCTCCAATCAATCATGCATCCTGTCAAGAGAAGTTTTTTCAGTCAGAAGGCTAGCCAGATCATCAGCCACACATCGGTTACAACCACCTTTGGCTATTTTTAAAATTTAGCAAATCGCTCTTCTGAAATGCGGGATTAAAAACACTGTACTTCTCCATACCTGCTTGAATCGGTTAGTGATTCAGTGGAAAGTCTAAGATGCAGTGGCATATTATATCCACTTTTGTTCTTCAGTCTGAATGGAACTTAACATCTGGAACAAGTATGGAGTTAAATTTGTTTCACAATTATTCAATTAAAACAATCTAATCTAAAAAAAACACACATTCTGATCAAAACTATATTTTTGTAAAAAAAATTGTATTAAAAGTCATGAATTTTGACTGAAGTGAAAAAGTTATTTGCAAAACAAACTTATTTGTGCATGTCAGAAATATTTGTTAGTGATTTTCTTTTATTTTTTTGGGTTGCGCTTCTCAAACGGTTCTAAGTTTTCACTTGCGAATTGGACTGAGTAGGTGAAGCTTTTTAAAAGATCGGTGATCAGCCATAAAATTACAGTCGGTGCACCCTTCGTATCCAATGGACCTGATAAGAAATAATATAAATATAACTTGTGATGTCAGCAAGTCCCTGGGTCTCAGGAAAATGGAATGTGTGGTAGAGTTTCATAAGTGCTGTAGTTTGTTGGTTCCAATAAGCTTTATTGCAACTGGTCTTTGTACTAGTGGCAGCCACTAATTAGACAAGCCTCATATTAAAGATATTTGATTCCTGCCAGTTTCCTAAGCTCATCATTCAGGGACAGGAATGTCATAATTGGTTAAGATTTTGTGGCGACGTTGGTTTTGACTGGACAAATGTAAACAAGAGCATGCATATGTGTTCATAATGGCACATTGTCCATGTTGTCTTTGGTTAGGTGAACAAAATCCTGCCTAATATCAGAAGGCTGTTAGTGATCAGTAGCACTTGCTGACGTAGCAGAAAGCTGACGTTGCTGTTGTTTCTTCCTACATCCACTGGGTGGCGCAGGTTGCTACAATCGATAGTAGCCACACAGGCCCATCCGCTAGAAGGAAACAAATGCAACCAGTCCCCCGCTTTCATTCTATTGGCTGAGAGGTTGCCAGGACAGGCAATTCTATGTTTCGTAAGCGAGCAGAAAGTCCAAGCGCCAGGAGAAGTTTTATGTACAAGCGTTACAAGTTTTGAGAAGAAACACGTTAAGTCCTGCTTTCAAAACGAAAATGTAAGCAAAAGTATTAAAAGTTTTGAGAACAAAAGACATGAGGTCCTGCTTTCAGACTTAACATGTGTGCTCTTGGATTATGGCAGAAAAATTCCCACATACAATAGGTGAACTGAAAAAGTTGTGAATGATTTCCTGCTCTGCTTTATAATTATAGTCTGTTTATAGTTTTAGCAGAAAGTGAAGGAAGCCGTTCAGTCCGTGTTGGACACGTTTCTAAATATTGAGCTATTAAAGTCTTAACAGGAGGAATGTTTATGACGTTTTTTTACTAACATAATAGTTTATTTAAGTTTGTGGTTTTATGTCATGTTTTCTGAGTTATAAAATATTGCATTATTTTCCATTGCATTCCCTTCAACCTGGGCAGATATGCAGCTAAACGCCTCATGACAGCCGGTCTCCCTTCGTCTACAGAATAATAGAGCACCAAATTTTAACACTAGGATCGGAAGATATTACGTGTTGCGCGTTCACAATCTCCAAAGCAAGATCGTACCAGGAAATTAACATATAAACAATATAAATATCTCTGAAATGAGCCCGGGGCTTAAAACGTGGATTGAAAAATATTATCTTGATCCATCTGGAAATCCCTTGTGTGAAGGAAGGAATCCGGACGATTTCTTTGAGCATAAACAATAACATAACAAAAGCAGAGCGGAATCAACATCAGCAATTGATGGCCAGCGCTTTCGAAAGACAAATTACAGGGTCTGGACTGAGGCAGCTGATTATTTCATCAGTAGTTTGTTTAATCTCTGATTGGAAGCTGGTTCAGCTGGAGACTGACTGTTTTTCTTTTCTTTTTTTTGTCTCTGGTCTTTATGAACGGTTGCAGCTTATCAAAGCAGTGGAAGGGCGTTGCAGACTGTGGCGACACATTTTGTTTTCTTCTCACTCTCGAAGGAACGCTGTGACTCTGTGTGGTTGGAAAGGGGAACACGCTGAAACAGAGGCAGGAATTGTGTGTGCTCTGTGCACCACAACCAGATCACTATTAATTAGCTTCAGTAAAGTTGCAGCAGACTTCCGTTTCGTTTCGTTTCTTCCTCGTCTACGTCTCGTACCCCTTCTTAAGGGACTTTCACAGTGAGAAAATGATGGTTACTGATTTGCTTTCTTTGCGTTTAACTTTATAAAATCTTACACTACCCCATGTAGAGGTACAGTATTTCTGCAAGCTTAGGTTTTTATGCCTAACTCCTAATCTTAAAGGGACACCATCATGGAAAAATTGACTTTTTTTTAGCTTTGCATCATGCTATAACACTATTCCCTCATCAAAAACAAACCTGCAGTGTTGTTTTGATTCTTTCATGCATATTTGAGAAGTCCTTTAATCTCCCCTGGCAACTATTCAGCTGTGCAAAATGCCTTGCAGGATGTGGGACGAAGTAAACCGTTATTGCTCTAAGAAGTACTGGACTACTTTGGGTCACCTCTGGAATGTTGAAATTCCTTTTTCAGATCATTAGTAACGAACCCGGTCACGAAGGAACGAACGGACGCTGTGAATTTCCCCCCATGAATCTCCAGTTTCCGTAAACTCTTCACAGCAGGAGAAAATCGAAAGTGACAAATGTTCTTCAAAGATGTGACAGGATTTGATGTTCCACATTTCCACGTTTTTAGACGGATGTCACAGGCATTTTAAATGCAAGCATACATATCAAGATATCAAATAAGGTCCAAGTACTTTGCAGGACTATAATACGGTTGTAGGTTGAGCATCAAGACAAAATAGAGTGGGTAAATAACTGAGCTGTAAATTTAAATTCGAGCAGGAAGTTCATAAGACTTACAAATACTGGTCAATAAAACCTCAAATAATAAGTACATCTATAAAAGGACTAGTAAGTAGCCTCTCTGTTTTTGTAACTCACCCTTGCCATTGATCCTCACATATTTTCAGTTGGTTTTAGATCAGTTGAACATACATGATGGTCCAAAAGACGAATATTTTTCTCCATAAACTGCAGGGTCAGATGATAAACTGCCGTGTCATCAGACGAGGGGCCCTTTGTCGCCTGCTCACACTCCACCCGTTCCCATGGCGGCAGCGGGAGCCGAGCAGAAATGGATCCCTGATCTAATCAACGTATTTGTTGTAATACACTTTATTGTTTCTGCACTTTAGGCAAAGCTCAGGGGTTCAGGCAAAAGATGTTTGCTCTGATACTTGCTTGATTTATGTTGAGCGATTTAAAAAGGAATTTTGGTTTAGTTTAAATTCTGGCTGACCTTCTGAAACCGCTCCGATGCGGTTCAAACGATAATGAAAAGCTCTTCATGAATCACAACATAAGCAGACTCACAAGACGGGTGGTAAAATGGATTAAAGATGAAAAGAGAACCAATAGTGTTGGCACATAAACGCACACACACAGGCAAGTTTGTATTTCTACCAATGTTAAGACTGTTCACAAAGTTTCATTCATTTTAATAACTGCATTTATGCCTAACACAAAGGGGTCCACTGTGGGATTTGGTCCTCATAAGGCCTCCTGGTCTTCAGAAGGTTAGTAAATATGCCAGAAATGGTAGAAGCTAAACAAGTGTACGCACTCACACGCGTGTCAAATGGTCGTTGGTTAGATAAACAGCACTTAATCGTGGCATTGGCATCTTTACCCTTGGTTTGGATTTGTGTTAATCATACGTCACTGTGGGTTACTCCTGAGTGCTGCAACATTTCTTAAAGGTTCTGCACGAGGTGGAAACATGGTGGCAGGTAGGAAGACAGAACAAAAATGACATTTATTCAGGCAGACCAGCAGTAAAAAAAAGAGAAAGGCAAGGCATTCACATAAATCCAGAAATTAAAAGACAAAATATAAATGAGACAAATGAGGACAAAATTTTGATCATTGAGAAAGATGGAGACATCAGGAGCAAGCAAAGAAGGCAGAAGGATGAGAAGGTTATCTTACTAACCGGCTAACCAGGTCTGAATGCAGCGCTTCCCAAGTCAAACGATGTGGTGCATCAATCTGACGTGAAGCTTCACAAACCAATGTTTGCTCAGTAGACCATGGATTGTGTTAGCATGAAGCTTGAAACACACATTGGGAGTGTTTGAGAGAAGATCATGTTGACAAAGCTGGTAAAAACACATGAAGTAGCAGAGTAGTTTGACAATGGATTGTTATTGTTGATTCTCTCCATCTGCTATGCCTGTATTTTACTTACCATGTACTTCAGTTTTTGTAATATTAGTAAAAATGTCTTAGTATCCCTTACGCTGATGAGGTACTGTTGTACAGAACACTATATTTTAATGTACAAAACTGATAAAAACAAGTTTCAAACACCTTCTAGAAAGATCCGTTTTGATGCTGATTATCCTAAAGGACTCTGCACAGTCCCTTGGTAAACCTTTCCTCCCCGTCTCCATGCGAAACATTTGCATGATTTGTCTGAATTTCGTGGGTGTGTTTGTTCATGTTTAAAACACCCCAACTACTCAACTTCCAGAAGTAGGTTTTACCAGCCAGAGATTAGGACGGATAGTTTTGAGGAGCAAATTGTCCAAAGCCTTGAGGAAGTACGTGCTGAAATATTAAACTCCCTCCTCTCGGTTCTGGTCCGACATAGTGGGGGGAACGTCTCACCGATGCCTTTCGTAGATGTAATTTTCCAGCCCGTCGATTATTATTTCCTCTTCCTCCGGACTTGTGAGGGACTCCAAAGGAACTCGACTCAGTGGGTCTCGTGGACTGTGAAGGGCCTGTGCGAAAACAAGCATCCGAAAAACTGCGTGCGCGATCGTCAACAGTTCCAACTTTTAGCAAACCGGTCTGCACCTGTAGGATTCAGAAGATAAATTCTGAAAGTTCTGCTCTGAATCAGATGTAGCACTGGGAGTAACATTTAGCTGAAAATGGATCTTTACCTCGATCCATTTGATAATTTTATGGCCTCCTGTCAGATTCCACCCCTCCCAGAAAATAAAAAAACAAAACACCCAGAGTTGATTTGTGTTTGGGATGATTTCAATGCTAATGAATTGCCACAGTTGGGATTAGGAAATTACTCAATTTCTTGCTTCTCTACTTTTCTTTTCTTGCTAATGGAAAAGGCAGCGGGGAAAACTCCCTCAACCTAATTCACATCTGTATTTTATCTGCGTTTTAGTCTTTACCAGCCAGGGAAAAGATCATAGGTTTCTGCACCAGAAGGCCTCTGATGGTTTTTGTTTTTAATTTCCTCCTCAAACTCTTTATAACATAGAAACTGTTGGCTGGTGCTTCACCAGTCTCGCCTGTGTGTGAATAGGTAAATAAGTGAATGTTGAGTAAAAAGCTACACAAACAGCAGCCATTCACCGCTTCCCATGTCAATATATTGATGTTACCTTGACAGCGCTTATTGCTTTATCGAAATGTGTTACCACAGAAATGCAGACAGATGAGTAAGGCAAATGAGAGAAAAGTAATTAGCATTGGCTAATCGGGTTTGATCACTTAAAAAAATAAAAGACTAGACACTTTCAGACCTTGGGTTCCGACAAATTACCACAAGCACCTTTAGAAATCCTTTTTGAATAAATGTCAAACTTGTTTGCTTATTTTTAAGAAAAAGAAAAGAAGATATCTGAAAGCCTTGGCCTAAAACAAAGGCGTTTGTTGGATACTATTTGAGAAAAGTGTTTCATAATCAAACAGAAATGGCAGGTTATAAAAATGAATAACGAGTCTTTCCTTTTCTGGAATTAACCTGGAAGTATTTGCTGTTACAGCTGAGTTTTATAAAGGTCTTTCTTAACAAATAAAGAATCAAGTAACCAGGACTCCTAATTCATTTACATTTAGCAGATACTTCCTATCCAAACTATTGACTCAGCCTCCGTTTAGCTCAAATTGGCAAAGTCTTACTCTGTAGTATTCCTTAACACCTTCAGCAATTCTCTTAATTATGTGCTTCTACACACACACACAAAAAATCAACCAAATGACTCAATATTGCGCAGAGAAATTATTAGCTGTAAAACTTTGTGACTGTTATTTTACCACCGATTAACTTTCAACTATTCAGAATAAAAATTCTGGTTTAATGTTTGATCTAAATGTGGGGACCAGCAGTAAACTCTTTTGTTTTGTTTTTTTTGCATTGCAGCGACTCTTTTTTTTTCAACAGCAAACTGAAACATCAATGACGAAGACCACAATGCAACACTCTGTGGTTTGACTTTAACAGGTGACACCAAAACAAAAACGCAGAGGATTAAAGGGACAGTGTTTACCTTTACATCATGTTATAATGTTATTCCCTCATCAAAACCATACCTAGAGCATTGCTGTGATTATTTCATGCATGTTTAAGAAATCCTTTAATCTCCCATGGCAACCATTCAGCTGGGCAAAAACGCCTGGGTGGATCTGGTGCTCCTTCAGACTAGCTGGCAGCAATTAGCAAACACAGCTGCGCATCTGCTGAGCTCATTACAGGACCTACTTCTCTATCAGCGCTACTAAGAATAATGTTAGACCTTTTAAAGCAATCTTATAGGCCTTTTTAACAATAAAGGCTTTTTAGATTTTTACAATATTAAAGGCCTTTTTCAACAATGCTAAAGGCCTTATTTTTAATAAAGGCTTTTTTTTTGCAATAAATGTGTTTTCAACAATGTTAGTCTTCTTTTTCACAATGTTAAAGGCTTTTTTCAAAACATTGTAGGCATTTGCTAACAATGCTAATGTAAAGGCTTTTTTGTAACGATAATGACTTGGAAGAGAAGCAGTGTGATGACGTGCATCTTAAAGAGCAGGAGCTTCTTAAAGAGACAGAGGCCCAATTTCAAGTTAATTTGCGAAGTCACATTTTTTTTGAAAATGCTTGATTTATACACAATTTTTAGAACAACTGAAAAGTTACATAAAAATGACACCATGTGACTGGAATATTTAATGACTTATGTGTGAACAAAATTATTCGCATGTGACTTTAATCGCATTTCTTATTCATTTTGCAATGGAGAAATAATTTATATTTTGGATGTTAGCACAATATGAAAGTTTTGGCGCACATTTGTGATGGAAACGCAGCTAGTCTTGTTTTCCTGTAGTGGAATGTCTTCCTAATAAAAGCTTGATTTCCAATAGTAATATTAGGGATTAAGAAAATACAATTCCACTGAACCTTTTTTATGATTGCTTCCCATAAATCCATACTGTACTCTAATTGTCTCTTACCTGGAAAGAAAGACTTTAAAGTCAACTGACATTTTAGTTTTTGATATTTTCTACCAAATTGCCTCCAGGAGCATCACAATCTTTGCAGCATCCAACTCCAGCTTTGTTTCCATCTCAGTCTGCGCCAGTTTAATAGCTTTTAGGATCCCACGAGGATTCTGCTCTTCTCCAGTAGCTGACAGCCAAGAAACAAAGCAAAAAGCAAAAAAAAAAGGATAACAGTTTTGTGTTGATTTATTTGGAAAGCCGTGGGGAGTCTGACCAGCAGTTCACATTGAGGAAAGTGCTCAAAACTGTCCGAGAGCGTCAAAGGCGAGACGAAGCACTCCCCACAGTGAATCGCTCCGAACAACACCAGTTTCTTTTTTTTTTTGGTTTTTGGTCCCTGGTCACACAAAAAACTAAAAATCAACAACACACTGATGTCTGTGAGAAGTTCTTGACTCGATTCTTGACCTCAACGTCTCCAACAGGACCTCGACTCGTAATGGAGCTCCACCCGTTAACTCGAGGGAGGCACGAGGAGACGCAGCTGTGAGGAAAAAACAAAAAAAAAGGTTCTTTGGGAAATGCTCTGAATGAAAACCGCTAACACTGTCTGCTTGATATGAGTGGCAGGATGTTGGAGGCTAGACAGAACACTTCAGGTGGAAATTGGTTCTCGGATGGTGCCGGAATGAATCCCTCGCTCCGTTTATCCGTGATCCACGAGTGGCTTGTGTTAAGACACTTCTTGGTACTTGATTTTGTGTTTCTTGTTTATTTTCGTTTTCAATCTTCTTTTCTAAGTGTCTACCTCTGATTTCATTTCGGCCCCTCTGATTTTTTAGACCATAACGACCGTCGTGCGTTTCCGCAGTTTTACTTCCTGATTGCTCACGTTAGAGCCCTCCTTTTGGGAATCCTGCGTACGCGCCATAAACCAGCAACTCCCTTCATTTTTATGCTGACAGCTTCACTCCATGCTCTCCTCCCTGTTTTTTTTTTCTCCCTCAATCTTCCTGAGGTTCCCTTGCTCACATTTTCCTCCCCCGTTCACACGGGCTCCATCTTTCTGTGCCATTATCATCCATCTTCTTCACCTTGGTTGTCGTGGTTGCCATTATTACTTCCATTCCATCTCCACCCCTCATCGCCTCTGTGTGGAGCAACTCGAATTGCACAGATGTTGACCCCAGACAGCAAAAGTTTCTCGTCTGGGGAAGAAATGGTGCCAAAGTGTTCACACCCCTCGGACTTTTACACATTTGATCTTATGACGAAAACAAACTTGAATGTTTTATTGGGATTTTATGCAACACATGGCAGAGTATCAATTGATCAATCAGTCAAGTTTATTTGTGTAGAACTTTTCAGCAGCAAGGCGGTTCATGATGCTTTACATCATGAAAACATAAAAACATAAACGCATCGTACAGCCAACATCTGTGAAAACCATTAGCAGACATTACATTTTGTCAATCGCCATTGTCAAAAATCATCAATACACGTCAAATTCGTTGCTGAGTGTTTCATTTACACATTCATTTACTATTATTTTTAACAGGCGTGTTTTTAAGTCTTGATTTAAAGGAACTCGGTGTTTCAGCTGTTTTGCAGTTTGAAACTAAAACGGGAGATGGTTTCCAGATTTTTATTAACAATGAATTTGTACTCTTTGGCATTCGTTTTCTTTCAGCTCCTTCCTTGTTGTTCTTCTGAAATATAATCAAGCTCAACCGCTTGCTTTCACAAGTGGCTGCACTCATGAACCATATTTAATTTGTGAATATGGCTGACCTGTGCGTAAAGACCAAGGAACTCGGTGGACAAGGTTAGGTGACAAACAATATCCAGAATTTTGAATTTCTCACAGAGCCATTTATCTATAACCGTTAGTTGTGCAGTGCACAAATCAGGCCTTTGATGAAAACTGAAAAAGAATAAATGAAAGAAACAAGCTATTGTAGTAAGACAGGCACAGTTTGATGAGCCAGCAAAAGGAGGACAGATCCAAGAAAGCCAAAAAAGTCCAATTTGATGTTTTCCTCCAACCTTTTACACAAAAACAACACTTAGCTTTTTGGCTGTCGTGCAAAGCATTAGGGGAAGCAAAACAACTAACAGTACATACAATAAATACCATGTGTATTTTATACACATGTCACTGTGTCATGAGAGAATAACATGAGACTAACATGAGATGAGCTGTGAAAAAAAATCTAACTTCTCTGGGTCCTTCCTGTCTATTGCTGAAATAAATCACTCAACCAACCAATCAGAACCAGGAGGAGGGCCTTAGTGCTATCAGATCAGTCATGCTTGTGTAGTAATTGCTCATAACCTCTCACTTTCTCTCTCGCTGCCAGCGTGCCATGAATGCTAAGGCTGGTTAGCCTAGCCACTGATGTCTATGGTACACGAGCATGATTAACAGCGCTAAGACGCTCCTCCTGGCGCTGATTGGTTGTTTTTGACCGCAGACACATTTCCTTTTAAAGTTAATGAATCAGTGCTCCAGAATCTGAACCTTAAAGTTGTAATTTCTTGACTACTTTTTTTTATTCAGAATTTTCCTGATCAAAGTCAATTTCTTGAAGTATTTAAAAAAACATTTTAATGAGATTATAATGACGCTGAGCATGTAAAATTCATATATAAAACATGACTTATGAAGCACACTGAAGACTACAGTGTAGAAATTGGTGATAGTGTTTTGTAATGCACATAAGTTTTTAATAAGAATTTATGGGTCAAATTTCCAGTTTAAGAGGCAGAATACAGCCTTATAATTTATGCAACATGTGGAGAGAGAATAGTAAAAGTAATGTTTGCGTAACGCCGTGATGATGATGATGATGATGATGTTGGCACTTACTGTGAAAAACCCAAGCAAAGAACTTGGAGCACATTTCTGATCCCAGTCGGTGTCACTGATCTATGGTTCAGATATTATTAAAGTCGGATCAAACACTTTAATGAGACGCCCATAATTCAATCCAGGCTAGATTTAACTGCAATGCTTCTTTATGTTTTTGGTGAACATGAGATAAACAAAATGATCTTTCTTTGATCTGACCCATCAGCGAATGATTGCAACTTTTTCTTTCATTTTCTCGAGGAACGTTTAGTTTTATTTATCTGCCGTTTTCCGTGACACGACGGCAGAGCTGTGAACTGCACACTATACAAAGCCCGGCTTTATTGGATGCTGTTATTGCATCTTGAATTACATATCATTGAATTAATTTAATGTTTAGTTTCTGCGGTTTGTGTTGCTTCGGGGACACTGCACAGAAATAAGATGCACTCAAGAAGATTGCGTTTGGCCGTTGCGCAGAGGTGCCACATAATCCAAATAAATCTGAAAAAGAAGGAAAAAAATCTTTATCTACATGCAGATGCAGCTCTACTTAAAGATGAACTAGTTTGTGTTAGATTCTGCTGACAGGTTGAAGATCAGGTCAAAGATTTTTGACTTTAAGTTGGAAAGAAAAGCAGATGTGCCACATATAAGCAGAGCCGTCCCTGGCATCATGGACAGACTGTGGGGTAGGAGCGCCGAGCTAAATGGACGCTGAGGGAACAGCTGGAGCAGATTTTATGACCGGAGCCAGGCACGGTTTGATGAGCCAGCAAAAGGAGGACAGAGTCATTGACGACTATGCAGCTGTAATCTTTCTTGAACTGGATTTTTTTTCTGTTAGATTGTCCAGGAAGCTTTCCTACTTTTCTTTAAAGTTGAATTAAATGGGGTAAGTGTGACACGCAATCTTCTGGTGTTGCCCCCACATTGTGAAGCTGTAACAGCTTTACTACTTCAGTGAACATTGTCAAGGTTGAGGTTGAGCGTTTACGTGCTTCATCCACCCCTTTTGTTGGGGTGACAGTGGCAAGTTCCGGGGCTGCTGTGGCTACAATGTAGCTAACCACCATCAGTGTTTGTATATGTGAGTGAATGACCGAATGTAGTGTGAAGCGCTTTGGAGTCCTCTGGACTAGATGAAGCCCTATAAATATACATCATTTCATCCAGAGCCGTTTCTTTGAGGTCAGACACTGATGTTGGTCTGGATCACAACTTCTGCTTTAATTGATTGCAATTCTGTTCTGTTTAACCCTGGTGTTTAGAAATGGGGTCCAACTGACCCCACACCCGTAAAACTTGTATCATTTGCCAGAGTCCTCCACGTTTGCCTCAGTCCTCGCACGCACAAGTGTTTAAAGCTCAGTCAAAGCCGGTTTGAAGACTTTCACACCAAACTTACTCAATCCTAACATCATTGACCTTGTTTTGTGCATTGGCGCTAAGCCGTGAAGACATGAAATGGCCGCACAATCGTTTCTACAAATTTATGAGTATGACAAATTTCAAAATGTCCTGGCATTAAGAGACTTACCTAAGCTACTAAAAAAAAGGCCCACCACAAAATCTTCCCTCCATCTAAATTAACACTTGACAAATGACATCCTGGTAATTGCCAAACCCAGACATGGCCATTGGATTTCTTGAGAAGCGTAACTTATCATGCCAGAGAATATGTCTCCACTGCGGTAGAGGTCAGTGATGGTGTGCTTTGCCCCAGTCTACAAGGACTTTGCATTGCTCTTGGTGATGTAAAACCTTGCTAGATGATGGAAACCACTTACATAAAGGTCCTTAAACAATGTCTATGTGGATGCGTGTCTAGGGTGAATCGAGAAGTCGCATCTTGAGCGCCTAGCGCTGCACATTTGAAGCACTTCAAGCATTCAGCGTGCATCAAGCACGTCCAACATGGCTGATGCTGGAGTTGGAAAATCTGAAGTTTTGCCAATGGACACGGAGCATCAACCAAGCAAAAAGACTAATCAAACTGGATTCGGGTGAGATGGCAATAGTGCTGAAGGCAACCCTTGTCACCACGCGTGTAGGTTGTGAAACTCATAACACCTCTGAATTATCTGGAGAATGCAAACACACCCGACAACTTTCCCTCGCTTTTAGTAAATAAAGCCAAGACACCCCGGCAATATTTCATCCATCATTGTACAAAGAGACTGGGAGAGAAAAAGAAGCCAAGAGGTTCCTCCCAAAGGTTGATATCAAGTGTCTGACTTCAAAGTTCACAAGCATCCAACTTGAGGTTGGAGGTAGAACAAGTTCAGTCCGAACGCAGCGTTAACAAATCACAGCGATGGAAGTTCAAAGAGTTTCAAAACCTAAAGGGCCAAGTCAGGTTGTATGAGGGTGCAGCAGTTTCAGCAACTGGTTGGCTTGTCAACTACGGACTTGGTGCCCTCTTTTCTCTGTCAATGGAGAGAAACTTCATCATCAGCAGACCTAAAGACAGATCTGTCTCTTCCTAGAAAACCTACCTCTGATTGTGCTAGGCTTTGACCACACACTGCTAGTTTCTGTTTCTGCAGTGGATGATTTCCGGATTCTGTTTCAAAGTTTCTTTGTTAAAAATTCAACCAAGAAGCTCAAGATGTTTTGTCCTTACGAGGTGCCAGGATGAAAGGCAAACTTTCTGTCTACACGTCGACCTTTATATGTCAGTGACATCAGCAAAGTTTCTGGCACCACAGTAAATGCTTGCAGATGTAGTTTGAACAATTTGTTTGGTTCATTCCATTAGACGGACCAAACACATTTCTGTCTCCAAATGTCCACTTGATCCTTAACCCTTGTGTGTGCGAGGACTGAGGCAAATGTAGAGGACTATGGCAAATGATACAAGTTTCACGTGTGTGGGGTCGGTTGGACCTCATTTCTACATACATTAAATATGGAACAAAATATGAGAGGGTGACATTGTGTACTCTGCCCTGATATAATTTCACACTGTGAATTTTACACCTTACATCACAATACTCTCACACGATTCAAGACAGGCTTGCGTCAAATGCCATACTTTAAACGTGACAGGACTTGCTGTTCCTAAAAATTCACTTAACTTCCTCACATTTAGGCCCGTATGACATTAGCTTTTTTTAGATGTGCCAGCAGATTGTGCCAGAATAGAAACGGCATGACAGCAGTCAGATGGTCACAAAAGCCACCATCCTGGGGAAATCTACGCTCTTAAACCTGAAAGTGCTTGTAGATTATTGTCAGTTTGTGGTGATTCGTTAATAATGAGATTAAAAAATCATGACAACAAAACTTTAACATAATGTTTTATGGTCACACAAATGATTTCATGAATCCAAGATTAAAGTAATTATACGGCATTACATTAGTTCAAGGTGAGGACCTAGCAGAAGTCCATGTAAACCTTCCACACACTGATGAGCTTTTATATCTGTCGGTGCAATTTGGAAAATTACGGTTTAATTCATGTAACATCACCTTCATCATTCCAGTGTATTAATAGCAAAAAATCCTTGAAGAATAAGTCCAGGTTGGGTGTCAGTAGAATCAGTCTGCATCCCGGTTAGGTCTGTGGATTTTTTTCATTTTTTATTTTTTTATTGGGGTTGCACTGCTTAATTGGACTCGGATCTCCCTGAAGCCCGGCTGTGTCCTTCATGCATGTCAAGGTGTCCTGGTGATCCCACAGAAGCTGTGGTGCCGCTAAGAAATATTAGATCAGGTGAAAAGGGGGAGATGCAGCTGATGGTGATGGTGGAAGTTGGTAGAAAAGCATCCTGTTTGTTTTTAACGCCCTTAAAGGGATTGTTTAGAATCATTGGAGCGAGGTTCAGTTTGAAGGTTGAAAGCGATTAATGGTCCACCTGTGGTAAGGAACTCTCTTGGTGTTCGTTTTCAATGAGATGTTGATGCCAGAGGCTGGTTACAACAACTAGTTCAAGATGGACAGATATTAAAGTGGACTACTGTCAGAGAAAGCTACAAAACTTTACACCGGTTTATGCAAACCCAAGTTTATTAATGCTAAAAGAGGCAGTTTTATGTGTTTTAAAGCCACATAGTGTAATTTTATAGTGCAATCAAGTAACTGTGTTATGATTGTTATAAAAGGGCTTTATAAATCAAATATGACTCAAAAGAAAATTGACTTCCTAATTTAACACCTTGAAATTGGGGCTCTGTCTCTTTAAGAAGCTCCGCCTTCAGAAAGTCATCACAACCTGGCTCCTCTATTAACCCTTTAACAACATTTTTACAAGCATTTCACTGAGAAGTAGCTGGTATAATGAGCTCAGTAAATGTGCAGTTCCACCAGGTGTTCGCTAGTTGCAGCTGGCTAGTCTGAAGGAGCTGACTAAGGGAGCGCTGTGAGGCAGAAACAAGGAAACTTCATCTCCAAGGTGAAGGTTCATCCTCGAAGGCGGGGCTAGGTCCCCCCTAACCGTTTTGCACAGTTGGATGGTTGCCATGGAAGAATGAAGGATTTCTCTCACACGCAAGAAAGAATCAAGACACTCTAGGTACATTGTTGATGAGGGAATAACATTATAACAAAAGTCCATTTTACATAGTAACTGTTATTATGCTTCCATCGGCAAATTATAAAAAAAAAAAAAAAAATACTATTTATTCACACAAAATGGAAGTAGAAAGCTTCTTGCTTTACACGTTCCCTCTTCAATATTTGCTTCGCCTCCTTCCTCCGCCTCACGGCTGCTCAATCATGGCTCCCTGCTTAAATAACCGCTCAATGCAAATGTGAGAGCTGCGTCAGGGCTGATAAAACAGCTTTTGCATAAACCGCTGAGATGTTTCATGATTTAAGTTGTTTTAAGATGATGGACATCTGCTTTGATCTGGGCCTCTCTGAGACTGGTGGTCAGCTTTAGTCTATTTGACCAACTATTCTGGTTTTATACTGAATGAAGAGGCCAGAAAAAAAAAAAAAAAAGTTACAGTAACTGTTTCTGATATTGTCACAGATAACAGACTTCAAAAATCGGAAATTGTTCCCTTTTAAGTGTTTTATGAATTATTACATTCATAGTAAAAAAAAAAGACAAAGCACACTCATTAAAAACATATGATGCTTTTTCACACACATTTCCATTTTAGCTAATGTAATGCCAATAAACTTTGTCCTGTCTGAATCTAAGTTTGAATAGGAAACAGAAAACCAGTTTTAGATAATAAAAATGTTAGCACGTTGTATCAATTTAAGATATAAAAATGATTTATATTTCAATAGACAGCTATTGTATTTGAAAATAATATCAAATACATCCTTAAAAAGTCTTAAATTCATTCATCTGAACTTAAGGCTTTGAAATGTATTAAATTAATTTAATTAAAAAAACTGGAAGTTGGTCTTCCACAGATCTGCCAAGACAACAGATCTTAAATGTTGTCATGGCAGGACTATTTAACCTTGTACATTGTACTTAGTTATGGTTAGTTAGCAGTGTATGCAAGTATTTGGTTTCAACTGGAAATATACTGTCATGAATGATAATAATAAAAACATTCAATGTGATTATTGAACAAAAAAAGTACATTTGTTGACTCAAAGACTGTTGGGTAAATTAGACTTTCCTGTGATGTAAAAGTTCATAAAAATAATGAGATGCATTTAGCTTAGGAATTCCCATGCTCGGTTGTCAGCGTCATTCCTAGTGAGATGGAAAGTTTTCCGTATTTATTTATTGACCCAGGAACTCAAATACATTCATCACATGGGTAAAAGCCACTTAATTATTTATCACGACGCTGCATTAATTATTGACACACGAGCCAAGGCCCTCTGCCCAAAGGTTAAAAAGTTTGCAGGACGGCCTTAAAATTTTTCCGTTTGCAGGCGGCGCACATCTGGTAATTCCCATCGCATGTGTTTCCACATCAAACTGGGACAGGAAAATCTGAAAATATCAACCCCGTTCTAGCTTTGCCCACGCTTTCATGTGGCGTCCCAGAAAGGAAGCTGAAGTGGGGCCATCAAAGTTATAGGGAAAAAAGTAAAGAGACAAAAAACACTCTCCAGTTCTATTATTGAATTATCACATAGTTTTCACATTTTTTCAGATGTAATGTCCTGAAGTTGCACAGTTGTTGCCCCACAATAAAATCTTGCGTCGACTCTGGAGCGCTCGTCTTTTGCATGCTAGCCTAAAACGCTCACAGGCAATTAGAACGGTGACTCGCATGCACAAATATTTAAATAACTTAACTTGGTCAAGATAATACAATCTTTTATTTGTCATGTGACCAAATTTACAGCCGCCCTGCAATAAATAAGAAGCCTCGGGTCGTCGTTTTTCTCCGTTTGGGTGTGGATTGAGGAACGCCATGTTTCTGCAGGAAGTCGGCCACGGTGTGTTACGGCGTTAATGAGGAAGTATTTTTGTCTGGCGCTGCCAGCTTCAGGAGCCATCTGTCTGAAAGATATAGCACCGCTGCAATGTTTGGCTGAGGCGCACACCTCACACCCATTTATTGAGCAGAACAGATGAACACCGAAGCCTTCCTTGGAATTATTGCTGACTCCCATCGCTATATATTACAGGCCACAGGTTTATTAAGGATGGCTGCCTGCTACTGTGACAGAAAGGCGCGCTGTCGGTTTTTTGGCAAAGGTTATAAACCTGCCACACTGAGCATTCGGTTTGGAAGGTGGAGCTGCACGTTTATTATGTCTTTTTGGAGTCTTTGAGCGCTGATTTGAGCTGTTTGCTTTTTTCTCTGAGCTAATCTTTAACATATGTATGTATGGTATTCTGTTTCACACTGCTGGGGCTGCATTATGCAGCTGAAAAATGTATCACAATATGAGCATTTTACATAAATCTGTATCGATAACTATTGATTCGAGATACCCGACTCGACTGTATTTAAGAGCTGTAACAGGTTAAATTACTTTGAATAACTCATAGTTATTATGAAGTTGTACAGTTGAAACTGTGTACAATTAGGTAATATTCAAGGCTGACTTTGTAAACTATGAAACTGAATAATAAAAACATGGAGAAAAAGCGAAGGTTCCAGGTTTAGGCGGCTCTTTGAAGGCAGATAGCTTCACGTTTTGCACTGTGCTGCTGTGCGTTGTGACTGCCTCTGATAGAGATGATTCCAGGCTCCCTTAGGGGCGCTTCAGCAAGAACAAATAGTTTGTCGTAATTACATTTGTTAACCTAATGAAAGATGATTCATAGCTCTGATACCGGATGGATTATGAAACACAGGAGGAGGAAAAATCATCACCTGCTATTTCAAAAGATTGACAGACATTATTTCCTTAATATAATTTACTCTACAGGAAAAACTTGTAATATTTAAAATCCATTTTCTTCTGGTGTTACAAACAGAGCCTGTTTTTGAAATGCACTTGAACTACTTTTAGAAGAAGAAAAAAACCAGACAGTTTCTTGCTGGTGTCTTTGACAAACAGCGGCTCTAACTATCACATTTTAAATCTGCAATCTATTCTCCAGGACAGCCATTTTTTCTCTTCGCTCTGAAGTGCAGCTCAGTTAAATCAGGAAGTGTCTATTCCTACACTGGAATAGTTTGCCCCTTTTTGTTTTAACAATTGATATTTGTTTGTCTATTTGTCTGTTTCCAGGCACGTGAGCAGCACCTCCAGATGACTAAACTTTCAAATTAATCCTCTGGTTTTTCCCCCCGCAGACACGCTGGATGAGTCCAGAGACGTATAAATCTTGAAGTCACATCAGTAACGTCGCCTAATTACCATTTCCGCAATTTTTCTAAACTAAATATTCTTCCAGATGATTAATTTCCTTCTTGGAACTTAACGTCCCCCTGCGATATTAAAGAAGATCTGTAACGGGGGCAATCAATTATGCTCAACCTGAAAGGTGTTGCAGCGGCGTTGTGGGCAGAACTCCTGGTTTAGTGTGTGTGGGGGTGTGTGTGTGTGTGTGTGTGGTAGGCAGTTCCAGGACACGCTGAGTGATGAGCTGAAAGCCCCTGCTGTGAACTGATGAAACACAAGGAAATAACGGTTATCTTTTGTGTTTGTGTATTTGTATGCACAAGTTCTTGTGTCGGCCATGACTGAGCGTGTGTGAGGGAGCAGGATACAGCTCCATGCGGTACACCCAATTAGCAAGGGTTTCATTGCGCCAAAACATTAAAGGGGCATCCCGCAGATTCCACAGATATAATTCATCCTCCCGGCAGACGCCGACGACGCCGTTGAACAAGTTCAGCATCAAAACCTCAGAAAGATCAACAGATGGAAAAGAAAACCTTTTTGAGGATTATTTATTAGCCCTCCAGTCCACTTTGCATGCAATCTAAAACGGTTCTGATGAAACTTTTATCGCCTCAGAGCAGAAGAAAGGTTGTTATAGGCCAACGCCAAACTATGGTTTATGATTTCTAAGATTTTATTTATGTTTATTTGAGCCACCAACTCATTCAAGCTGAAAACAACGGCGAAACAAAAGGATTTATTTGTGGACTTCTGCAGTAGGTGCGAGGCAGTCATTGCGGTTTTCGCTTGTTGCATACGAAACAGTTCGATGTGAACGCCGTTTCCCGCCAAGCAGCTTCCTGTTGGCGGTCGTTCAAATTGATGTTTGCGCGGACGTGTCTGGCGAAGTCGAGTACGAACGGACCTCCACGCAGTGAAGTACACCCGAGTCATGTGGGCGCTTTACGCAACAGGTATTACGCCTTCAAGAGAGGAAAAAAAAGTTTGTTCAACAAGTCTGAAACCAATTTAACAACTCCCAAATCAAATGTAATTGCATACCCTGGAATTGAAGTATTAACCTCAAATACTCTGTACCCCACTTTTCACCCTAATGATCACCCAGGCGTCCTCTGTGTCTGCTGACCTTCATTTACTGTTTTCATCGAATGTCAGATCCTGGAAAAACATCACTGGACTGGCGGTGCCACTACAATGCCCTGTGGTGCCGTCCTAAATGTGCCAGCTTCTTGCGAATGAAACCAGCTACATCCATCTCTGGTCGGGAAGTGAAGCTAAATTACCTGCCAAGAGACACGTGGTTTTTTTATTACACGAAAACCTTTCAATGGGAAGCTGGTGTAGTTTGGTGGCATTGCCTGCAGGCTTCACCTGGATATTTTGGGATCCAAATTTGAGGCATTTACTGAATGTCAGAAACGTTGCACGCGCTGGCTGAAAGCGGCCCTGAAATTAACTCATCTTTGACACCTTTCATGCAGCCGGCGGACATAATTCATTTTGTTCTCAGTGCTTTGTGACCCCTATAAAGACTTCTGACATTGAAAAGAACATCAGTGTGTTCCTTTTTTTTTTCTTTCTTTCTTTTGCTCCCCAATCTGTAGTCCTGTCAGCACGGCAGGAATCAGGACAGGAGGCAGGATCCTCCAGACGCTACCAAAAGCAATCTAATGGTGGGAAAAAAGGGTGAACAATTGAACAACTCAATTCCACATCGCCTCTTACAGTGCGCCTCGTTCCCGTCTGTCCTCAGTGTTATTACTCCAAATGAAAATGAATGCACCCGTGCTCCACCTCGACACAGAAGGCACCCCCCCCCCACACACACACACACACACACATGTAACTTCAGAGCGTGTTCATTCAGCACATCTGGTCCTCATGTCCCCTGCAGCCAGACAGTCTCACCATCAACTTGATTCCTGAATCCTTCCCTTACAACTTGTTTGAATGAATGGAGACGGTGTTGTTCATTCTCTCTGCCTGCCAGATGTAAGTTCTCAACTTCCCCTCATTCAATAAAACTTTATCACCTTGCGCTTTTTTTCGTTGTGTTGTTCTTTCCTCTTTTTCCTGAAATCACGGACTCCGCGATGCATTTGCAAGCGGAGAATGCAGAGGGAGGGACGCGGGTATCCCGCCGTAATCCGGCGGACACAGTGAAGCATTCAGGATTCTAGCTGAGAGGGGCCCTTTGATTGCTGACAGGCAAGCACGGTGTTTGCAGGCCACACGAGGCTGACGGTGTTGGAAGACAAGTTCAGCAGAAGCACATCCTACAATCAATCAGGTTTAGCGGTCGACGACTTTGCGGGCAGAACGCCCGGTCCCAATTGAGCCGCAGAGCTGAGGCAAAACATGACGGTTGAAAGTGCTGCGTCTACGTCTTTTCAACCTCTACTTGTTGTGAGATTGTGCACTCTCAAATTGTCTTTGTTGCATTTCTGATTCGACTGTTAGAGTTATGTGTTTTGGTTTTTAGAGCCAGGAGCATGTCTGTTTTGATCAAAGACAACTTTGACTTTTTTTGCAGTTGATCATCAGGTTTTTTTTTTTTATGATTTTTTTTTCAACTCTGGTGTCTTTTATTTGACAGTGGATTGACAGGAAAGTGGGTTGGGAGAGAGGAGGAAGACGTGAGGCAAAGGTGAACAACCTGTGACATCTCCGTAGAAGACTTTGTGCGGGGGTCGCTTGTTTTGCCCCTGAGCCACTGCTGCACGCTGGTCATCATGTTTTCTTTAGGTGTCATGGTTGCCCCTTGGCAACTTAAAGTTTTAATAGATGTTTAGCATGACATGACACAGTAGAAGTGCTGATGTGGGAGTTCTTAGTTTTATGGAAGGGAACAATGTGTTTGGGCTGTTCTGCTCATCTCTCTAAGGCAAGTTTTTCCTTGGCCACATTTAGGGGCTTATCTGACCCCAAGGTTTACCACCTCTATGCTTCACTACATGGATGGTGTTGCTTGAGTCATATTCAGCATTTTCCTTAATCCAAACATGGCGGGTCAGACTGACGTCAAAGGGCTCAATCGTTGTCGTAATTACATTTGTAACTTGCTCCCGTTGTCTGCTTGGGGTTTCTATTGGCTTCAGATCCTCCTAGTTCATGGGGAGTGATCGCTACACACCAGACAAGGACGTAATAAGGTTGTGTTTTGTGAAAAGGCCCAGAGAAACAGTTAAGGAGGGCCATGGGAACTCTGGAGGAGCTGCAGAGACTCATAGCTCACCTGTTGACAGGACAAATTAGTCCTGCACTCTACAGATTTGGATTTCCTTCTGGCAAGAGACATTGTTGAAGGAAGAAAGTTGTCGAAAGAAAGAGAACATAAGAGTTTCTCTTTGCAGTTTGCCATAAGCCACATATTGGAGCTATTACTTATAGAAGAAGATGCTCTGATGAGATGAGGCTGGGATTTACTCAGCAGGTCTTATTGCAAGTCTTAACGTGTGGGGCATGTTAAAACTTCTGCCACTATAAAATCTGGTGGTAGTGGTGATTGTTGCGATGATTTTCGTCAGCAAAGGTACGGAAGATAAATGGAGATAAATGCTGGACAAGCCGAGGACAGATTCCGGTAGAAGCGTCAAGACTTAGGGTTTGGATCAAATCCTACCCATGTTCTACCCAGTCAAAGTTTAGAGATAAATCAAAGTGAGGACTTAGAAAATTGTTCACAGATACCGTCCAGCAAGCCTGAAAGAGCTAAGAAATATTCTTTTGCAAAGAATAGAGACAAAAACTCTCTAGATGAGCAACTGTAACTGCAGGAAAAGATTGTTCCACTAAGTTTTGGCTCCGCAGGCCTGAATACAAATCCTCTCTATACTCTTTTGTTTCAAAGCCAGGTGTCACTTAATTACGCACTACTTTAAGTTTGTCTGCCACATAAAATTCAATGAAGTTCAAATGTTAAGGGGGCATTAATAAATTGGCAAGACACTGCACTGTACTGTAGGAAGTTGAGATCAGGCGTAGCAGCCATTGATTTGCTCTTGGTGCCACATGGGTACACAGGAAAACTAACAAGAAACTATTTTGTAAGTCGGCAAACTCGCAAAATACCACAGGAGATCAAATTATTTCACCATTTGTACATGGATCCCACCCCACACAACACCATCCTGTTGCAGTTGTGTTCGGATGATTAACGCCATGTACCCCCATCAAGCTCCCTTCTGCTAAGTAATTTCAGACAAATGTCAGCCTCATAATCACTAATGTGTTTTCATGTGACTCTCTGCGTCGGCTGAATGCCCCGTCTCCGCTGCTGCACTTCCTCCTCCTCTGCCCCTCTTCCTCCTCCGCCCCTCTGGCAGAGTGAGGGAGGAAGCTGATGGAAGGGTGAAAAGTGTGATTAGATCGGTGAGCGTGTAGCTTTCTGAGGCGCTCGTGTTCGGCTGCCAACATCCGACTTTAGCTTTGATATCGCGGTGACGTTTCGGCCGTCTCAAGTCCCGCCAAAGGCCTGGAATAACTAATCACCCACAGATACAGTTTCTCAACAGAGATGTACTTTTTTAGCTTTAGCTTAAATCTCCAGCTGTCATACGGACGCCTGAAACAAAAATGAGTTACATTACATTTATAATTCCAGTGCTGCAGGTCTTAAAAAGCTCCGGCTGTCAGTCAGAAGCCGGGGGTTTGGGGGTCGGGGGGTATTTTGACAGAAGCACATGCATCTGTTTAATAAATTATTGGAAGAAAAAAGCGAGAGAAAAAAACGTAAGTTATGAGGAAACATGTTTTTCGATGAGGGAAAGTTGCTGAAGAGTTGTGGTGTGAGAAGCTAAAACTGAACAAAGCGCAGAAGTGCGTGTGTTTTGCTCCTTTTTAAAAATAAAACTTTGGATCATAGCATGTCAGTTACAGTGATGTGGAAAGATTTTGGCTCCCTTATGAATTTTTTGCTTTTTTGTGCCCTTACACACGTATTAAACAGCAAACCATCTGACACCATTACAATTTGTCCTTACAAGTACTTTTTTGAAAGGTGTTTAGTTTTACCGTAGATGTAAGAGGACACACACCTTCCAAAAGTTTCCTCCTTTGTTTCGTTAGTCCAAAGACTATTTTCCCAAAATGTTTTTGGGAGGAATGCCAATGGGACCGGAGACCAATCCAAAAGCGGGAACTGGACTATAGCACAGAGCATTCTGGGTAAATACAACCAAAACATACGCACGAGTCTAGTGCTAGCGGGTGAAGTAGTCTGTCGTCTTTTACCAAAGACGAAAAAGAAATCCTACAAATGCTAAAATCTGATGCCACTCCATTTTCCTTCACATTTTGTGAAGAAGGAAGTTGTGCTCTTGTCTTCTTCTTTTTTCCTTCAGTGGGTCTTGTTGTAGCGCCAACACAGGCAAGAAGGGGAACAGGTTTATTGAAATTTTGGCTAATTTTGGACCCGTATCAAACTGAGTCTACCGAACTGCCAGGTGTGAAGACACTCATTTAACCCTTTCCTGATGTTGATGTTGATGATTCTCATCTTGAATTTCTTTAGACCGGGGCGTGAAGTGTTGCTTTTTGAGATCTCACAGCCTATGTAATGTTCTCAGACGGGTTTTAATTGTGTCAATTACTGACCTGAAATTGTTTTAATTCATGTAATTGAGCCAAAAATGTTACTTTAATGAATGGGACATTTTTACTTGAATACTGCATCTTCTATTTAGTCTTGATCTTGACATTTTTTGTATTATCTCAAACACATAATTGACAATGTTTTACCATAGCACGGTAGGCACGATCAGCTCAGACTTACAGAAAAAAAGTTAACAGTTTTATGTAAAAGACAGGAGGTAGACAGAATGTACAGTAAATTGCTTCTACTCTCCTTTTTTCCAGTTGAGCTAACATCAACCTGCTCCACTTCACCTCTCCCAGGGGGTTTTCAGGCGCTTCCAGCACATTCCAGCAAAAAAAAAAAAAAAAAAAACTCTCCAGGTGTGGTAGATACTAATTGCCTCAAATCACTTGGCTCTGGTCCGTTTCCCTCGAAGGTTACAAGGCGGTTATTTGTGGCAGGTTGCGTAGTGAAGAGAGCCTACATGACAGCCCTGTCTCTTAAGGTTGAACGGCCGTGTAGCCGGCGAGTCAGCCGTGACTGCTGCGCGTTTCTCTGCAGTCAGCTGAATCTGCTCACACTGGAATCCAAACCCAGCTGGTGGCGGCGTGGGCCGGACCCCTCATGACAACACTCCATCCAGACAACCGCGAAGACGGCAACGGGGGGCAGGGGGGAGGCTTATCTGCCACGACACCTCAATGCTAATTTGATGTTAATATTTGACTCGCAGGAGGAGAAGTCGGTTACACACCTGCAAGGACTTCCTGCTGTTTCCCCCTCCATCTCTCGCCCTCTGGGAAATCCACTCTTCCATCACTCCTCCTCTCGTTTCTCTGGGCTCCGCTGTTCCCTCTCCTTCCCGCTGTGCACATTTTCCTCTCTTTGCCCTATTTCACAATTTCATTCCCCCTTCCTCACCGCCTCCATCTTCACTTGTCTCTCTCGTTTTGTCCTGTGTAGTTTAAGTTTCAACCTCCCTGGTTTCTGGTTTGCCCAGCAGACCAGAAACCGGCCAACATGGCAGCTTTATTCTAAGACCCAATAAGTAATTATGAGTTACTTTTTTTTTTTGGTATCCACTGCTATAGTGATGCCTGGGTTTTATAAGTCTGGTTCTGTCTCTTTTTCATGACATGTCAGTAAGTCCAAGTTAGAAAGATATATTTTTTACGTTTGTTAAAACTGTCACCTTGTTGTGACAGTTCAATATGAGAAAGATCATCTGTGAAAAGATTGATCTCTCCCTCCTCCTTCTGCTACTGACCGTCTGAAGAAAAGTACAGCTCCCAGTCAGAAACAACCAATCAGAGCCCGGGGGAGGGTCTTAGCGCTGTCAGTCTAGCTCAAGTATGTGCTGCTAAATGTGCTAATGGTGGAGAAACAACTAACAGTTCCAGGAAAATAGTTTACCCGCCGTCATCTAGCCTTAGCTTTCATGGCAGGCTATGCTGTTGTGAACTAGCAGTAACGTAGATTGACAGCACTAAAACCCACCTCCTGGTTCTGATTGGTTGATTCTGACGGAGGGGTGTATTGGTTCAGTTGACAGCAGGTTTGTAGGAAAAAGTCAGAGGAGCTTTATTTTTTTATTCTTTTCACAGATTATCTCATGTGGTAACGACATTGTGACAGTTGTAACAAATATCAAATATGTGTCAGCGTGTGAATTTGTCTGATGAAATAGTTAAACGTTTTTTATATGGACTATTGCTTTTATATCACGCTACGTTGTGCAAATGCACTCACCTCAGCATGTTTAATGCTTAATTGTTTGACCCACTCATAGGTTGTGTGAGGCACTGAATTTTCAATCTGACATGTTGAGGCTATTAATAAATACATTAGTGGCATTACAGCAAAAAATGGTATTTTAGATTAGGACTTGCAGCTTTATATGTGTCTTAATTGTGTAATATCAAAAATAATTTAACAACGCAAAAAATTAAGTCATATATTTGTAAATATGGGTGTATTAATCCTACATGTTGGCACAGCTTACAATATGATCCACATCTGGACTCAGAGGTTTTGGAAAATGTTCTGTTTTGATGTTCATATTAGGGATGTTTAATACATAATGTTTTCATGCCCAATCTGAGCGGTCTAAAGTGTAAGTTTTATGAACAGAAGAAGTCTGTTTGCTTTACAGACTTTAAAATTGTTCTTATACACGGCCCCTCACCTGGGAAAGATGATGCTGGTCGAAAGAAAACAAGTGGGGGAGGGGGGCCTTATTGATGAGCAGGCATCCACAGAGTGTGGCAAAGTCTTTAGAAACAAAGACGGCATGTAAGGACTGGAGTTCTTGTCAGAGCTGTCTCTGAAACAGACATGTATTGATTTATTTCCACCACACAACACCAGACCTATAGGCTCACCTGGAGACCCGTCCTATTGTATGATCGTAGCATGCTGAAGGTGAGTTTTCTTTCTAAAGAAATGCAGATTGACATGCTGTGATTCTCTTTTAAAAAAAAGAAGAAAAAAAAAGACGAACCCACCATGTAAAAAATAAGAAAAATCTCTATCATCTAATTTTTGGTGAGTATTATAATGGTAAAAAGACTTATTGTGGTACACAATCTTGATTGTAAGATAACTGAGGGAAAATACCATGGTCTAACTGTATCACAGTATTTATCCGTGGCATACATCGATACCGGTAATTGGCCCATTACTAAATTATTCCCTCCTAATGTCAGGATGCTTCCATAAGAGAGTAATGATCAAGGGGGGAATTTTCCCATTTTCAGCTGTTTTCGTCTAAATACGACTGATGAGACTATTTGATTATACTTATTGATGTAAGTATAACCCAATAGTCCGTTTGTCCATATTTATATAAAAAGCAGCTGATCCTATTCATGGGTTTTGAGGCTCATGGGATGATTACGGGCCAACACAAGTGAATGCATACTGAAACTCATACATGACATTATGTGTGCTGGAATGAATCCAAACGACGTTTATGTAATGTATTGCCTCGCCAAAGTATTTATACACTTTGTCACATTTTGTCATATCACAAACACAAAGTACTATGGTAATCGGCACCAGTTTTCTTATACGTAGTGGAAAGATGTTGCTAACTCTTTTAGCTGACTCTAGGTTACAATGATGCTAGCTGATGTTAGCATTTCCACAGTTTCTCAACAGACATGCTTAGCGCTGCGTTGTCTTTAGCCAAACAACTTATGTGTTGCTATGTGAACTCACGTTGCTTTATTGTGCAGATTGTATAAATGTGCCTTAGCTGCTAATTTGGCTAAGGCACATTAGCCAAATTAGCTAATGTGCTAATTTGATTGAGTTCACCAAACTAGTTTAAAAAAAATAGAAATAAAACCTGCAAAGAACAGGAAAATGGCATTGTGATGCAGCTGTACATTTATAATAATAATACAATTTTAATAAAAAAAATATTAATAGATGTTAATAGCCAAGCCAAATTACAATTGATTAAAATCAACGTTTTTGAGCTTTACATCATGTTATAATGTTATCTCCTCATCAAAAACATTCCTGGAGCTTTGCCTCGATTCGTTCATGGACGTTTGAGGAATCCTCGAGTCTCCCGTGGCAACCATTCAGGACGGCCAAAACGCCTAGTTATGCAAAGCGCCACCTGTTGACGTAAAGCTCCTCCCTGGAGCTACAGTCTCCAGCAGAGCTGCTGCCGCCATACAGACCCTTTATGGCGGCAGCAATTATCAAACGCCTTGTGAAACGACATAATGAAAGTTCATTGTTGTGTTGACGTCCTGAAGGCGGAGTGTCAGAAAGAGTAGGAGCTTCTTAAAGAGACAGAGGCCCAATTTCAAGGCGTATTCAGTTAAATCATATTTGGCATATGCAGCATTTTTATAAGAATTGGAGGTAACATAATTATCTTGGTTGTGCCTGAAAAACACATTAAACTTCCAACACCACATAAGTTCATGATTGTTATAGTTCCAAAGCTGTGTGCTGACTCAGATGTGTATTGCTATTAGCTTTGACACAAATGACTTTCTTAAAAAAATATATTTGCTCAGATGGTTCAACCCTGGTCCACACAGTGAGCTTTTTAATGAAAACAAATTACTGCTCATTCAGCACTCCCTCCCTCTCCCTGCAAGACAACCAACACCAAACATTAAGCAGTCAGGAATTCTCTAGAAGAAAAAACAAAACAAAACAGTGGATCTTGTGATTCTGCTGCAGCAAGAAATTCCTGCTCTGATTTCATAAGATCAAGTTTGCTCAGCATGCAAAGTGTGTGCATGCTGGTGTTTCCTGAGACCACCAGCATGCAGTAGCCACCGTCGAGCCGAGGAAACGTTTTCCCCTCCAGACAGCTTTTGCTCTGGACTCGCCTCTCCCTCACGCCTGGTCTCAAAAATCAACCTTTATGGTTCGCTCTGCGGGACACTGGAGGGAACAGTGAATAAGCAGTCCAAGTGACATGTTTCCCCTCTCTGGTGTTCTGTAATTTATGTAGTTCATCTGGCAAATTAGAGGTAAAAAAAAAAAAAAAAAGAGATTAGTCTAGTTTTTCTACTACCTTTCTTGCGGATTTAAAAAAACAGAAAGAAAAGGAAATAAGGACAGCAAAGCTGAAAGATGACAACGGAGAGAAGTGCATCCAACTACGGAATATGACAAAGTATAAGTGGACCATGCTAACAAAACAGTCATAAAATTATGAGAATAAAGTCGTAGAATTACGAGAAAAAAGTCAATATTGCAAAAATGAAGTCGTACAAGAATAAAGTTGAAATAATACGAAAGTATTACAAGAAAAAAGTACGGTAGTGATATAACTATTTTTGTCACCCTACGACTTTGTTCTTGTACGACTTCTCGTATTTTAAACTTATTCTTGTAATTTTATTACTTTATTTGCATAGTATTTTTTTTATTTTCCTTGCGTGTCTTTAATGCTCCATTGTAACTGAATGACACCAGAATCCCAGAACTATTTGATTTCTCTTTATCCAACTTCTCCCCCAAACTGTGCAGGCGAGCAAATACTTGTCAGCCAACAACGAGCGATAAGAAAAAAAAAAAATCTCTTCTGGAAGCAACGCTGAAAAATAGATAAGGTGGATGTCAGGACTCCTGCCTCTTTTTTATGTTTTATTTATTTATTATTTTTTTTCTGCTCTGGACCTTTCCATCACCGCTGACAAGCCTGCAGGAGTTCTGACTTGCCTTCAGACGAGGAAGTGTCATACAAAAGCATCCACACCCTTGGGATGGAGGTTTTTTTTGCTTTGAGTGAAACGTATTAAATCTGATCCCATCGGTCCGGTTCCGTCCTGCTCTTTACTGAAACTTTAATCAGCCCCAGACCTGAACCCGGCTACAAAGCTGCGCTCGCTGCTTCGCTTTGGACTCGGTGCACAGCGCCGCCGGCCTCACCAGACCTTCCCCCCGTCTGCGTTTTGACGTGCGGCTGCGGCGGGAGCAACCTGCTGCCTGATGAGGCTCTTTGTCTGTTTCCTTCGTTACCGATCGGTTTTCATGCCAAAAAGACAAAAAACAATGCAAACAAAAACAAACTTCTGATTCTGTTTTTGGTAAACATCTTCATGCCAGCGAGTTGAAGGCCTTGAAAATGCGCAGTGTGGCGGGTTAAAAAGGCTGAAGTTTCCCAGAGTTCATCTTCTCATAAACCACAAACTATGCGACGCACTGACACCGATTAGCAAATGATTAGAAAGTGGGAGAACAATAGCACAGTGTTTATTTATATTTATTTACAAGTGTATGTAGCCTCCTTTACTCTGATGTCCTTAAATAAAATTCTACCAGGCAGCTGGTAGAAATAATGCAAAAGTGTTGATAAAGTTACTCCCCGTCTAATGGCTGATTTTATTTTTTTACTTGCTGTAAAACAAACTTTTTACATGAAACAATGTCTTAATATGTAGTATCATGTACTTCTGCAGTTGTAGCCAAATAATGAGTTGTAGCGATTTAATTATATACTCAAAACAACAACTTAGTACTTGTAAGTACGTGTGTTGTATGCTTTGAAACTTTTGTAAATTAATTCTGCTGGCTTCGTATCACATGGAAATAAAAGTAGTTTTCAGATCGTTTCTGACCCAGTTTTTATATGGTGAATTTTAAAATGAATAAAAATCTTTTTTTTTTTTAATCCAATTATAGTGGTACAAAACCCGTTGTGAATGGTTATGAGCTTCAACCTAAGTTTTGGGTCATTTTAACTTTAAACAGTGGTCAATTTAACCTAACCTTTGGGTAGTTGCCCTAAACCAGTATGTTGGGTCAAACCATCAACCCAACCCAGCTGAGTTAAAACACCGCAGTGTTGGCTCTGTCCAAATTTGACCCACCACTGGGTCACAAATTGAGTTGTTTTTAACCCAGCAGTTTTTAGTGTGTAAGTTCTTTATTAGTTAGTGTTATTAGAGGGGAAATAAGCCCGATCTGCAACTGTTTAAAGAGCCAGTATTATAAAAAAATCAACCTTTTTTTCTTTTTTAGCTTTACATCATGTAATGTTGTTCCCTCAAAGACAAACCTGCGGTATTTCTACGTCAGTTTTCCTCGTGCAGTGTCCTCTTCTTTACGTTCCGCGTGGACAGCCTGAGCGCCTCACAGCGTCGCGTGGCTGTCAGAAGCTCTGCAGCCACACAGTGTCACGCGCCTCCCTCGCTTCACACGCCATTATTCTTTCTTTCTGCGCGTGACAAGCTGTGATTAGAATAGATGGCTTTGCCCACAGACAGGACATTTCTGCAGCGCGTCTCCGTGTGACAGCACAGGACCACAGTCTCTCTGCGCCGAGGAGCAGCCAAGCTGACACGTACTGAAAGCAGGCTGTTAATGTCAGCTTCATTGACATCTGGAAGAGAGAGAGATAGAGAGAGAGACACCCCTCCAACAGAACCGAACCACCGGGGCCGAAAAAAAAAAAAAGTTTCGCCGCTCTCCATAGTTTTACATCACGTTCACTCCTAATGGAAAAAGTCGACATCATTTGTCCGTATTTGATCCATTCGGAACAGAGAACGTTTTCTTCTTTCGGGGGCATTTTGTAGTTTAGTTAATGACAGCACATCTCATCTCACTATTTTTTTTTTTTTTTTGTATCCAGTCCGTCTCGCTTTTACGACGACAATTTGTCAATGCCGTCACGTGGGCACACGTTTTTGAGTTTTCTTTTTTTCCTTCTTCTTTTTCTTCTTCTTCACACTCAGCAGTTTGCGCGGTCCCAGCGGTGTTCCCTGCCAGCGTCAGCGCTTTCATGCGGGCCTTTTCAAACGGACGGCCTGTTACACACCGCAGGAACCCGGCCGGGGCTCGCTGCGTTCACGGTTCTTTCACCGAACAAAGGAACCGCTGCGCTTTGACCAACTGACACATTTCTTTTTTTTTTTCTTTTTTTTTTTGGAAAATGTTCTTTTAATGTCAATCACGGCGACCAAGTAAAAAAAAATTAAGAAGTTAGCAGCCTTTGTTTGGAACTATAAGGACTGCTGTGGAATATATAGGGAGATTAACAGCTGGTCAATATGAACTGATAAGGTGCTAATGCTATGCTAGCCTGTCATCTGTCAATATCACCTTCCACACACTTTCACAAGTCCAGTTATCATTCAGGAAACCTGTTAAAAACAACAGGTTTTCTCTTAAATTTACCTTTGAAGGTGTTGCTGTTCTTTTCTGTGGCACATACTGAGCAAAAGTGAAATCTAAGAAGGTTGTTTTTTCTGCGGCAAATGAGAGGAAAGTAAATTGCAAACTTCAAGCTACAAATCAGATTTTTTATTTATTTATTTTTGCTTTAAAGGTGCAGTGTTGTGTTTTCCAGCCACAGAGTATCATTTTATAGCACAATCAAGTGCTAAAAGGGGGTTTGGTTGGCCATATGGAAATTGGTTTATTTCATAAAATTGCAATGAAACCCTTTTTTTTCCCCACATCACACGAGTCACATGATCAACAACCGGATGTTACTACTGGCAGAAACATCGAAGAATAAGTAGTTGGAGGATGAAGGCATTTTGCTACTAACTTGTCGCGTAAACAAACTTATTCACTTGTGATTTTAATCGCGTTCCTTGGTTAATGGGAAAGCCACAATAGCAGAATTTTGTTTTTTCAACAATAGAGGAATATTAACAAGGAAACGCAGCAACTGTTGGTTACTAAGAGAGAACATGTAAGATGCCTTGTTACATTCTCTGTTATTTTGTAAGTGTTGACTGCTGAGAACATATTTCAGTACTGAGAATATAACCAATGTTGTGAGTACCCGCATTTTTTTATTATTATTAATATTTTAGCACAAGATTGTGTACACAATATTTTGAGGTCTTATTGTGATATTGATATAGATTATGAAAGTAAAAAAGTAATAGTTTTTTTTTGGCTATGTCTGTATGGCACGGCATTGTTCTTTAAAAACATTCCCATTTGAAATAAGCTCCATCAGGACAAGAAATCCTTAAAAACAACTAATTTTATTGACGCTCTAATGGAACAAACAGTGGAGAAAATGGCAAAAAATTACATTTGCCATTTTTTGCTTCAAATTTATAGTAACAACGATAAATCTAATTTCTTATCATGGATAAGATATTTTTCACGATAAATGACAAATGATACGATAAATGCCCACCAAAGTATTTTTGGTCTAGCTTTTAGCGCAAATATTTTGAAATGAGATGAGACCAACTTGCATGTAACCTTTCAGCAAGACATAGGAACTTGCTGAAAACGGAACAAAACGTTTTTTACACCAGTTTTTATGATGAAGTGAACGGGGGAAAAAAACTGTCCAATTTCCTACTTTTGTGAGGATTCCAGTTTTCTCTCTGTTTTAGACCCAACACAGGTGACAGTTCATAGCCGCATTTAAATATCTAAAACGTCTTCTCCACATTAAACCAAAAACAAGTTACCAAAAACTCACCGTTCGCATGTAAGCTCCGACCGTTGCGGCAAAATCTTCTTGCTTCCGATCCCCCAGATCCGACCTTTACAAACCCATTGTTTGTAAAAGCGGCTAATCTAGAAACCTTTCCACAAACCTTTTCAGAGAAAGTAAACACTTGAGAGTTTGAAGTTCTGCACAAATATCTTCCTGAAGAAAAAAAAAAAATCTCCACTTCAGA
Organism: Poecilia reticulata; assembly: GCF_904066995.2. Classification (NCBI taxonomy): domain Eukaryota; kingdom Metazoa; phylum Chordata; class Actinopteri; order Cyprinodontiformes; family Poeciliidae; genus Poecilia; species Poecilia reticulata. The sequence goes on from NC_088846.1 coordinate 6,728,179, forward strand.
AGGTTATTGAAGACTCTTGGGGGGGCAAATGAGAAACATGTGAAGTGGCTGTCAGTCCCCGGAAAAGTTTGATTAGTCTGCCACTATGGAGGAGCGTTTTATTTGCGCAGGGACTCGATGTTGAAGAAGTACAAACACACCTGTCTGATGAAAGCCCAGCTCTGGGTATGAATGCTAAAAGATGCTACTGGCTTTTCGTTTAAACAGGAACTGGCTTTACTTTCGATTCCTTTGTTTTCTCAGATGTGACGGTCATGTCTCTTTCCTGCGACTAGTATTTTTGTTTCTCTTTGGGTGTCGGAATGTTTCGTAGAGCCAGAGCCGTCAAACTTGGGTGAAATGACATAAAGCAAAGGCTGCCACAGCTGGAGATCTTGTTGGAGGTCGTGACCTCTGTCATATTGGCTAAGAAACGAAGTGGCAGCTTTTTGGCAGCTTCAGCTCATGTTTTTCAGTCTGGTGAGGAAAAACTCCAGTTTAAAACCATTTCCTCGTGACTTCAAGTAGCACATTTAACAAAAAAAGAAAAAAAAAGAAAGAAAATTAAAATTTTCTCTGAAATTTTAACTTTTTTTTTCATTTCCGCTCTAATGACTTGTACCCAGCTATGCAGTGGCGCGTCACGTTTTACTTATATTCATATCCAATCAATTTGAATAAGTTCTGTTCGATTAAAAGAACCTTTTGAAAATAACCATTAAGGCATTAAGCACTTCTCATCAAGCCCACATTTCTATTTTAAATGTTATGTTCTCATTAGCTGCAAGTGGAAAATCACAATTGACAGAAACAAAGGCTTTCTAGTATCCATCTGTGTGTAACTAATCTATGTAATGTCTCACTTAGTGATAAAACAAATCGGCTTTTCAAAAATAATCTAATTTCTTTCCCGCATAGAGGATCTCTGGTGAACAGGAGAGTGCTCACTCCGTCTTTTTATTTGAGCAAGCAGCTACATATCCACTTAGCATAATCCCGTTAGAAAGCTCTGTTCTGCTGACAAAGCAAAATTTAAGTGTGCCTTTTATATTTTTGAAGTAGCAATGTCAACTTTATTTATCCTGCAATTTACAACAATCGGGTTGCACCAAAGGACTGCACAGCAAGAACAAAATAATTGGTAAGAGTCGTTAAAAAGAGAAAAAAATAACAGTAGACATGAGTTAAAATAATTAATTAGCTTAGAAAGCAAAAAAAAAAAACGTGGTCAAAAAACAGAACTAGTTTAAAAATCAAGCCAAAAAAAGTCAACGAATTTTGGCGATGGAGTTAAACATGTCTAGCTGTGTTTATTGAAAACATGTTTCATCATTTCACAGTAATGTTTCACCAGGTGTATTTGTGAAGCTCTTTATCCTCTAACGTCTAGAATGGAACATTTCACCGTCATCGTTTACCTCCAGCGGAAACCTCAGCTCTCACTTAGCAGGTTAAATGCTCTGTTTCCGTTAAGCGCAAACACACACACACGCACACACACACACACGCACATACGGGCGCACCGTATGTCTGTTTAATGCAAAATCACATCCCTTCCTGTGAGAAGTGGCAATATCCAACTTCACAGCTCGAGCACTGAGCTCATCCTGATTGACTCTGGAGACGGACACACTTATTGGTTCCAGAGTCACAGCGCTGAATGAAGTTGTTTCCAGCGTTATTGAGCTAATGTAATATAACAGCTATTATTATCGTTAAAACATATCTGGTTTCATTCCATGTACATTTCATTCAGTTACATGTTAACAAAGGAAGACAGAGGAAGAATCAAAGTGTGAGTAGCTATTAAAATAAAACTGTACCACATAAGAAGGCATGTCGGCTGTTTCGTTCAGGCAGATCAACAGAAAGTGTGAATTTGTCTGACCTTTTCCATCCTGAGTGACCTTGTACTTTGTTAGTTTTCGTTGTTTCATACTCAGTTGTTTCAGTACAGAGACAGGACGGCAGTCATACCCCTGATTCCTTTATTGAATCGGGACAGAGAGAGAGAGACGACTCGGGCAGAAAACAGGAAGGCTAAATTCACGTTCGGTCTGTCCTGGAACATTCAGTGTTCGGAAATGTTGGCGATCTTTTTTAAAACCAGGTGAAGGGCTGCGTTCACTTTGTAATTGCAACTCGACAATCATTTTGCTGTTTTGTTTTTTTTTATAGTTAAACCTTGTTTCACAGGTCTGTTCCTCACAAACACGATGTAACTCCCGATTCTTTTTTTGCTTTGTTTTTAATTCTGATTCATCTCCGTTCGCTGGCAGCAGGAAGACTAGCAGGGGAAAAAAAGTTACAACATCGACTGAACAAAACAAGGAAGCTGTTCAGATTTTATTATATAGCAAGCGTTGATTTTTAGCTAAGCTCTGAAAGCATCTTATTTTTGTCAGACAGATTCGAATAAAAAGTGTAAAAAGTATTTTCTCTAACTCTCAGGTCATCCTCCTTCAGTTTTCACTAACATCTCATTCCTCTGGATTCTCCTCTTTCTCTTTTTTTATCCTCCTCACAAACCTCTTCAATCAATCAATCAATCAATCAAATTTTATTTGTATAGCACATTTCAGCAGCAAGGCATTTCAAGGTGCTTTACATAATTAAAGAAAAAAAGTAAAAACAACGTCTTCCTTCTCGCGTCAGTGTTTCCAATTGGCTCTTTTGTCTTTTTTTCATCAGCTCTGACAAGCGGCAGACATCCAAGCCATCGAAAACCCGAACGTCAGAACGGATCACGTCATCCCGGGAGTCTCTTCTGCCCAAAAGCCTCTGATTCCTCTCCTCTCTGCAGGTGAGCGGGATCAACGCGTCGCTGAGCAGGAAGCGCGAGCAGCGCGTCCTGTTCATGGTGGTGATCATGGTGATCTGCTACCTGCTCTGCTGGATGCCGTACGGGATCATGGCGCTGCTGGCCACCTTCGGGCCGCCCGGCCTGGTCACGCCCGAGGCGAGCATCATCCCCTCTGTCCTGGCCAAGATGAGCACCGTCATCAACCCGGTCATCTACGTCTTCATGAATAAACAGGTGAGAGGAGGCAGAGGGCGAGGATTCGAGCTGAGGTCACTTGTTGTTTTTGATTCTTGGTTTGAAACGCTTACACGAGGTTTCTCTAAAGTTTTCAAGGTGTTTTGATTTAACATCTGCTTTGTGTTTCTGTAGGGAACTTTTTCAAATATACATACTGAATAATTTACATTCCCATGTGAGCAGATGAGATAAAAAGCTGCTGTTTTGTTATTTCTTATTTGGTTCAAATAAAATGTGCTGAAAACACAACCTTGGGGAATCCCAGTCCAATAATTTGGGATATGAAGGCGATAAAAGCTATATTATTTATATCTGTATCGGATATTGAAAAACAAATTGAGATTGTGTATCGTGACAATGTATCCGGTCCTTAAGGACAGATCTATTCAGTCTAAGTCTATACTTCTATATTGGCTGTTCTACTCCTAATTGCACCAACTGAACAGATTAAAGTTGGTTTTACATGTTTGTCCAAAATTGTGAAGCTATTGGTACATTTATATGTGCTGTTCTGGTGCAGTTATCTAATTAATTTGCAATTCATTACATTTATGTCTGTGTTGGGGGGGAGGGGGGAAGGACATTTTTCAGTCAATTCAGCAGTTTTTCTGTATCAGATCGGTATCTGCCAATACTAAACCTCAGATATTTGTATCGGTATCGGATGTGAAAAACGTGGATCGGTGCATCCCTATTAATAAAACAATAATCTTCCCATTTCCATAAATCCCAGGTCACTTTGAACAAATCTACTCTATACATTTTGCTGTCGCCGTCTGGACGCCCTTCCTGTCATTCCACCAAATTCATGGTTAGAATTTCTCGTCAGAACGTTCTGTCTGTGCGCCGTGTCGTGAAAGGACTCATTATCCAAAGTGTTGACGGTTAAATTCACACTCTGCCTCACTCCATCTCGTCAGACGTCCTCTTAAAATAGGAAGTTGACTTTCTATTATTCGGCTACATCACAGGGTTTCCCAAACTTTCTCATGCATTAGCTTTGCTGGAAAGACGCATCAACTTTCAGAATGCTTACTTTTATTAATGTAATTAATGTCTATTTTAATAATGCAAACCATTACTATTGGGAGAAATGAAGTGTGAATATCACTTAGAAATATGGAAAGTGCACCATTACTATGAGACAAACAACTGAAATGATGCTGGGTCGAAGGGCAAAACCAGAACTTTGTTAAAAGTTGACGTGAATACACAAATGACTGGCTTCTAGTAGCAAATAAACAAGTCGGTCTCGGCCTGGCTTATTGTTTCATGACCGAGGAGCCGTAGGGTGACGAGATGAAAGCCAAAACAACAGAAAGAGATGGAAGACGAACTCCAACATCAGATATTTTCTCCGGCGGCACATCTGATCCGAAACCAGCTGTATGCACACACCGAATGGGAAACGCAAAGACTTTGAGTAGAAATATTCAATCACAGCCGACCATAAAAACAACGTCACATAATTTTATGCACTTCTTGCATGTTTTTTTTGTTTTTTGTTTTTTGTTATTAGATCCGGTGAGCAATGAAAACAAGCCTGTTTTTGTTCCATAATTCTGCCAGACTTCACTTATCCAGCGGTTTCCGATTCACCCAGCAGGGAGTTTGGAGGTCAGAAAACAATGGCCGAGGCAGATCCAAGAATCTCCTCACTGAAAATTAGATTAATCTATTTTGAGGAGAAGATGCAATGAATATAAATCGGATTTACTGACCCTCGTTGACTTTTTAATAAGAATGCTCCCTCAGCAATGCCGCAAAGATAAAGTGGGGGGGAAGGAGCTGAGGGCAGGAGTTGTTGAAGCAGGACTCCAGTTACTTTTAATTTGGTCTCACTTGTCAGTCTGTTCCTTCATGAAAATACATTATTATGACTGATAATTGTTGATGTGGCACCTATGTGCTCATGGGATAAATGAATAATTTTATTTTTGTTCTCCAGGGTCTCTAAGTAATTTCAACTATTCCAGCTGTTTTTCTCAGTGGACTTCCGAACGTTTTCAATGTCAGAGCTTTTTTTAAAAAAAAAAAAACCTTCATGTGAAGAGCTCTTAACCTGCTGGGTAGCTGTAGAAAAATTCCCTGAATAGTTGAATACGGTCAGAACCTTGAGAGTTCTGGGAATCTTGTGGGATTAAATGAATATTAACAAATAAATGTTGGTTAATGTAGCAGTTTTCATATTTTGATTAACAATCTAAATTACCACAACTGATGTGTGTCGCCTCATGCACAGAGTCCACATGCTGCAGAGGACTAATGAGAACACTCTGGTCAGGTTGGGTAATCTTCAATTTAGTTTTGATTATTCTTTGATCTTTTTCTTTTTTCCTCTGGATTCTTGTGCTGGATTCTGTATTGAAGTTGTTTAAGACAGTGGCGTCCAAAGTCAGGTCTCAAGGGTTTGCATTCTATAAATTTTAGATGTCACCCAAATGATTGGCTCAATGCCAGGCTGGTAGAGAACTTGAGGACATGTTGATTAGGTAATTTAGCCCTTTAAATCAGCTGTGTTGGAACAAGGACGCACTGCATGACGCTAACTGTTGAAGACTGGAGCTGGACAGCTTTGGTCTAAACACACAAATGTGTTCAGGACAAAACACAGGCAAAAATACAGTCCAGTTCAGAGCAAATCGGATTTCCAAAGGCTGCCTACACAGTATAGATGGGGCACCTATAGGTGAGCTCAACCTACATCAGCCCTGAGCACACGGAAATGAACACGGTAAACTTTTGAAAACAAAGCAAAAATGTGCGTCCAAAACACGGGTAGACGCAGTAAACGCTGCAGTAGGTATGCCAGGTCAATCGGTGGCGCTGTAACACTGCCAGAAAACGTAAAACACTAAACAGCGCCATGTTTGCCCGTTTGAATTCACTGTTTTTAAAACCCTTTTAAACAGAGAGTGTACCGCTAACAGCTTCTTCTCCCAGTGCTAACTATAGAAACAACCAATCAGAGCCAGGGGGGCGTGTCTTAGTGTTGTCAGTCAGCTTGTGTACACCCCTCTCACACTCTTCCCCTGCTAAGCTACAGCTTCTTCCTTATTACAGAGTTTCTTATTATAGGTGGAGAGCAATTTTATCACAGATCATCTCTAGTATTGGACCAACACATCATCATCAAAAGTTACATTCCTCAGCTTTAAAAATGATGCAGAACTTGTTGATCTTTCCCTTGCCATCTAAATAAAATATTCTGGAGTTTCTTGCTGTGATGTGATAAAATGTGAAAAGGTTGGATGGGTGGTCACAGCTTCACAGATTGTCTTTTTTTTTATGGGTCATAAACGGAACGTCAGCAGAAAAATGCAGACGACATCTGACTGCTGCTGTGGTTAAATCCTGCAACATAGATGGGATTATTGGAGGTATTGTCACACCTTTCTGTGCAGAGAACTGATCAAAAATCCCAGCGAGTTTGTAGTTATTTATTTTAGCCATTTATTTTACACAGTTAAATGTAGATTTTCTTATTCCGTCAGCACAGATAACTTTTATAACTCGCTAAGGGACTTCACACATTTAATTAGAGATTATGCCGTACCAGAAGTCTTAACATTACTTCTGCCAGTAAGACAAAAAAAAAAGTTATGAAGCAAAATTTATCAGCCTTGATGACATAAAACCACAGCAAAAATTCAAACTCAAATGAATCACCCTCACCAGCTAATGGCTTCGTTTTTTTTTTTCTTAGTTGTTTAATGACTTCTTGGAACGACTTATGATTCGCCTTTTTATCCAAAGTTTACTCTTCATAATTCCTGCTCCGTTTGCTCGATGCGCCTCCTTATCAAGCTGCTCTGTAAAGCAAATTTCTTTTGTGCCAACCAATACGTTTAGACACATGATTAAAGATGTTTTCTTCCCCTTCTGAAATATTGTTCATCATGGTGAGAAAACATAATGGGAGATAACTGAGATTGTCTCCACCAGAGCCGACGAATAAAACATTTTCCTCAACGTAATCTTTATTATCGCTTCGTGGTCCAAGTGAAGCTCAAAAAGGTTTAGAAAAATATTCCCTTCAGACCTTGTCAGAGAGATTTATACTGTACCAAAAATAAAAATGTACAGTTCTCTGTGCTGGAAAAGGAAATCTTATCTCCAAAGCCATTTGAAGTGTAAACTTTCTGCTCAGAGTTACAGCCAAGAGTTTTATTATTGTACAGACGGAAAGTTGGAAAAAAGAAAAAAGGCACAGTAATTGTTTCCTTTTGGGATGACACTGTTTGTCACTGTTAGCTTGTCAGCTGACTTGCTGATTGAGCTGATTGAGACACTGGAGTCCAAACGCCATCGACCTCGAAGCAGCTCGAACGAGACGGCAGCGAGCGGGGGAAACACCGAATGTCCTGTATGTCATTTTCAGTCTTCAATTCCTCCCAGCCCGTTACTATGGAAACTGTGAGTTGAGGCGAGTTGAAGACTAAAAATGCTGTACAGATACAAGTAGCAGCTGGTGTGCATTTGTCCCCATCCACAGTCGGCGGCGGTCTCGGCGCAGAGGCCTGGGGATGAAGGGTAAGTTTCCTCTGAATCCTCTTTGTCTCCTTCTGTGTGGTCTCCACCAAGTGTCAGCTGTGCTGTTACAAAGGTGTAAGTGTTTTTGTCTGAGTCCTATCAACGCCTGTTTTTCTTTCACAGTCGACAAATGTGTTCGCTATATAACAGTGGGGTAGACTCTGACCACAAGGGGTCTGTAGGAGTGAATTTGATAGAGAAAAGGAGATTTTTTTTAGGAAATGACAAGCTTGGCCTTTAGCTTCCTGCGTTATTTCTCTCTATTTAAAATTAGCTTCACAACACAGTCTGGGCTTTCTCTCGTTTACTTGAATTCCCTTTGGTAGAATATATATATATGTAAGTAAATAAAAAAAAAAAATATATATATATATATATATATATATATATATATATATATACAGTACATATATATACAGTACATATATATGGTCCTTTTTTCAGTTTGTGCAGGTTTTCTGGATTCTCTCATCACAAACCAGTAATGGAAAATTAAAAAGTAAAACTTGAGGATTTTTGTTTAAAAGAAAAGCATGTTTAACTTGAAAAACTTAATTTGCCCCCTCCGACAAAAAAAAGTGACATAAATAACCTTACTAAGCAAGTTGGAGGGATCCAATCAATATGCAATATGGAAGCATTGAAGCAAATCTTCTGTTGGCATAGCAAAACTTTGAGGATTCTGGAAAATATAAAACGTCAGGATTGTTTTAGCTCTTTCACTCCAGTCAGAGGAAATGCCTTATTTTTGGTTATCAACAGGGCAGTGATGTTCGGAGCTGAGAGCAGAGTATCAGGAAATCCCAAGAGGAAGTCAGATGATTCATTCTTTTCACCCGTTCCAGTGTGCCGGAGCTGTCGGATCTATTAATTTTTCCCGTTGCACTCGGTGGACCGTGGGCTTTACCGCAACAACACTGGGGAGTTTACAGAAACAGATTAAGTCAAAACTATTTTCAGGTAAAGTTTTAGGTTATCTGCTGACGTTTGTTAAAGAAAGTTAAAATTCTTCCCATCATGGTGTCTTTCTGTCGTTTCTGTCAGCTGCAACAAACTTAATGAAGAAACTTGTCGAATCATTTCTGCTCCCAGCCAATACAAGTTCACCTCAGTGAGTCGGTATATAATTAAAATATGTTTCTGTCAATTCAGTTTGTCAGAAAAATAAAAAGTTACATTTTAAGGGGTAAAAGTACAAGTCATGCTATGACCTGGACAATCCTGGGAGCAAAGGTTGACGGGACAACAGTCCAGTAGACGGTCATTAATACCCAGCTTCAAATGGTCACTTCTGCTGAAGCTAAAGCACTGAATGATGTATCAAAGGGTATTGAGAGAAAATAAAGGGGAAGGAATAAGTAGAAAAATATGCACAAGGAACAAGAATAACGGCAAAGTGAATTAAATTCTTCTGAGGAATCTAGGATGGATGAGTGAAGGTGTCGAAGGCCTCACTCAGTCAGATCAAGAGAGACAAGAATGGATAAGGAGCCAGTCGGAAGCGAAAAGGTCTTTTGTCATTTTTATTATGCATTTTGATACAATGAAGGAGTTGAAAGTCAGATTAAAACTCTTCATTTTATTTGATAGATTTAAATTCAAGTGATTAACTTTTTCAAGAACTTTGGAAACGACAGGTCATATAGGACAAAGAGTATTGAAGTTTGAAGGGTCGAGACCCGGATCCTCGATAGTTGGCGGCAGATTGAAATGCTGCAGGGACGATTCCAGAAGACAGAGAGGAGTGGATGATGTCAGTGACGATGCAGAGCAGAGAGGGGACAGGTTTTAACAAGGACTGTAAGGAAAGGATGGAGCTGACAGGCAGAGGGCTCCGACTGGCGAATATCTTCATTCTTTAGCAGAGGGGAGAGAAAAAACCAGAACAACTTCTGCTTTGGGGAGCCATTTTATCTTCTAGCAAAAAGTATCAATACCTGCTTTAATGGCCAGCAAACTGGACAGATTCTCATCCTGCAGGAGTTCTGCTACAAGAAAGACGAGAGACAGCAGAACAACAATTCTCCTTTCAGCAGCTGAAACAAATTACTGAAACATCCTCAACGCCTCGGTTGACCTGGACGCTGATCACTTCCAACACCTGCAGTAACTCAGTACAGAACATTTCATTAGGTTGACTGAACCGTATCATAATCCATTTCTTGTTGGACACTTAATCTGGAAACACTTGAAATATGTTGAATTACTAAAATAAATCAACATTCATTCGTTGGAATATAGTGAAAAGGGTTAGGCGTACCTGTATACAATAAAATAAATAATGGTCTTCTCACAGAACAACACTCTTCATTCTTCATGACAGGCGAGTTCCCAACGCGAGAGGCGATTCGTGACATTTTAACCTCATTGTACTTTTTCTCTAGCTGCACTGCAGTGAGCTATGATCCTAGAGAACACTGTACGAACAAACTGCATACGGATAATCTCAGATGCAACCCTTCCTTATGTGTTGTCTCCAGTACAAACCCCTCTGTCCAACACTTCCTGTCAGTCCACATCGTACATCTGTCTCCCTGACATGCTCGGCGTCTTCATCCGTCAAAACCTTCACCTTCGTGTCCACCGCATCAAAACAAATGCTTCTCAACTAACTTCCTCCTCCACCATTTACCTGTCGTCTCCATCACACTTCCCTCCATCCCTGCCACCTGCCCGTATTGTGGCACACGTGGGTGCTCGTTTTCCCTGCACCTCCTCCCGCAAGCTTTCCTTTTTGGATGACCTACAGGTTGTGTGCTGACGGGCGCCGGGGATGAACGTGTTGCTTGTGCAGACGGTGTGAGGAGATGTTTTTGTTAGATCCTGGGACACTTCTCGCTTCCTGTCCCACTGTGCATCCCTTCCCACACTCAACGCTTTCGACAGAAAGCAGAATGAAGGAGAAGCTCGGTGTTGAGTCAAACAGCTCCTAATTCTGACTGGGGTAATGAGTAAATGTATTCCTAAGATAAGTTTGTGGCAGCAGCGCAGAGGTTGCAAAAATGTAAACCTTTACATGCTTATTAGCCTGTCGGCCTCTCTAAATAGTTAGAACCTCCTTGAAATTGAATTTAGTTGAAATGTCCTTCAGACTCTAAGACTTGGCTGAAACATTTTTGGTATCTACAAGATTCTTGCTAGAATTACATCTAAGTAAGATGTAGTAATGTACAACAGAAGCTGACAGAAACATAAAATAATCGTCTGAGCTTTCATAGACTTGTCAGTGTCGTAGCAATCTTACCAAATGTGAAACTTTAGTTTGAAAAAGATTAAATTCTCTTAGAAAATGTCTAATTCTGGTGAACAGAAAATAGAAATGGTTTCGGTGGTATTAATTGACCTTAAACAAGAACATTTTAAACCAATGTAATGTTGGGGGGGGGGCTTAATATCTGGTTTCTACTCTGTCACTATTATGTTTAGAAATCTGACAATTTTTATTTTCCTCAGTACTAGAGGTCCGACGAAAGATCTCCACCACGCATCGCGCCCGCGAGAAAATGTAGTAGACTATGAGTATACGTGAATCTCTGAAAGTATACTAAGTATACTACGTTTACTTGAGAGCGGCTTCTTTCCCACCAACAGGATCTTGGCAGGAGGAGCGGATAAATTGAGCAAGGCGTGCTTCAGCCTTGACCGTGTGCTGAGAAGGTTTGTCACGGACGTGCCAAGAATTTAAACGTGGGGAAGCATTGTTATGCTTTCAACCTGTCGCTGTGGCCCTCAATTATTTATAATCTTCCTTTCTGTCCATCATTACGACCAGGTTCTAGCCGGGGGGAACACCGGGGCTCTGTTTTATGCTGGGGGGTTTGTTGTTGAACAGGAAAATGTGCATGAAATCACAACTTCAAATCTGTGAGGTTGAATGTATTGTGTTATCAGGTGTTTGCATATTTTTGCCACTCATGTCTGTCTTGAACGTTTCCTGTCCCACTCTGTTGGTTGATAGAGCTGAATTTTTTGTAGTTTTGAAAGCTAGCTTACCCTGGCTAGATTTCCCTAAAAAAATCCCAAGTTTTTCAAGGGAAAACGTTTTAGTATTTTTAAGGGAAAACTTGGGATTTAAATGATTTAATTTGTTAACTGAAGGGACTCACCAATCCACTTATTTCACTTCCGATAGCAATATCTGAAGTTTGGCATCAGCCGACATACAGAAATGATGCTAAACTGACTTAATTATTATTATTCTATTTTTTTTCAATAAACATGGACATACTCAATTACAAATTAATTTGATAACTCGGGACCAGTACACCACTCTTAAATCCACCACTAACTTCACAAGCTTGGTCAACAGTACTGTTTACTGTAAAACAGCAAATGTTTGACTGGCATTAGCATGTTTTTATAAAATGTTTTATACCAGATGAAAATTAGCTTAAAATAGTTACAAACTTAACAAAACTTTGCTCCATATCTTGACCACAGGAAGTAATTATGTTGCTGTGCTTTCCCCTTGTTTACCTCCTAACACCGCTACCTCTTGGCAACTTTGCAACATATTCAACTACAATTGTGTCTCTTTTTTTTTTCCTTTGCAAAACCACACACTACAATGCAAAAACTTAAAATCTTACCAAGTATTTTAGTCTATTTTCTTATTGAAAATATCTTAACACACTCAAAATAAGACTAAACTAACTTTTTCAGCAAGAGTTCGTTTTAAGTGAATAATTCATTTATATTGATGAAAAAAGTGCTGTTGCCACTGGTAGATTATTTCACTTATAACAAAAGTGTAAAAGTCCGCTTGTGGAACTAGTACTTTTTTCATCAATATTAATGAATTATTCACTTAAACAAGCTCTTGTATCTTCCTGATAAGTTGCTTGAGTCTTATTTCAAGTTTGGTAAAAGACTCATAGTAAAACCTAGATACTATAAAACCCCTTGTAAGCTTCTGTGTTTTTGCATTGTAACAGGTTAATTACTGTCAGAACTGATTTCTGTAATAATAAAATAAAAAAAAACTGGAAAGAGCAGCTCAGTGTTGAGAGCAGGCCTTGAATCACACGAAAAAAGAAAAGTATGGAGAATAAAAAGGTCAAATTATTCAGAATAAGTTCTACTTCAGTTCATCATCCAAATTCCTGGGGTTTTGTTCAAATTTGTATTTTTTTGTTTCCCCCACAAAACGCTCTCCGTTCAGTCCATTTTCTCGTAAAGCAGAGCACACGTCGATCCATTTTAACAGACTTCTCACACGTTCCCAGGCAGCTGCTATCTAACCGGAGTGCCGCGCTTTGCCCCCCTCTCCTCGTCGTATTTAGCCTCTTTGGCGCTGCAGAGAGGCAGCGGGCACCGCGACTCTCAACCTCTCATCTCTGAAGAGCTCTCGTGGTTTTCCACAGCAGCACGAAGCGCCACGAACGCAGCTGCCGCTTCACACCCGATCACCAGGAGGCCTCGCCCGCCTAATGAATAAATTATCCAGGTCAGGATGGTGGCAAGCGTTTGTTTATTTTTCCCAGTTTTGAATTCATCTTCCTCAAGTCGGCCGTAACGCATCGTTTTTCTTCCTTTGGACGTCTGATTCCTGAGAGGAATCCATTTTCAGTTTCGGAGCTGCTGACCTAGATGAATCTTCCACATGTATGTGAGACAGAAGTCTGAAAGCCCCAGGCTTACTAAACTTGCCTAACCTGTGTCACACGGTCTTCTGGGTCGCTGGTAGGCGCGGATGTGAGCGGCGCGGATGTCGGCGGCGCCCCCACTGTGTTTCTGGGCCACAAATACCAGTACGATTCATGAAAGTTTTGGGGGAAAAAACAGCGAAAATGAGGTCCCTTAACTTTAAGTTGTTTCCCCCAGAGGAGCCCAGAGGCCAACAGAGCAGGCTGTGACTATATTTAAAACTGATCCGTACATAATTACTTATATCATTTCTCTCCTTCCTCCGTCTGCTTCTTCTGGTCTGGGTCATCTCTGACAACTTCCAGGTGTGAAACTCCTGGAAACCAGAAAAAGAGGCCAGCGCTCACAGGGAGACCCACCTGGTTTAAAAAAAATAAAGTAAAATTTGTTTTTACAAACAGTGAAGGTTGGAAATGAAGGACTTTCAAGGTGTCCTCTTCCTGTTTAATTCACTTCTTGTGGAAAAAATAGTTTCAGTACTACGTTGAATGAGACCACACACACATTCAAATGGATATCGAGTTTTGCTACTGTAGCTTTGTTGCTGCAGTATGTAACATTTATAAAAAAAATACTTTTTTCTTATACATATTTGTCAAAACTGTCACTATGTCTTGACAGTACAGGTCCTTCTCAAAAAATTTGATTATTGTGATAAAGTGAATTATTTTCCATAATGTAATGATAAAAATTAAACTGTCATAGAAATAGATAGAAATTTTGGGTTTTTATGAGCTGTATGCCAAAATCATCAGTATTAAAACAAAAGACCTGAAATATTTCAGCTGGTGTGCAATGAATCTAAAATATATGACAGTTAAATTTTTATCATTACATTATGGAAAATAATTCACAATATGCTAATTTTTTGAGAAGGACCTGTAATATCTATTAAAAGAAACGGCAAAAAAATATTTTCTGCCTTCTCCTGGTGTGAACTGAAAACAGCCAATCAGAGCCAGGAGGCGGGTCTTAGCGCTGTCAATCATAAGGCTAGTTGGCATGAGTACTGATGACGCCGTGTGAATGGTTTTCCTGTAGCGGTCAGTTGTTTTGTTTTTTTGCACATTTAGCAGCTCATACACAAGTTTGATTGACAGTGATAAGACCCTCCCCTGGCTCTGATTGGTTGTTTTTGGTTGGGAGCGCTGCATTTCTTCAGATGGCGATAGCAGCACAGAGAGGAAATGGAAGAGATCAATCTTTGTTCAGATTGTCTGTCTCATATTAGTCACAATATTAACAAATCCGTAAAAAAAAAAAAAAAAAACCCATAAAAACTACATACTGCAGCTTTAAGGAAGAAAAACTGCAGTGTTACATTTCTATGCATTTGATTGTTATAATAGGTTACTCGATCGGGGGTCGGTCAGTCTGTCAGGATTTTTTTTTTTTTTCAAATCTGTTTAGAAATTCAGTAGCTGGATCATGCATGTTAATTCCGTGCATAAATCAAAATATGTTGCTCTTGTTTTTCTTTTTAGAATCAGTTTTTATTGTGAAAAGTCTGGATTTACTGAAGTTCAATGGTGGAGTTTACAGAGTTCCTCTGCTTCAAAGATGGATACAAAATTTCTCAATGACGTCAGTTTTTTTTTCTTTCTCATATTAAAGGATCAAACTGACCAAAATGGGCTAATGAGTATTAATCATGGCCTAAATTTCACTTTCAGTAGTAATCAAAAAATATTTACAAAGATCCCTGTATATTTTAGAAGTTTACAGAAATAAGTCATATTTGATGTGACAGCCCTTACAAACTGCAACACATTTGACATTTGTTCCTGAGCAAATAGTGATTGTACATACGCTAACGTTTACCTTAAGATAAGAATCGGTAAACATTTAACAAAAACTCGCGCTATTTTCTGTTTTAACATTCAGGAGCTTTTTGCTCATTTCTTTTAAGGAAAAGTTTTCCAACAAGGTGTAAAACTTACACCTCTCATCAAAAAGCCTTCGTAATGGATCTGAACACCCACTGAAAATGCTAAACGTACATTAGCGATCCTCTGCTGGAAATATTGAAGAGAATAGAAGAGAACAAGGCGTTTCTCTTTTCAGACCCTTTTTTTCAACCACACTAATAAAAAGCATATGCTTGCACACTGACTTTGCTCTTCTCATTGCGAATGTCATTACCTGATTAATTTGGGAGCAAATAATTTGTTTCCATTGGTGTATTGTTCCGCAACACGAAGCAGCCGACACAATTATCCCAATGAAAAAGTTTATAATGAATTGTGTGGAACACGGGGAGAAAGCGGAAGGCTGAGGTTGGACGTAATTAGATGCATTTTGCCCAAAGGGTGAACAATGAGGTGTGCAGAAAATGCAGCTGAACATTCTTATTGTAGAAACCTACTTTGGACAAAACGGAGCTAAATGTTTTACTGTACAAAACGCACCTTCCATGTTTACTCGGTGTGTTGAGACAAAAGCTGCGTTTCCATTAGAAATGTGCAAAACTCTGTCAACATTCCACTGATGTAAAAAAAAAAAAAAACACAATTTTGCAATAGCGGCCTTTCCAATAAATAAGAAACGCAATTTAAATCACGCGTGAATAAGTGTCACGCAGGAGGTCAGTAAAAACTCCTGCCATCCTCCTACCACTTCCTGTCATCTTGTTCGTTGTTTGCACCAGTAGTAACATCCGGTTGCTGATCACGTGACCCATGTGATGGGGAAAAAGAGTTCCCATCGTAGTTTTGTGAACTAAACAAATTTCGATACGGCCAAAGAAAACTGCAAAATGTTTTATTGAGAAACGCTTCTTTTCTTTTCTCAAATTTGCAGTGTTTCCATGAGATGGGATCATTTAGACTCTATGGCTTTTTTACTACGTGCGCAGTCTGGATGGGTCGCACTCACCCCGTGTGTGCCTTTACGAGTTTTTTTGTGTGTGTGTGTAAACAGACGGTCTGATGGGACAACACTCCTTCTCCCAAATGTTCGACCGTGACATTTGCTGCACTCCTCCTGAGCGTTGAACTAAAACCGCGAGAAGCTTGAGAGAATTCATTTTCGAAATGTCAAATTGCGTAATTACATGACCGATGGAAATGCAGCTAAAATTGGAGATGCTTTATGTTGTGTTCTAACTCTATATTTGTGTGCTTGTCCCAGTTTTACAGATGTTTCCAAGCCCTGCTGCACTGTAAAGCTCCTCGCAGAGGCTCCAGCTTGAAGAGCTCGTCCAAGGCCGCTACCAAAGCTGTGAAGGGAGCGGCGGTGACCGGCCCCCGCCGGACCGATGACTTGTTGTTTATGGTCGCCTCCCTGGGCCAACCGGCTGCCACTGTACCCCAGCTGGACCCGTCCTGTGAACCGACCATTGACCTCACCAAAGCCCCGTCGTCTTACAACCAACCTGTGGTTGTGGTTTCACTGGTGGCCCACTTTGAGGGCTGACACTTGGCTATTGCCGTGAAAACTTCAAATCCCTGTCCGGGAAGTCATTAACAATGTTGTAGGGCTCCGGACATCATCTCTGCCTCGGCCTGCCTGGTGGTAGACTGGTAACTAAGGGAAACCGTGAAATGCCTCTGGACAACGTGAGCAAAAACCCACTGCAGTGAACACACAGAAGCTTTGAGGCCTTTGTTTATCTGCAGAACACTTGACTTTTAAACTTTTCTTTCAAAGAAGCAAACAAAAAAGGAGAATTATCTGGATCATTCAAAGGGCCTTATGTGTTTTGAAGATGAACATTGACCGAGGTATATTTTTCAATTGATTTGTTACTGACAGCACAAGAAGAACCTGGGCAGTTTATGACCCAAAGTATTTTAAAGTTTTGTTACTCAGAGGTAAAGTTTTGAAGAAATGTTTGAGCACAAGAAAAATACTCTACAAATGATTTTAGACCTTAAATTTTTTTAAGCTTTTAACTTGCTGCAATTTCACGGAAGGACTTCGACCTGCATCAAACAACCTGGTTCTAAATGTAGAGTAATTAGGGACTTACTCTACATGTAGCACTGCTGATGTAGCATGGTAACAACATTAAAGTTCCTCTGGTGCAACATGGCTTTGAGTACCGTCTGTGCATGCACACTGTTACTAGGAGGATTGGTAGAATAAGGTTTAGGAATGACGAGAAGAATCTTAATTGCTTCACGTAGTAATCTATTCCCAAGCTTGCTTTTTAAAATAAATAAATAAATAAGGGTTAGGATTAGCAAAACAATTTATTTTACTCTCAAGCTGATTGTTTGACTGAATCATGTGATCTAATCTCAGATAAACAGGAGAGAACTGGAGCCAAAATAAAAGGTAGTCAATTCCTACAAACTCCATAAAATATTGCACAACACAACACTGACCCCGCTTGTACTATTACAAGGTTGGAGGTTTTTTTTTGTCGTTTCGGGCACTGACTGTCTGACGGGACATTTCCCCCAATGTCTGACTGTGACATCTTCTTCTACTCGCTCATCTGTGCACCACTGAACCTTTATATCGCCAGCTACCTGTGTGTGAGCTTCCAAGCTTGTAACTTACCGACTTACTTTAAAGGACCACCAGGCTGCACAGCTATTTATCTTCATAGTACAAACCCTATGTTAACTGTTTACTCATAATATTATTCTCACAGTTAACGTGACATTCATCCTGCTCGGTGCAACTGAAACAAAAAAGTTGTTTGGTGTGTGTGTTAGATTTACCTCGTAAAGTTACAGAGGATTAAAAGAATCATACTTTGCAAAGGTATCAGTAAGGATAAAGATACAAAACAATTTCTAACACAGACTTGTGGTCTTGTGTAATCTCTTGTTTTGTCCATATGTTTAGACTAAGCAGTAGGGTTTAGAGTCGGAGGCCTTTTCTCCTGCACATCTGGATTAAATCCACCACAACCTTGTGTCAGAGTGTTTTACGGTCTGGTGATGCCACACATGAAATCTGGTTATAATAATGTGTTTGAGACAAAAACAACACCAATCATCAACAAAAGAACTCAATACCCCTACAGGATATCGATGCTGCATAAGGGAGGCAGCATTATGCTCTGGGGCTTACTTTTTTAAGTTTTATTGAACAATCTAGACAAAATAATGAACCGTTTTCACACTTCCGTGAGGTTTCCCAGGCAAAGATTGGATGTACTTTCTAAGATTCAACATTATTTAAAAATGTAAAATACAATTTTAGAGACATGCTTCTAAGTTGTTTTAAAATGTTTTATGGTACACTTTATAAAATAATGTAACATTACTAACATTTTTAAAGTACACTGCATGTATTTGTAAAAATTTATATTTTCAATGTGTGTATACATGTGACCTTAAGTTGTACGTCAAATGGCATTTTCAAATAGATTTTGTGTATTTTCCTAATCAGTTTTTCTGTTATGAAACACTTTCAGCAGTGGACATGATCTTTGTAACAAAGTATGCCTTATTAAGTGCCTTGATTGGTTATGATTTTGTTAAAATGGCGGGAAAAACATTAAGCTAAATTTTTATTGGAATTACTGTAAAAATATAAGAGACTTTACATTTACTCACCTTTTAATCTCTTTCACTATTGACAAACGAATAGCAAATAATTTGTTTATGGCTCCTAATATCACACATTTAGACAGACAGTCTAGACAGAGCATCTAAAACAAATGCATAAGTGATCATTAAGACTTCATTAATCAGTGCAGAAGGTGTCTTCAGCTCCACATATGTCTAAATATGATCCGTTTTCTTCAGTTCTTTAAAAAACCAAAGCTGTCTTCTCCAGACAATCAATTTTCAGATGGAAAATCTATTAGCATTTTCTCCAGTACACACTCCATACCAGTTGGTGGCAGTAATGCACGCCTTCAGTTTTTTGAAAACCGCCAAAAATAAATAAATAAATAAATTCTACAAGAAGAATAGGGTCACCTACAACTGGGAAACAGAAAAAAGTATGCCCTTAAAATTCAACATTTTTACTTGTTTTATTAAACCTTATCAGTAGAGAGCAGCTTGGTGGTAGGTTATGGTTTTGGTAAATTCAAGAACATTGCTATCCAGCCAGATTTAGATAACTAGCTAACTAAGTAGCTACCTTGCTAACTAGATACATGTTACTATATAGCTATCTGACTAACTAGCTAGCTGTCTAATTATCTAGCTAGATTTCTAGCTATTTATCTAGCCGTCAAACTAGTTGTCTGTCTACATACATATATTTCCCACCACAGCAGATTGTACTATTGTTATTGCAATGAATCTCCTCTGCTTTTATACTTAATATTATCCTACTTGGTTATTCTCCTCAATCTGCTGCAGTGAATGTATTTTTTACCTGCACACAATAGAGACAAAAAAAAAAAAAAACATTATTTTTAAAAAATGTGAGCACAATAAATGAGCTCTCAGGTGAGAAGTGGATTCCAGCCTTCATGCTAATGATCCGGCACCCGGCGCTGGATGAGTAAAAGACATCACGATGCTACAGCAGGAAGGGAGTCTCTTACATAGAAAGCAGCGGCTGATGCCTCTTTTACCAAAACACCAGAGCATTACTCACCGCGGGCTTCATAAGACGACCGGCTGGAAAAAGTGCAACAGGCGGTAAACTTGCTGACGGTCCGTATCTCTGAGCGTTCCCTCGGTGACTGATGGTGTGTTCTTTGGGACAGGCAATGGAGAAGTGGGACAGTGAGAATATTTATGCATGTGTACGTGTGTGTGCGTGTGTGAAAGAGAGAGCAGGGAAAAGGTGGGGAGCACTGTGTAGGAAGACCCAGAATAGTCAGTGCAGGCCACATTTGTTTGCGCTGCTGGTAAAAATCCTAAATATGAATTATTCTTTTATCACGGCAACATGATCTCCCACATAAACTTTAAAAGAAGTAAGCTGTTAATTTGAGTAAACTCTTTCAGGCATTTTTGTATACCCGCCACACACATTCTCACATTTTCTCTCTGCTACACCACAGCTGGTTCACCACAACAAAGCACGCCATGAATGCTAACACTACTTAGCATGGCCACTGACGATAACAAGAGATAAACGGTTTTCCTGGAACGGTAAGTTGTTTCGCCGCCATTGGCGCATTTAGCAACGCGTACACAAGGTTGATTAACAGCGCAAAGACCCTCCTCCTTGTTGTGATTTGATGTTTCTGACCAGGAGCGGTCCATTACTTCAGATGACAACAGTAGTTCAGGAAAGAGGTGGAGGAAATCGATCTTTTCACAGATCATCTGTCTCACATCAAACTGTCACAACATGGTGACAGTTTCAACAAATATGTAAAAACCATATTTTTGTAAAAGTTGCATACTGTAGCTTTAATGTGTCACCCTGTTAGAGCACAGAGAGAGGATGTTCTTTTACCATTCCCCTTTATAAATGTATGTAAATTATCCATGTGTTGATTTATCTTTTCACTTATTACTCAAAGTGATGATCTGGTACCAATTATCTGACTGAGAAAATGTAACCATTTTTGTCTGAAATGGACAAAGACGGTAAAGGTCACATTAAAAACAGTCGGTAGATCAAAATCACAACCATGCTGATGCTAACAAGTTTCCCAGGATGCTTTACAGAGAAGCAGCCTCACCTCATCACGGATTCTTCACCATACTCAACGGCAAACGTAATGCGCTTTTACCTCACATTGATCTTTGGTTTCACATCAATCCTGCTGTTTGTTGCTAAAAACCTCAATCTTTGTCTCATCTGGACAAAGCCCAGAGATTCAGCTATGAAGTCCCGCTTCAGTTTAGCAATTTTCACATTTTAACAAATGAAAAGAATGTTTTATCCTCCAGTTTTATGTTGATACCTTAAGGTCGGCGTTATATTATGTCTCTGGCAGAACGAATTATTCTACGTAGTAGCAGACTCCGCCTGCAACTACATTTAAAAAGAAAAAACCAAACAAAAAAAACCAACAGTCTTAAATAACTGCAATGGTTTTCTATTATTTTTATTCTTTTGTTGCTTCTTTGTGAAATGTATTTAAATTTTAAATTTTGAGCACCACAATGCTCTGGTGTGGCTTTGACTGTTGCTGGTAGTTCATAAACACATTATGGATACGTTGTTTGGTGTCTTTCCACACTTTGTTCGAATGGTCATGACCTGTGTGAGTTTTCATTAACCCAAAACACTTTGGGCATGTATGTAGCAATGGCAAAGATAATATCCAGAACCATTGCTGAAGGTGGAGTTTCAGAAAGAAATCCCACCTTCAGGTTCTTTAAGAGACAGAGGCTCAATTTCAAGACGTCAAATTACAAACTTGATATATACGACATTTTTATAACAACTGAAGGTAATATAGTTACTTGATTGTGCTGTAAAACACATAATACCACCCATTTAAAATAATTTCCTCATAGCTTAAAAATCGCAAACACTCTCAGAGAAAAAGTTTTTATCCGGCTGCTGGTTGCAGTCGCAGTACTTAGGATTAAAGCAACATATTGTCTATAGTCACTAATGTATCGGTCCAATCATAATGTCCACACTTTAGAAAGCATTTGCCTGTTCAGAAGCCACTCTGCAAATTTTTTATAGTCTCTGAGTCACAATGCAACTTTATCGAAAGTGATATCTACCAATAAAAAAAAAAACACTTTACCTTTTAAATATCTATTTTCCGAGGACTGATTTTGGTTTGTATATGTTGTTTGCGATGCCTCTTGTTCACTCTGTTGCTTTCTGCATAAAATACAATGTTAGAGAGGCTGCAAATGTTGTGCAACTTCTCGCTGTAAGGCATAGACTCTGTGATTTCAGCAGAAACTTGTATATTATTAATGTACATAAGTTGATACCAAAGCAGAGAACATTTCAATATTTTTAGAAGGATGTTCAATAAAGCTTTTTTTTTTTTTTTGTTAATCTGGTGCAGTGAGAAGTTTTTTTTGTTTGTTTGGCAGAATTTCTTTAGCAGCTGGAGAGTTCAGTGAATTCAGGAATAAAAAGGCTGCAAAGTGGTAATACATCATTTCCACAGTGTTTTGTCAGCATGAACAAAGTTGAGTGTTTTTGTTTCAGAGCGACTGATATTCTGACTTTAATACAACAAAATGTCTGAACTTCAGACCTGAATACTCTGTGTCTCATACGGTTCTGGAAATATCTACAGCAGGTGAACACAATAGCTACGTTTCCATTGATTAGAAAAATTGCGCAAATTAGACTGAAAAAAACCAATCTGCTTAATGGAAACATCAACTTTGGGAAAAAAAAAGATCTAAAATCTTTTTGATTTTTTTTTTTGTGCTAGTATTAGGTGGTTTTTCAGCCATATTGAAACATGGACAACGGCCAGATGTTACTACTGCCTGAAAAGACGAAGAAGACGACGACAGTTTCATCATCTTCTGTTTTTTAATGGCTTATCACGTGAACAAACGTATTTCATGTGTGATTTCAACCACATTTCTTATTTATTGGAATGTTGCAAAGCTGTGTGTTTTTGACATTAGTGGAATATCAACAAAGTTTCATGCAAAATCGTAACAGGAACGCAGCTGGTTTTGAAACTCAATCAGATTATTTACCCTTTGTTCAGCTCTGGTATTTATTGAAGCTAGCACGATGTTGAAACTGTTAAAGCTGATGTTTTTCCTCTTCCAGAGCAGGACCTTTCCCAGATTTTTCTTATGACCAGAACAGATTAAATGAACCCAAAGAAGCCGATTCTGATGATTCTTGAGCCGATAAGGATAATGACTTGTCCAAATGAGTTTATTTAGACTCCATTTATTTTTATTTTTTATTACCTTCCCTTAAATTTAGCTGAGAATAAAAATCCCAGTATTTTTCCCGTCAGCTGGCCTCGCACTGCTACATCCAGCTTGTTCGCTTCTTCATCTTTACCAGTATTTCCTCCCAGCTTGTTGCTCCCGTCAGTCACCGCAGAAGCTTCTGGTGTTGAGCCATAACCTGTTGACCCTTCGGCCTGAAGTGGCAGGTGTATTTGTTTTGCGTTTCTGGGAACGGCAACAACCCCAAAAGAATCAGGCCTTTTTAGACTCCACGCCTCGGGTTTAGTCATTCTGCTCACTAAAACTGATTTGAAGTCACTTCCAGGCTCCAGCTCTCCTCCAGGGCTGTTCTGCTAATTGTTCCTGTGTAATGTTTGGGCCTGAGCCTCCCCTGTTTACAATGAAGCCCCTGGTGGAGCGCAGATAAGAGGCACCTGAATAAATGAAATATGCAAAACACGACATTTTCATTCCAGAGTCATCTTTACAAGACATTTTCTGCTAAATAAACCACCTGTGGTTCCGAAGCCACACAGAAAGTTTTTTATTTTTTTTTTTATTACTTCAGATATTAGCTGTGTATTTTTGATCATTTTAAACTTTAAGTGAGATGCAGAGCAAAAGAAGTGCATGTCATCCCACAGACTCAAGATTATTTTTCTTATTATATTTATGAAAGAGCATTTTTAAACCCTAAAAGTTTGATCTACACTACATTTACTACGCTCTATTGCAGGACTGAGATTTGAGATTCAGGGTGAACTTTCTACATCAGCTCTGTGACGTAAACAGTAACACAGAACATAAGGAGTATCCAGAGTTGATAAAGTTTTCACCCCTTGGATGTTTTACTCTTTTTGTTGCTTTTACAAATCAGTCATGATCAACTAAACCGCCAGAGATCATTTATTATTTTTAAAAAACATGCTGGAGAAAAATGTGAGGTCATCTTTAACGACATAAGAGTGCAGCTGAAGATGATCCTGCAACCCAAAAAGTCCCAGCAAGTCCATTAAGAACTGACTGACAAGTGAGACAATGACAGTTCTGAGTCTAGTCAAAGCCCAAATCCACTGTGGGCAAAACCTTTTCCACTTTCCACTAATGCTTAAAAGGAAAACAATGTGGTGTTTCCCTTAAATAAGAAACTAGAATAAATTATTAAAATCACGTGAATAATCTTGTTCACGTGTTAAACCATTAAAACACAAAAAGATTTAATAACCTCTTGAATTATGACAGACTGTCACGCAAAAACAAAACTACGATGTAAGCAAGTAAAATCCTGTGCAAATAATGAATATTATAATTAGGGCTGTAGTGATACAATAATCTCACGATACGATACAATACACGATATTCTGCTCAAGATACGATATATATTGCGATGTTCCGCAAACAATACACTTTTGCGATTTTCTGAAAGATTTTAGAGGGACAGTGATTTTGGTGACAGTTTGTGACTGTTATAGAGTTGGATTGAATTAATTTAACTAAAAACTGATTAAAAGCACCAACTACACAATACCTGGCTCTGGTTGGACACAGACTTAAAGTCGACAGCTGGACAAAATGAATCAAAGAAGTGGTGAGAAAACATGTTTCTTTTAATTGAAACAGTACAAACTGTAGCTTACATGCATTTGTAAAGTAAATAATACCTTTTAAATCTTGACACTTAACATCTGAAGGAATCACTCTAAGCCTGATGACCTAATCACTCTCCCGGCGAAGCAAGCAGTGAGTGAGCAAGGTGACAGTTGGATGTTACGATACCTGCGGATGAATATCGAATTTTTTCTAGTTAAGAAAATATCGATATATATATCGCAAAATCAATATTATTACACAGCCCTAATTATAATAGCCTCAGCAGTAACCAATTTTATTGTCAATGTAATTTTTCCTTTTAACATTTTTGATTAAGTGATTAATCTTTCCAGCAACGCTTCAGTGGTCTGAGGAACATACAGAAGAACAAAGAAAAGTACCAAGACGAAGTTTTGATTTTAGAGCGAACATTTTCAACTTTCATTCTCCCCACAGCAGCCAAGGTAAGAAGGTGGAACGGCTTTCATCCTACAAATATAAAATATATAGTGTGTGCTGGAAATATATATTCGTAGCATCCGACAGCTTTGTGTTGCACTGAAAGCCTCATGCCTGGAACGCCGAACCTGTACTCAGCAGAAATCCGTTTCATACGCCTCGCTCTTTGGATGTCATCCCTGCACCGCCTGGAGATGCTGTTTCAAAACTGAAAAGTAGAGGCCATAGGCGCCTCATCTGCCCTGATTTTGCCACAATACTGCCACGAATTCAGGCATTAATCTGTCTTTTTATGTGTATGCGAGATAAAACAGCACAAAGTTGTTCTTGTAGTGGAAGGAAAATGTCATATGTTTTTCAAATATTTTTCGAAATAAAAATCAGATGAAGTGGCTCTTGCTTTCAGAAGTCAACTTGTACATAAATAGAGGCACCAGGCCAGGGTGTAAGTTTGAACATTTCTCAAAGCATGTTGTACGATTTTAAACTCCTTGGTCATTTGTGAACCTTAAATACAGAAGAAGAGCAAAGTGAAACACTGAAACCAGGTGTGAATATTCAATAGAACTCAGACTAGGTAGGAAAGAAGACAAAAACCTAGAAATGATCACAAAACAAACCCGGAAGTAGCCTGGTCATTTCCTTCCTGCGCTATTCCGCTCACTTCTACTCCAGCACAGTCTGGGTTTTTCCCTCCCTCGACTTAGATTCAGTCCGGTAAATTTTAAACAGAGCCAATCGATGACCACAAGGTTCAGGTGTGAACGATGACGTCAATTTTCTGTGCCGTTTTTAGAGTTGCAGTCTGCCTGTAGTTTTAGCGATGGCAGCGGAGGAAGTGAACGAAGCCTTTCAGACCGTGTCAGGCTCCGTACTTCCGTCATTACTTCAGTAAAGAGTGCGCTGCTGTGTGACGTCAACGTTCTTCTTCTGCATGTGTCCTTTAAGTCTGATAGCGGTCAGGTTTAATTAGTAGCATGAATGACCAGGCAAAACCAAAAAACAGTGCTATGATATAAAAGAGATGCACAGAGCAACAGGAGAAATTATGCCTGCGTTTCCATTCGCCATACACAAACTGAAATTAAGAAAATAAATTTGCTTAATAGAAACAATTTTGCGCTAGTAGGAGGTGGTTTCTAATTGATTATATCTATTTCTCTAGTGAAATAGGTATATTTTGCAAAACCGCAGTGGAAACACATTTTTTTCCACATCAGGAGTCACTTGGATGTCACTCCTGGTGAAAACGACAAAGAAGATGACAGGAAGTGTTAGGAACATGATGGGTTTTTTTTTGTTTTTTTCCAAACAATGTGCAACTGGCTCTCTTAAAAGGTTGTGGGTTGTTTGGACGTGTTGAATCCACAGCTCTTCTGTAAATTTGCCGACTACAAATTCCCCCAAAACGCAGCACACACAGCCACTTACCGCTCCAACGCCTGAATAAGACACCTCTGGTGGCTGATAGACGATGAGCGCTAGCATCATGATGTAATTATGAACACGTCTCATGTAGCTGTTTACGTCAGCTGCTTCCGTGATTTTTCCATGACTTATCACGTGAACAAGCTTACATTTCTTCTTTAACGGAAATTGCTAAATAGTTTTTTTCTTTTTTTCAACGATAGCAGAATGTCAACAAAGATACACAAAAAGAATGACATCGGATGGAGGGGAGCCAATCAGATACAGCCGAGACAGAGGGAAGGTGAATAATTAACACACAGGAAGCTACACTGATTTAACAGGCTAAACTGTTAAATTTAGCCTATTAAATTAAGAGCAGAATGCAAGAAAAAAGCAAGCTGAAGCTCAACATATGAGCCTGTGTGGGAACACTTTTCTAATAACATTGTAGAGAAATTAACTGTACTTGGCCGAACCTTTCAAACACAAATAAACAAAAGATCACAGCATTAAACGGGTCGATTCGGGCGCAGTGTTTTGCTTCTGCGCCATCTCTATAAGTCCTAATAAGCTCTGTGGTTGCGCTGTCAATTTGCCAGATATCCACTGCAAGCCCGCTCTGATCTCATTAGAACCTCGGTACCAGCCGGTGTTTCAGCCTGAGAGCGCGGCGGCCGCTTGTCTGCTGCAGGTAGGACACCAACCACTAACCATGAATAAGTCACAAAACCTCCACTTTAAAATACAACCAAACAAACTTTATAATTGGAGAAATTGTGGGTGCTCTCCACCTGACAGCTTCAACTAGTTAAAAAACTTAAAAATAGCACCCAAAGTTGAAACAATACTGCATCTAATTGGATGTACTGGTTTTGGAGGTGCTGTATGTCTTATAACAACCAATGTTTTTTTTTTTTTTTTTAAATATACATATAGTTTTGGACCATATTTTATACCGTCTGCAGTAACCATGGCTCCACTACGCAAACTATGCACAAATAACAGTAAGTCCAGTTTTTATTATAGTAACATCAACTACTTCCAGGATTATACCCAACGTATTATTAGTGACCATAGTTACGCTCCAGCTGTTGAATAGAAAGTCCTCTGCATTGTAATGTGTTGATGATAAACGTTGTACCGTTAGTTCTCCCGTGTGACAGAATGACGGAGAGCATCGTGGGCCTTTCAGCCGACGCCAAACTTTCCCCAACTGTCAAATCTTCATCGTTAGAGCCTGACTGTGCGCTCCCATTAGTCCAACCAGCTCGCAGCGCACTTAGGGCTAGCCATAAGATTTTAATTAGAGCCGAGGGATTCGGATCAGGTCACAGCTTTCTGTGAAGTCTTCATATGCGGTTAAAACCACATATTTACACAGACTGTATAAAAAGGCATTCGATGTATTATCCCCCTCATTGTTTGACATTAATAATTTTCCTTTTTTTTTCTATTTTTATTTTTTAGCTTAGTTAGGATTAACCAAATGATTTGTATTGGCGAATGCCAGATAAGCCTTTCTCAATCAGCAATTAATCAATTAATCGCATGATCAATTAAAATTAGCTACATTTTCATTTAGTTGTTGTGGTTTTGGTTGTGTTCCTTACAAAATGAGAGTTTACTGGTCTTTCTGATGGTGAACTTACATCATTAGATCATTATCAAGATATTGCTTTAAAGTGGTCTCAAAAACAACAATATTATCGTTTACCCTGATAATTTATCGTTCGGCAAAATTTGTTATTGTGACAGGCCTAATGCCTGAATACTGAGAGGGAATATTTTTAATTTTTTTAAGTTTGTTCTTCAAATTCATGAGGAAACACACATATTTCCTTCGCGGCATTTGTCCAAATAGGTGCAGGCGACATTGAGATGAAGTTTTATCGCAATATTTTGTAGTAACATTGTGAAAGTAACAATTTATTCCTGCCTACTTTTTTAGATAACTATAGCTGACATACCCACACCAATACTTGCAAATATAATTTATATATAAGATTATAAGATATAATTTATATATAAACTTATGTATTTGAAACAATCATCTTTTAAAAATATGGTATTATGGAACTGGTTAATAAATATTGGTCATCTTAACGGACCTAAAACAGGAAAACGTTAGTCTCATTTAATGTCAGACCGTGAGAAAAATGGTTATCTGTCTTTTTGTAGTGTGTGTTTTAACATCTGTTTTCAACTATAGATTCCGTATTTAGGTTGACATAAGAAAAAGCTTATGTCAACATAAAAGCTTATGTTTCATTGTAATTCATTACAATGCAAACACAAACACACAGATTGAGACAGTACTCTCATTTATTTACAGAAATTGTGTGTGTGTGTGTGTGTGTGTGTGTGTATACATTCTCCTCTCCACTGCTGCTGTTTCTGTCTGAAGACGTGCAGCAGTACAACAGCATGAAAGCAATCAATTTGAGACGTAAAAGCAGAATAAATGAGTTACCTTTCATCCTTTGTACGAATGCCATGGAGATTTATGTCGAGCTTGCATTGTCTCTGGAATCGTCCGCGAGCTTCAGGTTCGAGTTCATTTACTGCGACAGAAACTAATGGGGCCTTACGGAGGTAAAGCAGCAAAAATGGAAGGTTATTACGCCATGCTAATTGTCCCATCTGGTATTATAGAAGTCCATTGATATAAAACAAAACCCAGGCTGGAAATAAGCCCCAATTAGACACTACTCACATACAGCCAGACTGAGAGCTGGATGGATGGCGAAGTGAAGAAAGGTTTGTACGGATGGCTGAATAGGAACGGATGGGGAAAATGGAACATTTATGGAATTATAGATATTAAATTAATGTATTAGAGCTTACTGTAATTCGAGTGGGCTATTAAAATAAACCCAGGGAGTAGACAAAGTGAAAACAGCGTAGCACAAAAGATAATTTGCAACAAAATGCAAAAGAAGAAGTTCATTTAATGGGGGGGGTTTGACCCAATTAAATGAACGGAGCCCAGTGAAACTTTTCAGTCATTCATAAGCACTTAGCACATTACGGATCCTTGTTTCTTAGTCTGTAGCTAATGCAAATCTTTCTCTCACTGTTGAGTTTCATTGACTTGGACAAAAACTCCTGTTGGAACTGTTCAGTTTAGTTTGTTATAACTAGTGCAGCACAGAGAAGTGGAAGGAAAAACTTTCTGGTTTTTTGATTTTACAAGCAACAATCCATAAAGTTTGGAGAATCTTGATATATTCAGCTAAATTTATTACAATAACCCCTACTTGGGTAAAAAATTGTGACCAACTGGTTGGGTTTTAAAACTAACATTCCAGATTTTGAACGTTTTTACAAAAAGACAAACCTACCAAAACATGGTCATCCACTTCGACTCAGAAGCTGCCATGGTAACTCTGGAGGAGCTGCAGATATCCACAGTAGTGTCCTGTTTAAAGGTGACATATTATGCTTCCTTTTAAACAGGTTATAATTAATTTAATTTCACATTATTGCGGTAGAACTTGTTAAAACTTAATGAAATATATTTGTCCTATTTGATGTTTGTTGTGACGTATACTCCCAAACTAACGAGGTAATTAGTCCAAGTTTGTCGTTTATTGAATGTTCAGAAACTACAGCAGGTGTAATGAGCCACAGCAAAGGTAAACAATCTGAACAGACGATCAACTGCTCTGCTCTCAGTCGGTCTTTGAGTCGCCTTTTTTTTTTTTGTTAATGGAACCGAAACGCACTGAATTGTGCAACACCTCGTTGAAACAATAATTACTGAGATTATTAATTTTAACACGTTTCGTACATTTTTTTAATAATTATTCTTTTTTAATGAAGCTACAAACGTTTAGGATCTTGGTGAATATTTTTGATAAAGCCGTCCGAAGAGGAAGTGCTGGTCTCGGTGTCCTGGCGGCGTTCAGTTTGTCACCCGCCGAGATCGACTCAAAACCTTTCTGCGATCGACGTGTTGGGCACCTCTGCCCTAAAGTCTGTTGTTTTCCAAGCAGAAACCATTGCAGACAGGTGGTAAATAATAACAACAATAATAATAATAAAAACCAATGTAATGTGCTGTACTCCCAGGACAAGGATGATGGAGAATGATGTCCAACATGTCGATTTCAAAAAGCCCCATAGGCTGAAATATGAAGTTGTAGCAGAATCACAGACGATGTTCTCCTAATCAATGGACCCATCATGTTGTCATCCTGCCAGAGACGACTCCCATCAGCACAGACATGTTTTATTACCCAACAGAGGCGATGGGTAATAGGAACACCGCATTGATTGGCTGGGTGACATATCTCTGTTATTTAACGCATCATTACAAACCCGACTCCATGTTTCGAGTACCACTGTCTATAAAACCAGGGTAAAAATAGGAGTTTTTAACTTTGAGACACCGCCGTCTCTTGTGTTTGTCTAATTTAAAGCGGATATTTTCTCTCCAACGCCCTGGTCAGCTGTTGCGTCGTTCTCGTTCATCCACCAACACAAAGACCTTTCTTTGTGTTGTATATCTTATCTCCAGCCTCTTCTTAACTCATTTTTCTGCAAACCAATTTCCTCCTTTACTTGACCTGCTGTTCTGATCTTACCAGTATGAAGCGGAAATGGCTCTTTTGGCCCGAACTAGACACAAAGAGTGATTCAAAACTCTAGTGCTGTTGTAGCTCGTGTGTCAATTGAAAAAAAATCAGTTTTTATTAAGCAAAGGGTCTTGTGTCTCAGATTCGTTGGACTGCTTTTACGTAACCCCAACATTAGAGACGTCCTGTATTCTGATAGACAATTTATAAATAAAACTGTGATAGTTAAATGTCCTCTCAGGAGCTACAAAGTGACCTGGATGTAATGCTGCCTTCCAGTTGTACTTGGAAGCAGGAAATTCCGACTTCTAAGTCGTAAAGAATAAATTGGAATGAACTCTGAAATGGAATGACCCAGTGGGAAACTGGGAGCAATTTTCCACTTTACTCCCATAACATTCTGTCTTTATTTTCGTAATTTTATTATTTTTATTCTCTTAGCGTGGCCACAATACTCTGTCGTATAAGAAAAAAACTAAAAGTGTTGATATTCGTCTTAATCCTAACTGGGCTTCACAATACGTTTGATTTTCTTTGAAAGCAACAAGAAACTAAATCAAAATCCCCAAATGTTTCTTACTATGAAGAATAACCAATTGAAGTTTTTAATATTTTCCCTCTGATGGCAGCAATAAATGACAATCTCAGTTTTTCCCCTTTTAACGTTCTGTGAAAACAATTCATCAAGTGTAGCCGTTATTCCTTGGTTTTCCATCTTTCCACTTCGGCGTCACGTTTACTGCTACAAACATCCACAACAAAAGTAACCGGGCCGTCCCCAATTACTGAATGTAAGCAGAAAAGCGGAGCAGGTTCGGGGTGGGGAAAGATTCAGACACAGGATAACGAGGGGCCATCTCTGTGTCTGGAGGGGTGAAATTCCCTGGGAAAACAGATGGGATTCCATACTTCATTAATCACCAGTCAGGATGACAGCCAGACTCAATTGGAAAGGCAGACAGTCTTTCTCCATCATCCTTCCTCCCCTCTACTCTTTTTTTTTCGTCTTCATCAGCAGCACTTTCTCTGACCTCTCTGGCTAGTTTTACTTGTTTACACACACACACACACACACACACACACACACACACACACACACACACACACACACACACACACACACACACCTGTCCCAATTTTCTCCACAAAACCTCCAATCAAACACTCCCTTCTGATACCATTAGACCTCTTCTTTCGTTTGTTTGTTTCAGGCGAGGTGCTTTGTGAGCAGATGTCGTCTTGTGTCAGGATTTTACAGAGTGATGATTCGATTACTTCCATGTAAAGCAAACCAAACAATGCCTTACCCTAGCTATAGATGGATAAATATACATAGATGGGTAGATGACAAGTGGTAATTTGAGCCCGTATGTCTAATTAGTCTGTCCATCGTCCTCTAGTTGTGTCATGATGTGCGGTGGTTGGAGGTGAGGAAGACGCCGGTAAACCCAGGTAGTCATGATGAAATGATGTTTTAATAAAGAAACAGGAACAAACTCAGAGTAACTGGCAGCACTGGAAACAGGTGGGGTTAAATACACAGGGAAGGCAATCAGGGAACTGGACACAGCTGGGGACAATCAACAGGGAAGACACAGAGTCTCACAGGGGAACAGAACTAAATGAACAGAAAAACCTCAAAAATAACTACACAGAAAGCACAGATCGTCACAAATTGCTGACATTGGTCACATTCCTGCCCCGTCTCTGGATATTTTATGTGTTCTTAATAAGCTCGGTCCATGAACCCGGTTTGAACTTTCATAAGTCAGGCTTTGCTCCAGGGTTTAGAGTCCCTAATCCACTGAGTTGCCACTTTGTCATTGTTTGATTCCCTCTCCGTTAACAAGCAGTTCAACAGGCGTGCCTAATAAAGTGGCCAGCATTTTTCAATAAGCGCCTCAGTATTTCCATGTTCACGTCTCACATGGCTCGTCAACATGTCAGAAGATTACATGAAAAGAGCTTTATCAGAAAGTCGTAGATTGGATTTAACAAATTCTCAACTTATTACTCACCACAGGATGAAAAACGCTAGCGCCGCTACCTGAACCATTTCTACTCCTAAAAGAATATAAAGCCGTCCGGTCGGCGTTTCTTCAAAGCTGCTAACTCTGTCAATTTCACTCGAGGCTGTAGCCAGATAAAACTTTCATCAGTTGTCACAGATCTGCTAAATCTTCTGTGTTGCTATCACGAGAATCCAAGACGGAGCCATTCGTGGGGGAAGAACGACCCGTCAGCTCAGTGAGGTTACAGACTTTCTTTTCTCCTCTCTGCTGAGAGAATCAAACCAATTACCAACACTGCGGGTCTGACATCTGTCAAGAACCATACGGCTTGTTCAAAAACCGACTCGACCTTCCTTTGTTTCCAGTGCGATCTTTAAAAAGGCTAAGAAGAACTGAACTGCATAAAAGATCAATTATTAGATGAACAGCTATAGGTGCTACTGTGAACATGAAGTAACATGTTCATGTTTTTGTTTTGTTTTTTAAATTCACTTACTCACTAATGACTACTAAATCTCACAGTTCTGGACATAGGTTTTCAAATGCAAATAGCCGGCATAAATATCAGAATGTTTGGCAATATTGTATTTGAATTGTGAATGGATGAACAAGCAAAATGCAACTTCAGTGCTTTTCAAAATAAAATATTTAGTCTGGGACATTTCGTGATGGGGTTATTAGCGTCCTAATATACAGAAACTATAGTTTATCTTTCACATTCAAGACAAAAGAACTAGAATTTGATTACGGCAAACTAAACAGGGCTGGTGTGAATAGATCCTCAATCTAACTCTAGTTTGGTTGTCTACAAAGTCCGGTTCCTTTGAGGAAGTGTGAACACGCAATCGAACTCTTCATGCGGACCAAAAGGGCAAACTCTGGTCCGCCTAAAAACCCAAGTCTTGATCCGGTTGAAGTGAACTCTGATGTGATTCATGTGTCTGATTCCAAAAGTTGGAAACGAACATAAAAACGATGCATAAAAACAGCAGCCGTTAGTGAGTTTGTGACTCACTGTAATATACAAAATATACGAAATATCTGCCCACCAGGCTTGCATTACTTTAATCCCCAACATCTCGCACATAGAAAAGAAATATAGGACTCTTCAGAAACTATTAAAAGTAGATTGGGTTATTTTGTCGCTGCCTGGCGTTGTTTGCATGTAAGCACAGTGACTCTGCCAGAGTTATTGCTATAATGCATCATTTGTTCCTCAGACGGCTGCAGGGGGTTAATGAGCCTACAAGGAGCACGGAGCGGGCTAACAACTCCAAAGTTAGTCTTTATTCAAGGCTGTGTACTGATGCTCCTGGTTAAAACTCTGCAAATATTGAAAGAGTTGCTTTCTTATGGTTCCAACACGGTATGGAACATATTTCCACCAAACACAGCAGCGACGCATGGCTCGTCTTGAATTTGTTGTGCCTCTGCTTTGAGTCACCCATCAGAGCCCAGCACACACGCTTCAAGGTCAGAAGGTCGTCGAACCGTCTGAGCTTCAACGCAGCCTCACTTTGCGCACTTGTTCTGCAAGTTGAACTGGTTTTGCGTACCACCGCATTTAAGACCGAACGGAGCAGCGATGATCCAACCAAATTTGTGGTACTGTTATTCCGCCACACTTTGTGCTGTCTGAAAAATTCAAACGGTTTCTGAAAGGGGAGACGTCGCGCTTTCCAGCCAATATCGGGTTATTACGGTAATTTCACCCCCGCTATAGCAGGGAGTGAAATTAATCTGATGTGACACTCTTTCAATAGACGGTAAATTGTGAAAATAACTTGTTAGATATTTACAGTTGTTATGGGTAAATAGGCAAATATATTTACTCACAGGACATTTAAAGAACTGCATACAATTATAATACGTAAAAATATCCAGATTTTAAATTTAGGACATAGAGGGTTAAAAATATATATATTTACACTGTAAAAAGAGAACAGAAGATCCAACTTAAATATATTGCGTTAAAATGCCACAAGGAATCAGATTAAGTGTAACCCAGTTAATTTCCTAAGTTTATTAATTTATATTTATTTTTGATTGATTTTTTTTTTTACTCTGTTTTGAGTTAATTTGTGTTTATATTTTTGCTTTATGCCAACTGGAGGGAGCATAAAAAAAAGTTGAAATGTTTTTAATAAAAAAAATACATTGTTTGAATTACATTTCAGAGTGATAAATAATAATTAAGTTGTATTTATTTTTTGATTAATTTATTTTTACTCCAAGTAATTTATCCCACCAGGAGAGGGTAGGAAGCATTGACATTTTTGTCGTGAAAAGTAAATAAAATTCTTACTTCAATCTAAAAATGATAAATAAAGCTGAATAACAAATAAGTCTCTTAAGTTGTCATATTAAACAAATGTACATAAAGTAAGTTTGAGAAACTTCTTTTGGTTACTTGTGACCAAGTAGCACATTTTCTTTTTTCAAGTTGGAGCTCCATTCTTTTTTTTTTTTTTTGTCAGTGTATAACCTTTCTCTGGTTTTATTTAAATATACTCATATTTATCTGAATGTTTTACATAATTATTCTATTTGACCAGAAACAGATTTTTTTTTTTTTTGTCCCAATCTAAACATAAGCACACATATTAGCGGACAACAAGTCATTGCTGACCGTGTGCGGCTAATGAAGTCCTGGCGGGACGGCCGGGCGACCTTCCTCTCTGAACTGCAAAATACAAGGGGCGGAGGGCGTTGTCAGGGGAACGCAACGGAAAGTTAATGAAGAGCATTCGTGACTGATGGAAACACAAAAAACGTACGACTTTGGCAAGCCAAAGTTGGAGAAAGTTCGCCCCCCTCCTGCAGCCCTCTGTGCCCTCCGTTCGCATCGCCACCCCGTCCTCCGCAGGCCAAGAAGAGCAGAGTCGGAGGAAGGAAGACGCGAGCCTGCGAGAATTGGACTGCGGGGAAATCAATGTGTCGTTCCTGAGAAAAAAAAAAAGGGGGGCTCTGCAGCTGTTGGAAGGTAGGAGAAAGAGAGCTTGTCATTTTCAGACATTTAATTACTTTCCCTGGTCCCTGAAGCTGGCGGCTGTGGGATTTACAGCGAGGGCAGAGAGAGTGAGGCAGGGCCAGGCTGAAGGAAGGGGAACAAGAGCCGAGGTGAGATATGCAAGACGCCGTTCGCATTAAAACCGCTCATGGTTTTCACTGGAAACCTGCTCAAATGGCTTTAGGCTGGAAGAAGTAGAGAAACTATAAGAAACTAAGAAGCTGTATGAAGAATACGAGTAAATTATACATTTAAGTGTGTTTTTTCTTAAAGGGCCAGTATTATGTAAAGTAGATTTTTCTTATGAGCTTTACATTCTCTAGCTTAGTTTTATTCCCTCATGCATGTTTTGAGAAATCCTCTAATCTCCCGTGGCAACCGTCCCTCCACAGAGCGGTAGTTTCCAAGCTACTGACCTTTTCCCTCCCACTGTGCTCCTTCAGACTAGCCAGCAGCAATTAGCAAATATCTGCTGAACTCATTAGAGGGGCTACTTCTCAGTGCAACGCTGCTAAAAATGTTGCAGGCGGAGACAAAGGCCCAATTTCAAGGCATTGGATTACGAAATCAAATTTCTTTTAAGTCATATTTGATATACATTTTTATAACATCCGAAGGTGACAGTTTGTTTTGCTATAAAATGGCTTTATGGGCCTGGAAACCACATATGTACCTTTAAGATATCAACAATTACGAGAAATGATCTCTGAATGTGCTTTGCAACGTACAGAACCATTCAGTATATCACTGAAAAGTCTATTTAATCGCCAAGTAAAACACATTATATAGATTAATTACACACTGATTGGTGTTTGTTTCTGTTAATTATGTTAATTTTTCCATATATGCAAATTGTGAAAAAATGACATTTAAAAACAAAAGTTTTTTTACAGGTTGTTATTTTCACAAAGATGCATTTAATCTGACAAACTAACCTCATCTGAACTCTTAACTTATTGAATATGACCATAAATCCAGTTACATAGAGATGAATTTGTTTGATTTAAATCGATCCAGATCTTCACAAAACAATTCAGTCGCATCGACAGATCCAGATTCTATTGCATGCAGTCCACTATAACATAGTACAAGCAAAGTCAACCAGAACCTTCATGGTGGCAGGAAGGTAACTTTTCAGATTACCCGTGAACACACCACAGTAACATTGTGGTGGCATCATCATGTTGTGGGGAAGCTTTTTTTTTTTTCATACTTGAGACAACATTAAACAGCCAGAGAGCAACGGATTGGTTCAGAGCAAACCAACCCGTATCGATGTGTTGCAACGGCCTAGTCAAAGCACAGAGCTAAATTCAATTGAGAATCCATGGCAACAATTTAATTATATTGCTAATATGAAGCTATTTTTGCTGAAAAGACATGAGTCTAGGTGAGCTGGAGGCGTGTTAAAGAAACAAAAATACCCTCAGTCATGGCAGATAAACAGCTTTCCTTGTTTTCACAGTAACTTTTTGTGCTTTTCAGAGCACATCTCAGGCTTGGTGTCGGCGGCTGAGAAATTGCGAGCAAATAAAAATGTTTGCATGCCATCATTCTGTTGTGAAGCCCTGCAGAGAGGAGTCTGGACGCCTGCGGAGCTGAAATATGGAGCTGTCATGGTCGGGCACACAGCGGCAGACAAAGGACGCTATGACCCAGCCAGGAAGTTTGGTGCAGATGTGGTGGGACGAGTTCAGACAGCTTTATGCCTACTGCTGGTTGTCAGCGCCCTCACTCAAGTCCTTATAGGAGCCTGCCTTGATCACTTCAGAGAAAAAAAAACAAAAACAGATCAAACAACGATAAAATTGCCACAACGTCAACCCTCCATCAGCAGGGGACTCGCAATAGACGCGGCGGTTGTTTAAACTGGATGAAGCGTCGCGTCAAAACGCGCCCTGCGCTCTCAACAGTTTGTGAGTTCTTCAGAAGAAAGATAATAAGCCGTTCTCCGAACGCAAGTAAATGGTAAGCTGAAACTGTCAGCGCGTCCTCACAGTCAGCTCCAGTTTCGCTGCGGTGCTGGCACTCACAACCGCAAGGTGGCAACTGGCTGCACTTTCCAGGGTAATGAGGTTTGGCTCCTACGACGACTGCCGCTGGGCCGTCCTTGAACAAAACCAAAAGAATAAAGCGGTCATGTCGTATGAGCTGGCTCGACAGAAGGCGGAAGGAGAAAATCCATTCAGAGATGGCGCTTATGGCTCTTTGAAGGGAACTTGAAGAGGTCTTCAGCCCTGTTTAGTCTATTTTAATCTAACTCTGGTTCATTTATCTAGAAAGTCCGGTTTGTTTGGAGAGGTGTGAAAGCGAAATGGATCTCTTGATGCAAAC
Source organism: Poecilia reticulata (assembly GCF_904066995.2). Classification (NCBI taxonomy): domain Eukaryota; kingdom Metazoa; phylum Chordata; class Actinopteri; order Cyprinodontiformes; family Poeciliidae; genus Poecilia; species Poecilia reticulata. Next base: position 6,766,485 of record NC_088846.1, read on the forward strand.
CAAAACATCAAACTCTGGTCTGCCGTCTTGGTTTGGTTGAAGTGAACTCTGGTCTAGTTCCAGTGCATGTGTAGATGCAAGCAGACTACAGTGCCTGACATTCAGGGTAAATACAACCAAAAACTAAGGAGTTTAGAGTTATAATGAGAGAAACGGCTTATGGTATTTTAACAAAGACTCATGAAGTCCTACAACCGCTAATATTGCACACTGGGGTAAAAGCTACATATATCTATATTCATTTCTCTTAGGCCTATGTGGTCTTTATTTTCCCATTTTCTGCTGTCTGTGAATGCCCCTTCAGTTATGAGCTCTGTGACGTGATCACAGTTGACCAATTGTGGACGTGGAGAAAAGGTACAAGTTGATCTGACTTCCTGTTAGTCAGGTGACTGGGGAAAGCAGGTTGATAGCTGCTACCAGGTCAGAAAGGTATTTCAGTCCATAAAGTGTTATTAATAACCTATTATTTGACGTAAAACCTTCAGGCTGGACGTTCACCACGCAGAGGGATGTTTGAAACTAGAGTATTAAATCACCTTGGTGAGTCTGAATTGTTTGTTTCTTTAGGATTAGCTGCTAATAGTTAGCATAATCTGCTAATGGTTAGCTTTTTGAAGATGCAATGCTGTTTGTAATGCATTAAATGCCAATTATGAATTATTTGTTGCTTTGTTCTGTGGAATATTTTTAAGTTACATTAATGATGTATTTGGCCAAGCTTTCCCTCGAGTTAGGATTTGTTATGTCGCATCATAATAGTCCACAAACCACAAAGGAAAGAATGACAGGAAGTAGGTGGTGGATGTTTTTTAATGCCATATCAAGTGTGATTTCAATTGCTTTTCTTATTTTCTTATAAACTCTGGTTGTGTGAAATTTTTTATTTTTTTTACCTTAGAACATTGACTAGGTTTTTGTGCACATTTTTAATGGACACGCAGCTATTTTGCTGGATTTTACACTTCAAAAGGGATTAAATGATCTTGTACTGCACCTTCAGTGTTTTGACTCTCTGGGATTAGATGATGGGACACGGCTCTCCAGTCCAACCAGTCGACCTTCAGGTGCAGCGAGTCAATGGCGGCAGCAGAGGTCGTGTTTTGCTCGTACGCATTCGCCGAATCGGCCTACTTGCGAGACAGATTGTTGCGATTCTCCGTCTGTTCCGCCGCTTTCTCGTCCGTGAATGTGCGGCCTCTGTGATTATTCATTTTATGCAGCTGAGAATGTTTGCGTTTTGAAATTATGCACAGAAGATTTATGGGGCCGATGGAAGTGTCGGCGTTGCCGCTCTGCAAACGACAACGGCGAGGTGCAATTGTGCATCTGTGTATGCTTCCTCAGATGTGTGGATGTATACAAAACAGGAGCGTGTCGGCTGCTTGCATGTGTGCGCAACAATGCGTGCATGAGAGGTATTTGGCAGCAGGGGCAGTTTGTGGCCATGCGATAACAGCGATGAATGGCTCCACCAAGCGTCTAATGAAGCATTAGTGACACAGGGAGGAAGGGCAACGTTTGCCTCCTCTGCAGCCGCCACTTTAGTTTCCATTTTTCATCCGGCGTGCGAAGGAAGTGGACAAAAGATTAAAACGGAGGTGCAGAAAGCGGCGTGGAGGAGGTGCGTATGACAAGCCCTCACCTTAAGGCAAAGGACTGTCAGCTCAGAGTTAAGCACCAAAACTCTGCATTTCATTTAATACATTCATTAGCCACAAGCGTTTGCTGAATGTGCTAAATGCAGAATGTCTCTATGTATCAGCATGACAGTATTGGTTGTGGGCTGAGTGTGAAAAAAAAAACACACAAAAAAACGGCGTAATTGAAAATCCATGTGTGGGAACCACCAGCTGGTGCCGCGTTAATGAACCACTGCAAACACGTCCACACATGTAAGATGCAGAGCACCGGGAATTTATTTATAGCGCTCCTGGTTCCCTCCATTTTGTTACAACATCGTTTCAAAATGGCTTATCTTCATTAACTAGTTCTATTTTTTTTAGCTAGGCGACTATTGGATTACAAATCAAATCTCCTTTTTTTTTTTCCTTACCAGATCCGATTTTAATCAATTGTTTTATTTTATTTTTTTGCTTGCTTTCATTTCTAATTAAGAAATTATAAATCGCAAAAAATATTTTGGAAAAAGTGGTTTATTTCAAGCATTCCTGATGTGAGTTGTGTGACGCATTGTCACTTTTGTGGAATTTTGAGAATATAGTCATGTAAGCAGAAAAACTACACTTTAGCCAAAAAAAAAAAAAAGAAATGGTCTTAAAGTTACAAGAAAAAAGTTATTCAAATGAGAAAAAGGTATTCATCAGAATCTGACATGACCAGCTCAGTTTGTGTGGATTTTTACTTGAATTAGACTGTTTGCTCAATCCCTTCAAAGTCCTGCTATTGATAATAGCTTGATGCCAACTTCTTCTGTTGGTCATCAGCATCGAACAGCTAGCATTAGCATTGAAGAGGCAGGCAACTAACATCGGTAGGCTGGTAAACTGTGACATGTACCTTATTTTTAAAGGAGAAAACAATTTGTCTAGTGTAGAAAAATGGTTGGTGATCAATATCTAAGCAATATACGTGTTCTTTTGACAGAATTTACTGAAATTCAGTGTGATATCAAGTATATTCATTGGACCATTCATCTACCAATCACCGGCCTACATGTGTATCGACTCATTGTATGTATTTAGGGTGTTTCCAACACACCTTCACAACCACATTCCATAATTTTGTCATTTTAAGATATTTATTCAAATGGATTCGCTGACTACTGTCACCTCTGCAACGACCTTGAGTTTCACTACCTGCACCTCCCTGCCTTCCCCTTCAAAGTGCCAACTATGGACTTGAAATGAGTTACGGCCAGCTGCTAGATCAACATGCGATCCATCCATCATGTTGCTGACAGTGCTTCACTGCTTTCTTGAGACAGAGAGCATCATTCCCCCAAATACTCAGAGCATATGCGCCTGAAATTGACCACTAACTCGGATAAACCCTCCGACAGCCATTTTGAGCAATCTTATCCATCAATAATGTAAAAACATTTGGTCAGGGACAAGGTGACCTCAACAGAAAGTAGTAAAGTATACGACTATGGTTAAGGTTGAAATTCAACTGGATTCTGTGTTGCCTTTCATGCAACATAGTTTGCTACATTTTCTGCTTTCTCACTGTAAAATTTAGTAACCTGTAGTGACCTCTAAGATAGGGGGTAACTTGATAGTACCTACAGGGAACAATGATATTGAGTAACTTTGACTAGTTTTTAAAACAACAGTTTCTGCGAACCTCTTTCAAATTGACAATATTCCATTAAGAAAACCCACAGATGCGCTGAAACATAATAGGATCGCAACGCTTTCCCCAATTCCCCAATGTCATTTTTATACAGAACAGCCGATTCATCTTATTCCTGGCTTTGTTGGTGTAGCTTCTGGTACTACGATGACAGCACTAAAGGTTTGTTTTGGTGCTAACCTTTGCTTCGTATTGAGGGTCTGGACCCGTTGCTTCCTGGAAGTGTGGACTCTGTTGATGTTTTAAATGTTACCTAGTCGCTAACGTTTAGCCACAACGTATGTAATGTGCCAGTTTGACGCTATGAAGCTTACCGGAAATGGTGTGTGCTGTAAACAACCGTCCTCCACTCTGCAGAGAGAAGTGCTGATCCAAACAAGGTGATTGTTAATGTTAATTCAATATTTATAAGTGTGCCAGTGCAGCGTGAACGCCTTCGTTCACTTCCTCTGCTGCCAATGGCAGCAGATCTTGCAACTAAAGCAAGATGTAAATTGCTTTACATCGGAATAGTGCAGGAAGGCAATGGACAAGGTATCGTAAAGTTGGTTAGGTATTTTTCAAGTGACTGGATTGCAATCTTGTCAAACTCAAGCTACTTCTGGATAATCACAGCCTGACAGACATACTGCTGCCAAGATCTGGTATGGATACTTTGTGGCTTTAACTATGAACAGTCAAAGCTGAACCCTTGTCCTCAAGTGTTTGCTAAACATGCACCCAACGTGAAACAGGATTATTTCTGCTCAGTGGCGCATTTTCTTTTGATATGAGCTTCTCCTTGATACATTTCGCTATCTGTGGTCACGGAAAATGTCAAAAATGACTTGAGTATTTATATTATTTTACAAACATATCTGAAGGTTTTCCTTCACATATTTCATGTTAATATAGCAACACTTTCCAGTTCTCCTTTAAAGCAGAAATACTTCCCACTAAACTGTGTCCTGAGACCCAAGCTGAAAATGTCTGTACTGCGCTCTGTGTTCACTTCTCTTCGCCTGAATCACTTTATCAGACTATGACAACTTTAATTTATAAGGTTGGGCTGCATCTGCTTGAGATACACTGCAAGTGCCTCAAAGTAGTCATTCAGCACAACCCTAATCAGCAAAATGAATAATAAGCTCTCAGGATGGAAACGCATGCTGAAAGAACAGACCTCAAACACTGCTTGCACAAGCTCTTCGCTTAGAGAGCAATTTCTCACAAACGATTTAAAGTAGAGCGCTACAGCTAATCCCAGCAAGTTTTTTTTTTTTTTTCTGTAATTATTCCAGGAAGCAGATCAATCTGACATCTTTTTAGGAAGTCTTCCAGTAGTAGTGGGCATTTTTTTTCCACAGAGGAAATAAATCATTCATTCAATTTATCCATTATCTATCTATTCATAGCCAAGAAAAGAAAAAAAAAAGCAAGCTTATTAAATATGAACACTTAGAAATCTAATGGTCAAAGCACAAAAGTTGCAATAAGTTGCAACTTTTGGTCAATTTCTTTGCTTCTTTGAAAACCGTTTGCTGCTTTAAAGGTGTGAAAAACTATATATTTTTGTATTGATCCGATACCAAGTCAATACATTGCCTGTATCATCGATACCAATGCTGATGCCGATATTTTTTGATATCTCACCAAACCTTTAACTATAAGGCGTTTTCCTTTGAATAATTTTGTTCAAAATTTGGACATAATTTTAGCAAAGTTTATAGGTATCTACAAAATACTTTAATAATATTACATAATTAAAAATATTGTCATTTGAGAGCAAATCATAAAATCTCTTTTTGAAGTAGAAAGCATTACCACACTAGTTTTAAATTTGAGCTACACAGATCCAATACAGAAACGCAAAGACATTTAGCAACAATAGAAATTTTACCCAGCATGCCTTGGGATGAGAAGTGGGTACAAACAACTTAATAACAGTTCAGACACACAATAAATCCTATCTGAAAACAAAATATAAAAAAGTTCAGGAGTTATACAACCATAAAAAGCAATGGCACTTGAAAGGCACAGCAAATACAAAGAAAGCCGTTTGAAACGAATCCCCTTATTTGACATTACAAAGAAAATCAAAATGGAAATTTGCAACTGAAAATATATATATTCATTTCTTCCTGGAGTGCTTTTCATCGAGGTTCAGAATCAATCATTTGCATAAAGCAACTCTGGACAATACAAAATAAAATACCACGAAAGGATATTCTGGGTTTTTTGCGACTCACATCAGTCTCATGAAAAAGCAAAAAAAAAGCCTTTAAACTGTGTAATTACTTAGCTGCAGAAATTCTTCAAGTCTGTGTGAAATTTGATTCTTATTTGAAAATTGAAGACGTATCAGAGAAAGATTTGACGTCCAGGTACTGTCTACTTCGTCCCTTCAGTTCAATTTGTGCAGCAACGGTTGACAAGGCACTTTTCATGACAAAAACATTCAAATAACATCCAAATATAGAGAATTAAAATAAGCCAACGTTTGACGCAAATAAGTCCAATTTAGTGATGCGCAAAGCACACAGTTAAATTTAGCTCAACGCCTTGTGGTGACGATGAAATTCAGTTTAGCATTTCATGGCAATGCAGATCTGGTACGTGACAGCAGTCACAGTGACCGCTCTCAAACTATTTCCAGATGAATCAAGCCACTGGACTTATCTTTATAGGAAAGAAAAACAAAGAATATACAGAGTTAAAAGCAAATGCAGATCTTTAAATGACTCCACTGAGCACAGAAATGGCTAACCATAAGCTTCATTGAGAAGAAATGTTTTAAGTCGAACTGTAAAAGTAGGTTGTTCTCCTCGTGGTGTTTCTGTGTGCTATAACTTCTAATTATGGGGAATTAGCTTTTTTTTTGTTTCCTTTTCGCAGCCTTGTTGCTAATCTTACTTGAGTTAGTGAGCCGTTAACCGTCTTCCCTCCACAGACCCGCTGTGCTGACGGTAAATCACAAACAGCTGATTTCACCAACGTTATGTGTTTTTGTCTGCATTCTATTTCTTCTACTTGTAAGCTTTTCTTTTTGAGAAGGAGAATTTTTTTCAGCTGAGAATAATAATAATAGTTACTGCATTTCTCTCCAACAAACACTTCAACATTTGCCTTCCTCAAGAAAGTCATCCTGTTTTTGTTTACTTACCCATTTGCTGTCAAGTTTGCAGGTGTGATTGCAACCAATCGCGTGCCTGGATGAAAACCTAAGCACCTTTTTATTTTACAGAGGATATCTGTGTTTATTCCGTGTGAGTAGACAACACAGGAGGTGGACTGACGTAAGCTTCTGCAACACAAAGCACACAGAATATATAAACAAAGTATTTAGTTTTTGCAAATCCGTCTGGATGCCTTTCTCCATTTGTTGTCTGGGGTAGGTTTCTATATTTCAAAAAATATGAACTGTGGAGTACTGTCAATTATGTACTCCACAGTTTGTGACATCAAGGGTTGATTGAGAGCAGCTGAGGGGCTGAACAGGTTCCTGCTTGCTAGATTTGATCGAAGGAGGCAAGACGAAAAGACAGTAATCACAATTGTTCTGAAAGATCATTAGCTACATTTCCATTAACCATAAAACTGCACAAACTGAAATTACGAAAATAAACGTGCCTCATGGAAATGTATCAATCTCGAAAAAACTTTTCGATAAAAGGTTTTAAGCACAAAGACATGAGGTAGGTTTTCGGCCGAATCAAAATGGATGTTTTTGACAAAACTGAATGAAAAAAATTTTTTTGGTATCGGCTGGATGTTGCAACTGGCGAAAACCATGAAGAAGACAACTGGAAGCAGCAAGATGATGTTTTTTTTTTTTGTTTTTTTCCATAAAATGTGCACCTGGCTCCACCAGAGCGCTCACAGCATCATGCAGTTCATAAAAGGTTTTGGGTCATTCCAACGTGTTGAATCCACAGCTCTTCTCTAAAACAGCCCAAAACACAGCGCACGTAGCCACTCCCAAACATTAGCGGCTTGTCGCTCCAACACCTGAATAAGACGCAGACGTCTCCTCTGATTGGCTGTCGGATGATGTTAGAGTGCCATGGCAGAATTATGAATATATCTCATGTAACTGTTTACATCGTTGCTGCCGTGATTTTAATCCATTTATAACGCGAACAAGCTCAATTCCCGTGTGATTTTAATTTCATTTCTTATCTAATGGAAACAGTGGGTCATCAAAACCCAAAGAGCTGTTGCATGTTGTTACCTTTCTGTTCATCCTCTGCTCAGCTGCCTTTGCATTCGGTCATGTCCAGGGTCTCCTCTGGTGTGCAGTTTGTTTTGGAGGATCCACTTGGCACCTGGATGGCATTTTTGCCTTGAGGCTGAGAAAGCAGAGCTGGAGTTCTGTGACTCTCTAAGGACGGTGTGTATTTGTGTGTGAGGAGTTTATGGTAACTTTTTTCAACACACACACACATATATATTTATATGTGTGTATGAGATATGAATCGTTTGAGGAAAAATGTCAGTCTGTTGCATCATCCATCTACTCTCAGAGCTTAGAGTTGTCTTTGTCATGAACTGCAGAAGACAGTTTAGATCCAACATTCATCGTAAAACTCATCTGGAAATTTATTTTCCTGGCAACACATGTGACCGTAATAACAGATCTTTTCTGAGATTGCACCGTGATTTTCTTTCAATACCAATAAGCAAAGGTTATTTTCCACTTTGTGTGACGTATTGCAAAACGTGAAAACAGGAATCAAAGAACCTGTTTACAGGGAAACGACACAAAAACATCCAAAGACACAGAGAGCAGAATCTTTCTTCGCAAAATGTAAATAAAAATGGAGTAGCGTCAGAGTTTCGTGGGTGAAGGATTTCTCCTTTGTCTTTGGTGAAAGACCACGAACCATTTCTTCAGCGAGCGTTAGACTCCAGCGTTTGTTTTGGTCATATTTACCCAGAATGCCCTTGATCAACATCAAGACTTTGAGATATTCGATTACTTACGAGTCAGTGCCCTATTCAGGTCCATGTTCACAATTCAAGGCCGTAGTCGGAGGTTTTTGTCACTGCAGAGAAACGATTACAGTGATGTGTGATGGCATGATATGGTTTCTCTGTTCAGCTAGTTAAATACTAAACTGGATGAAAATTAAATACCACTGAACTGAACATGTCTTTATTACTTTAAAAACTGTCAGGTAAAAATAGATTATGACGAATAGTTTTGGTGTCAAAACTATTTGGTTAAAAACTTGTACTTTTTTTTTTAAGTTCGTCATGCTTTTAATAATTCAGTTCCCTGTTGTGGTGACTGAGGCTTGATGCTTCTTACCATTGACATGGACCGTTTCTAGTTTGACCCCATGTGACTTTAGCCAACACAGCTACTCCAGTTCCCAAACTTTGCTTTGTGTGTTGGACCTTTGGTGGCATTTAGGAACCCACAGAAAATGGCCGCCGGTCGCCGTCTGGGCTGCTGCGAGACGAGTGTAATCGACAGTGTTTAAAAGTCGTTCAGCCGTTATTTGAAAGCTCTTGTCCTGATGCGCAGGGACAAGCGAATGCTGCAGGAACAATGTGTGTCCTTGGAGAACGGGAGACTGCAGGAGTCACACAGCCTGCATCACAAACACTTCTCTGCAAGTATGACAGGTGAAACACGAGATTAATGGTGTCTTTTTCTTTTTACACCCCCTTAAAAAGAAAGTCACTAAAGCCCAAAGCGATCGGCGAGAGATTTGAGGTCAGATAGTACTTTGTATCATGTCAAAATGTGAGGCGAGGTTTTGAATTTAAAGGGAAAAATCAGATTGATATCAGATGTGAACACATTGGGCTACCGTAGGAACACAGTCCAGATTATTTTAGCGGACTAAATCTACATAACGAAGAAGATAGAAAGGCCAGGCATGTAATGCACAAGGTGATCAACGTCGTCATCTCGATGTGCGTTTGGACACAGTAAAATATAATCCAGAACAATAATTTCACATTTATGTACGAAGCGGATAAGAAGCTTTTACCAAGCAATGTTCAGAGAGATTTGTAAAGAGAGAAAACAAATCCGATTTATAGGAACCGATATTAAAAAAAAGATTCAGAACGGCATCAAAGGAAAGATGCTTTTCAATTGAATCTTCATTAGTGAGATTAATAAATGCAAATCTTTCTCCATTTAAAAGAAATTTTAAAATTATGAGATATTTTGTTGAATATGCTGAAGTTTTTTTCTGTATTTGAAATACGTTTGTCATAGTCTTCTGAGTTAACTAGGTAATTTAATTTTCATGCTCTTTTTCATTCATGATTTTCTTCAGTTGAACTATTCATAATTATTATTGAGTGAATGAAATACAAAATTTCTTTAAAAATTATATCAAATGAAAATCCAAAGATACTTAAATCTGCAGAGTAAATTTGACTCTAATTGAAGTAAATTTTGCTCTTATAAAGACATTTTGTCTCAATTTACTCTCTAACCAGAGTTGAATTGACGGAGTACAATTAACTCTTAATTAGTGCAAATTTAATACTGTAATCCACATGATGTAAGAAACAACTTATTGTTTATCAGTGGTCATCAGTGGCTGTACTACCTAGCGTTAGCATCCATGGCAGACTGCTTACGGGGGAGGGGTGCAGTAGAGGAACTTGATTGATAGCGCAAAGACCGCCCTCTTGGCGCTGATTGGTTGTTAATACTGGGAGAAAGAGGAGCTCCATTTTTTTTTTTGTTTTTCCAGATTATCTGTTCTATACTGTGCAGTTACGACGTAATGACAGATTCAACAAACAAATATATATATATATATATATATATATATATAAACACAATTGCATAGTGCAGATACATCTATGACTTCTGTAACTTTTTCTCTGTGACATCATGGACCGAGCTGTAAATTGATACACTGAATAAATAGCAGATGTTTTTCTTTGAATCCTTTGTGTTGTGGCCTAAATTTGCTCTTTTTTTTGCCTCTGCGAATTGTCACAAGTGTCTCATCTCTGAAACCCCGCCACAGCAACACCGTCACAACCCAGGTGAAGAGAAACAACCAGAGAGGCACTCTGAATCAACCCAGCCGACTCCTGTCAGATCACCCGGCGCCCTCCTGGCCCGGCATGCACCGAGGGGGAATTGCTTGTTAGCAACGCTCCCCTTCCCCTCCATCCCTCCGTCTGGATGTGTGATGCTCGTAGATTCTGCAGCTGATCAGCACGTAGGTGTCACGCAGAGGCACTTTTATGGGATTTATCTGACGGCTGCCTGGAAGATGAAGGCTAGTCGCGGCTGGCAGGGCGAGGGCGCCGGCGTTCGTTTCAGAGGCCGCAGCTGTTCGCTCTCACCGAGTCGAGACGTGACTTATACGAGACAACACCTCGACGCACCTGACCGCCGTAAACAAGAGATTGATGTGTCGCGGATTTTCAGGAATCCATTCGCCCGTTGTGCTTGCAGGGGACTTTTTCTATTTATCACTTTATACAGTTTGAGCAAAAATAAACTTTTTATTTTTTTTATAGCGTACATGTCTGTTGTTAATGTGAAAGACGATCGTAACTTTTTTTTTCTTTACTACCCAGACCTGAGTGAGACATTTTGAAATCCTTTCATGCTTTCATCGAACAAGCAGGGAATCAATCACAAGCCGTTGTGCCGCTTCTGCTAAATAAAAAATGACTTTTGTTTAAAATATATTTTCTTCTTTTCGTCTTATACTCCACGAAGCCATGAGCAAATATTCCATGGCATTCATTTGATCACAGATAATAGATTTTGTGCGCACGTCTCTCCAGGACGGCCACTCAAGCTTTAATAAATAAAGCAACAAAAGAGCCGTCTGGCTTTTCTTTCTTCTTTTTCTTTCTCTCTGTCTCTAAACTGAGGCGAGTGTCTGCATGTAAAGTTAATCTAACAACAGGAACGCATTGCATTAATCACATTTTTGTATTAACCCGCAACAGATCTGTGAGCACCGGCAGGGAAACTTGATTGGAACATAGAAAATAAATGAGACAATATGAACCACGACATAAAAGTTTATTTTTTTTCTTTTGAGGAATCCTTTTTTACATTTATTCATTTATCAGTAGCATCTGCCACATCGATGTGTGGAAAAGTTTAAAATGTTTCTTTTTTGCAGGATCATAATTTGACAGTGAAAAACATTCTGCTTCTTAGTGGAGTATGTTTATGTTTTCCAGAAATGCTGCAAGTCAATAACTCAGTGAAATCTGCTGGGGTTTCTTGACTGGGAACTTTTTTTTTTTTACCAATTTGAATGAGAAACTGAACTTTGACTGTGTTGTTTGGAAACCAGGATAGATTGGATTGAGGTTTTTTGTACACTGTCAAGAAAACGTATTTGGAATTAGTCCCACTTAAATACACTAAAATGAAATCAATTAGTGAGCTGGGAGTTTGTGGCAAGATGCACATTATTCTTTGATGGGCAGGATTTATAAAAAAAATATTGTCTTTTTTTCTTTTACAACATAATGAAAAAGAAACTACATTAAAATAATCACAGTGAATCAAACAGCCTCTACTACAAGTTAAACAAAGTTATTTTACTTTCTATTTATTTTTTTGCACTATTACTAAATTACATCAAGATATAATTCAGTTTACAACGTCAATATTTCAGCATTTTGCTTCTTCAGCTTTCGCCTTTTTCCTTTTATTCAATTTTCTGCAAGTCACAAAACTTTGTAAGAGAGATGCTCATTTTCTTGGAGTGCTTTCTATCCTGCAGAGCGTCGTCACCTTCTGAAAACTAAACTAATATAACGTCAAGTGTTTCCACTGAACCTGAGAAGAACCTTCTAATGTTTCAGTGACACAGAAACCAGAATGGCAATAAAATAAGTTTGCTGCTGCCAACGTAGAAGTTTGTACCATATGAAATCACAAATAACATTTTTATTTACGAGGACTCTGTTGTTCTCATGAGCTACTTTTGAAATAACTGTTGGACACGAAAAAGTAGATGTAGTGCATAGGAAGCCTGTTTTATGTAGAAACTAGGATTTAATAAATTCTCGTTGAAATATTCTGAATCGTATTTTATTTTGGACGACCATGCGGCCATGTGATCTTGCTGTATTAACCAACTTTCATCAGCAGGAAGAGACAGAGCTTCAGAAGGAAGCTTATGTTACAGAGATAAAAATTCACTTTAACAAGTTTACGCCTCTATTTATTTATATGTAAATTTTTTCTTTTGAGCTTTTATTTTGAAGGTTCAGTTTTCGTTCCATTCTACAACTTGTGTATATGTAACTTCCTCTCCCCCACATCGCTGTTAAACTTTGTTAGGGTAAGTCACATTTTGGGTGCGTTCACACTGCAGCCTGAAGTGACCCAATTCCGATTTTTTTGCCGGGGCCGTTCACACTGCCACCAAATGCGACCTGTATGCATTCTGCAGTGTGAACGGGCAAACGACCTGAAAGTGTCCCGCATGCGCACTAGAGGGCGCAATAGCGTCAGCGTTCTCAGTGTTCTGCCAACTGCTATAAAAAGAAGAAGTGCTCAGTGTTTGCGGAAGTAAACATGGAGGCTAACGGTGGAGCTTAGCTTACATATTTGAAGTTGTTGTCCGGCTGGAACAGCATATTAACAACTTAATCCTCATATAGTCCGTAATGGTTGTTGTTTTTCTTCCCGCTTGTGCGCATCAGGACACAGAATGGTGAGATTTGTTGAGAATCAGTGGCGTTCGGCTCGGATGAATGCGACCTGAACGTTAAGTCACATTGAATCGGATACGTGTCGGATATGGGTCACGTTCGAAAAAGAATCCGACCTGTGCTGTTCACACTGCCATGAAAAGATCGGATACAGGTCGCATTACGTCAAAAAAATCGGAATTGGGTCACTTCAGGCTTCAGTGTGAACGCAGCCTTAGAAAAGTTGCTGATATTTCTTTTCTGTTTCTACATTTCCTTTGTAAATGTTTTCTCTTTTGGTACAAACCCAATGGAAGGTTTAGTATATATTATTCTTAAATGTTACTATAACACTTTGTTTTAATTTTGGCTGTGAAAACAACTTTAATGCTTTCAACGGTTGCTGTTTCAAGCCCTGTTGTGGCAAATTATTTATTAGTGTTAACGTTGTTTTCTTACAGCTGTTGAAGACTGAACTATACAAAACCAGAAGACAGCTGTTTTGTTTTTCTTTGTTGTCGTCTACAGGTTTGTGTAGCGTGTTAAAGGTCAGACATGAACGTACTAGCTGTTTGTTTTTATATATTTACCTTCCCACTAGGTGGTACTGTTATACAAAAAAATATCCTGGTTCAACAATATTCGTTTTCTTTTTTGGAGGAGGGGAACAATTTTGTTGGGATAAAATATATTTTTACTGTTTCCAAGATTGTCGGTGATATTGTATTTTTATTTATTTATGTATTTGTTTGTTTATTTATTTACGTACTTATTTATTTATTCGTCGAGTTTTGCCGAATGCTGCCGACAATGCTCAAAGAAGACGCCCCAATTTATCAAAGTTGAGCTATGCTAGCTACACATAGCTGCTGCTAACTCTTCTAGCTGAGGAGGTGACTCTGGACCACCGCTAGCCTGTAACGGTAAGCTAGCTTCTGACCAAACATTTCAGTTATTTCTGGACCATAGTTGAAGATGCAACATTTCCTGGATGTTTTTACCGTTGCTGAGGGCCGCTGGCTAGCCTTCCAGGACCCCAAGCTGCTAGCCACTGCAGCTAACTGACGCCGCCAGCCGAATCTCCAAACTCCTCTTGTCCATCGGATCGCTGTTCACAATAAATGTGGTACCTGGGCAGTAATACTAGCTTAGGATCATCATTTGAAGTGTTTTGTGCCTTTTTAACGTTTAGAACGGCATCCAAACAGCAGGCCGCAGATGCTACAGCCAAAGCTAGCCGCAGAGTTCGCACTGTTTAAACTTCTTCCAGGGAGTGTTTAAATGATAATGTTGTAATGTTGAACTGAACCAGTGGGTGAACTGATAAATAGGTTAACAATCAATTTTCTGAATTCTTACAGATTTCTGTTCCAGTATGAATGTAATAAAACATGACTTCCTACTTCCTCAAGAAATAAGTCTGTGTTCTCAATATTCACAATTCATGACATCACTGCATCATTTTATTTGCTCTATTTTTACAACTAGTTTCATCATTTATCTTTTTCTTAGTAGCTTTAGTTGTGTCTTGCTAGTTTAGTGAGTTGGTTGTATAAAATTTACAGAAGTTAATTTCCTTTTGTTAATAAACTTGCATGTTAGTAAGAAGTTGACTCTTACTTCCATACAGGTGCATCATCCTGCTGTTCAAGATAAGGCCAGTGCTGGACTTAGTCTATTATTATCTTAAAACCTAAATTCCTAATTTTATTGATAATTGCCGTAAGCAAATATTTTTTCATAACTAAAGTTAAATCGACTGAAGTTCAACATTCTGATGCCCCATTAATGCGTTGGCACAACATTTTTGTTGCCTTTATTGTGAGGTGCCCATACAACACTTATGAGCCAAAGATTCAAATTTATGCAAGCTGCACCGCCTGCATGTAGTTGAGCTATGAAAACATTCTATTATCCCACATTTTATATTTATGTAAATACTTTATTTACCGGAGGAGATTTAATGAATCGGGAAGATTAATAAGGTTAATTCCAGGTTTTATAGATTCTTTTGCTTACGTACTGCATCTGTGTCGCTCTACCCAACATTATCCTAATCTTCTTACTCTGTGAGAAACAGAAAATGTTAGCAGACCTTCACAACTCACCAAGAGATTTGCTTCCTGTGGCAGAAGATCAAGAACCTGTGGATGGAAGTGCTTTGCAGAAACTTGTTACACTGTCCTTACTGGACAAAACAAAACTCCAAGATAACGCATTAAGATTAAATCCAGTTTACAAGATAAGAGGATAGACCAAAGCCACATTGGGTCTTCACACATTAGTAACCAAGCATTTGTATTTTGTCAGTCACTGTTGCCACAAACAATTTGGAAGTTTGGAGGGGTTTTTACGCTGTTCTCGTAACCAAATGGGTTTAGATAGCTCTATTAGCCCAACGGGGCAAGTGAAGTGCTTCCCTTGTTTCTTCAAATTAAGAGTTTCAGCTCCATTCATCTCTAGACCTTATAGTAGCGTAAACATACTTTATGAGATTGGGTCATGTGCTAACGACAACTGATATACTTTCACAAGATATACTAGCATTTACCATTGCAAATGTGCGCAATACTTTGTCCATACTTTCTAAAAAACATGATTTTGCAGTTGCAGTGTTTCCATTAAATAACAAATGCAATTAAAATCACATGGATATTTGTGTGAACGAACAACCTTTTGTGTGGACACAAAAGTTTGTGTTACGGCCAGGCGTTACTCTCAGAAGATGAGGTAAGTCATTAAAGTTGCCCCAAATCTTTTAATCAAAAACATTTTTTTTCTTTTTAAATTGCTGCGTTTTCATTAAGCAAATTTTTTTGCAATGTCAAATGGCGCATATGGTTAATGGAAACAGCTGCTGTAACACTGCAGTATTGTAACATCCCTATTCATTTGACTAGATTCCAATTTACTCACAGAAGGAGAAAAACTTTTTCTTTTCTTTGTCTCAGAGATTTGGAGTTACTCTGGCAAATGAAATTGGAAAGCTTGGAGCACCAAAATAGAGCCCCAAACCTCACCGCAGGAACATTTTTCCCAACACCTTCCTGCCCGGCTGTCAGACTTTACAAGCGCAAAGAAGTCACAAACCAAAGAGAAGGCATCGCAGTGTTTGGTGCGACAGAAGGAAGTCCTAGACCTGTTCCTGTCTCTGTATCACCCAGATGAAATCTCTTAGTTTCTGGCCGTAGCATCTATCAGGAAAAAGAGTATACGGTAATATCATTCAACAAAAAAAAGAAAAGATGGTGAGAGCAGCTTGTACCCAGCTGTGGGGAAAAATGCTCAAAAGCACAATAAGAGACCTTATCTTGCCTAATAAATGGAGGTCTAAGAAGTTCAAAGCTTTTAAGCGAGAGTCTTTTTGCTGGTTAAACTCTGACAGAGCCCATGGTGGTGAATGAAAAGGCACTCTGCCTTTTAAAAGTTCTCACACAGGGATATCTTTAAGGTCAGTTCATGGAGGGCCTTGAAAAGCTGTGTGAGATTGGCACATTTCCCCTGGGCAGCACAGGTGGAGTGCTGCTCATCAACTAGCTAACAACAAGACAGCCAGGAGTGACTCTCAGAAGATGAGGGCTCCTCCAGCTGTGATCGCTGGCCCGGCGTTAACCGGCGAAGACGCAGGTGGAGAGAGTCTGAGCTGCATTCATACCTGCAGCCTGAATGTGAAAGTGAAGCTGAAGAGTCAAGTGAAAGTCGAGGGATTGGCGTCAGAACTCAAACTGGAGGCCAAAACGATCACGTTGACGATTTCGAAGCGCTTAATTCAAACGTTCTCGGGCAGAACAATCGTTTCTTATTCCTGTGTTCTTTTCGGACACTGCTTTTCTCTTTTCTTTTTTTTTTCTTTTTTTTTTACTAGGCACACTGTTCCCCTACCACTTTCTTTCTCTCTGATTGACTCCCTCTTTCTCTCGAGTTCCGTCCTTTCCTTCCTGTTCTGTCCTGTCCTGCCCGGTACGAGCCGGATAAATGAAAGACCATCGAGAAGATATCAAGATAAACATAAAAGTACTCTAGGGTTGACAAGAAAATAAGAGTCATCCATCAAAGGGCCAAGCTACTTTCACGACGTGTCAGAAGAAACCCAGGATTCTCCAGGCACTGCCCAGCTCACTTTAATTTAGGACAGTGAACCGGATCAACACGTCAGCACAGCAAGCCTGAGAGATGGAGAACAGGAAAAAACCTGCCTAAATGTGATTTTTACCAAGGTCATTGACCTGTTCAGGCTCCAAGTAGTGTGTTAATTATTTTAAGAAAAGAAGAGTGAGATAAATCTAAATAAGGATTTTACAACTGTAAAAGACATTAAAAAAAATATGTTGCTCTACGGGAAACGAGGAACTCTTAAGACTCTAACCAGAAACAATGCAAGTAGATAAATATGTATATATTCAAAATATATGTATTTTATTCAGTTTTCTATTTTGCTGCATAGCTTCACTGATGGGACACTCAGGATTAAGATTTTCACAACTTGGAGCGTAATTAAGTTTCCAAATTTATTGTTTTGGAACAGAAACGTAAATTTACTGTGAATAATTTAAAGAAAATATCTGGTGCATAAAGGATAACCTCCCCACGGTCTCTTCAGGTTTATGACTGTTCATAAAGTAAATATATAATGTAATGACTCGGTAGTATAATATGTAAGTGTTTTGGGAGGGAAAATAAAGACATTCAGAGGAAAACACCACCAAGTTGATCTTTGCTTGTCAGATGTAGATCATAAAGCCTCATCAGTCATGTTTCCATCCAAGTGTGATGCTAATTTTTTTAAATGTTGAAAATAAAGCAAATTAATCAAGTTTCCTTCTTCTAGTCTGAAGTGAATCAATCTGCCCACGCGAAGCGTAATTTCATCAGATTATACGTGGAAATGTTTAAGAGCTAGAAAGATACAAACCCACCAGTGGATGAGAACGTCCCACCCAGAAGTTGAGCGAGACTTTTTTGTTTTCCGTCATTTTGACAGAAGTGAGTAAAAAAAAAAAAAAAAATCTAAATTATACTCATTTTTTTAAATTGATTTCAGTTTCATTAATATTGAACAAGCTAAACAGACAATCCACATGTATTCATCAGAATGCAAAGTGATACTTCAATATTCCTGCAAAAAAAAAACCTTGATGGAGAAACGGCTGCTGTGTGCTTACGGTCTGCTTTCTGCTTGTATCATTTGTAGTGGATTTTCATCTTAAATTAATGTGTAGCTCTTGCCATGCAAACTGTTGTACGGAAGAGGATTAGGCCACTGGAAAAAAAAAAAAAGTCAGGTTTTTTTTTTTTCAGTAGCTCAGATTTTTTTCTCCGAATTCAGAGGGGAAAAAGTAAAAAAAAAAAAAATTGTGACCCAGACGAGCAACCAGCTTCAGAACCACAGATGCGAGTTGTGGCGGACAGCTAACTGACGTTCTGGAGAAAGATGTCTGATTTAAGTGACTTTTACGTGCCAGAGGAGTCCCCGAAGCTTCCATTGCACTAATGGAAGAACAAAAGGTGAGTAAATCAAATGAGATAGTTTGGTCTCTAAATACAACGGTTATGGCTAGTTGTTAGCATGTTGTTAGCTGCGCGGTTATAGGAATAAGCATGATTTGCAATGATAAATCACAAAGCTGAATAAAGGACGGAACAGCTGTTGATTGCTGGAATTGTCCCGTAAGTGTTGGTGCGTTTATTTTATTGTTTTTCTGTTTGAATGTTTATAATGAAACTAAGGTTAGCTGTGTCAGCCACCTTCTAAATAAGATGTCTGCTGTTTGTGCAACCTTTAGTTCAGTGGAGGACAGAAACGTTTATATATGCAAATATTTAAAAGGAAAATGTATGACTTGCATCGATCTGGTGCAAGTCATACAGCCACCGATCTGCGGCTGGCTGTAGATCTGATCGTAAGATCCCTTCACCATATTGCCAACACCAAAGTGCATATATTATTTTGTCTTACCGTATGTTTGTGTTACGGAGTTTAAAAAAGTTACATTATGAAAACCACGAAATAATTTTCCTGCATTTGTGATGTGTCAGCTCTGGACTGAAATTACATCTCACTCCCTGAGCTTCACTATCAGTACATTTATTGCACAGGTGGCAATGGTAGGCTTCATTTAACAAAACCAAACTTAATGTGATGTTTAATGTTTCTAATAAAAATGAACTGTTAACATATTTCCTTGTGTGTTTTATGCATGACACCTTTTACCTTAAAGATACTGTATATTCCAAATCTGTTTTATACTTGCATGCTAATCAATCCAGTCCTTCCTCTTTTCATTAAAATAGAGGATGAACATTTTTCTGCTGCTATTACTGTAATTCTCCCCAAAACAGTAAATCGCTTTATGCAGGGACCTAAGGATACAATCTTAAGGTAACTTTAACATCGATTTGCAGTGTAAATAATTGTCCTTTCTCATCTGTTTGTGTGCAGATTGACTGTGATGTCGCAGCAAAGCTGGAAAATTATGGAGACGGAATTGCTGTTTTCAACTTCTGCTGAAGCAAAAAACTGTCCAAAAAAGGAAAAAAAGGCCTTCTGCTAAAGACTGTTCCCTTCTTAAAGTGAAAGAAGCTATAAAATGTCAGATTTGGATGACATCATTACGCTTTACTTCAGACTGTCTTTAAGTAACAAAGAAATCCTTCACATTTTAGCGCACAGTCATCATACTATATTAAGTAATCGAACTCTAAAAAGAATTTGCAGAAGACTTGGGCTGTTTAGAAGAAAGAATCAGTCTGACCTCGAAGAAGTGCTGGCCTTTGTCCAACAACAAATAATGACTAATGGACAAATGCAAGGTTATCGGTGGCTACATCTTCGTGCGGTTCAACGTGGATTGTGGTGTCACAAGACACTGTGAGACATTAATCAAATTGTTTGACCCAGAAGGTGTGGAACTGAGACGAGCACGACGGTTGAGAAGACGTCAGTACAATGTAGAGGACCAAATGCGCTCTGGCACATGGATGGCTATGATAAACTAAAACCTTATGGTATTGCTATCAGTGGTTGTATAGATGGTTTTAGCCGACATGTTTTATGGATGGAGGCTATACCACAAACAATGACTCCAAACTGATTGCAAGTTATTATTGAAAACAGTTTATGCGTCAACGGATGTCCAGAGAGGATACGTGCTGACAGAGGCACAGAAAACATTTGTGTTGAACAAATGCAGATATTTCTGCGGCGAAACCACACAGACAGTTTGCAGGGACAAAAGTTTCCTTATGGAAGAAGTACATCCAACCAGCGCATAGAAGGCTGGTGGTCAATCCTCCGCAAACAGAGTGCACAGTTTGGATGAACTTATTTCAAACCTTCTGGATGATGGTCACTTTACAGGAGACTTTTGGATAAAAGCCTTATCCAATTCTGCTTTCTTAATCTTATTCAGGTAAAAGTGTTTACTGGTTCACTATAATGTCTCTGTTTTAAAAAGTATTAAAGGCAAATCTGGTATGTTTACCAGAAATAATAAAAGCTTTATATATTTTACCAGTTTACATAACAGCACCTTCTCAGCACATAAGCATTAAGCACATCAGTTTTTATGTAAAATAGTTGAAATTACTTGGAATCTGTTCCCTACACTTCCTTGGGTATAGTTTCAGAAATAAGTTTTATCCATTAATTAATAATTTACAATAGATTGGGGAATCATTTCACACAGAATAAAATGTTTTGGAATTGCCATTTTGTTCTTGTTGCTTGGTTTTAATTAGAGGTCATTTTCTATATCTGCTGATTAATATAAGCCTCATCTTTAGCAAAAGCTACTATTACATATTTAGCTTCATACATTATACTCTGATGATTTTATGTAGGATGACCTGGATGATGTTGTGAACACATGGAACTCGCACAAATCCGGGCAAGTGGAGGTGCAGTATCGGGTCGACCAGTGGTGATGTACTCATTTCCAGAGCTGCACAGGGCTGAGGATGGACTCAACCTGTTTCTATGGAGGAGGTCGCTGTGTGTATGGAAGAGTGTACACCAAAAGGCCAATATCCCTGTGATGAAACAGTCTTTGAACTTGTTGTCTGCTTATGGTAGAAAACAACTGGGAGCCCCAAGAGATCCGCTTATTGCTGCTGATTTGTATATAAAGTTAAGAGAAGAAATACTTCAAAGTATTTAGCAACTTTCAGTGTGCATAAAGATAATTAAAAAGTGTTGCTGTTTATCTCAGTCCTGCATTGGATAGTTTTGTAATGTCTGATAGGTGCCCTCTGCACTGCATTTAAAGACATTTTGTGAGCAAGAAACATATTTTGATGTCATTCTTCTAGAACATGAAAGTTTATTGCTGTTATAATTTAATTGTAGAGTTCTGATATGACCTAACATTAGTTTTCAAGGTGTTACTGTGCTGATAAAAGAAAACATACAGTTTGGATGGCATGCTTTTTTATTTTTAAATGAATATGCTACTTCATGAAAAATGTATTTTCTTCAAATGCAATGCTGTTCTGTAAAGATATTGACGATGTATGAGATGTGATCAAAATGGCAGCACAGCAAAAGGATGTCATAATTTATAACCTGCTTTCTGTGAAATACAAATGAACTTCATTGTTTGTTCACCAAGTGTTGCATAGTACAGTTGATAACAGATACTTAGGAATTCTTGATAAAAAGTAATTCAATTTTTTCTCCCTGTGAAGTTAGATAAGCAGTAATGAGAGCAAGGAAGCTACACAGCACAGGTCACCAGGCTGGGACTCGAACCTATGATGTCCACGTGCAGGACTGAGGCCTCCATACATGGGTTGTGCTTTGCACCACACCACCAGAACTTTTCTTGTTTAAGTTAGTTATAAATAAAAAGTTGTATTTGCTAATTCCAAAAAACATGAGAACATTTTTTTTAGAGTTTTTATAACTTTCTTCAAATTCAGCAGTTTATCTACTTTTGGTTATTAGACCTGTTCAATGAAAACTAGCTTAATTAGATTGAAAACCATAACAGAAAGTATTGGGTAAGTAACATTTTATTAGCAAATATTACAAAAACATTTGTTTTGCTACTCCAAATAACATGGCCATTAGAATGACCTAACTTTTAAAACAAACTTTGAGATTGATATAACCTTGTATGCACCAGTAAGTTAGTATAAAGATCATGAACACTGTTGCTTTGTGGTATCAAAAATAACATGTCATCTCAGATGCAAAGATGGAACAAGTACTAATTTTAATAAATACCAAAAATCTGTAACTTGTCGACAACAAGGACATTGGTGCAGGTGTTAGATCAATTGCTCATTTGTGAACATGACAATTTAGCTTGAATTTGATCAAATAACCTCAGCTTTTGCACTGCATTCTATAGTTTCTATTTATAACATTAGGAACAAATGGATTTCTTTAAAAGCTGTGTGAAACAATCACACAGCTTGATTGATGACAGGTGAACAGCACATTTGCTTAGTGACAAGAACATTTATAAACTAAGGAAAATGTTGAAGAATGTTTTCTATAACTTCTATTGTACATTTGGATTCAACAGCAAATACAAAAGATTAACACCTGAACGATCCTTAACAGATGTGTGTTGAAAATAAAAATGAAAAACAAAACATTTTCAGACATAAGAAATTCAAATGAACTGACCCATATTAACCATTTGCAAGTGTTGAAACATTGTGTAAGAGTTTCACTATAATTCAGTTTCTTGTATTATTCCACATCTATTCTAGACCCAATTACTAAATAACAAATAAATGTATAAGTCTTACTCCTTACCAAAAGAATTTGTGATTTAACTAAACTGTCATTTAATATGTGTTCTAATAAAGAAAGCTTAAAAGCTAGTTTTATTATAACTTTATATGTCTCTAACAATATTTTTCTTGTTACCATTGAATGTTTCTATCCAGCAGCTGGAGATGTGAGATCAAGTCAAGATGCTTTTGGATGTAATAAACAGTTATTCATTTGTTTTGTGTGGCAACTTCATTGTATAATGTGAAACTATAGGTACAATAAAAGAAACTTGAATATTCTTAGTCAAAACTGAGATTCCAACAGAAATGGGCAACTTCCATCAATTTATTTTAAACAGGAATCATTTCTCTCAGTTCAAAATACATATTCTTTATGTTTCTTTGCAGTTCTGCTCTACTCTGATTGAACATTTCAAAAGTAGTGCATTCCAGTATGAATCAAACAATGTCCATTACCCAGACATTGCTTTCAAGAACTGCATTGAATTCAGAACGAAAATCTGGGAAGTTTTCATAGCTGTCTGCTATTTTCAGAGTACTTCCACATGTGTGTCCCATAGGTCTTCTAGTGAACTCTGTCATATCTTGAAATTCCACAAATATACTGTTTGTTACAATAAGATCAGTCCAAAGGAGACATCGACACATGAAAGTCCAAACAGAAAAGAAGCAAAGGGGAACACAAAATGTTGAGATTGGATGGATACATAATGACGGAAAACTACCAAACAGGTGAGAGCGAAGCAGGGAGGAGGCACTAGAAAATTCAAATGGCCACTGATGCTGGATTAAAAGACATTCTTCAAGAAGGAAAGACCCTTTTTTTTCCTGATGGTACATCGCCTAAGGGACCTGAATCAGATTTTGAGTTTGAGGTTTGGGACTTTAAACAGAGCCACCTTACTGAAGACACCAGCCTGACTATTGGCAAATGTATGAGCAGCAAGACTGTCAATGTTACGCTTCTACATTGCAACAAACCAAAGATCCAGGAGAAGATAACAGTGACACATCTGAAGTTGTATTTGTGTTGGAAGCAGTAGCAGTGAATTTAATCCACTGCAGGTGGTGGAAGTCAGGAGTATTCTGTTGAAGTCCTACATGGTTCAGAACTTTTAGATGATTCAGAATTACTTTTGGTCCCATTCTAGATGCTGAGGAAGATACAGACGACACATTAATCTATGAGGTTTGTTGTTCCCCCAGTCCAGCAAATCCAGAAGATACAATCATGATCACTGTACGCTATGCTGACACTTTACATGACCTTATTACTGCATTCTCTGATGACAAGATTATGAGTAAAACACTGAATGTAAAGCGCATACTTCCAGACAACACAGAAGAAGCAGGCACTGGCTCAGGATTACTGAGAGATGTTCTCACTTGCTTCTGGAATGAATTCTATGAGCGATGCACCCTTGGTACAACAGTGAAAGTGCCATTTATCCGTCATGACTTTACCGCTGAAAATGGAAGGCAGTTGGGCGAATCCTTTTGAAAGGCTACCAAGACTGTCAGTATTTTCCAATAAAATTGCAATCCTGTTTCTTGAACAGGTGCTTTTCAGTAATGTTTACAGCGATTTTAAAGCACATTTTCTACAGTTTGTGAGCTGCCAAGAATGTGAAGTTTTGAGGGAGGCAGTTAAGAATTTTTCTGCTGTTGACCTTGATGATCTTGTGGAGTTCTTGACAATTATGGCTGTAGAAAAGAATCACTCCTGAAAGTTTTCCTAATATTCTTGATGAAATAGCTCACAAAGAGCTTGTTCAAAAACCAATGTTCGTCATTGACTGTTGGAGGGAGATCATCTACCCACATCTGTCCCTCAGCCCAGAGGCACTGAACAAGCTGTTCAAAGACCTGCAACCAACTTCCAAAAAGTCTGTCAGCTGCTGAAATTTGCTGTAGATTTAAATCCAAAGCAAAAGGAAGTAGAGAATCATCTCAAAGATTCATAAGAGAGCTGGATTACATTAAGCTTCAGAAATTTTTGCGATTTTGCACTGGGACTGATCTTATTGTAACAAACAGTATATTTGTGGAATTCAAGATATGACAGAGTTCACTAGAAGACCTATGGGACACACATGTGGAAGTACTCTGAAATAGCAGACAGCTATGAAAACTTCCCAGATTTTCGTTCTGAATTCAATGCAGTTCTTGAAAGCAATGTCTGGGTAATGGACATTGTTTGATTCATACTGGAATGCACTACTTTTGAAATGTTCAATCAGAGTAGAGCAGAACTGCAAAGAAACATAAAGAATATGTATTTTGAACTGAGAGAAATGATTCCTGTTTAAATAAATTGATGGAAGTTGCCCAGTTCTGTTAGAATCTCAGTTTTGACTAAGAATATTCAAGTTTCTTTTATTGTACCTATAGTTTCACATTATACAATGAAGTTGCCACACAAAACAAATGAATAACTGTTTATTACATCCAAAAGCATCTTGACTTGATCTCACATCTCCAGCTGCTGGATAGAAACATTCAATGGTAACAAGAAAAATATTGTTAGAGACATATAAAGTTATAATAAAACTAGCTTTTAAGCTTTCTTTAGTAGAACACATATTAAGTGACAGTTTAGTTAAATCACAAATTCTTTGGTAAGGAGTAAGACTTATACATTATTTGTTATTTAGTAATTGGGTCTAGAATAGATGTGGAATAATACAAGAAACTGATTTATAGTGAAACTCTTACACAATGTTTCAACACTTGCAATGGTTAATATGGGTCAGTTCATTTTGAATTTCTTATGTCTGAAAATGTTTTGTTTTCATTTTTATTTTCAACACACATCTGTTAAGGATCGTTCAGGTGTTAATCTTTTGTATTTGCTGTTGAATCCAAATGTACAATAGAAAGTTATAGAAAACATTCTTCAACATTTCCTTAGTTTTATAAATGTTCTTGTCACTAAGCAAATGTGCTGTTCACCTGTCATCAATCAAGCTGTGTGATTGTTTCACACAGCTTTTAAAGAAATCCATTTGTTCCTAATGTTATAAATAGAAACTATAGAATGCAGTGCAAAAGCTGAGGTTATTTGATCAAATTCAAGCTAAATTGTCATGTTCACAAATGAGCAATTGATCTAACACCTGCACCAATGTCCTTGTTGTCGACAGTTACAGATTTTTGGTATTTTATTAAAAATTAGTACTTGTTCCATCTTTGCATCTGAGATGACATGTTATTTTTGATACCACAAAAGCAACAGTGTTCATGATCTTTTATACTAACTTACTGGTGCATACAAGGTTATATTCATCTCAAAGTTTGTTTTAAAGTTAGGTCATTCTAATGGCCATGTTATTTGGAGTAGCAAAACAAATGTTTTTTGTAATATTTTGCTAATAAAATGTTACTTTACCCAATACTTTCTGTTATGGTTTTCAATCTAAATTAAGCTAGTTTTTCATTGAACAGGTCTAATAACCAAAGTAGATAAACTGCTGAATTTGAAGAAAGTTATAAAACTCTAAAAAAAATGTTCTCATGTTTTTTGGAATTTAGCAAATACAACTTTTTATTTATAACTAACTTAAAACAAGAAAAGTTCTGGTGGTGTGGTGCAAAAGCACAACCCATGTATGGAGGCCTCAGTCCTGCACGTGGACATCATAGGTTCGAGTCCCAGCCTGGTGACCTGTGCTGTGTAGCTTCCTTGCTCTCATTACTGGCTTATCTAACTTCACAGGGAGAAAAAAATTGAATTACTTTTTATCAAGAATTCCTAAGTATCTGTTATCAACTGTACTATGCAACACTTGGTGAACAAAACAATGAAGTTCATTTGTATTTCACAGAAAGCAGGTTTATAATTTATGACATCCTTTTTGCTGTGCTGCCATTTTGATCACATCTCATACATCGTCAATATCTTTAACAGAACAGCATTGCATTTGAAGAAAAATACATTTTTCATGAAGTAGCATATTCATTTAAAATAAAAAAGCATGCCATCCAAACTGTATGTTTTTCTTTTATCAGCACAGTAACACCTTGAAAACTAATGTTAGGTCATATCAGAACTCTACAATTAAATTATAACAGCAATAAACTTTCATGTTCTAGAAGAATGACATCAAAATATGTTTTCTTGCTCACAAAATGTCTTTAAATGCAGTGCAGAGGGCACCTATCAGACATTACAAAACTATCCAATGGCAGGACTGAGATAAACAGCAACACTTTTTTAATTATCTTTATGCACACTGAAAGTTGCTAAATACTTTGAAGTATTTCTTCTCTTAACTTTATATACAAATCAGCAGCAATAAGCGGATCTCTTGGGGGCTCCCAGTTGTTTTCTACCATAAGCAGACAACAAAGTTCAAAGACTGTTTCATCACAGGGATATTGGCCTTTTGGTGTACACTCTTCCATACACACAGCGACCTCCTCCATAGAACAGGTTTGAGTCCATCCTCAGCCCTGTGCAGCTCTGGAAATGAGTACATCACCACTGGTCGACCCGATACTGCACCTCCACTTGCCCGGATTTTGTGCGAGTTCCATGTGTTCACAACATCATCCAGGTCATCCTACATAAATCATCAGAGTATAAATGTATGAAGCTAAATATGTAATAGTAGCTTTTGCTAAAGATGAGGCTTATATTAATCAGCAGATATAGAAAATGACCTCTAATTAAAACCAAGCAACAAGAACAAAATGGCAATTCCAAAACATTTTATTCTGTGTGAAATGATTCCCCAATCTATTGTAAAATTATTAATTAATGGATAAAACTTATTTCTGAAACTATACCCAAGGAAGTGTAGGGGAACAGATTCCCAAGTAATTTCAACTATTTTACATAAAAACTGATGTGCTTAATGCTTATGTGCTGAGAAGGTGCTGTTATGTAAACTGGTAAATATATAAAAGCTTTTATTATTTCTGGTAAACATACCAGATTTGCCTTTAATACTTTTTAAAACAGAGACATTATAGTGAACCAGTAAACACTTTTACCTGAATAAGATTAAGAAAGCAGAATTGGATAAGGCTTTTATCCAAAAGTCTCCTGTAAAGTGACCATCATCCAGAAAGGTTTGAAATAAGTTCATCCAAAACTGTGCACTCTGTTTGCGGAGGATTGACCACCAGCCTTCTATGCGCTGGTTGGATGTACTTCTTCCATAAAGGAAACTTTTGTCCCCTGCAAAACTGTCTGTGTGGTTTCGCCGCAGAAATATCTGCATTTGTTCAACACAATGTTTTCTGTGCCTCTGTCAGCACGTATCCTCTCTGGACATCCGTTGACGCATAAAACTGTTTTCAATAATAACTTGCAATCAGTTTGGAGTCATTGTTTGTGGTATAAGCCTCCATCCATAAAACATGTCGGCTAAAACCATCTATACAACCACTGATAGCAATACCATAAGGTTTTAGTTTATCATAGCCATCCATGTGCCAGAGCGCATTTGGTCCTCTACAATTGTACTGACGTCTTCTCAACCGTCGTGCTCGTCTCAGTTCCACACCTTCTGGGTCAAACAATTTGATTAAATGTCTCACAGTGTCTTGTGACACCACAAATCCACGTTGAACCGCACGAAGATGTAGCCACCGATAACCTTGCATTTGTCCATTAGTCATTATTTGTTGTTGGACAAAGGCCAGCACTTCTTCGAGGTCAGACTGATTCTTTCTTCTAAACAGCCCAAGTCTTCTGCAAATTCTTTTTAGAGTTCGATTACTTAATATAGTATGATGACTGTGCGCTAAAATGTGAAGGATTTCTTTGTTACTTAAAGACAGTCTGAAGTAAAGCGTAATGATGTCATCCAAATCTGACATTTTATAGCTTCTTTCACTTTAAGAAGGGAACAGTCTTTAGCAGAAGGCCTTTTTTTCCTTTTTTGGACAGTTTTTTGCTTCAGCAGAAGTTGAAAACAGCAATTCCGTCTCCATAATTTTCCAGCTTTGCTGCGACATCACAGTCAATCTGCACACAAACAGATGAGAAAGGACAATTATTTACACTGCAAATCGATGTTAAAGTTACCCTTAAGATTGTATCCTTAGGTCCCTGCATAAAGCGATTTACTGTTTTGGGGAGAATTACAGTAATAGCAGCAGAAAAATGTTCAATCCTCTATTTTAATGAAAAAGAGGAAGGACTGGATTGATTAGCATGCAAGTATAAAAACAGATTTGGAAATATACAGTATCTTTAAGGTAAAAGGTGTCATGCATAAAAACACACAAGGAAATATTGTTAACAGTTCATTTTTATTAGAAACATTAAACATCACATTAAGTTTGGTTTTGTTAAATGAAGCCTACCATTGCCACACCTGTGCAATAAATGTACTGATAGTGAAGCTCAGGGAGTGAGATGTAATTTCAGTCCAGAGCTGACACATCACAAAATGCAGGAAAATTATTTCGTGGTTTTCATAATGTAACTTTTTTAAACTCCGTAACACAAACATACGGTAAGACAAAATAATATATGCACTTTGGTGTTGGCAAATATGGTGAAGGGATCTTACGATCAGATCTACAGCCAGCCGCAGATCGGTGGCTGTATGACTTGCACCAGATCGATGCAAGTCATACATTTTCCTTTTAAATATTTGCATATATAAACGTTTCTGTCCTCCACTGAACTAAAGGTTGCACAAACAGCAGACATCTTATTTAGAAGGTGGCTGACACAGCTAACCTTAGTTTCATTATAAAACATTCAAACAGAAAAACAATAAAATAAACGCACCAAACACTTACGGGACAATTCCAGCAATCAACAGCTGTTCCGTCCTTTATTCAGCTTTGTGATTTATCATTGCAAATCATGCTTATTCCTATAACCGCGCAAGCTAACAAACATGCTAACAACTAGCCATAACCGTTGTATTTAGAGACCAAACTATCTCATTTGATTTACTCACCTTTTGTTCTTCCATTAGTGCAATGGAAGCTTCGGGGACTCCTCTGGCACGTAAAAAGTCACTTAAATCAGACATCTTTCTCCAGAACGTCAGTTAGCTGTCCGCCACAACTCGCATCTGTGGTTCTGAAGCTGGTTGCTCGTCTGGGTCACAATTTTTTTTTTTTTTTTTTTCCTTTGTATTCTAAAAAAAAAAAAATTGGGCCACTCATTTTTTTTTTTTTTACTTTTTCCCCTCTGAATTCGGAGAAAAAAAATCTGAGCTACTAAAAAAAAAAAAAAAACCTGACTTTTTTTTTTTTTTTCCAGTGGCCCTAATCCTCTTCCGTACTGTTGAGACTGACTCCGATTCACTGTAACAAGTACAGACGGCAGAAATGATGCAAAAAAAAAATAGACTTGTGGAATATTGTAAGATTTTAGCGTATTGAACTTTTTCGACAGATGGTAAAGAGGATAATAATCCATAAACTCCCATCATTCATGGAAAGTTTTACACTAGAGCTTACTTCTTAAAAAATATACATATAACCTGATCTCAGGAATATAAAATAGTCGTTCATCTTATTGATTCATGTCAGAGATAAAACATTGGTTACACAGTTTTAGCTTCATTGTGTATATCTATGACATTGTTTAAATAAATTTGACACTAGTGAAGCAAAAAAACGTTGATTTAATCTCACGCTTTGTCACTTGGTTATAAATCATGCCTTTACTAAATAGGAAGAAAAAACACTAAGAGGTTCTGTAAGCTGCAGAGTGGGATTATTGAAAAAGAGAAAGTAAACCCAGCAAATCCGTTAAAAAGTGACGTGTTGGTGTGTATTAGTTATAGAAACCTCCTGAATTTAATGCGATTCAAAGAGTTTGCCAAAAGTGGCTGACAGCCCCACTTTATGACTCATTACCTTTGAGTCAATACTTCAACATAATGAAGTATTAACTGCGCCGCCGTAGATAACATCAGCATGTCATGTACGCTGCTTCAGTGTACTGTAATGAACTGCACTTGGTGATTTAATTAAATATTAGTAAGTAGGGGTTAAAGCTCAGCAC
The DNA here is from genome assembly GCF_904066995.2 of Poecilia reticulata. Lineage (NCBI taxonomy): Eukaryota > Metazoa > Chordata > Actinopteri > Cyprinodontiformes > Poeciliidae > Poecilia > Poecilia reticulata. The sequence goes on from NC_088846.1 coordinate 6,797,158, forward strand.
ATTTCCATGTTTTTTACTGATAGTATTCTGATTAAACCTGTGACTCTCACCAGTTCCCAGGATGCAGATCCCTTCTGGCTATAAATTAAAAATTCTTTCTTCGTCCCTATTTTATGGCAGAGGGATAAATGAGTCTCAAACATATCAGAGTTTGGGTTTCTGTGTGGAATCTAGCATTGTAATGAATCCAACCTCAAAAAGTGAATTCCCGTCAGAATACCGTTACATATAAATAGCAAATCGGTTCTTGGGTTGCATTGTAACTTCAGCTTCCTGTAAATGTGGCCACTAGTTTTGGTGGAAAATGCTGCTTGGGTCTCTGACAAATTTGTGTCTCTGACAAATCCTTCTTTTTTCTTTTTTTTTTAAATCTTAGACACCTGACTTAATTTGCGAATAAAACAGAGCGTCGAATGTCTGTCGGGATATTACGTATGCGCATGTTTTAACTCTGAAAAAAAGAAGGTGGCAGGCAGGCTCCATCCATAATGTGTGTCTGTTCAGAGACCTTTAGCTGTCGGATGATGAGGTCAGATTAAATATGTTTATCTTGTTTCAAAAACGAGTGCAATATGCGTCGATGTCAGAAATCTTCCATTCTCTGTGCAAAAGCAGGAGGCAGTGATGTAACGTTAGCATTGTGTGCTGAAATGATCCGTTCGTTAACCGTAACCAGTTCACCCAGTGAAAACAAACCTGGAGCCTCTGTCATCTGACCCTGAGAGTACGGTTGCCATCTTTCCGAAATCAAATTAAGGGACGCCTTACTCTCATGTGGTGGGACATTATCTTATGGTGGTGTTTTTTTGTTTTTAAAAAGTGATCCATAGAGCAATCATTCATGCACAGAGGTTGGTTAGAGTACCCCAAAATTGTACTCCAATCAGAGTAGTATACTTTAACGCTGTCAGCTTTGATTGATTCAGGCTGTGAGCGTAATTTAATGGATTCCAGTCTCGTGCAACAAATGGCCATCAAAACCGTTCCGTTAAAAATCCCCCTTGAAGGTTTCGGCTCTGGACGGCAAAGCCCTACATCAGAGAACTCATCAAACTGTTCCATTAAATCTCCTGATCTCCGGTAATCATCATGAAATGATTTCATTCTTTGTGTTTCCAGCAGCCAGCTCGGCAATTATTCTGGGATTTGACTGGTTGGAACATCATAATCCCCACATCGACTGGTCTGACCGACACATTATTTCATGGTCCATTAACTGTCACTCATCCTGTCTCCGCTCAGCTGTCCCGCCAGGTCCGCCACCGGCGGGTCAGCATGAAGCGGATCCACCAGATCTCTCAGCCATTCCGGTGGAGTATCATAACTTAACTTAACTTAACGTATTCAGCAAGATAAAAGCACTTTCACTTCCTCCACATCGGCCACACGATTGTGCTATAGATCTTCTATCCGGAGCTCCTCTGCCAAATAGCCGCCTATATAACATTTCTAAAACAGAAAGAGAAACCATGGAAAAGTACATTAAAGAATCCCTCGATGCAGGAATTATTCACACCTCTTCCTCTCCGTTAGGAGCTGGAATTTTCTTTGTCGGTAAGAAGGATGGCACCCTCAGACCTTGTATTGATTACCGTGGTCTTAACCAAATAACTATAAAGAATAAATATACATTGCCCCTCCTCTCATCTGCATTCGAGCCAGTCCAAGGAGCCACCATTTTTACCAAGCTTGATTTAAGAAATGCATCATCTCCTCCGCATACGGGAGGGAGATGAGTGGAAGACAGCATTCAAGACCCCACTAGGCCATTTCGAGTACCTTGTCATGCCTTTTGGGTTATCTAACGCACCAGCCTGTTTTCAAGCTCTGATTAATGACGTCCTGAGGGACTTTCTGAACATTTTTGTGCTTGTCTACCTTGATGACATTTTGATCTACTCTAAGAGTCTTCCAGAGCACCAAAGACACGTCCGCCTCATTCTTCAACGTCTGCTGGAGAACAGATTGTTTGGATATGGAGGTATCCAGCACCCAAGGCCTGTGTGACCTCACCATCGAAGCAGAGACGGAAGCTCATCAGAGATCCCTGCCTTCGTCGATCAACCTTCTCCTCCTCCTCCTTCTCCTCCTCCTGCTGTAGCACCTTCTTCTTCATCAGGCCAGTTCTGGGGTTCAAAATGCCATTCAATGTCCGTCTCTCTCAAAGGTTCCCTTTGTTAGTTCTTACTGTCATCGTTTTGGAAAGATAGGCTAGACTATTGATTTTAGTATTTGATTATTTCTCCTACTGAATTGAGCTGTACTGAACCTTGCAAAATTGCTTTACTAATAAAATATTTCGCATAAAGAAAATCTAAAAGACGTTGTGGACATTCAATTAATGAGTCGCCTGAAATAGCTATGATGTTCGATTCTGGGGAGGAGAAGATGGAAAATGTTTTATAGGTTGCTTTTAGCCAAAAACTCTATGTAAACGTCCTTGGGACTCGCCCGAGTCACTAAAACCAACCAGGTTCACTAACAAGTGCACGTTGTAATAAAGAGAAAGAGCGACCGTTAACAGGTGTGCCCTGTGGAGCTAGTTGGTTGCAGGCTGCTCAGTCTGGCTAATTCACAGGGGGAAGAAGGGCGGGACATCTGGATGGAGGGAGTCAGAAACCAGGCTAGTCTTTCTCTTCCTCAGATTAAATAGAGTTTGCTTCAGTTCTGGACAGGATCAAATCCCAGCAGATTTAGGAAACTCATTTCACCCGTTAGACGGAGAGCTGGTTGCACATCTCCCTCCTCTGAGAAGAGGAAGTAGAGAGAGAAGAGGAGGGGGGGGTGTTGGACAACAACATTGGACTTTGTGCTATTATACAAGGTTTTTGTGAGGTTTTTCCATGCATCTTAATATCTCGTTGTGAAATATCTTAAGTTTTGTATCTTTTTCTTTAGGACAGGAATTCATCACAAACCTATATGAACAGAAGCTTTCCATAAGAAAGAAAAATACATCCAAACTTTTTGGATGTATTTCTGAGTAATTACATCATCAGACAGTTTTGATTGTGTCTCTTTTGTGTCGGTTTAAAGGGCCGTTTCCATGTGCAGCTGCATCTCGACCATACCCAGACAGACATAAACATGCAGAGGAGAAATCAATTTTCAATCCATTTTTTTGCCCCAAGGAGTTAAGAATAAACACTGAGGCTCTTTATATTTGTATACATTTGACATTTTAAATTGACATTTGTGACTGTATACAAAATAGACCAGCAAATACTGCAGTATGCATATTGCAATGGAATACAAAATAAAAAAGTTCCCCATGTCAGGAGGCTCCGTAGAAAGCAACTTCCCTGTTTGGCAGAATATTCTATCATAGATAGAAAAAAAGATATTTACGACAAAAAAACTCAGAAATTTTTAGTTTAATCTCAAAAGTTTTGGAGGAACAAAAACAGTTTAAAAAAATGGAAAAATCAATAACTATTTAAATTACAAAAACTTTTTCAAAAAGCTGCAAGGTAAAAAGAAAAATTGAAAGGTGTTTTTGTGGTGAAAGTATCTCATTGTATCGTATCGTTATCTGCAGGGCACTCCGTCTTTCCTGGGGTGTTGCTATTTGCCATGTGTATTACTATTTACATAGAACACATTGTTTTTCCATTTTAATGCATTAATATCAATCTTGACAATCTGGGGGGGTTTTTTGTTTGTCAATGGTGTCAATTTCACATCAAAGTCTGCTGTTGTTTTTACCCAGACAAAAGTGGAAAACCGCGGCGCTTGCCAACCTTAAAGTATCTAACTTTAACAACGAGCAATAAAATCCCACTTCCTCAGTGTTTCAGAGATTTTATTAGGAACATTATTGCGAGACACTTTATAACACTCGCTCTTAATGGCTTCAGCACCCCTCATAGGGCTGTTAAAGCATTAGTTTAAGAAAAATAATGACTAGGCAATCTGGCAACAGACTGAAGAGCCTCTAAAACTGTGAAAGCAAATAATTATCATTTACTTTGGGATTCCTCTTTGATTTTGTGCTTCTCGGTCACTTTTAGTGATGGCCAAAAAAAAAAATTATTTTAAAAAATCCTGGAAATGAAAACATAATTTTTTCCTCTTGTGTCCTCATCATGGATGTCACCATAAATAAACTGTAGAGCGTAAAGGTATCGCTCACAATTTAGATTTACTGGTAAGGTGTCATTTTGAACCAGATTCCATCCCAAGGTGCTTTACAAAGATAACAATAGAGCTGAATGGAAAACGGGGTTGTTGCTTGATTAATGTGCTGCAGTTAAATTGAGCCGAACGCAATGCAGACCGTTTGTCCAGTGGTCAGGATGAAGAAAGCAGCTGACGACAAATTGAATACTTGCTGCGATTCAATGCTGAGCATGCCGCGAGGCGACATGCATCAGTGGAGTCAGAACTGCAAGAGACGTAAGCAGAGTTAAAATTAACGAACCGTTTCCAGTTGGAGGGGGGAGGGAGCCACGGTCTTAAAAGAAATTTAAAAAAAAAATCTGCAACAGGACAGACGAAAAAAAAAAAAGATAAAGTTAATGATTTGAATCATGGCTTAAGACAGAGAGGAAGAGGAGCAGAGAGAGGGCGTGTACATTGTTTTATTTCTGTAGTGTCAAAAACTACATGTATTACTTGTGAGAAAAGCTGGAAGCAGTTCATTCAAACGCATCTGATAATATTGGATTGATATTTAATTGGATACATGCAATTCAACACAAAATAACATCCAATGCAGTGAAACTCATTTAATCATTTAGTGCTAAAATGGTAAAAAGTCACTAGCCTATCTGGGCCTTCCTGGGCAATTCTGCTCAGAAACGTTCTCTCATACAGCTCAGGTTGGGCTTTCTACCATTCACTTGGATTCCTTCTGTACAATTTCTACTGGGCCAATCAGAAGGAGAAGTTGTGAATGATGTCAATTTCCTGCTCTGTTTTAGAACTGTAGTTTGTCACTTGGTTATAGTAGTTGTAGTTTGTGGTAGCGAAGAAAGTGAACGAAGCGGTTCAGTCTGTTTTGGCCACGCCTCCAAATATTGAATTAATATTAACAGCCGCCTCGTTTAGATCGGCGCCTCTCGTCCCTCTTCACAGTGGAGGATGGTCGGTTACATCGCAGGAAATTTCTGGGAAGCTTCATAGCATTGGACTGACACATTATACGTCTCAGGCAAATGTTTGCGATTGGGTAAAATTGAAAACGTCAGCGTCCGTCTGTATTGATAATGTACTGAAATATTGTGTTTATGCATGACATGCTAACTCTTACCTAGCAGGCTTAGCAACTGGGACACTCCTCTCTCTATATGAAGCTCAGTAAAATGAATATTAGTTTAGAAAACTGATATTCTAGAAAACCGTTAAGAAAAAAAACGCTTGCACCTTTGTTTACACTTTATTTAAAGCGGCGTGTCAAATATTAACGATTCTCTTCTCAATAATCAGTGGAAAAACCAGAAACCTGAAAGCCTCTTTAGAATTCATCCTGGAGAAAAAGAGCCACCAAGCATAAATGAACTGCTAGTTACCATAAATTAAAGGAGAGCTGCAGTTGAGAGGAAATAAATTAAGAAGAACATGGAGTCTGGTTCTCCATTATAAAGGTCCCAAGTTTCCCTTATAACAGTTTCTAGGATGAAAACATCTCATCAGTTTCTTGCATATCTCTGCATTTATCCCTCCAATGATTCCCCCTTGCACAATATGGACCCCTCTGCTGTTCATGCTATCACTTCTACAGCATTTTAGTTTTCATTTTCACTGCAGCATGCTACAAAGTTATTAAATGTGGCTTTTAATAACTGATCATTTGAAATGATGAAACCAGCTTCATCTCATTGTAATAGTGGGGATGTTGAGGGTAAGTTGATGTTCATTTTCCTCCAAACAAGAGACAACAAAAATAAAATTTTGGTCTGATTTGTTCAAAGTATCTTTATCTGCTTGTGTTAAACTGTCTAGCTGGGCTCTGTGGGCGGTTGCCCAGGGTGGCATAAAGAAGAGCGACGCCCAAGAACTAGAAAGTAAAATATATCTTATGTCAGTTTGCCTTTATTTGAACACAGAGGAGTAAATTTCCTTTACTTGCAGCTGAGTACTTAGTACTTAGGAAGCTTAGAACGACACCTACTGACAAACTATTTTTTGACAAACTATAAGAGAATTATTGACTTAAACCAAGCTTCTATATCTTAATGAAAAGTTGCTTCAAAGTTTTCTTATTTAAAGTGTGCTAGGATATTATGCTCTACAAACTAGATCAAGAATACTTGGTAAGATTTTGGGGACCAAACACATATGGAAAACCATTTGTGTATTTTTCTCTTACTTAACAATTTGTTTTGGTTTATTCCAAAAAAAAAAAAAAATCCCAATTAAATAAGGCTTGAGCTGACTAAATCTAAAAAAGGTCAAAGGTCGAATGCATTTGCAAGTCTGCAATACAAGCTGAGCTTTTAACGATGTTGCAGTTACTTGAAAAAGACATGGATCTTGCGGCAGGTCCGCCTCAAGTTCATCTTTTTCTGGCCGCGTTTGCCAAACATCCCCAACTAATACGGAGGGGGAAAAAAAAAAAGAAAGAGTCCGGAGAGCTACACGGACTTTACTCTGGCAACCCTCCAAATACACTCAAGATAATCCTGAAACCACAGCGAGGACCAACGGCGCTATTCATCACTGCCAGGTTGGAAGCCACAAGCCATTAGTTTGAGAAGCCGGGGCCGTCCACACCGCCGAGATCATCACAAGCAAACGAGCGAAGCGGCTGAACGGCCGAGCCGGAGGCCGCGCGACCCGCAAACAACTGGGGGGGAGGGGGGGAGAAAACAGGCAGAGGTTACACACGCTTAGCTATCACTTATCGCCTCAATTAGAGAGGTTCGTAGGTTCTCGTCGTCAAAAAAAAAGAATCTTTAATCTTTGTTTTCTGGGCCTTGCTGTGCAACCGGCTTCCAAGCTACATGACCACTGGCGCGAGAAACAATGGATTATCGATCGAGCAGCGCGCTTTAGTATAATTAAAAACCCAACATAATTAGTAAAAGGGGAGATCAGGGAGAAATCTTGGCCGATGAATCTCTCCCTGTATTTGTACATTTGCTACTGAAGGGATTCTGGCACGCATCCTCATTTAAGCAGCCAAGTAAATGAACCCAAGCAGCATCTTTACAACTTTCTTTCTTTTTTTTTATCTGTTTTGCTGTCGAGGTGGAAAGAAAAATGCTGGAGCAGAAACAATGAAGATGTATGGTTCTTATTAGCCGTTGTGATTGGAAGTAATGTTGCTTTAAATTAAATTAGGTCAAAGGTGGCGTGTTGCAATTACAAGCAATCTGTAAATGAGCGAAGATTCGTTTTTTTATCTCTAATATTCGTTTTTATGTACGACGGCGTGCTATGGCCATTGCTGATTAACAAAAGGAGGTTACACTCTCCAAAAATTCTCAGAGATTTTCTACAAAAAAACAAAACTTTTGAATTTGAAAAGTCAAACTTTGAAGAGTAAAAAAATTGTGAGAAAAACCTCAGGAATTTTCAAGAAAAAAATTTTTTTCCAGCAAATTTTTGACTTCCACTACTTTAAAAAAAAAATCTGAAACATTTCTGTATTACTTTTCATACATAGAAGAAAAAGTTTACAAATTGTTGAAATGTTGTCAAAGGGAGTGTAAGATGTCAAAACTAATTAAGAAATATTTCTAAAAAAATTCTGTTTTGTCAAGCAAATTTTCAACTTCTCAAACTCACAATTCAAAAAGGCATCGAAAGAAGATAAGACGTCAAATGAGGGTAGAGGTGGGTACGGTATCAAAAAAGGGATTCTAAATGTTTTGTAGCAAAATTTTTATTTCTAAAACCTAAATTCTTTTGTCAAAAAATAAATGCTTTCAAAAAGGCGTCGATAGAAAGAAGTGGCCGGTCAGGCATCGCAAATGTCTGCGCTAACAGATATAGCCTAGCAGCTGCTGCAGCTTTGCAGGACAGGAAGCGTCGCCCGATTTGTGTCTGTAAAACAAGAACAGTAAATTCTGACTGGTGGTGAGATGCAGCGTACCTCCACACCACATTCTGCCCAGTTTACCTTTTTATTTTACTTCTCAGTGCAGAAGAAAAATCTGCTAAAGCGGCACCCCACTCGGGGTTGACATTAATGGCAGATGACGAAGCACATCTTCTCCTTCCAGCAGCTGCTGTGATTCATGCCGTTTCCTCAGCCTGTTATGTTTGATTTTGTCCATCCACGCTGGAGCAGCTCTCCACCGTGAGAAATGTTTGGTTCATCTGCCAAATGTTTCGTAAGAACCAGTCGGCTACAGCAGTAGTTACCAAACTTTTTGCCACATTGACTAAAATCATTTCTCAGAATTTTGGAATCAGGTGTAACACGACACACACACACACACACACACACACACACACACACACACACACACACACACACACACACCAATCACCTTGTCATGTCTAGAAAACCATTGGCCAATTAACTCATTACCTTCAGAAAAAACAATGTGGGAAAAAGCACATGCAGAAAACATGCGCTCTCAGCTTCCATGTGGGACACACTGAGCAGGAAACCTTGAAATTCTGATTGCGGATTCCTGACATCACAGTTTTGTATTTAGTCTGTAAAAACAGCACCATTCATAAAAGAGCTGCAATATCTCATAAAAAGAAATAGCTTACATGCATAAAATCCGGGCAAAATGCTTTGCCATCCAGATACAATTCAGATATTTCAGTGGTTTGAAAATACCTCTGCACAAATCAATCAGCTTTGGACGACTTGGGGGGGGGAGAAAAAAGAAAAAGACGTTTAAAGTGCAGCTGCCCCTGAAGCCTCAAAGCGCAGTGAAACTTTATATCCTGAGCCACCAGCGTAAGTGTTAATGAAATCTCTGGGTCGGTCTCTTGTTTCTGGTGGTTCTGCTGAGCCGGATCAAGGGCTTCCATCAAAACATTCCATCAAAAAACGTTTGTGGAGGGCCGATGGGATTTCAATCATCTGAGCAGATACTTGTAATCACCGGGCGGAAGACGTTCTCTCATCTGTGTGCAAGTGGCTCAGCAGGCAGACATTTATTTACGTGAAGGCGTAAAGACTTCATGATGAAGTGTGAGCGGAAAAAAATCATTTTGTGAAACAAGGAAGTTTAAAGAGAAAAATAACACGACCTACATGGGGGAACTATAATAATAATAAAGGAGAATCTGACTGTCTTTAAACCCACTGTGGGGTCTTCAAACTTTATGTATATACCGTATTTTGATAATAAACTGTTGTGCCAATTTGTCCCAAATACCCAAGTTACAGTCTGCTCCTTCACTGTGTCGCTTCTTCCAGATTAAAACCTGAAGGCTTCATTATTTCTACAGTTTGCTTGACTTGCAGTTGCAAAACCATCTGATCCTGCAATTCTGCAGTCCATGAATACATTTCCTGTTTGTATTTTTATTAAGCATTAGCATTTAAAGTGTAGCAGCAGGTTACAGCGCTGTGGTGTTTTCAGCTGTGTACATGAACCGCCCCTTGAAAGTTGTCTGCTTCAGACATCTTAAAATGACCCAGGGTTATTTTATGGGCCAATGAAACGTATTCACCCGCTTGGACGTTTTACCCCCTTTTTTTTTAATCGCTTTTCCAAATCGGTCAACAAAATATGGCTTTCTTTGACCAAACAATTACAAGAAAACACTCTAATGTGAAAGTGAAAACTGATTTGTACAACATACTTACAAATAAAAACAGGTATCAGTGACCTGCCACTGTGTGACTCATCCTAGTCATCTAACAATAGCTGCGTTTCCATTGTAATTAGTGTATTTCGCCAAACTGCACTTTTTTTTTGTGATCAACAACCGGATGTTACTACTGGCGGAAACGACAAAGAATACAGGAGGTGGCAGGAGGAAGATGGCATTCAACATTCAGTTTCTATGCACCTCAAATCTGGAACAAACTTCCAGAAACCTGCTTAGAGTTGCCTTTGTAAATGAAACATTGATCAACATTGATTTTGATGGTGGCGTTTGACGAAACGTAATGTTTGTTGCTTTTTTTCACACAATTTGTGACAGTATGTTTTTATGACGTAAAGCACTTTGAACTGCCTTGTTGCAGAAATGTGCTGTACCAACAAGCTTGAACTTTCAGGGCAACACACACGCAAACACAGTGAGAGTTTTTGGTCTGTTCGTTCATGTTTGATTAAGATCAGATCAGACTGGCAGTTTGATCCTGGCAGACCACAATAACTCCAAGCTGATACACGGCGCTGACTCAGCACTGACGGGACAAATTCCTTTTATTAAACCGATGTAACCCGGAGGTCCAGAAGGAGCGCTACCAAGTCACTCAGCAGCAAAACGATGAAGTAAACAAACCATGTCATGGAGACAATTAAAAAAATGTGGGGAACTGCTTGGAACCCACTAGGAAGAAAACAAAAATCTTTCCCATCAGACCCTCTGATGACGTCTATGGTGACGTTTTTTTGTTCTTAATGGCTGCATTTTTCATGGGCAGCCTGGGCAATCCGGGGCGCTATTAGGCGTGATTCACAACCCCAGAACTCCACACTTTATAGTTTCATCTGGTCTGTTCACACATAAATTTGACCTCCCATTCTGTCCTCCCAGTGGAGGACAGAATGGGAGGTCACTCACACAAAAACTCCCCATTCATTTGTCCATAAAACAGGAAATACAAAGAATGTTGAGTCATTTCTGGTTTTGTTTGTTTTGATTTTTTGTGTGTGTGTGTGTGTGTGTGTGTGTGTGTGTGTGTGTGTGTGTGTGTGTGTGTGTGTGTGTGTGTGTGTGTGTGTGTGTGTGTGTGTGTGTGTGGTTTAAGCTAGAATTTTTCAATTGCAAACAAGTTATAAGTTGCTTAGAGATAATTAAAAAAAAAACATAACATTTGGAAGTTACTTTGAACTCTACCATAGGGGCTAACAGCTATGGAGGACCAAAACTGACATAATAATAAATAAAAGAATAAATATATATACTATATATTTTCTTTTTTATTTCTCCATACACATGACTTTCCATCAAGAAAAATAGACATTTTTTATTTATTATTTCCTAACCGTATTTATTTCTTGATGTATTTATTTATTATTTCCTCGCTGTATTATTATTTACTCCTCCGTATTATTATTCACTCCTCCGTTTTATTATTCCCTCGTCCGTTTTATTATTCCCTCGTCCGTTTTATTATTCCCTCGTCGGTATACGGACGAGGGAATGTAAATATGTAAATGAGGAGGTCTGCTTTCTATGTCCTGCTCTTCTATTGGGTCAATCAACCGGAAACAGAACGATCAGTCTGCAGATCCATTGTTCATGCCTTTCTACTTTGCGCTTTCGGCCTCAGTTGAGCAGTACCTAAGGTATGGCGGAGTCACATGGTGGACGCTCAGTTTCTGACTTGTTAAGGGAGGCTGCGAATAGGTTGGAGGAGTTGGAACGCGGTAAGTTTTTGGCTAACTATACATTTGGAAATTTGTGGAAGATGTTAATCATACTCTCATTTCATTAGCAACCACCGGTTCTACTCCTCCGACACAAAGTCCCAGGGCCAGGCCAACGCGCAATTTTAGTAAGTGTTCTCTTGTTCCCGTCCTTGTGTGGTTTTTTTTTTTTTTTTTTTTTACTATTTTTAATGTAATTCGTCAGCTTATGTTATGTTACTTCGTTATTGTACTTGAGTACATTTATTGAGTACTTTCTCCACCACTGATGGGCGGGGCGGAGCAGCAGGAAGACGCAGGCGGAACCGTATCAGATGGGGAAACGTGGATTGACATACTCCCGTTTCCTCCCACAGTCTATAAACGCGACTGTCAGGTTTATTGGTCTGTCTAAATCAGGGATGTCCAAAATGTTTTTAGTGAGCGCTAAAATGCAGAAAAATAAATGAAGGTATTTAGAGTCTAAATTATCCGTAGATGTGAGTGTGTGTTCATGTGGCTTACAATGCCAGACTTTCTCACATATTTTGACACATATCTCATTATTTTCACAGCATCAGCAACACCTGGAAATGTTGATTTTGCAGGACGGCATCCGGTTGATGGTGAGCTATTTCATAGTTTTTAAAAAAAGGTTTTAAAAAGGTTTTTAAAAAATTGTCTTTCTTAAGTATGTAACTTTGGTGCTTTGAACACTTGATTATTTCCACCCTCAGCTGAGGTTTCTAGACTGTTTTCCAGCTGGACAAATCTAAGGCATCAGAGACGGACAAATCCCGTCTGTCAGACGACGTATACACACAGTTTCTGTTGTCTTGCACGGAAAGACTCCTCGGTTGTCCCAAGACGACAGGACAAAGAGCGTCTCCAAAGAGCTGGGCTGGGAGAAAAACGCATATGTTTCCGAGGTGGGTTAGTTATGTTACTGTTGCTTTACTATTTTGCTTGTCTAATAATGTATGTAAAATGTTTTAGTTCCATAAATTAAAGTGTGTTTGTAAGGACAAACCAATTATGTGTCTTTAAAAGGCCACACTGGTTTGCAATACATCAAACAATTTTATTTTGACAAGTTTGATACATTCCTTCAAAATTTCTTGCTTAATTTTTAAAATGTAATGATTTATGTTTCTTATTTGTTTGTAGAGTGCAGCAATGTACTACTAATGGAATGTCTTTCTTTTGTTAAACATGATTAAAAAACTTATAAAAAACATATAACTTCACGTGTTTGTACACGTGAAGTTATATGCACTTGAGACATGTTACTGCACAGTACATACAAATGCATGACACTGTTTACACTTGTATTTCATATGTCTCTTCTGCACATTAAAACACTAAACAAAAGACTTTACACATTCTTAGGCCTACCTTTATACGCATCTTTTTCAAATCTTCAATAACCTATATGTAGATGAATGTTTTTGCATTTCATTTCTTTGTGCAGATGTTACTTGATAACATCAACTGGCCTAATGACGAAGAGATCGATGAGGACATAGTCTCTTTGGAAGATCACTGTCTGATTATGAATTTCCTCCGCAGATTCATCGAAAGTGGTAAGAAATTATTTAAAAATACATTGGGTTTTTTCAAAACTTAATTGGGAAGAGTTTTTTCACAGATGTATTAATTAAATTTTAATCTTAACATAATTTTTGTATTTGTGTGCCGTAAAGGGACGTCGGACATCCTAAGGAATCTACTAACTTTTTGGACTGGCTGGGGTCTGGTCAGCTCCAATCTGGAGATTCAAGTTGTTGACTGCAATCTCCTGCAGTCATCTACTTGCTTTCTGATGTTGAAATTGTCAAAAAATGACAAAACCTATGCAGACTTCCACCAAAACCTTATAGCCAGCATTTCATCAAGCTATTCAGGTTTCGGACTAATTTGAACCAGGCTATTGCAACGCGTTACAAGTTTACGCACTTAGACATGCCCCATGACATTTCTTGTCAAAGTTACAACTTTCTAATTTTCTGTAATGGTTCTGAAGTAATGTGTAGTGCACTTGTTAATGACTCGAGTTTGACAGAACTTTGCATTATTGTTTAAAATATAACTGCTTCAAGTTATTGTACAACTTATTGAAGAGCTTGTTCTTGATGCTATCAATTGTTTACTAAGTTTACCTAGTCATTTGTAGTATCACACAAAAACTTTCAAAATATAAAACCATAGTAATACTTTATTTCTTAGCTTGAAATTAATTAAACCTACAAGCTAAAATCTGATATATATTGATTTATAATGAAAAGTCATATTAAAGGTGTTTTTATTACAGAAACATGTAAGTAGCACATTTAAACACTGAATATTGTTAATTTACAAATAGTTCACATCAAGTTTATTGTCTTTTCAATTACAAAATGTAACTGGACCACTGTGTAAGATTATGTGATGGTTATAAATAAATAGCAAGTTGTTTCTGTTTATAATGGAGTTAATTTTATTAACTTTTTGTCTGAAAAGGAGCAACATACATTATGATAATAAATTACACACTCAAAGAAAATATTTTTATCTAATAAGGAAACAAAGTTGCATCAAATTTTCAAGGACGTTTTTTTGTAGCCTCTATTTACATATTTCAGTGAGAATATCAACTGTCTGTTGATAAACATTTATCACATTAGAAAACAAGGTCGTTGGATCTGGTAGTCTTTCAATTTCCACCCGAGTCAAAGGCCTTGGAAGCTCTACCTCTGGTACAGTCACGCCATCATGATGGTGACCATATTGCCTCTCCCCATCAATACCATACTGGTTGTCAACCTGTCAAAGATTTAAGAAATCGTGATGTAAATAAAATCCAAATTAGACACACTGGAGTTTTTTTTAAAACACACAAGTTAATTTATAATTAAACTTTGTGAAATGGAACACATTACACAAACCTGTGTGGGGTCGCCATCTTCATGTTGGTTTTGAGACCACAACAGTAGTGGTGACTGGTTCCGTTCTGTACGTAGTCGGTGGTTGTTCCAGCCGTCCATGAAAAATCTCAGATGTCTGTTGATTTGAGGTAAAAAGGTCCAGTGTAATGCGTATAAGTGCACCTCGTTGTCTGTTTGCAACAGGCCCTCGGTCTCCAGGTAGCAGAAAGTTGTATAAAACGGATCCAACACTGCCCCAAATACATCTCTCCACAACCTCTCAATCCTGGATTGAAAAGACATTTTAATGAGAAAGGTGAGAAAAACATAATACACTTATTTAAAGACCAACAACTTTAAATTCTATTTACATTATGTCACTCAATGTTATTCATGTCCTGTAAATGTATTTAGTCATTAGAAAACAAATTGGTTATTTAAAAATCTTTAATAACAGTCTGAGCGTCAATAATTTTCAGCAAATTCAGTCATGTGTACTACAAAAATTTGAAGACACAGACAACTGTACAAAGCCTTGGACTGCTATGCAAGTTAGATGAGTTAGAGCAGTTTAGTCTTGCAGCAGCCCATGACCATGGAGACAAAGACAGCGGAGAAGACGTGAGAGAAAACAAAAGCTAGGGTGTCATGGACTTGCACATCAGCTAAAAGCTACCCTTGCCAAATGATAGCTTGAAAGCAATGTATCATTGCTTTCATGTAGTCCATTAAGCTTCATGGATTACATGCATCTTAATGTAACCACCAAAAGGGAAACAAGAAACAGCTGCTTTCTCTTTTTCTGCAAGACATGGATAAACTATTTTTTTCCTGATAATGCCATAAGGCTTGGAGGGGCTAACAACTTTTATTGCATGACAGGAGTCATGCTCTTACAGGTAAATCCAGTATAGGTTGTGTTTGGATTTACATTAACAGCTGGCTTCACAACGCCACCCTGGTATCCAGTTATTGCTCTGTAGACATTGAGTTCATGATTTTGAGTTCCAGAAGCAGGGTTAGAACAGAGAACGAGCAAATCATTAATGAATATGAATATCTCACAATTCTGAACTTCTTCAGTGAATTAAAGGCTCAAGATGACATGTTTTATTAGTAAAATTTGATATTTGGACATTTGAACACAACAGATCAGAAACATGCGGTCAGGGGAGGCAGAGCGTCAGCTGTCATCATGAAATAATAATATAATAATAACATTATTTATAATGATTTTTGCACCCTGTTTTTCCTTAGCTAAACACTAACATGAATGGGATCTTATGATTTAGATAAGTCAGTACCTCAACAGCCATGAAACATAACCACACGCAACTGAAACAGATGTTCTGTAACAACTGGAATTATAATACTAATATTAAATACAAATAAGTTCCAAAAAGCAAAAGAAATATCACACATGCTTACCTTATACCGTACTCTGCCATTCGCCTGTGAACTGTTCTTTCACTGACCCCAAAAAGTCTGCCAATATCCATGACGGATACACCAGCAAGAAGAAATTATTCCAATACCTCAGCAGGCAGCAAATATCCAGGTCTTCCAACTGTTCTTGTGTGGTACACAGATTGGTGCAAACGGCAAGCCACTTCCTCCAACATCTGGACAACTAATGAGTCAGCATCATTATCCGTGTCTGCAGCTACCTGGACCAGCAACTCCATAAAAACATTGACACGAAAAAGCAAATAGTCATCACTGACTGTGCTACTTTCAGCTAAATTGGCAAGGTGCCTTAAATCCTCAGCAATCCTACGATACATTTCTTAAATTTTTTAAAATTCCTCTAAAAAAGGTTGCTCTGCTAAGAGAAGCACAGCGCAGGCATGAACAATGGATCTGCAGACTGATCGTTCTGTTTCCGGTTGATTGACCCAATAGAAGAGCAGGACATAGAAAGCAGGCCTCCTCATTTACATATTTACATTCCCTCGTCCGTATACCGACGAGGGAATAATAAAACGGACGAGGGAATAATAAAACGGACGAGTGAATAATAATACGAAGGAGTGAATAATAATACGGAGGAGTGAATAATAAAACGGACGAGGGAATAATAAAACGGAGGAGTGAATAATAATACGAAGGAGTGAATAATAATACGGAGGAGTGAATAATAATACGGAGGAGTGAATAATAATACAGCGAGGAAATAATAAATAAATACATCAAGAAATAAATACGGTTAGGAAATAATAAATAAAAAATGTCTATTTTTCTTGATGGAAAGTCATGTGTATGGAGAAATAAAAAAGAAAATATATAGTATATATATTTATTCTTTTATTTATTATTATGTCAGTTTTGGTCCTCCATAAACAGCACCCTCCGGTGGTGAAAATGTGTAATTACAACTTTAAGGTAACAGCCGTGTGTCAACGCACTGTTAGCTACGATGAGGACTTGTTAGGATAGAAAAACAAAGAGTATATTCCTGCCAAAAAACAACCTCATATTTTGAGATTAATCTCAGAAAATGGGACATTTCTGTATGAAAAGTCAAAACTTTGTACCTTAAGGTTACTTTTAGGTCACATCTGATTGATATGTGCCTTTAAAAATATTTTTTGTGCATAATTATGCAACTGGATTGTTGGTTTTGTGGTGAAAAGTCACCTTGTCTTTTCACTGTAACTGAATGCTTGTCTTGCATTCTGAGCATGAAGTTTTGAACAGATGAGCCTTCGGTGTTTGGAGAGCGGGGAAAACATAAATGTGTGTTGAGGAAACAAACAAGAACAAGCCCTGTTATGGTGAGAAACTCCAAACCGTGAGTGTGTTCATTTTAAGGGACTTTTATTGCCACAAAAACAATGAACAGTGACTTGAATAATTCATGCATCCTTTGATTGCTAGGCGATAAATCATGGCACTGCATGGGATTGTCAAATGGGCTTACGGCTTTTGTACCCCATGTTGGAGCAAATTTGACATTAACATTGAAGGCCAGCACAGGAACACATTCTCATGTTGCTTTATGCATTCATGCAACATGGTGTTTAATTTGTACCTTGTTTTCCTGGTAGGGCTCTAGATCAAATCGACTGTCATTAATGTTTAACCCGCAGTAAGGAATTTTATATCCAACTGTGAGCTGAATAACAACAACTGTACGGCGTGGTCTTCTTTCATGTGGCTCCTTTAGACGTCCCCACAGCTGATATGCCTGCCTCCGTCGCTCCTATTCCTATTCTTCTCAGTCACACAAACCCTCTGCCTGTAATCCGTAAACCTCTTTGCTGTTTTCTCTTGTTTCCTCCCCCTTGTTAGCTCTGTATTCAACATCCTTCACACAGTAAATCCACCATCACTCCTCTGCAGGTCTTTTCAGCATCTAAAAACCAGTGTATTTTCAATGTATTTTCCCATTTTAATCTCAACTTTGACTGTTTGATCAATTACTCTTAGAAATAGAACCCGTCTGACAGCATGAAATAGGCTAAAATATCTCAAAAAGCAACACATCATGCCCTGCAAGCTTCACTTGCCTCTTTTAAGATCAGTATTCATGGTCCAACAATAAAAAATTGTTGGAGCCCAAAGACACAGAGTCTTTGTAGCAACAGAGGGGTCCGAAGAGAAAACTACAGTTGACCGAACTAAATACATTTTATGAATGAAAATATCTTAGCTCTCCTGCAGTCTTAGCATGATGTTCAGTCAATTTCCAAAACCCCCCACACACACAAAAACTCATGAGAGCACAGGCGGAATCAGTGTGACCCCGCCAGACTGCGCACAGAGGAGACAACTTGTGGCCTAGATGACCTCGTCTCATAAGACAAGAGTGTTAAGGCACAACCAGTTTTTAGGTCTAGGGTTGTAGTGCCAGGTTGCTTTATTGAGTGCCTATGGTAAATAAAACCATCATTTGAAAAATATCCTTTGTATTTGCACAGGTTGTTTTTCTCTGTTCTTCATCTTTCGGCTGATCTCTTTTCAGAGGTCGTCACAAGTCATCCTCCTCCCCATAACTGTCGTCTACGTCTTCATCTCTCACTCCTACTACCTCCATGCCCTCTCTAACTGCATCCATATGTCTCTTCTATGGCCTTCCTTGTTTTCTTTTTCCTGGCAGGTGCATCCCTAACATCCTTCTCCCAGTATACCCACTGTCCTTCCTCTGGACGTCAAATCATCTCAGTCTAGCTTCTCTGACTTTATCAACCAGGCCTTCAACCTGTGCTGTACCTTTAAGGTCCTCATCATTAATCTCGTTCATCCTCGTCACTCCCAAGGAGAACTTCAACATTTTCAGCTCTGCTACTTTCCAGTTCTCCCTCCTGTCTCTTCGTCAGTACCACAGTCTTCAATAATATTGCTGCTTTGGAGAAATTTTACACGGTCTTGTAAAATTTCCTATGGACCTTTGTTGCCTCTCTTTAGTCACAAGTTCGCTCCTGAAACTTTTCTCCATCCTGAACTCTCTTCTTTACCACACTCCATGTTTTCCTGGGCAGTGGACACCAAGTACTCAAGTCCTGCACCTTTGCGACCTCTGCTCCTTGTATCCTCACTAGCCACGTTTCCATTACCCATAGCATTGCGCAAATTGAAATTACAAAAATAAATTTGCGTCACAGAATAATGAATTAAAAGTTTTTCGATAAAAAGCTGCTGCACTGGGATGAGGCGGGTGTTCAGCCACATCGAAATACAGGTCCTTCTCAAAAAATTTGCATATTGTGATTAAGTTCATTATTTTCCATAATGTAATGATAAAAATTTAACTGTCGTATATTTTAGATTCATTGCACACCAACTGAAATATTTCAGGTATTTTATTGTTTTAATACTGATGATTTTGGCATACAGCTCATGAAAACCCAAAATTCCTGTCTCAAAAAATTAGCATATCATGAAAAGGTTCTCTGAACGAGCAGTGAACCTCATCATCTGAGTCAACAAAGTAACTCTAACACCTGCAAGATTCCTGAGGCTTTTAAAAACTCCCAGCCTGGTTCATTACTCAAAACCGCAATCATGGGTCAGACTGCTGACCTGACTGCTGTCCAGAAGGCCATCATTGACACCCTCAAGCAAGAGGGTGAGACACAGAAAGACATTTCTGAACGAATAGGCTGTTTGCAGAGTTCTGTATCAAGGCACCTCAGTGGGAAGGAAAAAGTGTGGCAGAAAACGCTGCACAACGAGAAGAAGTGACCGGACCCTGAGGAAGATTGTAGAGAAGGGCCGATTCCAGACCTTGGGGGTCCTGCAGAAGCAGTGGACTGAGTCTGGAGTAGAAACATCCAGAGCCACTGTGCACAGGCATGTGCAGGAAATGGGCTACAGGTGCCGCATTCCCCAGTCTTGTCCCTTTGGGTCAAGACACTTTTGAACCAGAAACAGCAGCAGAAACACCTGACCTGGGCTACAGAGAAGCAGCACTGGACTGTTGCTAAGTGGTCCAAAGTACTTTTTTCGGATGAAAGCAAATTTTGCATGTCATTCGGAAATCAACGTTCCAGAGTCTGGAGGAAGACTGGGGAGAAGGAAATGCCAAAATGCCAGAAGTCCAGTGTCAAGTACCCACAGTCAGTGATGGTCTGGGGAGCCATGTCAGCTGCTGGTGTTGGTCCACTGTGTTTTATGAAGGGCAGAGTCAATGCAGCAGCTATCAGGAGGTTTTGGAGCCCTTCATGCTTCCATCTGCTGAAAAGTTTGTGGAGATGAAGATTTCATTTTCATTTTTCAGCACGACCTGGCACCTGCTCACAGTGCCAAAACCACTGGTATTACTGACCATGGTGTTACTGTGCTCAGTTGGTCTGCCAACTCTCCTGACCTGAACCCCATAGAAAATCTGTGGGATATTGTGAAGAGAAAGTTGAGAGACGCAAGACCCAAAACTCTGGAATAGCTTAAGGCCTATCGAAGCATCCTGGGCTCCATAATACCTCAGCAGAGCCACAGGCTCTGCTGAGGTGTCAATGCGGCGTGCTTCAATGCCACACTGCATTGAAGCAGTCATTTCTGCAGAAGAATTCCAGACCAAGTATTGAGTGCATAACTGCACATAATTATTTGAAGGTTGACTTTTTTGGTATTAGAAACACATTTCTTTTATTGGTCGGATGAAATATGCTAATTTTTTGAGATAGGAATTTTGGGATTTCATGAGCTGTATGCCAAAATCATCAGTATTAAAACAATAAAGGACCTGAAATATTTCAGTTGGTGTGCAATGAATCTAAAACATATGACAGTTAAATTTTTATCATTACATTATGGAAAATAATGAACTTCATCACAATATGCTAATTGTTTGAGAAGGACCTGTACAAGCACTTCACAAAACGCTTTTTCGCATCACACGAGCCTCGTGATCAACATCCAAAAACCACAAAGACCACATTAAGTAGTATGAGGACGACGGTTCTCATACTCACAGCCCTTATAGCATCACAGTTCATAAAAGGTTGTGTGCAGTTCTAATGTGTTGAATTCATAGCTCTTCTGAATACAGTTTCCCTAAAATGCTGCGTTTGTAGATGCTCCAAAGCTCACGGGGCTTGTTGCTCGAGTGCCTGAATAAGATACCGACGTGTCGTCTGATGAATAATAGATAAATGCTAGCGCCACGGCTGAATTATGAATTTATGCAACTGTTTATATCCATCGCTGCCATAATTTTTAATGTCATATCGCGTGAAAAAGCTTATTTAATTGTGATTTTCATTTCATTCCTTATTTCTTAATTGTGTTTTCTCAACATTAGCAGAACACGGAGAAAGATTTGTGCAAATTTGTAGTGGGAAGACGGCTACTGTTTCGCCTTAACAGAAAAGCTGTTGACTTCTGGATTTTATTTCGGGGAATCAGAATAAAGGTGGCTTACTAAAAAAATCTGAATAAAGAGGCAAACCCACATATTTCAGATTATGTTTGTGAAATATGTTTTCTTGCTCTTCCCAACTACGCACAACTTTGTGTCAATCTAGCACATATACTTTTTTTTTTAAAAACCCATAAACGTCTGCGGTTGTAAATTGACAACAACAGAAAGAGTTCGAGGGGTGTGAATACTTTTGTAAAGCCCTTTTATCACAATTCACCAGCCTGTAATTCTGGCACCGCCATCCACAACATCCTTCACCTGCAGCCACGAATTCATTATCACTTCTCCACTAATGCGGCTCTGCTGCATGTGCAGACAAATCCTTCAGGCACATGCAGAGACGACTAAAAGTAATGACAACATGTCCCGTCAGTGACACTCCAAACGACTTGAGCTTTTTTAAAAGGCTCTGTGCCACGGGCTCTTCTCGTCCATCAAAAGTTTTTTTTTTTTTTTTTTTTTTTCTTCAAAGTCAACCGGAGCCAACATGTTGGGCTCAGTGTGAACGGGGGTCGGTCACTCCGGCGCAACGCCTCCTCCGGCTGAGACAACTGGAACGGGACGCTGAGGAGTCAGCAAAGTCAGGAGTGTAAATGCATCAGGGAGGGGCGTACCGAGAGTTCGACTCCCGTTGTCGCTACACTAAAGCCCAAAAAAATAAAGGAGAGGAATAAATAGAAACAGGTGAAATGGGATGAAAAGTCAAAGTTTTAGATAGCAGTGGGGGGATAAAGGTGGGGTTGAGAGGGAGAGGGGTTAATGGGAGACTAGAGAAAGGTGAAAGAGAAACGGGGCTAATGGTCGCTCAACCACAGCTGTCTCCCTTATAAACGGGTGGCGGCTATAAATATATTATGACAGGCAATCAGCGCAGTTACCCATGTCCCCCAAGGATGTTTTGGGTTGAAAGGCCCAGGGTCCCACACACACACACACTCACACATCGTGACAGATGAGTTGTTGACGAATATTCAGAGTGTGAGAAGATGTCACAAAAATCTAACCCCCTGGAGATAAACTTGACTCAGAGCAGGTGAGAGAGTCTGAGGACCACCTTTGACCCCTGACACGTGGGGCCAACACAAACCGCGATGGGATCTATAAATCACAGAGGCTAAAAGACGTGCAGAGGACATGAGGACAGACGGTTCAGACCTGTCACAGTTGGAGGGGGAAAAAAATGATAGGTTTTCAGATTTTAAAAAAGACATCCTGTCAAAAGTTTCTTTGATTTTAGTTTTTATCAAATTGTTAAGTGGTGTAATGTAAAAGAGAATAAAAGAAAATTGAGAAAAACATATTACACCCATAATCTTCTGAAATAACATTTAGAATCTTGAACAAAAAACATTTTTAGGTCTTGGATTGGTTCGCCTTCACATCCATTTGACAGTTATTTTTTTTTAGCAGCCCTAAAAGGTCAACATTGTGAAGCCGCTTGTTCTGCTAAAAAAAAAAAAGAACGAGTTTGTCATGCCACAAGCCTGAATTGCCTAACAGAATCAAAACATGGGGATTGCTCTAAAAATGGTGAGAAAGCTGAGGCAGCTCTGCTCACTGCTGTAGAAAAACAACAGTTTATTCCTCTGTGGGGTCCTGAGTCCAGCATTTTCTGCAGCAAAACGTTCCTGCAGATCGATTCAGTACACAACAGACTCTGTGGCAACACGAGTTGGCCTACAAGTTTACTTAAATATAAAACACTTGTTCTCCTAAAATGTCGAGGAAAACCCTGTTGTACACCACTTACAGCAACAGCAGATGGTTAGCAGGACTTTTGTGATGAATTTTTAAAACAATTATTTCTATAAAATGATAAAGATGCTTCACACAGTCAAACTAAACCAATGGATTCTTATTGCTCATGTTCACATGCGTGCTACACAAACATATTGCTTAGTACTTTAAGCAATCATAGTAAAGCCATATTTTTAAATCTTTTTTTTTTTAGTTTTTGTTGGTTCTAGTGACCTTTATTTGAAAGTAGTTTGACAGGAAAGAAGGTAATGAGAGGGGAAGACATGTGACAAATGTCACAAAGCCAGGAGTCGAACCTGCGACCACCAGCACGAGGACCAAGGCCTCAGTACGTGTGTTGTGCTTTGCCCCTGCACCACCACAGCACGTAAAGCCCCGTTTTACCATGTTCCTTGACTGATACGTTGTACACTGCTAATGTGCTGTTGAAATTAGATTCAGGTTCATAAAGATGAGCCCTGTTTTGGTTGGCATTGGTTTTG
The DNA here is from genome assembly GCF_904066995.2 of Poecilia reticulata. Taxonomy (NCBI): domain Eukaryota; kingdom Metazoa; phylum Chordata; class Actinopteri; order Cyprinodontiformes; family Poeciliidae; genus Poecilia; species Poecilia reticulata. Next base: position 6,820,601 of record NC_088846.1, read on the forward strand.
GAAAGTAGAGCACCTGTTTTTTGGGGGGTTTTGTTTAGTAAAAAGACATAAAGCTTTGTGTTTAATGTTTGGTAGACCCCAAGTATTTAAGGACAGAAAGGATAGATTTGACTAAATTAGACAGAAGTAAACAAGAACACTAAGTAAAGTAAACCTCAACTGATTACGCTCTGCAACATTGAGATCAGCACCAAGAATATTAAGTAGGAGCTGGAACTGACGTCAGGCCTGAGTGAAGTATTGCAGGAAGTCTGAATTTCAACATGGCGACGCTCATAATGTAATCATTTAAAGCTTTCCATAAGCAAACACCACTTTCAATTTGTTCAGTTTAGAATTGCAGGCACTAATTTTAGACACTTTTATTTGTGTGTCTTATGAAAACATTTCCACCTACTACAGTCAATGCGAGGAGCGTCCATTTTGAAACACATAGTCCGTCTAACTAGTCGTGATTGAAAGTAGTTGGAGTTGCTCCCAGTTTCCCAGTGGGAAATTCAACTTCGGCGGGTGTCCCAGGTGAGATTTCCAAATGGGAAGTTGGAATTTCCCAGTTCCGAGGGGAACACTCAACACAGGTATTATCTCTTGCCTTTCACAGCTGCGCCACGCTAAGCTTTATTTAATGAAAGCCCCCTCTGGTGATGCAATACGGTAACTGTAGTGTAAAGTGCTTTGGGGTCCTCTGGACATAATAAAGCACTATATAGAAAGTACAGACCATTACCCAATTACAAATCTACCTAAAAGCTACAGCTATATACATTTCTGGGTATCACATATAAAATGAATGGCGGTATAAACTATCCATCCATGATCTATACCCAAGCAGCGAAAGGTGTGGTGCACTCCGGACAGGTCGCCAACACAGAGACATATTGGACAAACAATCATGCACACTCAATCATTCATAAGGGCAATTTGGAGAGACCAGCTGACTTAAAAGTCATGCTTTTGGACCGTGGGAAGAAGCCCACAGTCCAAAACTCCCTACAAGGCCACCAACTGCATTAGAAATTAACTAATTCTATCAACAACAAAAAAATGCCCTCCACTTTTTTTAATTCACTACAAATGGGTTCCTGTGACACTGGGCAGCTCAAAGTTGTGAGGATGATTTGAAACTGACGGTTTATGATGATGTATTGTATGTGGAACAGGAGACACTCTCGAAGCAATTTGACGATGTGGACAGATTTGCAAAAATAAATACCATGATAAATTATTTATGTTAAAGATAGTAATTACAGATACAAGAATATTCTAATTATTATTGGACTTGTTACTCGATAAATTGCTTTAAGTACACCCTGAACAGGTCACCAGTCCACAAAAGGGCAACATGGAGAAACACTCAATTTAGAGAGACCATTCAATCTATCAGTCATGTTTGGACTGCGGAAGAGAGGACAAAAACATGCAGGAAAACATGCCAACACTTTGCAAAAAAATTTTTTAAATCCTAGGGCCTTCTTACTGCAAGGCAACAATGCTACCAACTGTGATAACTTTTTATGCCACGTTGTCATTGTGGAGAAGCATGCTCCACACCAGCAAATTGCCAGAACTCCTGTTTTTGTAGATGTGTTCACAGTTACAGAAAACTCGAGAACGCTTCATCAGCAGCAACTTAATTCAACTTTTCCTCCTAAATCCCTATGGAAGCAGCAAGGATTATTATCTTTTACCCCTTTCTTTCTAGGCACAAGTTGTGTATCGTCATTGATCATCGACACTGGTGCAGAATTATAACAGGCCTCAACTCAGTTTGATTTTATCCAACAGCCTGGCTGCTGTTTCAAACACATTTCACATGTGACATATGAGGTAATGGGTTTTTTAATCTGATGGAACTGTGGAACACGTGTAGATAAGCATAAGGTTGAAGAGAAAAGTGCTCGATGCTGCCATCTGGTGGCCTGGGAAAAACATTGCAAGTGTGGAATTTCACATCTTTTGCTTCCATCCATCCATCCATTTTCTTACACCCTTGTCCCTTAGTGGGGTCGGGAGGTGCTGGTGCCCTTCTCCAGCTAATGTTCCAGGCAAGAGGCAGGGTCACCCTGGACAGGTTGCCAGTCTGTCACAGGGCAACACAGAGACACACAGGACAAACAACCATGCACACACTCACACCTAGGGGCAATTTATGTTTTTGGACTGTGGGAGGAAACCGGAGTACCCGGAGAAAACCCACACATGCACAGGGAGGACATGCAAATTCCATGCAGAAAGACCAGGGCTGAGAATTGAACCCAGAACCTTCTTGCTGCAAGGCAACAGCTCTACCAACTGCGCCACTGTGCAGCCCCATTTCTATATATTTATACCTTTTTTACATTCATCAATAATCTTCTGTATATGCATCTTAAAGTTTTTCATCAAACCTTACACCTAGATACCTTACAATATTTACCTGCTTTAAATTTTTCCCATATAACCTAAGATCTACTGTAGGATTAACCTTTTCTTTGAAAAACATACTTGTTTCTTCTCAACAGACAAATGAAACCCCAATTCATGTGACCCTGTTTCAGCCTTATTAATTGCTGATTGCATTCTATTTTTTTAAATACTAATATTGCCTCCTCTCGCCCATAATGCCCCATCATCTGCATATAATGCTTTACTAATTCTAAAATTTATATTATCAAATATAGATTTGATAATAGTCTGTTGCTTTTTATATTAAAAAGCAACAGACTACATACACTACCTTGTGGAGTTCTATTTTGTATAGCATAAATATTTGAACAATTTACCCCAACTCTTACTTCTATCGTTCTATTCTTTAAAAAATCCTTTATCCAATTAAACATTTTCCCTTTTATTCCCATGTTATCCATCTTAATTAATAAGCCCTCTTTCCAAAGCATGTCATATGCTTTTTCAATATCAAAAATTTAACTGTCTTCTTCTTTTGTTCTATTCTTTACATTTATGCATTCACATAAACTCATGCTTGCCACCTAGTGGACATAAACATAATTCATTCAATCATCACACTGACCTGAGTTGGATGGAGTGAAGTTCCCATAGCACCGCAGTCCTGCGGGCCTCAAGCTATTCTGCCACCGACAATCAAGCATGAAACTTTGGCCCTCATGACACTAATTTATTTAGAAGTACCAAACTTGAACCCAATACCTCAGCGTGTCTGTTTCATACATTTTTACAAGTGTATCAGTGATGCCTCCAACCACTCGTCTGAATACAGACGGCTGCTCCTGTGGCTGGTCTGTAACCAACTGGCTGTCTTCGTGGGTCTCTTCTTCAGATGGCTGCTGGTTCTGCTGCTCCTCTGCGTCCCTCAGCCTATTATTCAGCTGTTCCATTTCAATCTGCTGTTCAGTCCTTATATGCTCCAAGGCGCTGATTTGCTGCTCTAAGGCAGTGTTTTGCTGCTGCAAGACGGTGTTTTGCTGCTGCAAGGAGAGGCTTCTCTGCTGGAGGACGATGCGATTCACCTTCAGGCCGTCGTTTTCCTCCTCCAAGATGTCGTTTTCCTGTCTGAGGACGCTGTGTTTGTCTAGCAGCTCGTTGGTTTTCTCCAGCAGACAGCCGTAATCCTGCTCCAGTTCGGTGTAATTCTGCTCCAGTTCGGTCTTTTCCTTCTCCAGGGCAGCGTTTATCTCCTCCAGGACGGTGTTTCTCTGCTCCAGGGGGGCAATTCTCTGCTCCAGGGCAGCGTTTCTATGTTTCAGGCCAACGCATCTCTTCTCCAGGACGGCGTTTCTCTGCACCAGGATGGCATTTCCCTGCTCCAGGTTGACATTTCTCAACCCCAGGGTGGTGTTTCTCTGCGCCAGGGCCGTGTATTTCTGCTTCACTTCGGTGTGTTTCTGCTCCAGACTGTTGTTTGTCTGCATAAGGTTGGCATTTTCCTTCCCCAGAGCGTTGCCTATCTGCTCCTGGGCGATGTTTGTCTGCTCCAGGGCGGTGTTTCTCTGATCCAGGGCCATCTTTTTCTTCTCAAGGGCCTTGTATTTCTTCTCCACTGTGTGGATACTCCGCTCCCGGTTCCTGTTCCTAAGCTTCATATTGGTGTTTTTATGCCCCAGAGTGGTCTTTTTCTCCTCCAGGGCTCCGTTTTTCTGTTGCAGGGCGTTGATTCTCTGCTCCAGGGTGTCGCTTATCTGCTCCAGGGTAGCGTTTATCTCCTCCAGAGTGTCATCTACTTGCTCCTGGGCAGTGATTGTTTGCTGCAGGGCAGTGTTGGTCTGCTCCAGAGTGGTGTTTCTCTGCTCGAGAGCAGTGCTTTCCTTCTCCAGGGCGGTGTTTCTCATCTCCAGGTTGGTATTATCCTCATTTAAAATTTTGTTCACACTGAACAGTTTTTTTAATTCTTCATCTTTTTCCTGAAGCAGCTTTTCTTTTTCGTATGCAGCCTGTTGTTTTTTAATCTTTAGTTCTTCATTTGACTTAATCAGGGTCTGCCTCTCAATAGTCACCTTGCTCACGTCTTTCAGAATGCCTTCCAGTTTTGCTGTCTCTCTAGCTAATCTCTGTTGTGTTTTCTCATTCAGGGAATAAGAAAACGATGGCTTTCTGCTCTCACTCATTGTTGGTCCTTTTGTTTGTTAGAAATTGGTGACAATCCTAGTACTTGCTCTTGTTTTCTGCAATGGTTATGACAGTGCAGCTTTGTGATGTCACTCTTGTTTCCTAAGAGTGACATCTTTGTGACATCAATTCGCGTGATGTCACAAATTGATGTCACTACCTCACCAAAACAACTAGAAAACTGCTGAAGTTTGAATAAAAACAAACTTTACAGCTGAATGCAGCTGTGCTTAGCTGATGGCCATTGGAGACAGTTCAACTGGTCATACATCACCAAGGCTGAAATCCGCACTTGGGAGACAGCGGCTCTTGAGGACAATGGACTGAACAGCAGGGTGCGAGGACCAACTGTCAAAAGGAAACATTGTGCCCGAAAACAGAAGAAGGGGAAACAGGTGGGCGTGTTGACCCAGCTGATGCCTAGGAAGCCACTAATTCTGACTCTCTTTCTAGCCAAAGTCCGCTCACCAGGTAAGAAAGTGTATTTGTTAGATCTGAGGTTAAGAGTTTCTGCAGAGATGAAGAGCTGTGCCATTCTTTGCCTAACGGAAATCTGGCATAACAGCAACATGCCAGACTTTAGCCTTCCAGATCAACGTTCTTCAGTTATTCCAAGCAGACCGTGACCAACGGTCAGGAAAAACACGGAGAGGAGGACAATGTATGTAAGTGAATGAAGGTTGGTGTACGGACTGTGGCCTGGTTAAAAGCTGTCAGCCATACTATCTGCCTCGGGAGTTTACTGCGGTGTTAGTCACCATTGTTTATATTCCGCTAGGTGCTCGTGGCAACGAAGCATTGAAGGAGCTGTATGACACCGTTAGTTCACTGCAGATGAAGCACCCGGAGGCGTTTTACGTGGTTGCAGGGAACTTTAACCATGTGAAACTGACTGACACTCTGCTCAGTTTTTATCAGCATGTCATCTTTCTTATACTCTGTATTGTGCGTACACTAACATTCATGGTGCGTACAGAGCTCTTCCTCGCCCCCATCTTGGCCTCTTTGACCACATTTCCATCCTGCTGGTGCCAGCATATCGTCCGCTGATGACACAGATTAGGCCAAGGAAGAAGACAGTCACTGTGTGGCCCAGGGATGCAGCCTGTGCGCTCCAGGACTGTTTTCAGTCCACAGATTGGCAGGTCGTCAGAGAGGTGGCTCCTTATGAGGGAGAGATGGACCTGGAGGAATATATCTCCTCTGTTCTTTGCTTTATCTCCAAGTGTGCTGATGATGTCTCCACCACCAGGACAGTAACCCGTTACCCGAACCAGAAACTGGCTGAATGTTGAGGTGAAAGCTCTGTTGAAAGCTAGGAACGCTGTGTTCAGGACAGGCGAGGCATCAGCACTCCGAGAAGCGACCCGTACCTCAAGAGTGAAAATTGTCAAACCTAGGTTTAGCGTTAGCCTAGCCCTAACCCCTCACTGCCAGATGCACTTAATAAATCCTATTCCCGCTGTCAACACTGCACTTTTTCTGACTAATTTTCACAGTTCACAACACCAATAAAGAATGTGTCACTTAAATCAGTTTCATCTACACAAGTTTACACAATTCCTCTTCTTCTTTCCTCTTCATAAAGCATTGTTTTGCTAAATGATTCTTTATTTAAATACTGCACTTTATGCCATGGCCCACAGTGCTTATATATTGTTTATTTGATCTTTAATAATTACTTTTACTTCTGCTTTACTTAGTGGGACGTCATATTCAATTTCTGCTTCTTTAGCCAACTTATCTACTTTTTCCATCCATCCATTTTCTTACACCCTTGTCCCTTAGTGGGGTCGGGAGGGTTGCTGGTGCCCATCTCCAGCTAACCTTCCGGGCGAGAGGCGGGGTTCACCCTGGACAGGTCGTCAGTCTGTCGCAGGGCAACACAGAGACACACAGGACAAACAACCATCCACGCACACCTAGACAGACCAATTAACCTAACAGTCATGTTTTTGGACTGTGGGAAGAAACCGGAGTACCCGGAAAAAACCCACACATGCACAGGAAGAGCATGCAAACTCCATGCAGAAAGACCGGGGCCTGGAATCGAACCCAGAACCTTCTTGCTGCAAGGCAACAGCTCTACCAACTGTGCCACTGTGCAGCCCTTATGAAAGTCAAGAGCTCCAAACTGGATTATAAAATAAAATACATCAAGAAGTTCATTTTTCAGTGATTCAATACAAAAAGTTAAACATATGCTGTGTTTAATTAGTGTATTCTAAGCATTTAAGGAATGCTTAGAATACACTAATTTTGATGTTTATGGCTAAAGACAGTCCAAAATTAATTTGGCAAAAAATTTGATTTCCACAGACCAACACAAATTGCTTATTGACACAGAAATTTTGGTCTAGTGAACTATATGCCAAGGTGCTGCCGTTGGGGGTCCTTTTGCATGAATTGCTGCATCAATGTGGCAAAGAGGCAATCGACCTTTGACACTGCTGAGGTGTAATGGAAGCCCAGCTTATCTACAAAGTTCACTCTGCTGTCTTATCTTCCTCTTGACATCACCATGTGGTTAGGTCAGCCCGGTTTGCCGTTTTCTAAATGTGTCTCAGTTCCTTTTTCTTTGTCTTTCTTCCTAGTGTTCAATCTTTTCTACCTCACCTGTACCCTTCAATCCTTCCCTCCTTAGTTTTTCCACCTTGTCCTTTTAAAGGTATGGTAAACATCCAATGAAAATCGAGAACCCTGGGCCTCAGCAGCTCACCATTTACCTGCATACTGGACTTTCTTAGCAACAGTGTTGTGGCACCACATCTCCTCCACCCTCATCTTGAGCAAAGGCACACCACAAGGGTGTGTCCTCAGTCCCCTCTTCTATTCCCTTTTTACACACAACTGTTCTCTCATTCACACCTGCATTGTAATTTTTTTTGTGAAAATAATATTGTTTCACTTGGTGATGAGTTACTGAAATAAATTAACTTCTCAATAATATATTAATTTATTGAATGCCTGCTCTCAATCTTTGTGTATTTATAGACAATTGTTGTTTTGCATAATTGAGTCATGTGAAATGTGTACATTCCTTTCATACATGCCGACACACAGAGAGCTGCTAAAGTGTTTTTCCATTGTTCCTGTAATGACAAATAATCTATCAAAAAATAATCTATTGTAAGGAGTTATCTATCAAAATAAAGAATTTAAACACATTAAATGTCATGAAATTTCACTTTTTAAAGTGAATCAGACTTAACTGTGGTGACTTGCAAAACAATCAAGAAGAAGCTGAGAAGTCTAGCATTAGGTGCAGTATAGTATTTATTCACATATTTTATGGAATACAAATACCCCTAAACGCCCCAACCTCCCTTTACCCTGCCCCTCCCTCCCACCCCACCCGCAAAAAATGTGCACATCAGAACTGACGGAATCTATTGAAAGAGTAGCGAGACAAAGGAATTTGTTTTATAGGCAATAAAAGGGAATGACTGCAGTTAAATGTGATGTTGGTATAAAAAGTTTTCCCTATTGTAAAGAGTTAATCCTTTAAAAAAAAAAAAAAAGTAGCCAGATCAGGCTAGTCAGGTAACAAAAAAGGCGTGCAGCAACAACAGCTGCATCACAAAAAAGAAACAAACAAAAAAAACACTGTCCTTACAGAAACCAAAAAAAGGAGAACTTCCCACTTTACCTTTTTCCGTTTCACTATAAAGGACGGCAATCATCATGTGCAACAATAATTTAGCTTTGCGTGACTGTAAATTCAATCACTTTTGTAATGCGTCACAAAATCTCTCTCCAAGGTAAAATCGATAGGAATGCAGAACTTTCCGGGACTGAAGGCGAAACGTCGGCCGATTGAGTCGAGACTACAGATGGAATGAGAGCGCTGGCGGCTGAGAGACGATACTGTACAGAAGCTCAGTGTCACAGGCGGTCACTGCATGTATCCTTTAATCAGAATGCTTCCAACTGAGAAAACGGATGTCATATCCTCTCAAATCACAACAGGATGGCAAAACAATTTCTAAGTATAGTGAATTAAAAAAAAAAAGAAAAGCTATCAGTGAGAATCTGTAAGTTTTAAATGTACGAGAAAGTCTGTTTTAGAAGTGCGACGAATAGCGTCGTTCATCGACCCACAGAGGTGTTGCGGAAACGTTCACGATGTCTATTTTTAAATCTTGTCCTCAACACTACACGTCAAAAATAACAAAAAAACAACAAAAACAAACAAAAAAAAAAAAAACACGCCGGAAAACAACTTCACCCAATATGATACACACAATTCGAGCTCCGTGGTCCGAGAAGGTGCTGTCTGCCAGTAATCACAGGTCCTCTGTGTCCACGTGTCTAAACCACGAGGTCTGGCCTTTTCAGACCAACCAGTCAAAGTGGCGGGACACTGAAAAATGTTTTAAAGTTAAAACTAAAAGAGGGAAAAAGAGAAAAAAAAAAGGGAGGAGGGGGCAGGGGACTCGGCTGTAGCCTTTTGAAAACATTCCGGAGCGGCTTGCTGTCCATATTTCAGCCGTTTCCGCTCACAGGCTCTCTCAGGTCCTCACACCATGTAGGAGTTCTGGTTCTTCAGTTTGTCCAGCTCTTTGCTCTGCTGCCTCAGAAACAGGACTCTGCACAAAGGAGAAGACGGCACAAATCCTCAGTTGGAGACTTGCGTTTGTCCAGTTTGTTCATGCAAACCTCACTTCCTGTTCCTACCTCTGTTCCCTCAGCGTAGCCTGGATTTCACACACTCTGACCAGAGAGCGGAGGTTCTTCATCTCCGTGCAGATTTCAGACATGTACAGGCTGCCCATGTTGTGGAAGTCCTCTCGCAACCGAGCCGCCTGTTGGAACGAAACCACGGCGTCTCGTCACGAAGGCCGCTCGTCAGAAAGATGCCGAGTCGTTCGGGGTTCTGACGGCACCTACCTGTTTCTCTGTGTTCTCTGAAGGCCACCCTTGGATGTGTCGGATGAGGGTTTCATCGAAATGAGTCGCCAGGGTGGGAGTGAAGGAGCCGGGGGGGTCCGATTGGGTTTGGCCGCTGCCACCACCGCCACTGCTACTGCTGGAGGATGCATGGGGCAAAACAGACATGATTGGTCCGGTGCACAGAACCTCCTGGCTGCTGGAGTGAGGCAACTCAACAGCCTCGTCACACATTTTTTACATTCTGTCAAGCTACATTTCCAAACTTCGATGTATTTTAAACAAGTGGAACTTTTGTTCCACACGCTTTGAATGCTGCAATGTGGCTGATGTTGGTTTCAAAAGGCTGGGCTGATGAAGAGGACAGCACACGCTCAAGAGCTTATTCGCCTCGAGACGAAAACGACACAAGAGAGACCCAGGAAGCGTATGTGAGGCCGCTTAATTCTGAAGGTGAAGTGGACGACGTTAGTGGTGTTGGGTGTTTTCACACCTGATAGTTTGGTAGATTCTGTTCGATTGGGGATCAAAATTGTAATGCGGGTTCACATTTACACTGCACTGTGTCAAACAATCTGCTGAAGGAAACGACATGAAAACCTCAGAAGACACTGAGTGCAAGTTCCTTCTTCACGAAATGTAAATAAAAATGGCGTCAGATTTTAGCGACTGTAGGATTTTTCCCTCGTCTTTGGTAAAAGATCACAAGCTATTTCTCTTGCTAGCGCTAGACTCTTAACGTTTACTGCGGTTGTTATTACCCAGAATGCCCTGCGCAAGCTCGCTTCCTGCTTTTGGAGCAGCCTCCGATTCACTTTGCATTCTCAGATACATTCGAACCGCACCAGAGTTCACGTCAATCAAACCCAGACGGAGGTTTTTAGGCAGACCAGAGTTCAGTTTTTTGGCTCGCATCAGAGTTTGATTGGTCAAACAAAGCAGATTAAAGCGGCGCCTTAGTGCACAGGAGGAAGATGAAGATACTGATCTATGGCTTTTCCTGTGTGGCTACTGCACCATCATTATTTTTTTAAGCAGTTGCATTACAGGCACATTTTAGAGGAAGAACTTACACATCCAGTTTATAATGAACATTTCTAAATAATGTCTGATATAAAAAGACTTCCTTTAAACCTTTCTGAATATAAAAACCCAGAAAACTGTCATACATTATTTTTGTTTACATTTCAAGCTGACAAAGTTAAAGCGTAGTGATTCATCACAGCAGTAGAGAATCTTTTTTTTTTTTTTTTTTAAATCAATTTACAGCCCATGATTTAAAGAAATTTTAAGGCCTTTATTTTAGATTCAGGGATTTGAGCCTTTTAAGGCCTTATTTTTAGATGAGTGGATTTAAGATCTTTTAAAGATGTGCAGAGAATGGGTCAATCTTCACAAAAAGTGTATTTCTAAAGGATACGAAATTGGGTTACAAAACCTTTTCTGGATAACGCAGGTGAAATTAGCCTCCAAGATCACAAGTAAAGTTTTGAGCAGCTGAGGCTTATACCTTCTCTGAAGAGTCCTTGGGTCCTCTGGACGCTTTTCTGTTGTCTGACACAAAGACGCTGATCCCTGCTTTCCTGATGCCATCCCACCCTGAAGAGGGAAGTGGAGAGAAAATAAGCGGCAGGTGGAACAGGAAGTGGCGGCGACTCCTGAAGCTACGTACTCTAGCTTGTGAGGGTGTGACGCTGCCGATATGCATGCCCAGAAGGGGCTTCTGGCTGTTCTGGGGCGTGCCGTTCCGTGGCGAGACGTATGGGTGGGGGGATGGCGAATCTGTTGTCGCGGAGACCGGGGACTGACTGGAGTGCTGGGCTGAAATCAGAAACGACACAGAAGAAGGGTGTTGAACATGGGCGCAAATTTTTCGTTTCTGAAAGCGTATTCTGAGGAGGCGAGGAGGACAGGAAACGGCGGCAAAAGATGCCATACCTTGATTGGAGTGCTGCGCAGCTGAGAGCAGAGCAGAGACGTTGAAAGCGGGTCCAGCAGCGAGAAGCTTATGAAGCACAGACCGCAAGGAAGCCTGGGTGACAGCAGCCGCCAGGACTGGAGGGAGGAAAGAGGGAATGAACACACACAGGAACACACGTGACGGCAGAGACACACATGACGAGGGAGAACTTTGTTTTTTTTTTTTTTTACTGTGTCGCGAGAGGCGGCTAACGTACATACGACACTAGGGAAGGAAGTCTAGTGCAACCCGACCAGCGAAAGCGCCACGTTCTCCCAGAAATGGAGCAAAATTCATCAGAAATAACGGCAACTACAAAGCGCCGTTATCCATTAAGGAAAGGACTGCATTAAAATCACAATGTATCCAGCACTAAGGATACAAAAATCTCTAAATTAGTCAGCCTCCAACTCAAATTTAAAACTTAAGATTGTCATGAACGAAATGCAAGACCAGTATCATGACATAAATGTGGAAATAAAATGTATAGTTGTGGGTTGGCAGCATAAGCGAGACGGTACAAATTTATAGGCAAGTAAATTTGTACTTACCCATAACAGATACAAAAACCTAGCTACCTAGCAAGGGTATATTAGCAGCTAGTTATCAGTAGCTGCAACCAACTCAGGTCACAGAATGCAATGGAAACGTCTGAGTGACTCAAACGTTTCTGACAAAAATAAATTCCCACAGGAAAAATAAACTACATAATATATACGAGATTAAATATTCCAGTCAACAAAATGTATGACCTGTGATTAATGTATTTAAAGCCAACTTAATTTTCCCCGCAATTAATTTAAAACATTAAGGCCTTAATTTACAATACATTAATTAAAGACTTTAAGGATGTGCGGATGCTCTGGTCCTTTGAACATACATCACAGAAATATACTTTTAAGTAGAGGTCAGGACAAAACAGCACAAATATCTGAACGTTTCATTGGATGTAACAAAAATGGCTTAGTAAAATGTTATGTCCATAAAATGAGGGGACAAAATTCTCCGTTAGATCCGCCACACACAGAAAGACAGAAAGTTGGAGCTACTGATCGTCTGTTTCAACTTGACAATCAAAAGGAACAAAACATGACACGTCACAGCTCAGCAGGGTGGCAGATTATATACCAAAAACCTCTGGGATCAGATCGGGAGGATTCCTTAAAGTTAATAATAAATTGTTAGTCAACATGCAACATGCAAGGTTTCAGACTGCAGCCGGACTGAAGTATAGGAAACCTGCACTTGAAGCATTTCATAAAATCATAGTAACAATTACTGATACAAAGTTTCCCCCAGAAAACTTGTTAACTCTGTGGAAGGGCAGACATTCATCCAGCGGCCCGTCGTCTTTTCGAGTTAAAAAATGTTTAAAGTCGACAGGAAATTTGAAAATAAAAAGATTGGAAGATTAATACCTGAACTCCAACTAGAAAGTCTTAAAATATGCAAACATAAAATAAATAAATAAATAAGCAATGTTTAGCCTGGCTGGGGCACAATTAAAACCTGGTGGCCCATCAGGCTTATAATATACTGGGGTAAACCCTGCGATACGATTATACACTTAAAGTTTGAACATTTACTATGCTAATTCAGGTTTAGGCATGTTGAAGAAGCTGGTTTCTGATTTCACAGAAGCAAAAAGCTATGTCACAATGCAAAAGATAAGAATTGTGACATGAGTTACTGATTTCATCATCTTAGACAGAGGAGGGCGAGCCAGTTGAGGCTACAGATATGAATTATCCGTTCTATTTTGGAGCTGTGAAGCTCAGGTAAGTCACTCAGCGACCCCACATTTCCAAAAGGGCGCTAACTAAACTACGGATAAGCAGTTTTTCTTTTAAGTCTGTCGTATCGTGCCGTCCTCACCTTCGTTGAGCTTGGCCATGTCCATGCTGCCGTTGTTCATCTGCAGAGTCGCCTGCAGAGCCGGTAGGAGCTGATGCAAGAGGGCCGGGTCCTGAAGCAACGCAGACGACTGCGACTGTGCGCTCTGAGCCGCCGGTGGCGCTGCCGACGAGGAAGAGGACATGCTGGACGGGGCGGAGCCTAACGGGCCGGCTGCAGAGTTTGGGTTCTGAGAAGAAGAGAGGGAGGAGGAATGGCCGCTGTTTGATGGCGTGGATTGGTCCGCTGATGTCGTCTCTGTGCGTGAAAAACAGAAAAGGAAGCGGAGCAGCCGCCTTGGTGAATTTAAGCACTTTTCTAGCACCACAAATTCACTATTACTACTGTTATTACTAATGTCTTGTGGTAGTATTTTACATTCTACAGCAGGGGCAGTTTTGTCTATTTTTGCATATTCAAAATATCTTCCAGTTCCATTGTTAAATGTTCATTAGAATTAGAATTTATTGATCTTTAAGAAGGTTTTATGTCATTACAATTATATTACTGGAAAATGATCTCAAAACGTCTACGTTATTGGTTATCGCGATAACTTCTGGGACAATTTATCGTCCAGCAAAACTTGTTCAGGTGGCAGGCCTACTTTCAAGGACCTTATACAGAAACCAAAACACGTCCAAAACCTTGAAAACACCTCGATGAAATTCCAAGATTTTCATGCAGCCATACAAACCCTGCAAACCGGTGAACAGAAGTGAGAACATGTAGACACCCAAAGATTATTAACGGAGTTTCACAGTCCATTCTTACTAGTCGTGGCTTTGTCCTGCAAGGCCTCTTGTCTGTAGTCCATATCCTTGGGGAAACTGTTTGCCGCCATCTTGGCCGAGTCTTTCTGTCGCTGTTCCCTGAAGCAAAAGCAAGCACAATCTATGAATCCGCTGCGACCGAGCACATAGGTTTTTCTATGTGAAGTGCGTAACACTCCAAGCAGTGTAAGGAATATTTCTGGTTGAACATAAAGCGAAATTGGGCCTTGCCTCTCCAGCAGGTCCTTGGGCTTCTCCCACTGGGAGACTTCAGTTCTACAGTTGTAGTAGTACTTCTTGCCGGAGGAGCTAATGTGTTCTGTCCAGTCGTCGGCAGGGTCCTGGAGCAGAGACAGTTGCCATAGTGATAAAGATCAAGACATACTCAGGACAGGACAACGTTTGTAGGGAAAAGGGGAAATATCGCAAAGCGGGACCTCCGTCCACAAAACCGAAAACATCAAGTTCATGTATAATCGTCTGGATGAGCTTTCATGCCATCTTTTGGCTGATAGATGACATTAAAATTGATAAGTGTTCATAACTTCTTGTAGTTTTATTTATTATATATATATATATATATATATATATATATATATTTCGGATAAAGCCTAAATGATGTAATAAAATGGGAAATACATTTTTAATCCTTTCAAGTTGTTGCTAGCATTTTATGAACACATACAAAGTTAGATGACCATAAGTTGCACTACAGGGCCTTGCAGAAATATTAAAACTTTCTCATGTTACAACAAGCTTATATTTATTAGAACTGTATGAGACAGACCAAAACAAGTAAAGCTTAGCGGTGAAAGTAAAAGCAAAGCAACACGTGATTTAACACTACACAGATCAAAATCTGAATAGTGTGTTCTGCATTTGTAATCAAACCATTCAGTAAAATCCGGTGCAAGTCACCTAACAGTTACTGTACGTCCCAAGTAGCTAGTAATTATTTTAATAATCGACTATTCTGATGATTAATCAGATTTAAAAAAAAATTTAATTCTGTAATTTTTTTTGTTTAAGCTTAATGTTGTATTTTGTACAATATTAGAAATACGTTAAAAAAAATGCAAACAATTCAGTTCCATTTTTAGATAAGAAAATAAACATTTTCTCATTTAAAATGCAACAAAGAATTTCTCTAGTGAACGTTTGATCGTTTGCAGCAAAGAATGCATCCATCCATCCATCCATCCATCCATTTTCTTCCGCTTATCCGGGGTCGGGTCACGGGGGCAGCAGCTTCAGAAGGGAGGTCCAGACTTCTCTCTCCCCAGCCACTTCTTCCAGCTCCTCCGGGGGAATCCCAAGGCGTTCTCAGGCCAGCCGAGAGACGTAATCCCTCCAGCGTGTCCTGGGTCTTCCCCGAGGCCTCCTCCCGGTGGGACGTGCCCGGAACACCTCACCAGGGAGGCATCCAGGAGGCATCCTTACCAGATGCCCGAGCCACCTCAACTGGCTCCTCTCGACGTGGAGGAGCAGCGGCTCTACTCTGAGTCCCTCCCGGATGACCGAGCTTCTCACCCTATCTCCATCCTGCGGAGGAAACCCATTTCGGCCGCTTGTACCCGTGATCTCGTTCTTTCGGTCATGACCCAAAGCTCATGACCATAGATGAGGGTGGGAACGTAGATCGACCGGTAAATCGAGAGCTTCGCTTTTTGGCTCAGCTCTCTCTTCACCACGATGGACCGGTACAGCGCCCGCTTCACAGTAGACGCTGCCCCAATCCGCCTGTCGACCTCCCGCTCCCTTCTTCCCTCATTCGTGAACAAGATCCCCAGATACTTAAACTCCTCCACTTGAGGCAGGACGACCCCCCCTGACCCGGAGAAGGCACTCTACCCTTTTCCGGCTCAAGACCATGGCCTCGGATTTGGAGGCACTGAGCCTCATCCCGGCCGCTTCACACTCGGCTGCGAACCGCTCCTGTGAGAGCTGCAGATCACGTTCCGATGAAGCCAACAGGACCACATCATCCACAAAAAGCAGAGATGCGATCCTAAGGCCACCAAAACGGGTTCCCTCAACACCTCGGCTGCGCCTAGAAATTCTGTCCATAAAAGTAATGAACAGAATCGGTGACAAAGGGCAGCCTTGGCGGAGTCCAACTCTCACCGGAAACGAGCCCGACTTACTGCTGGCAATGCGGACCAGACTCTGACAGCGGTCAGAGTCTGACAGCCCGTATCAAAGGGCCCGGTACCCCATACTCCCGGAGTATGGGGTACTCCGGGAGTATGGGGTATGTCCCTCAGGGCCCCCCTGAGGGACCGTGTCCCTCAGGGCCCCCCGAGGGACACGGTCGAACGCCTTCTCCAAGTCCACAAAACACATGTAGGCTGGTTGGGCGAACTCCCATGCACCCTCCAGGACCTCGCTGAGGGTGTAGAGCTGGTCCAGTGTTCCACGACCAGGACGAAGGATGCAAAGGATGCATCTGCGGCTAAAATAAATAAATACTTCCAACATCATAGTAAGAGGTCAGCCATTTCTGCTTGACTTATCAATACAGTGTAGGGTTGATCTACTGACTATTTGTTTTGATTGATCGTTTTTGTAGTTTTGGCTTCATTATTTCTCTTAAGGTGTTGTTCTTTCACCAAATGTTTTTTTTTTTTAAAGTCTGTATACTTCAGTCAACGATTAATCGATTCAGTAATTCAGCTATTAATCACGATTAACTGTTGCAGCTTTAGTACCTGAGTTTAATATCTCAGGCTAAGCAATATTACACACCACCAATATGTGCAAAATTCTTAATTTTCATATCACAAAAGGTTCTTTGGATCACAACAGATGCTGGATTACAGATACCAGATGTGATGAACTTGCATTTTTCATGCTAATGCAATAACTCACTGCAGCAGATGCTCCTAAACAGAGCCTAAAAATCTTAACGTGACGGAAGTCAAGATGAGAACAATAGGAAAGAAGCAAATAGTAACATGTTGCAACTGATATATTTTAAGTTATCGGCATCACCAGATTTTCTAAAACTGAGCAAACGAAACTTTTTTGGCCCACAAGAAAGACGCGTAAAACTGACAACCGGATGGACAAAAACACAAGATCCTTACAGGCTGACAAGTAATGAAAGCTAACAATCAGTTAGCTGTGTGTGTGTGTGTGTGTGTGTGTGTGTGTGTGTGTGTGTGTGTGTGTGTGTGTGTGCGCATTAGAGTGTGTGGCTTGAGAGCCACCTTTTCGAATATTTATCCATTGAGCGCTGCTGTGGAGTTCGCTTTGACGAACACCGGCGCACACAACGGCCCGTGTCTCGCTTCTGAGCACGGTGAAGAAACTTTGAGCAGCAAAGTGAAAAGGGAAGGAAGGTGGAGAAGCAGACAACAGGAACAGTAACTCACTCGTTCTGCAGGCTTGCTCTGGCTCGCGTGAGTTTCAGCGCCTTGGTGGGAGCTGTTGTTGTGAGAGGCCTCCTGAGGTGAGCCGCTGGTCCCTGGAACAAATTCTTCCTTTAGTCAAACAAACACAACTTGCACAGCAGAGTGTTTTGCGTTTGAGGCGTTGAGTTGTACTGATATTAACTTGCAAAGAGCGGAAGGATTCAACCAACCTCCATCTACAGTTAACATCACGAACGAGCGCATGGATTTGTTCATTGGATTTTCTCTAAACCCACAAAAAAAAAGCCTTCAGCTCAAACATCTGCGTTTATTCCTCCACCAATTTGGTGAAATGTCCATTTAGAAATTCCAACTCAACTACACGCGTTTTGGAGATATTAATAAGATTCTACCTTGATTATCAACCAGCATTAATCTTGGGAGTTCTTCTGAATTAATCGATTTCCTTTAACAGACCTGAATCCACTATTTTTTCCTAATCTTTTTAAAATATCAAGCAAGCTTAAGGAGCGTAAGGTTGCAGCTCGTATATCCATATATGTAATTTTGATCATGTCAAAATTTACATTTTAGTAAATGTACAATATTCTTGTTTTTTCTTTTTTAACCCTGCAGTTGGATCCAGTTTGCTCTCGTTCCACCCTAGAAGAAGAACGGCTAAACCAACTAAAGCCTGACATTAATATGAAATTCTTACCAGATATGACTGTAAAACTTTTGACCACAAAATTAAGCACGAGCAATTTGTCAGGTAAAACAAAAAAACGCTACAGAACAAAATTAAAACAAATATTATTTACTTTATCTACAATAGTTTCAAACTTATATTAAAAAAAAACCCAGACATCTATTTTTACCTCATTGGAAACATTAGCAGAATGTTTCAATGTTTCAAATTAAGCATTTGCAGAATGCAACACTGACACTTACCGTTTTTTCCGCGAATAGGGAAGGAGGTTTTGGCCTTGCCATGCTGCCCGATAGCATCCCCTTGCCTGCTGACAGGACTCTCGTCGGAGCGTCGCAGCACCTTGTACGGAGGTATGGGTTCTGACGAACCGTCGCGCACCTTGGTGTAGCGGTGAAGGCTGCTGGACTGGCTCTTTGGGTGAGATTTATGGGCCTGGAAACAAGAACAGTGGACAGCAGATAAAGCTGGTTAGTTAGAGTTCAATGTAAAGTCTTGGACATCTGTGGTCACCCTCGACCTCTTTTCTTTTCTGAAGAGTTTGTGTAACTAACGGTACATCCAACTGGTTTTTCCTCAAACCAGTTAACATAACATTGAACTTAAATATTAGATTAAAGTTGGAAAAGAAGGTCTAATGGACACTTTTGGCTACAGTGGCTTGCAAAAGTATTCATATTGCTTCTACTTTTTGTACACTGTGTACAAAATACACAGTGTATTTTGTGTTATTAGGAAACACATTGATGTAAAGTGACAAAAATGTGTTTAGGTTCACAGGATAGGAAGACATTTGGAAGGCACTGAGCATTAATGTGCCATAATAACAAAAATAATAACAGTGAAAGCATACCTGATAGGACTGAGAATCCCTTCTGTCGTTGCACCTGTGGAAACACAAGGAACAAACGTCAGCTCAATTTATTTTCTTCCAAGACACTTTGTGGACGACTTTAAGTTAGCTAACGTTAGCAAAGTTAGCACAATTTCCATTTGGCTCCCAGTAGTTCGTCAATTTTTTTCCCCATGAAACATAAAGAGTAGCCTAAATTTCTCAGTGACTTAAAAAGAAGTACATATGATTTACAAGTTTTAAATCACTATGTTAGTAGTTAACGTCATGCTAACGTATGTAGCCTAGCTAGAGGAAAAAAATTAACCGGAACCTCCAGCTAACCAACTGTAGTTAGCTGGTAGCCATGACAGCTAACAGCTAAAAGAAAGCTACCACTCCTGAGGCTAAAGCAGTTACACGTATGCGCCTTATTTACACATGACAATGCAATGACCAGCGTTTCATTTACCCATCGCTGACTCTTGTTGGTTTCCTTGCATACATCACCATCAAGGCCCCAGTGATGTGTGTGTGTGTTTGAGGGGGAAACCGTGGCCTCCTGTCTGTCTGCTCTCACAGTTTTTTTTTTCTTCAGCTTCCTGGAGTCTGATCTCGGGCCTTTCTCACCAGACAAACGGCTACCAGTCGAGCGCCGAGCACCTGCACTGCATAGCGGGTGGTACAATTAAAACCCACCCTCAGTGCATCATCTGGCATGTAGTTACGGTATGCGGTGAGACTCGGCCGATGTAGCTCAGCGGAGAGCACCAGAGGCAGGCAGGAGGAAGCGGAGGAGACCGACTTATGGTTAAACGTCTGGTTGGAGGGGGAAACTGGTTCCGGGACGACTTGTCAAAATAAAAGAGGATGTTGGTGCGAAAATGTAAGACTCGGTTTTCAGTTTAAAAATCAGATGAACTTGCTGTAATTTCACTGTGAACTAAGTGGAATTCAACAGAACTAGACGGAGTTTCTAAAGGACTTCAGTTTTTTTCTGCTTTCCAAACTGAAGTAAAACGGTTTGGTAAAAAGTAATGGTATACATTTTTACTTGCTGTCTTGTAGCATACGGCCTTTTCTCATACAGACAACTGAAACCAGACATCGTATTTATTTACTCACTGTCTGACTTTCTCTGTTTTTGCCCAGTTAGATTATCAACATACTGTGTATTGACTAAATACAAGAGTAATGAAAGAAAGAAAAAAAATTTAAATCAAATTTATATGTTTTCATACATCTCTTAGTATTTAATAAAAATTGCTTTTAAGCCATATGAGAGCCATTTATCCATAAGATTCTCACAATACTTTACAGAAATTTTGATTATGTCCTGCTGAAGGAGATGAAGATTTTTGTGATGGCCAATCTAACTTCGTTCTCACTTGGTGGTTTCTGATATGGGCAACATTAGATTAGCAAGTGATAATTTTTCAAATCCTCCATGGTGTTATTGTTTCCTTGAGAAAACCAACAGGAAGTTAACTCTTCACCTTGAGAAAACCATCAGGAAAAAGTATAAACCGAAAACAGGAAACTAACTTGTTACCTTGAGAAAACAGTCAGGGAATTTAACTTATCTTGAGAAAATCATCAAAAACTAATTCCAAGAAAACCATTGAGAAGAAATATATGCGGGAGACGGAAAATTAACTCATTAACTTGAGAATACCAGAAAACCGCTGGGAAAAAGTCTACGAGGAAAAAGTCCCAGGCAGGACAGTGGTAGAGCTGTTGCCTTGCAGCAAGAAGGTTCTGGGTTCGATTTCCGGCCCCGGTCTTTCTGCATGGAGTTTGCATGTTCTCCTTTGTACATGCGTGGGTTTTCTCCGGGTACTCCAGTTTCCTCCCACAGTCCAAAAACATGACTGTTAGGTTAATTGGTCTGTCTAAATTGTCCCTAGGTGTGAGTGTGTGTGCATGGTTGTTTGTCCTGTGTGTCTCTGTGTTGCCCTGCGACAGACTGGCGACCTGTCCAGGGTGACCCCGCCTCTCGCCCAGAACGACAGCTGAAGATAGGCATCAGCACCTCCTGACCCCACTAAGGGACAAGGGTGTAGAGAAAATGGATGGATGGAAAAAGTCCCCTCTGTGCTTCCGTAGGAATGGGGTTCTCAAACAACTGTCCTCTATAAAGGAAAAACGCAATCAAATTTAAATCCAGACAGTAGGGAAAGAAAAGGTTGACATGCTTGTATACAGTTCATACCTGGTTTTAACTATATTTCTATGTTCCAAGCACTGCAGACGCTACTCTAATTTTGCCGTATTGATTGACCGCTCAATGTAGGTCAGACCTGATGGATATCGACGGAATGGGAGTGAGCCTCTTTTCCAGTCCACCCAGTCAGGCACTTCACATCCTCTGTTTGCAACGTGAACGTTCAAATGCCGTTTGTTCTTTTAAGATATGCAGCAAATGACTCTGCCTAGACCAGGCCTAAAGGAGAGAGTTCGTGGTGAGTGAAGATTATGTTGTCATTTGCACTGATTTAATATAAATATACAATGTTGGAGCTTAAAGAAAGAGAAAAATGCTCTGCTGATTAGACTTAAAAGATTTACTTTGCATTTTGTTCAAAGATCTTTTTTAGGCTTTTTTCTACTGTTGCTAATTTTTAATGTAATGAAAACAAGGAGTGTGTTCAAACTTACAAAATAAGAAGATGTGCATTTTATGATAAGACTGCTTCTATTTTTTTTTAACTGTGAATGTCTGTTGTGAAGCAAGTTGTTCTTGTTTGATGAGGTCTGAATTTATGAAATGGAAGTATTTGATGTCACCAATAGGGGGCAGCAATATCTCAAAAGAAGGAAGCCGTTCCATGTAAAAATGAGATTCATATGTATATATATATATATATATTTCTGTTCTCAGACTGATGATGCAGAGGAGAACCGAGGACAGAGGTATGTTCAGGTTTTATCTTTGTTACATCTTTAATTGAAAACTTACAGCAGTCTGAGAAAAGCACATTTTCTTTCTGTTTAAAGAACAATTTTTCCAGAATAGTATGTTGATCTCTGTACCTTAAATTTAAGTTAAAATGTAGTTTAAAATAAAATATCAAGTAAAAAAAAAAGAAGAAGTTAGAGTTCATCCGCATGTACCTTTTTTTCCTTTATTTAGCAATTTAGCACTCTGTGCTGTGAATAAAATTAAACTCAATTGAATTTTATTTATCTGAGCTGAAAGAAGTTCAACTCAGCCACATGTAAATGAACTGAAGTGAGTTTAAATGAACTGGAAAGATCTGGACTCAAATTTAATTCATTTAAACTGAACCGAATCAGACTGAATCAAATTCAATCAAACTGATCTGAACTAAATTTTACCCGAACTGAATCACTTAGTACTGAGTTGAAATAAACTGAATGAAATTCAATTTAAACAAACAGATTTTTTTTGTATAAACTGAACCAATCGGTTTAGTTCAGTTCAGTTTAAACCGAACTAGAATCGAGCAGCAGCCGAACCGAACTCGATTAAATCATATCGACATGAAGTGAATGACATTAAACGTATCTAAGATTGACTTTATCTGCTACACCGAGCTGAATGTGACCTAACAGAACGGATGTGGACTTTATTCATTTGATCTGGACTCGAGTCGAACCAAATGACGACGTTTTTCGCATCCTCCAGGCGTGTGTAAGCAGTTATCCGCGGCGATGTCTGCGACTGAGTTTCACACCGACAGAGAGGAGGACTACAGGTTCCTGCACAGCATGCTGATGGAGAAAAAGGTCCACCTGCTGTTTAAGGTAAACATTCCTCTCACACACACACACACACACACACGCACGCACACGCACACACACACACACACACACACGCACACACGCACACACACACACACTCTTGGACTGCGCATTTTCTAAGTCGACAAATAGATGACGGAAAACTAAAGTGAAATATCACCAGCACTTTCCCTGCCAGTAGCGAACCAGAATACTAAAAGCTTAAGTTGTAATCTTTCTCGTCTGCCGGAGTGAAACCCATTCTTCTCGTTTTTCTCTCTCTCTCTCTCTCTCTCTCTCTCTCTCTCTCTAAAATCTTGACAGATTCACGAACGGCTGAAGCGCTTTGAGAAGCGGAGGCCCGTTCCCGTCCAGCAGCACGCGGCGAGTCTGGCCTCGCAAGTGTGTGACTCACTGCTAACATCTTTAGCAAACCGACGAGCCGCTGCGGGTGACGGACAGTTTGACAGCCGAGAGAAACGAGACGTTTTTCTCTCCTCTGTTATAGAAAAGACTTCCCCGTCAGACACACGCGCGACTGGAATTTGTTTTCCCCGCATATTTGTCCCGAATTATTTCCGTAATTCGCACTTGGAAAGGCTGGTCGAGAGATAAAGGGGGGAACTTCTGAGTCGTGTGTTTTACGATCTAGGATAGTAGCTGCATGGGGGAGTGAAGGATGGGCTGCTTGAGCTATGTAGTCGGCAGTTGGAAAGTAAGATTTTAGATTTAAAGATAAAGTTACAAAACACTTTTCCCTAGTGAAAAGCAATCTGGGGATCTGTTTATTATTATTATTATTATTATTATTATTATTATTATTATTATTATTATTATTATTATTATTATTATTATTATTTTATTTTCTCTCTCCTTTCAGTCTTTTGTTGTTAATTTCTTTATTGAACTGACTTTTTGGTCATCATTCCTCTCCAGCGTCCAAATCCCCCCGTTGGGGAACTTAAACCGCCAGCAATCAAGAGATCTGCCATCGCACACGTGTCAAACTCGAGGCCCGGGGGCCAAATCCGGCCCACTACAGATTTTTATGTGGCACCTCCAGACTCTAAAACAACCTTCACAACCCAGAGAGCCAATTTTGTCCACAGTCTGGTGAAATAAAACTTGCTTACAAGCCGTAAAATTTATGTGGCCTTTTGGAAAAATAAAGAGCTGATATAATGTTGTTGTCATTCTTACAGAATCATCCTTTTTTTTCCTCTACTTTTGGATTTTACAATCAAGAAAAATGTGAACCTTTGTAACAAAAAAATGGGGTAGGCACATTATTTTCCGTGGAAAATTATGTAACTCCTCCCAACTCGCATATTTTAAAACCTAGAGATCAAAAAACTGATTTAATAGATGTCGTGTTGTTGAAATTCATCCCATTTATTCCAAAATTATGCATTTGTGATTACAATTATGCCTTAAACGGGCAGTATTTAGCATTTTTCAGGCAAAATACTGCCTGATTGGCATTTTAGAGCGCAATCAAGTAATGATGTTACCTTCAGTTGTCATTAAAAAATGTTGTATATAACATATGTGACTTAAGATTAATTGTAATTTAACACTTTTTACTTTGGCTCTGTGTCTTTAAGAAGCTCCTGCTCTGTCTGAAACCCCACCTTCAGGAAGTCATCACAACATGGCTCCTCTGGCCTTTAAAAATTTTTTTTACCAGTGTTTCAGCAGAAGTCGAAAATTCTCGACTTTTGAAACGTAGAAATATCCTGTCTTTTTCAAAAAAAAAATTCTGATTAATCTAAAAATTTCTGAGTTTTTTTGATGGAAATTTGCTCCTTTTTTCCTCTGTCTACGAAGGTTTCCGATATGTCATAACAGAGACATTTTGTCATGAAACATGAAAATAATTCTACGTTTTTTCTAGGAAATTTTCAACTTTTCACCCTTTGAAACTTTTTGTTTTTTAGCTTAATCTCAAAATGTCCAAGATTTGTGGCGGAGATTTACTCTTACTTTTTCTTTCTGTCTACAATGGCCTTGATACGCCGCCATGCTTTTTAAAATCCAAATCACAATCACAGTGCGTGATTGTGACGTGGCGAAAAAGTTAAAAACCTCAAGAGGTATGAAACTTAAATTTTTTATTTTTTTTTGGAACTCTCAGCACTATCTTCGGCTAACCCCCCTATTTAGTTTCACATTAGCTCTCCGCTGTCCTCACTATTGGACTGCATGCGCAGCATTTTCTGCCATCTTTCCATTTGATCTCCTCTGCGTTTGTCCCTTTTCCTTTTCGTCGCGTTGCTGTTGATTTGGTTCGACAGCCGCTCTTGCGCCTGGCTTAAGTCAGGAAGGGCCGTTTCGGAGGGGCCAAGCTGTGGTTCTGCTTCCTCTCACACAGAACTTGTGTTTGCTCTCGGTGGAAACCAATGACCTCCGTGCGCGTTGTGACTCCGGAGATCGCCGAGAAGGCATCGCAGTAACGAGCTTCACGAGATCAGCACAACGTGTTTGTTCAAAAATCGCAAAAAAAAAAAAAAAAACTACAGCAGCTTATCGGAAAGAGCGAAAGAAACTCGCTGTGCGTGATTTATTCGACAGACTCTTTTAACTGCGTCTCGTTCCTATGCCTCTCTACGCTGGCTTGAAATAAATCTTAACAAGTTTATGCCACTTTTTTTCTTCCTTTTTTTGTTTCAGTTGGCAGAAGAGCTGCTGTACCACGGATGGAGAGATGAAGTCAAAGAACTGCTTACACTTATTTCCAAACCTCACTTTAAGGTGAAAAACTATTTCTTTCCATGCTGATGCATTTAGCTTTTAAAAAGTCTGTGTGGTCTCGAACATTTACAAGTCTTCAGCCCAGTCAAATCACACATTGTCCACCGAAGGAAAAGACGCGTAAAAGATGTGATGTCATGAAAATACATAAAAGAAATTGTTTCGCATAGTTTAGGTTCCAAGAGGTGCCAAAAAAAAAAAGAAAGAAAAAAGTTATAATGAAGGAATATTTGGACCCAGTTAAATATGTCCTAATACTGACCAGGCTGATCAATCAATCCTGGTTTAGGGAGAAAAGTTAACATATTAGAATAAATTCAAAATGTTTATTACGAAGTCGGTAACATTTCGCGTCTTAAACATACCCCTTTATTTTTGATGTCAGACTAAGACGATCTTAAAGATGGGTTAGGCTACCATTTAACTAATTTCGTTCAGTGAATACTTTGTATAAATTAGTTGGAAATGTATTTAAAAATGTTGTTTTGTTGAGGCCTTTACTCCACAAAAGCAGATGTGGTTTTTTTAAGTCAATACACCCCAAAGACAGAGAACTTTGGACCCAGAATAACAAAGTTTCTTCTAACCAAGACATTTGTACAGTAAAATTTTGTATAAATATGGGGTTTTACCGCAATTTATATTGTAAAATTTTGGCAACTACAGCTGCCGGTATTTTACCGTAAATTAGAGTTTTTTGTTGTTGTTTTTTTTTACAGTGCAGAAGCCAGGACTGGAAGAAGCCCCATGATGTCATTTCGTTCTTTCAGCCCCACACAGGCTTCCTCCATTTTGTACCTGTAAAAAGAAAACCTCCCACCCTTCTGCCTCAGCTTTACTGCATTAGTTGGTGTTTTGGTTGCTTGTTTTCATGGATTCTGTTCGTTTATCTGGTCGTAAAAGACGACCAGATCCCAAGTAGAATTTTTATTTTTTTGCATCGTATGATTTGAAAATGTTGTATAATTCTCTATTCAGAGTCATTTTTGGCTCAACGTTGCCAGTTTGAGCCACTGGACTCTTATCAAGTCTGACAGATTTTCACCCCAAATGAAGCCAAAAATAAAACTGTAAGACTTCCTGGTTGATATTCTAACATGATTTCCATATTGTGGACGATGAGTTGAAAATAGCAAAGTAAATGAAAACGTTTATTATCTGCCTGGTGGGTATGATAAACGCATAGTAGGCCAGAAACATCCAGCGTTTGATGACTTCATTTCAAAGATCCTGTGACACATTTTGGTTTACATTAACACCTTGATTTCATGAATCAAGTTTTAATTCAGATACATTGCAGTTTGATTTTCAAGCATGGAAAGCCTGTCTAGCACCATCTTGATTGATCATACTTTGACTAAGCCGATCAAAAACATTTTTTTTCCCCTTTGTGAAAAAAAGAGGTGGATTTGCTGACGTGGTTTGGATAATTTTCCTGCTGTTCAATCTTCTTAGTTCCTTTTGGGCCTCCTTGTTTCAGGTGTCAATGCCCTCTTGGAGTAATTTTGGTGGTCTACCAAATTCCCAAATTCTTAAAAGTGGCCGTGTAACCCGTTCCAAATGAACAGACAAAAGAGTCTCCCATCTGTTTTTGAAATCAGATTTAGAAAGAAAATCTTCAGGTCTAGCAGTAATTAGGTCTGTAATCAGCTTCTTTTCTTAAATAAATGAAATCACCATTGAAAAATGACCAGAAACATTAAAGTGCAATTAAAAATAATAATAAAAAAACAGAGAAATATCAGTGTCAACGGTATGACCCAAAGTTTCCAGAATAGCATGGCTTCGTGACACAAAGTTCATTGTTACTCATCATCTGCTTGATGTTTTAATGGCTTGTCTAATCAGACTCAAATGACAGTTTACGTTACTGTAGCGGTAAACCTAGTAATTACTAAAACACAAACTGTCACGGACATTTTCTTTCTCACTTTAATCCGCTTTTGCGGTTCACATTTCAAGAAATGACCGTGAAATAAGCATGTTCGCCGCAACTATCGCTGTTAGAAGCGGAGGTATTTCCAAAGC
Organism: Poecilia reticulata; assembly: GCF_904066995.2. Taxonomy (NCBI): domain Eukaryota; kingdom Metazoa; phylum Chordata; class Actinopteri; order Cyprinodontiformes; family Poeciliidae; genus Poecilia; species Poecilia reticulata. The sequence continues at coordinate 6,848,094 of NC_088846.1, forward strand.
ACACTACCTTGACATTGGGCCTATAAATAATAATTTTAAAAAAAAGCTTAATTTTCATGCTAACATGCTTCATTTGAGTCATTCCGCTAGAGTGACTGAACACAGGAGCTATAATGACCGACAGCATTCTGTTTCCTACAATAAACTCAAACTTGAGTCACACGCAGCGACAAATGAATCCAGCAGTAAGTAAAACGCATTCAAATTGATTTTCACCACATCCCCGCCCCCCCGGGAGGCGCTGACATCTATTAACCACACTGGCACCGAAGCTAATGTTCTCCCGAACTATGTTCATTACAGCGGACCCGGAGATGCCCAGACTGCTCCGGTGAATGTTTTCCTATGTCGAATCTGCTGACAGCCGTGTCTCAGATGCACTCATACGTTCATAAATGCACACAGAACGTATTTTCGTTTATAATGTGTTGCCAAAAATTGTGTGAGTGTTTTTTCTTCTTCTTTGTAATTTATGAGGAGTCAAAGCCAGCCGGTAAGCTAAAGTTTGTTTAAACAGCCCTAATGTTCTTGGCCGGAGCGCTGGAGCTCACACATACTTATGAGCGATGCTGGATATAATATCCTGTAAATGAATGTTTGTTTCCTTAAAAAGAAAAGAAAAAGAAAAAACACCTTATGAAAGTAGCCAGAGCCGAATTGCTCACGCGCTGGCAGCTTCTGAACAGAGCAAGTGCTGATGGACTTTGGTGTATCCAGGAGAGTTACTGACAGATGGATTGTCTGACTGGTAAAAATGAAGTTGACGAGCAGATGTTTCCCATATTCACATTCCTCCTCGTTACGGTAAATCTCCACTTTTTAATCCACGATCGCAGTGAAAGATTAACGGCTTTTCTGAATAATGTTTTTCCGCAAGCAAAACAGCGGTTGTTGCCGTCTCGCAAAAGCAAATGTTTATAGGAATTTGGTCTGATAGACTCCTACAAAGTAGTGCATATTGTAAATGCATGGCCCCGTTGAATGAACGTGTTTTGCTGCAATTACAGATGGACAGGGTGTCTGCGCATCCTTAAAAAGTCTTTAAATTACGTAAAATTAAGGTCTTAATATGTCTTGAGTTCATTAAAAATGGAAGTTGCACTTAAATAGGTTAATCACAGGTCTTAAAATTGCTCATGGCAGAACTATTTACATATAGGCTATTGTATGTTTTATTTTATTTTTGAGGCGCATGCAGATCTCTTCATTGCGTCCTTGGCAAACGAGGCTGAAATTTATCTACAGTTGTCTGGCGATGTTGGTCTTGGCCACTACCTCACTGCCTGTTGCCAACCCTGCATGATGCTACGCTCATTTTGTACGGAAAAAAAGAACCTAACTGCTAATATACCCTTTCGAGCTAGCCAGCTATAGGTTCTTTGGGTTGGTCATGGGTTACAGAACTTTACAATTTATTGACAATGGGCTGGATGACATTCGTCTTTGACACTGGCTCACTCCTGTTACCGTACTATATGCATTTTGAGGAGAAAAGCACTAGCTGCTAATATACCCTTTCTAGCTAGCTAGTCAGCTTAAATTTATAAAATTAAAGTTTTCTAACCCATGACAGATAGGTTACCAAACTTTAACATTTATTGGCAGATGGCTGGATTACGTTGGTCTTCGCCACTAACTCATTCCTGTTTCCAATCTGTACATTAATTGCAATGAGCTAGTAGCTAATATACCCTTTCCACCTAGCTAGCTTTTTTGCTTTTGTCATTGGTTGGGTAACTTTAAAATGTATCTACAGTTGACTGGACGATGTTCATCTTCGTCACTGCCTCACGCCTGTTGCTAACACTGCACCGTCCTGTACAAAGCTGCTGCCAAAAGCCTCAACAGACCCCATAAATGTTACAGTTTTGACATAGCGAGTCTAAAACTGCCCAGAAAACGAGCACAGATCTCAAAGCAGCATCTGATGCGACACAAACTCTGAAGTCAGAAGTTTAGATGATTTTAAATGAAGAGGTGAAGTGCTAGTAGTCTTACTAGGTGTAAATTACATTCATAAAAAAAAGTCTTAAACTTGAGTCAGTGAGACCTGCAGAAACTCTGGATGCAGGTATTTTGGGTCTTATCTGAACAAACTTCACAAGGAACAAGTTTCTTAGCGATTCTTTATTGCAAAGTACCTCCAGACTACACATGTGAACATTGTTTTTCCAAGTCTCGCAACACATTCTTCACTGGATTTAAGTCTGCACTTTGACAGGGTTATTCTAATGTGCGAACATGGTCTGATCTAAACTTTTCCATTGTAGCCCTGGCTGTAATGTTGAGGGTCTCTCTCCTACTGGAAAGTGCCATCTGATGTGTGAATTGTTTTTTTCTGACTCACTCACTGTACCACTTTTGGCCACTAAACCTAACAAGTGTGACTTCTGTCTTGTTTTGCCAGAGTACCGTCTTGGTGTTTGGAGTTTCAGGCGACAAATGAGACAGCCCATGGCAATTAGTGACAAAAAACGACAGAAAGGACAAAAGTCAGAGTGAAGGAAGCCTTGAACACATTTAGTCTTTTTTTTTTGTCCTTTTCCAGAGTCTTCTGCGTACCCATGACTCTGTAGCCAAGAGAGACTTTGAACCTGCTCTGCTGCCCCTGCCTGATGATGCAATGGAGGAAGATGAAGAGTCAGTGAAAATTGTGAGCCTTGTGAAAACCAAAGAGCCACTGGTCAGTATTTGTGTGGCAGTCAATCTGCAATCAGACCATCAACAAAATCTCTCGAACTACTCGCTTCATTTTATTGTTTTACAGTGCAAATTTTTACATAAAGAGTTTTCATTTATTTCTAAACCTATTGCTAAGAAAAAAAACCACACAGAAGTGCAAAAACGTTAATAATTTATTCAGGATATTATTTGAATTGCTTAGATTTCTGTTTTAAGATTAATCGTAATTTGCCGTTCATTGAATTGCATTGTTTTTCTTGCATGGCTGTAAGATGAGAGACTCGGGTCGGGAGGACGATAAAGTGAATTGGTTGCAGTTGCCGAAGTCACCGCTAGGTGTCACAAAAATGCAGATGGAATAATCATAAATGATCAGAAACACTGTAGGCTTTGGAGGTCTAAAAAAGTCATTAGCAGGGAAATTAAGTATTAAAAAAACATAATTAAATATATAGTTAATGTAATCAAGATTTATAATTAATTAACATTTTGTTAGCCAAACGTTAACTGTAAATACGGTGTATTCGATGAGCTACAGTTGTTTTTCTCGCTACGCTCTGCAGCACAGGAACCACGAAATGAACAGATAAGTAAAAACCTACATAATTTCATATAGTTTTAAGATATAAAAACTTCTCATTTTAATTAATTTCACATGAAACATAAGTAATAATTTTTTTTACTTTAATATTAAAAATGTAATAACCATTTATTACATTATGGCTGTTCTGGCATTTAATGCAGCTGCACCAAAAAGCCCCAGCTTCTTAAAGTTATCCAGCCACATCACAGAATTTTAGACATATGGAGCTTATGGTTAGATCTAGTATGATATAAAAAAAAAAAAAAAAAATATATATATATATATATATATATATATGATTTCAAAAATGCATTCATGGCAAGACAAAATGTCTGCTAAGAATCATTTAAAAGGAACCTATAGGACTCCAGCAGCAGCCTGTGCTGCTTTTGTGTTTAAACTATTAACTTCGTTCTTAATCCAAGTTTTTTTTTTTCTTTCCACAGCTCTTTTCACTACATATCACTGTGACACACGACACACCGCGGCTCCAGCTGTTCTGTTTATCTAAAGTGAAATAATGCAAACACTGACATCATAATTGAGTCATTAAAGCAGCACTGCAGATTTAGAAGGCCTGGGTTAATTTATGTTTCTGTTTCTAGTGCGCATTGATTAGCTTGGAAGCCTTTAATCACGGGCCATTTTCCTGATGCTGCTCAAATGTTCTGCTTTATTACTTATTCCATGTCATTGTTTCTTAATTTAAAAAATAAAAAGTTTCCTGGATTGAGTAAAGGAGAAAAGGGGGAAGGGGGCAGAAAAACATCCTGCAAGGATTCGAGAGTGGCAGATGTTCAGCATTGCCACAAAACCTCGAAATTTGTCGTTTTAGTGAAAATAAAATAAAAAAAGACAACAACAACTCTGGATTTATATTGTTTTAGTTTGCAACTGGGACAAGTTTTTCCATCAAATACACATAAACATATTTCAGTTTTGACTCAACAGAAGAAATATTCAGAAATACATTTAAAATGTAGAGGATCAATAAAAGATTTAGTGAATATGCAAATATACAGGTTGCCAGGTTTTGTAGATATATTGCAAACCAGAAGATAAACTTCCATTAACATCGCTGGAATAGCAGCAAAAAAAAAAAAGAAAAGAAAAGAAAAAGCTCTCTGTGACTCATCTATCAAATATGCATTTTTGCTGCCGTTGCCGCATTCGAAAGACACTTTTGGACGGATAACTGTGAACATTTTTGCGATGGTTCCGACGCTAGCCTGGAAGAGAAGGCTGACCTTCCTCTGACTTCGTCCCACTGATCGATCCAACATGTTCCCATTTTCCAGACAACAGGGTTTCACCCGAGTGAGAGCCGATTGCAGCCAGCCAGCCTGCCGGCCCGCCCGCCCATTGCATCAGATGCCGTTTCCATTCTTGCACCGCCGCATCAATAACATCTGTTGTAAATAACGTCGCCTTTGTGCGGCTTGTTGTGTGGAACACAAAGGCGTCTAAATAATTTAAAAAAAAGATTTTTTTTAATCAAGCAAAATAGAGCGGAGCTCAAAGAGTTTCTGCGATAGATTCAGTATGTTATCTTCACTCTGTATCCGTTTGTCGGTTCTTTTTGTGTGTGAATGAAGGGAGCGACAATTAAGAAGGACAAATCCACGGGGGCCATCGTCGTCGCCAGGATCATGAGAGGAGGCTCAGCCGATAAGAGTGGTAGGCAGACCGCTAAAGTCGTAAGAATTCAAGTTAAAAAACACTTCACTGATCCCAAAGGGGACATGAAATGTTTCCTGAAACTCATATTAATTCAAGATCCCGCAAAGGTCTCCTGTAGCAGTCCGTAGTGCGTCCAATTTGAAGAAGCCTCTGACTGGAGACGGTGAGGGACAGTTTCACGAGGAAGCGGCTTATGCACAAAAACACATAGCATGGTCTAATTAATCCTGCTTATGTGTTATTTATTGTAGTTTTTGATGGTGATAGTGATACTTTAATACTTCTATTAAATTTAGCAGATCTGCGTTCTACATTTTTAAATACTGTACAAAATGTAGGGTTTTTCTTTTCCGCTTAATCTTTTTGACTAAAAATCTTAAAGCACCATCCTATGTTTTTAAATACAGATATGATAACAAATGTGGATTTTTAGTGCTAATTCCTCCTCTGTCATTGAATAACCATCGAATTTACACAACAAAGTTACAGTTGTCTGTAGGTTGGAAACACGGATTTTAAAAAAAATGTTTCCACAAATATCATTGTCACACAGAAGAAAATACTTGTATTTGTTTTCATATAAATATTACAAAGTTTCATGTTTTTTTTTTTTCATTTCAAAACCTAAAGATAGAAAGAAAACAGTGACAACAACATTCCTATAGTAGATATTTAACTTTTTTTCCCCTCCTTTCCAAAAGGTCATGTGACATTTGAGTAATAAATGAGTTTAATGTTACTGTGCTGAAAGTGAAAATGGCTCTTAGGACTGTAAAGGTTGCAGAGTGCTGGTACGGAGAAACAAACCTGCACCAAGCTGAGATTAACTCCTGACTCAGCCCATCAGCTAGCCTGCATCCCGCTGCTGAACAGATTTCCCACTCCCACACTGACAGCTGTCACTTTAAAAATTAATGATTTATGGAGTAAAAATAAATAAATAAATAAATAAATAAATAAATAAATAAATAAATAGCAGTGCATATATTGTTTAGGTCGTTTCTCCAGAGCCAAAGTACATTGATTCAAAGCAAACAAAGTAAAAATTTGGGAAATAGGTGATAACTTTTGCTTCATTATTGATTATAATCCGGTTAAATTACAACAAACAGAATTATCAAACTGCAAACATAGCCATCAAATTACAAATATTATGATCACTGCTCTTAAACAAATCAAAATTTTGTGGAATTTGAAGCTCTTCTATGAATTGCAAGTTTGGAAATCTTGAATTAACATAATTTGGTGGCTACAAATTTGACTGCAGGTCTGGCACTTTTGCAACCAAACCAATTTTTCAGCAATGTTGCTCTTCTTGTAAGCAAGGGAAACGTGCAGCAGCCTTCTTGGAGCCAGCTGACCGGCATCCCGCAGCACCACACGTGACAGGGAAAGCTTGGCGTTACTCTGCGCCACATACAAATTCAGGAACTCCAGAAGACTGCAGCTCTTCTTCTGAACAGCTGACGGAAAACCTGAGCATTTTGCTGGGAAATGTTTGAGTCATATTCCAAATGTGTAATAATAATAATAATAATAATGACGCGATGTGTCTTTAAGGCCTGATTCATGAAGGTGACGAGCTGAAGGAGGTGAATGGAGTTTCACTAGAGCACAGGAAGCCAAAAGAAATCCTTCCTCTCCTGGTCAGTCATGTCACTTTTTTGTCTCATTTTTCTGCTGGTCCTTGTTCTTCCTCTTACTTGTTCATTTAAAGAGGACATATTGCTTTAACTTGTATTTTTATGACTACTAGTGTGGTACAGGCTGCACAGTGGCGCAGTTGGTAGAGCTGTTGCCTTGCAGCAAGAAGGTTCTGGGTTCGATTCCCGGCCCCGGTCTTTCTGCATGGAGTTTGCATGTTGTCCCTGTGCATGTGTGGGTTTTCTCCCGGTACTCCGGTTTCTTCCCGCAGTCCAAAAACATGACTGTCAGGTTAACTGGTCTGTCTAGGTGTGAATGTGTGTGTGGATGGTTGTTTGTCCATCTGTGTTGCCCTGCGACAGACTGACGACCTGTCCAGGGTGACCCCGCCTCTCACCCGGAAGGTTAGCTGGAGATGGGCACCAGCAACCCTCCCGACCCCACTAAGGGACAAGAGTGTAAGAAAATGGATGGATGGAAAAAGTAGATAAGTTGGCTAAAGAAGCAGAAATTGAATATGACGTCCCACTAAGTAAAGCAGAAGTAAAAGTAATTATTAAAGATAAAATAAACAATATATAAGCACTGTGGGTCACGGCATAAAGTGAGACAATCTCTTGCTTACGGTAAGCAGTGTTTAAATAAAGAATCATTTAGCAAAACAATGCTTTATGAAGAGGAAAGAAGAAAAGAAGAGGAATTGTGTAAACTTATTAGATGAAACTGATTTAAGTGACACATTCTTTATTGGTGTTGTGAACTGTGAAAATTAGTCAGAAAAAGTGCAGTGTTGACAGCGGGAATAGGATTTATTAAGTGCATCTGGCAGTGAGGGGTTAGGGCTAGGCTAACGCTAAACCTAGGTTTGACAATTTTCACTCTTGAGGTACGGGTCGCTTCTCGGAGTGCTGATGCCTCGCCTGTCCTGAACACAGCGTCCCTAGCTTTCAACAGAGCTTTCACCTCAACATTCAGCCAGTTTCTGGTTCGGGTAACGGGTTACTGTCCTGGTGGTGGAGACATCATCAGCACACTTGGAGATAAAGCAAAGAACAGAGGAGGTTTATTCCTCCAGGTCCATCTCTCCCTCATAAGGAGCCACCTCTCTGAAGACCTGCCAATCTGTGGACTGAAAACAGTCCTGGAGCGCACAGGCTGCATCCCTGGGCCACACAGTGACTGTCTTCTTCCTTGGCCTAATCTGTGTCATCAGCGGACGATATGCTGGCACCAGCAGGATAGAAATGTGGTCAAAGAGGCCAAGATGGGGGCGAGGAAGAGCTCTGTACGCACCATGAATGTTAGTGTACACACAATACAGAGTATAAGAAAGATGACATGCTGATAAAAACTGAGCAGAGTGTCAGTCATTTTCACATGGTTAAAGTTCCCTGCAACCACGTAAAACGCCTCCGGGTGCTTCATCTGCAGTGAACTAACGGTGTCATACAGCTCCTTCAATGCTTCGTTGCCACTAGCACCTAGCGGAATGTAAACAATGGTGACAAACACCGCAGTAAACTCCCGAGGCAGATAGTATGGCTGACAGCTTTTAACCAGGCCACAGTCTGTACACCAACCTTCATTCACTTACATACATTGTCCTCCTCTCCGTGTTTTTCCTGACCGTTGGTCACGGTCTGCTTGGAATAACTGAAGAACGTTGATCTGGAAGGCTAAAGTCTGGCATGTTGCTGTTATGCCAGATTTCCGTTAGGCAAAGAACGGCACAGTTCTTCATCTCTGCAGAAACTCTTAACCTCAGATCTAACAAATACACTTTCTTACCTGGTGAGCGGACTTTGGCCAGAAAGAGAAATTAGTGGCTTCCTAGGCATCAGCTGGGTCAACACGCCCACCTGTTTCCCCTTCTTCTGTTTTCGGGCACAATGTTTCCTTTTGACAGTTGGTCCTCGCACCCTGCTGTTCAGTCCATTGTCCTCAAGAGCCGCTGTCTCCCAAGTGCGGATTTCAGCCTTGGTGATGTATGACCAGTTGAACTGTCTCCAATGGCCATCAGCTAAGCAGAGCTGCATTCAGCTGTAAAGTTTGTTTTTATTCAAACTTCAGCAGTTTTCTAGTTGTTTTGGTGAGGTAGTGACATCAACTTGTGACATCACGCGAATTGATGTCACAAAGATATCACTCTTAGGAAACAAGAGTGACATCACAAAGCTGCACTGTCATAACCATTGCAGAAAACAAGAGCAAGTACTAGGATTGTCACCAATTTCTAACAAACAAAAGGACCAACAATGAGTGAGAGCAGAAAGCCATCGTTTTCTTATTCCCTGAATGAGAAAACACAACAGAGATTAGCTAGAGAGACAGCAAAACTGGAAGGCATTCTGAAAGACGTGAGCAAGGTGACTATTGAGAGGCAGACCCTGATTAAGTCAAATGAAGAACTAAAGATTAAAAAACAACAGGCTGCATACGAAAAAGAAAAGCTGCTTCAGGAAAAAGATGAAGAATTTAAAAAACTGTTCAGTGTAAACAGAATTTTAAATGAGGATAATACCAACCTGGAGATGAGAAACACCGCCCTGGAGAAGGAAAGCACTGCTCTCGAGCAGAGAAACACCGCTCTGGAGCAGACCAACACTGCCCTGCAGCAAACAATCACTGCCCAGGAGCAAGTAGATGACACTCTGGAGGAGATAAACGCTACCCTGGAGCAGATAAGCGACACCCTGGAGCAGAGAATCAACGCCCTGCAACAGAAAAACGGAGCCCTGGAGGAGAAAAAGACCACTCTGGGGCATAAAAACACCAATATGAAGCTTAGGAACAGGAACCGGGAGCGGAGTATCCACACAGTGGAGAAGAAATACAAGGCCCTTGAGAAGGAAAAGATCGCCCTGGATCAGAGAAACACCGCCCTGGAGCAGACAAACATCGCCCAGGAGCAGATAGGCAACGCTCTGGGGAAGGTAAATGCCAACCTTATGCAGACAAACAACAGTCTGGAGCAGAAACACACCGAAGTGAAGCAGAAATACACGGCCTTGGCGCAGAGAAACACCACCCTGGGGTTGAGAAATGTCAACCTGGAGCAGGGAAATGCCATCCTGGTGCAGAGAAACACCGTCCTGGAGAAGAGATGCGTTGGCCTGAAACATAGAAACGCTGCCCTGGAGCAGAGAATTGCCCCCCTGGAGCAGAGAAACACCGTCCTGGAGGAGATAAACGCTGCCCTGGAGAAGGAAAAGACCGAACTGGAGCAGAATTACACCGAACTGGAGGAGGATTACGGCTGTCTGCTGGAGAAAACCAATGAGCTGCTAGACAAACACAGCATCCTCAGACAGGAAAACGACATCTTGGAGGAGGAAAACGACGCCCTGAAGGTGAATCGCATCGTCCTCCAGCAGAGAAGCCTCTCCTTGCAGCAGCAAAACACTGTCTTGCAGCAGCAAAACACTGCCTTAGAGCAGCAAATCAGCGCCTTGGAGCATATAAGGACTGAACAGCAAATTGAAATGGAACAGCTGAATAATAGGCTGAGGGACGCAGAGGAGCAGCAGAACCAGCAGAACCAGCAGCCATCTGTATTCAGACGAGTGGTTGGAGGCATCACTGATACACTTGTAAAAATGTATGAAACAGACACGCTGAGGTATTGGGTTCAAGTTTGGTACTTCTAAATAAATTAGTGTCATGAGGGCCAAAGTTTCATGCTTGATTGTCGGTGGCAGAATAGCTTGAGGCCCGCAGGACTGCGGTGCTATGGGAACTTCACTCCATCCAACTCAGGTCAGTGTGATGATTGAATGAATTATGTTTATGTCCACTAGGTGGCGAGCATGAGTTTATGTGAATGCATAAATGTAAAGAATAGAACAAGAGAAGAAGACAGTTAAATTTTTGATATTGAAAAAGCATATGACATGCTTTGGAAAGAGGGCTTATTAATTAAGATGGATAACATGGGAATAAAAGGGAAAATGTTTAATTGGATTAAGGATTTTTTTAAAGAATAGAACGATAGAAGTAAGAGTTGCGGTAAATTGTTCAAATATTTATGCTATACAAAATAGAACTCTACAAGGTAGTGTATGTAGTCTGTTGCTTTTTAATATAATGATTAATGATATTTTTGATAATATAGATTTTAGAATTAGTAAAGCATTATATGCAGATGATGGGGCATTATGGGCGAGAGGAGGCAATATTAGTATTTAAAAAAATAGAATGCAATCAGCAATTAATAAGGCTGAAACAGGGTCACATGAATTGGGGTTTCATTTGTCTGTTGAGAAGAAACAAGTATGTTTTTCAAAGAAAAGGTTAATCCTACAGTAGATCTTAGGTTATATGGGAAAAATTTAAAGCAGGTAAATATTGTAAGGTATCTAGGTGTAAGGTTTGATGAAAAACTTTAAGATGCATATACAGAAGATTATTGATAAATGTAAAAAAGGTATAAATATATTGAAATGGGGCTGCACAGTGGCGCAGTTGGTAGAGCTGTTGCCTTGCAGCAAGAAGGTTCTGGGTTCGATTTCTTTCTGCATGGAGTTTGCATGTTCTCCCTGTGCATGTGTGGGTTTTCTCCGGGTACTCCGGTTTCCTCCCACAGTCCAAAAACATGACTGTCAGGTTAATTGGTCTGTCTAAATTGCCCCTAGGTGTGAGTGTGTGTGTGTGTGTATGTGCATGGTTGTTTGTCCTGTGTGTCTCTGTGTTGCCCTGCGACAGACTGACAACCTGTCCAGGGTGACCCTGCCTCTTGCCCGGAACCTTAGCTGGAGATAGGCACCAGCACCTCCCGACCCCACTAAGGGACAAGGGTGTAAAGAAAATGGATGGATGGATGGATGGATAGTGTGGTACAAAAACAGCAAACCATAAGTTTGTGAGTGGTAAAGCTGAAACCGAGTGAGGTTCACTGAGTTGCTACTGCAAGTCGTCAATAAAATAATGTCCTACATAGGCTCCCGTAGCCTTTTAATGGAGGTTAGAGCTCATTATATCTTCATCTTAACCGTGTTCCAGCTGTAAGCCAGATACTTGTTACGATTTTCCTGTTTTAAAGAAGAATGTGTTTGCAAAGTGACCCTGCGGCACTATTTTTACGACTACCGTAGAGAGATGCAAGCAGTCCGAATGCGCAAATAAAAAGTACATTACTGTAACTTCCATTGCAATGCGAACATGTGGCAGCCATGTTGCACAGGGAGACTGGGTCGGTGGGGAAACTTCTGGATTTCCAACTGAACTGAGTTTAAAATCAACTCGCGTGTCTCCTTCAGTCAGAACCGCAACATCAAGGCCTTAAGATGGTTTCTAAAATGAACTAGGTTTTCGATGCGTTTGCTAGATATGGTTTTAACGTTAGTGTTTTTATAAATTGTATTTATTTATTTTGTTTTCTTCCTTATAAGATATGCATAAATCTCAAGAGCTTCCTCATTTACCATACTTGATTGGTTTATGTCACTTTACATAAGTTTTTTATTCTTAGTAATAACTATTTATTATCCTTGATTTAGTCATTTTCATCATGTTTTTATTGTGTATCTTGTGGTTAATGCATAACTGTAAGCTTTTTGCAAATATTTTTGAAATATAAAGTGAAGATTGACTAAAAAGTTATCAGACATGTTTAAACCGTTCATTTCACTTTATGTTTCCAACCAACTTTCCATTTGAATATTATTAATTAGCCGGTTAAAAAACAAACACACAAAAAAAAATCAAAATATCAGCAGATTTTTTTTTTATGGTTTCCAGTTATGAGTCTTTCTGTTTGAATATCCTGGACATGAAATACATTTCTGTTTTTTATTCTGTGTAGGCTTGTTCTGAGGGTGCAGTTAAATTCAAAATCATTCCTGGATCCACCAAAGAGGAAATGACATCACGTGTTACAAAGGTAGAGCAAACAATGCGTGCCTTGTTTTTAATTTTCGTTTAGCGTTTAGCGCGGCTACATGAATTTATGGAGAAAAGTCGACTGGAATCTGCATCCCTTTGACTTTTACACTCTGTTATGTCAGAACCAGAAACTTCAATGTGTTTTATTAGGATTTTATGTGACGCAGCAACACAAAGTAGCACATAAATTATGGAGTGGAAAGAATTAGGCCCTACTTTGTTTGTGTTGGATTCATTTGTTTTTTTTTTTTTTTATCATCCAGTTTGCTTGTCATTGCACTGCAAAAACACAAAATAAATTATAAAACTGTTTAGATTTTGCATATTACTTGCACTAGATAATATAAAAATAGATATTTTCTTGTGCAAATATCTTAGTACAACTGAAATAAGACAAAAGTAACTTTCAAGTTAGTTTTCAGCAAGATATATGAGATTGTTTTAAGTAAATTATTCATTATTATTGGTGAGAAAAAATTTACTAGTTTCACATTATAACAAAACATTTTTTCCTTGTTATAAGTAATATTTTAGCAATTTAAGGGAATTACTGACTTAAAACAAGCTCCTATGTCCTGCTGAAAAGTTACTTATGAGTTAGTTTTGTCTTATTTCAAGTGTACTAAGATATCTGCACGAAAAAAGACCAAAAATACTTGTTTGTTCAAGTTTGTGTTTTTGCAGTGTATATACTACAGCCTCCTTCTCGACATCTGTTGAGACAGTCAGAATCCCTTGGCACCGTCAACCGTTTGGGCTCCATTTATTTAAATAAAAAAAAATTGTTATGCTGTGCAGAAAATATTTGCAGGTCTACACTCTTTGTGTTCAGAAAGAGTAATGGACCACAGCCCTGTTGTGCGCCGCGCACGTTGGACGGGGGAGCTGGAAACGGACTTGAGAGCAGGCAGCGTTCGCAAATTATTTTCAATAATTGGAGTCGTTTCTCAAAAATGAGACATGGGGGGAAGTAAAAAATGTTGCATTTGTTGTCAGAATACAGATGTTCAAACAGCAGCCAGAAGACAGACATGAAAAAAAAAAGAAGTCGTTTTCCATTTTTCTCACCATTTTGGGTTTTCAAAGCCTAAAAAGAAAAATAAATAAATAAATAAATAAAATAATAAATTGCCACTCCTCAGGTGTTTGTGCGGGCGCTGTTCGACTATGATCCCACGGAGGATCCGACCGTCCCGTGTAAAGACGCGGCCGTGGCCTTCAAACGAGGCGACGTCCTCCAGATCGTCGGCACGGACGACGACGACACCTGGTGGCAGGCCCGTCGCCTCGGAGACGGCAGCGGTCGGGCGGGCCTCGTCCCTTCAAAGCAGCTGCACGAAAGGTGATCTTCTCACATCGCCAGTCGCTTGAATTTTGGGAAAGAAAACCGCAGAAAATTGAACAAATATTTGTTCTGTTTTTTTTTAAACTCTTGCAGAAGAGTTGCATTGCAGCGACCTAGAGCTCTGTTCAAGCTTCACAACGTCAAGCCGCCAGGTGATCACTTTTGTTCAGGGGTGTCCAAACTGTGGCTAAGGGGCCATTTTTGGCACGTGAAAGGATTTTTTTCGGCCCCTGACCACAAGTTGAGAATGGTATAAATTTGATCAACAAAATGGAAAACAATCGCTGACCCAAAAATTTTCGAAATTGTCAGCCGTTCTTTTAATAAAGCAACTTTCTGAAGCCTTTTTTATGTTTTGGATCTTTAATAATACACAGATTTTATTTTACAAAAAAGTTTATCGTCGGGAGAAAAATAAAATCATCGTAAACAAATTTTAGCATTTTTAATTTAATGAATTCTGTGCCAAGTCCATTTGTTTAAATTTGCCAATTTTGGCCTCCAGCAGAAAAAGTTTGGACACCAGTGCTTTCGTTCATAAAGTCACACCACCTGAAAAGCATAAAACACTTTGTAAAGAACATCTTCCAGGATGAGAAGTGGAACCCACTGCAGGAGAATGACTTTTTGTGTTTTTTTTTCTCCACATGCTCGGCAGATGACAGGGAAGGTACTGTCAGTACGCATTTTGTTTTTCTGAAAGCTCTCCTTTGGCACAACTCATAAAATAAATGCGCATGCGATGAATCGCTTCACGAGTTTAACATTTTAAAACGTTGACTTTTCCGAGACCAGTGTGTATTTCTCAAGGTTGCTTCTCCCCCCAAAATAAGTGAAATTTTTACGAGCCGTAGCTATGCTGCAAGTAAGATTGTTAAAAGTATCCATGAACTGAACGGGCTCCCTTATACGGTACTCACAGTTACTTAAATTTTACAAGGCTAACGTATTTCAGAACGTTTGTAATGAGCATGAAGTTTATGTTTCTAGATCAAATTTTTTTTTTTATTAAAGGTTTTTCACATTATCTGTTTCTCTCCTTCAGTTTTTCCAGTCCCAGAGGACGTAGACTACAGAGCCATAACAGGAATCCACATTGGTGAGACGCTGGACTTTCAAAGCACACTCACTCCTATCTGAAGACAGTTTTTAAAAAAATTTTCACTATTTTATTCAACAGTAAAAGTGTTCTTGAAGTGATTCAGCTGTGGAACGGCAGAACATGCTGCTTTAAAGTGAATATTTGCAACTTTTAATCCAAACCACAAAGAAGACTGCTAATCTTTTGGATTATCTTCAGCCCTGTTAGAAGGTGTCATATTCACAAGGATTAGCGTCTGAAATCCACAAGTACTTCAAAATGTCTCCAAAGATACTTAGAACTGCCTATTTAATAATCCAAACACCTAATATGCCATTAATACACCCAGTGAAAGCCATCTCACCACTAACACAGAAGCTAAGGTCCACACTTTTTGCTATTTCCGCTCTTGGGAGTACGACCAATCAGCTCCAAGGAAAATGAATGGAGCTCCTGGATTGGCTGCTTTGGAAAAGAGAGTTAAGTGGCATTATTTGAAGTCCTGCGTATTTTCTGGATGAAAAAAAAAATCAGCAAATTGGTGAATTTTCCACAAATAATTTGTTGTAGTTCGATCCACAAAAAAATCTGTGAATAGATTAAATCCACGAAAACTGATCAGCAAATTTGTTTTCAAGTTCGATTTGTATGGCTCTAATTCTTTTTTGATTCAATCAAATCAGATTTATTTCAGTTCTAATTACAATACAGTGTATTTTATTCAAAACAGTCGTGGTTAAAGGTTAACCTTCGTCCTATTTTTTTTTTTGACTTAAAAATATGTATTCCTTCATCTTCTACATACCAACAATTCCCCAGACTTTGCCTTTGTACTCAGGCACTTAAAGACGTTTGCACCCCATGAAATATGTTCTTTAGTTATTGAGAAGTGCTATTAATAAACCAAATCCGTGTGGGTCTCTTGTTTGCAAACTTATATTTACAAGGGTGATGAATTTATTTATCAAAGTAATATTAGCTGGAACGTATCCACTATTGATACCTGAGTGAAAATTGACAAACATGTTGGAAGACAGAAGGATGAAGGTCAAATCTGAACTTAATCTCAAACTCGCATTGCAAATGCTGTGGAAAGTACGTTGCCACAGCAACAGTTCTGTCTGTAAAAGTGCTGCAAGACGCCATATGGAAGGGAATAAGAGTGAAACTGAAACCACCGTAGGGACTGAAATCACTCATCGGACACTTTCACACCTCGTCTGTTAGTTCTGGGTTTCAGAAGTAAAAACGGTGTTGATGAAAGGAGTCCACATCACTAAATGTTTCAATTCTTTATCGAGAAACGTTAACATTCTGATGCTTAAGCAAAACTCTTTTCACTTGAACAGGGAAATTAATTTCGTTTTGCTTATCGAGCAAAAAATCGAAACAAAAACACATTTTCTAGACGAGGACAAAGTTAGGATGCCCTCCTCTCCTTGTGAGGCTAAAATGGCACGAGTGAGAAAACGTCTCCGTCTGAAGGTTTTACACTCGTCTCTCAAAGTCAACGACATTTCATAATGTCTTCTTGTAATTTCTCTCCAGCAAGCTTTATAGTCTGAACTTTGTGTTTCTGTCAGAGAGCAAAAGTTTCCTGGTTTCAGTCTCTCTTCAGCAGTCCGGAACACCAAACTCAGTATCGAAAGATTTAAACAGCTCAATCCATCAAAGTGCTACAAAATGTCTTATAACGTCTGATGTGAGGGTTGTACGCACTGATACATTTTCTAAATAACATAATTACAGTAAAATTACCAACTATGATTTACCAAAAACTTCCGTTTAGCAAAAAAATATCCACGGATTACTGGTTTAAGCAAACACACAGTGATGTTTAGAGCACCGTGTGAATGGAGCTCACTGCCACAAAACATCAAACAAAATACACCATAAAGATAATACATCCTTTTAATACATGTATATGTGTGTGTTTGTGTATTTACGAAAGTAGAAACGTCATTGTACATGCATGAGACTGTCATAGTATAACACAAAACAGACTAAAATGAATGGATGAAATATTTTCGCAAACCTATCTTGAGGGATGCTCTTATTTTCTCACACGGCTGTACATGTTTCAAAAACAACTCGAGAACGCCATCATGAGAAACATCTGATTACTGTATGGAATAATATCCTTTATAATCACTTATTCGTCTCTGACTTAGGTTTTTAAGTCTTTTGTGATGCAGAATGAAACTCAGATCATTTCAGCTGTACTGGCTCAGTGCAAGACTCATTTACAGCATGTCCAGAACGATCTGCAGCAGGATTCATTTGCAAACGACCGAGAGATTCTCTGATAGAGAGACTTAAGACTGAAGAAACATGAATTTATGTTACGTTTCAGACTCAACGCAAATGTTTAAAGGGGATTTCCAGGCAGGCACACAGTGCCATTTTACAGTGCAATCAAGTCACTATGTTAACTTCAGTTGTTATAAAATTGCTATATATCAAACTTGACTTCATAATTTAACGCCTTGAAATTGGGTCTCTGTCACTTTAAAAGCTCTTCTGAAACTCCACCTTCAGGAAGTCGCCACAACATGGCTCCTCTGTTAACCCTTTAACGTTTTTTTTTTACCAGCGTTGCGCTGAGAAGTAGCTCATTTGATGAAATCTACAGCTGCTCAGCTCCACCAGGTGTTTTTGCTAATTGCTGCTGGCTAGTCTGAAGGAGCTGAGTGGGAGGGCTGCTCTGTGACGCGGGAGCTCGTAACCTTGGAAACCGCAACTCCGAGGGTGAGCTGCGCCTCAAAGGAGGAGCTAGGTCCAACCCGGGCGTTTTGCACAGCTGATTGGTTGCTGCGGGAGATTAAAGGATTTCTCAAACATGCCTGAAAGAATCAAAGCAACACTCCAAGTGTATTTTTGATGTGGAAATGACATTATAACGCGATACAAAGATAAGAAAACGATCCATTTCACATATTACTGCCCCTTTTCTTTTTTCCACAGAGGAACATTCTTCTTTATGGGCCCAAAAGGAACACATTTAAACATGCTAAAGGAGTTAAAATTAGTAAAAAAATAAGGGCAATCTGGCCTTGCCACCAGAGTGGTGGTTCTGATTGTGAGCCAACCCAGAGGAGCCAGACCACAGACGCGCTACAGCAGCTGGAAGTCAGACAGAACACCAGCACAGCGTGACGGACCGAGTCGTGTCTTCACCGAGACATGCTCCCGCGTTGCACAACGGCAGCGCTCCAATGGCTCCTGAAGCAGGGGCCGCTCGCAGTCTGCCACTCAGTAATTCCCCGCTCTGTGTTTAGCGCAGAGGTTTATAATTTGTCCCGTTAAACAAGCCGTTCCCGACTGGCCCGCCATCAGGAACGACGCTGAACGACCCGAGCAGGCCCTGAAACGAAGCGATACGTCAAAACAAATGACCGTAATTTTGCTTCAAGATTTATGAAAATTTGATCTGATCTAAAACATTGAGCTTTTAAAAACGTTGGGGGGGGTTGCGTTTCTGCTTCAGGAGGAAAAGATGGCGGGTTCATAAGCAGAAGGTTCTGACGCTACGCCACACAGAGCACGACGTTACACATCAGACATGTCAACGTTCTGAATAGTAACTGGGTTTTTACCATCTGGACACAGGATTAATTTAGTACTTTTTATAATAATTGTGATGAAGTTTCCTTATGTTGTTTTTACTGTTTGTATTGATTGTATTTATTGACAAAACTTAAGTCATTTGTGTAACCTTTGTTCGTTTTTACCTTTTGGTTAATTCTGGCACATTTACACAAAGGTTCATTAATGTAACTCTTACAAAGAAATTATTAGCTAGCTATGGGTAACTAATAGTTTTAGCCATAACTGGCTAATTAACAGTTAGACTTTAGATTTCTGCAGTTTCAGACGCTTCTTTAAAGACTGTTGTCGGTTTTATTCCTCCAGCCGGTCTGAGAAGGAGCTTCAGACTCGGACGGAAAAGCAGCAGAGCCAAGAAACCTGCTCAGTTACGGAGGTGGAGCTCTGAGACTCATGGTGCAATCTGTCCCCGTACTTATATAGAGGTGGTACCCTACCATAAGGAGCCAAAGGACAGACACCGCCTCATTGTCCTGGTTGGTACGTGAAAAAAAGACAAAAATGCATATGAATCTGTAAGGCTGAATTTCTGTCTGATCTGATGTGCATCAGCTTTGTGATATACTACACTGACGTGCTGTACATGGTAAAAGTCGGTGGGAAAAAAAAAAACAACCCGTGGTGCTGTGGTCCGTTGAATTCTGCTTTATATCTGCTCCCTTTATGGCTAAGCGAGAACACGAAACACCTTCACCCTATTTGTTTAAATAAAACATATCAAGCCTGTTGTTGATCAAAAGAAAAAAGTAACGCCTTGATGAAGATTTATGTCTCCACCTTTGATCGGAAAAATGATCCCTTCCCCATCAGACCCACGTAAACAGTGTCAGAAATCTGCGAGTCAAAATATATTGCGTTCACTTAAGCAACGCAGCGGTCCAACCCCGCATTCACTCCTCCTGCCAATCCTGCAGGTCTGCTCTGTGTATTTTTGAGCTCTATCTCCCCACAGGGAATTCCACCGCGAGCGCCGCCAAAGGTCTTTTTAATGTCATAATAGGATACAACTGAAGGTCACAGAAGAACCGAGGGGGAATAAAACAAGGGAGGAAATGTGGGGAGGCGGAGGAAGAAAAAGTAAATTGTCAAAAAGTGAAAGACAGGAAGGCAAGAAACACCAAGAGCTGAAGAGATGTAAAAGCAAGGTCAGATAGGGAAGAGATAAAAGACAGCTGACTGGGAGGACAGAGACGAATGCTCACAAATCAGATCCCTCACGATGTCTGCCAGAAGGTTTATCATCAAACTGGAACACTTAAGACAGCTTGGATTTACATTTAGATTCCTTTAATTGAATTGGGGTTAACCTCGACTCCGGGTCCCGTTTTACTGTCGACTGTTGCTGGGGACAGTCGACATTGTTAGGTCATCATTAGGAATATATAGCTCACTGGTAATGAAAAGTTACAGACGGGAAAAACCTAAACCCGAGTCTCCCCTTTTGCGAGACAATGAAGACCGTTTTTGTTCTAATCCAGGACCGCATAGAGGATGTTAAACCAAATTAGAAGAACATCGTTACCGTTTGCATCGCTTGCACGTTTCGTCTTAAGCTAAAGACCCGTTTACCGCCAGACGGCATGGTATGTGTACCCTGTAGCTCTTACAAAAGAAATTAAGACTGGAGAGCGTCCAACAGGCTTGATGATAGTCCTCTGTGAGATCTGCATAGCAGCTGTGGAGCACATCAGCGGTGAAAGAGTAGCAAGTCCATAAACTGGATATTTGGTTATGCATCAAACTCATGAAACCCAGTGATGGAAAAGGCAGGTATGACAGGAATCCTGCTTTTAGACTGCGCCCCAATAGAAACCAATGCAATCTGGCTGCGCATCAATCCCAGCTGCTACAGTACTGAACATGTGGACGAATGCCTGCGTGCGTGCATGCATGCGCGTGGGTGGGTATGTGTGTGTGTGTGGACTCCATCCTGCGTATCCTACATTATAACGACACTGATACTGCACAGCTTTGCAGATGGTACATTTAGATACAACGCTATGGCTTTTCCAGAGTGTAGGAGCATTAAGACCGATCAGACAGAAGGCTGTTTGAGCATCATTGTTCGAATGAAATCAGAGCTCCGTCTGTCTGACTTTCATTTGCTCTCTAATTCTCTGATGATAAAGACAGCTGTGTCATTTGCCATTGGGCTCCGCTCAAGGAAAGCATTACCGCACGGCGATATTGAGAATTAAAACCCACATTCAGAATACAGTGTTCTGATCCATGTCTCCAGGGCCCAGCGGGGTTGGCGTGAACGAGCTGAAGAGGAGGCTGGTGATCTCCGAACCGGACCGCTATGGCGTCAGTGTGCCGTGTAAGTTGCACATCTTGAGGTTTCATTACTTTCAGCTTTTACGTCCGGCGTGCCGTGTAAATTCTCTCCCCGCGAACACAAAGCGGTGTCCCGTCTCTTTTCCCGTTTTGCAGACACAACACGCGAGAAGAGGAGGCAGGAGAGCGAAGGCCTGGATTATCATTTTGTTTCAGTTCAGGCGTTTGAAGAGCTCATCCTCAACCACAGGTGTGGGATAAGTGGCCCTACTTGAGCTGTTCGCCCACTGCAGGTCTTATTCAACCATTTGAAGACTTCTTACCCAGTTTTCTGCTTGCCTCACCGGGTCTGTAGGTTTGTAGAGTATGGAGAGTACAGAGGTAACTACTACGGGTCTAATCTGGACTCGGTGCAGAGAGTGATGGCTGAAGGCAAAGTCTGCCTCCTGGATGTTCACCCAAGCGTAAGCATAACCCCAGCAAATGTTCACTCAGTTTTGACAAACACTGTTCTGCCAATGTCAAAAAAATAAAATTTCTCAATTGCTGTGTTTCCATTAAATAAGAAATGAAATTAAAGTAACGTGAATGAGCTTGTTCACGGGAGAAGTCATTAAAAATTGTGGTAGCGACAGATGTAAACGGTTACATGAGATATATTATATATTCAGCCACGGAGCTAACGATCATCATCTATGAGCCAATCAGAGCAGAGGTTGGTGTCTTACTCTGAATTTCGTGAGGGATGTTTCGGATTTTCACTTGTTATGAAAACGTTGCCCGAATCAGAAGTGGATCACAAAAACATAAAAAAATTTACAGAAAGGAAATCAAAAGCAAAAAAATTGAAAAACAAAAAAAAATTAACAAAACCTTTCCGTACGAATTGCAATTTCTTCTACAATATAGCATTGAAATTACATTGATAGACAAGAGATGCTCACAAACCATTAATCCTCATTTTTTTTATGTTATGCATTCATCTGAACTTATCCTT
Organism: Poecilia reticulata; assembly: GCF_904066995.2. Lineage (NCBI taxonomy): Eukaryota > Metazoa > Chordata > Actinopteri > Cyprinodontiformes > Poeciliidae > Poecilia > Poecilia reticulata. The sequence continues at coordinate 6,869,869 of NC_088846.1, forward strand.
TTTCTGTTATTTTTTCCCCCTCTGCAGAAAATAAAGCATGTTTACACTTCTGAATTCAAACCATACGTAGTGTTTGTGAAACCGCCAAGGATTGAGGAGCTTCGCCTCACTAGGCGGAGAGCTAAATTTGTCTGTGATGAAGACAGTACGCAGGTCAGGATGTTTTCAGTAAGTACATATGGATACTTGTCAGTTCACATAACAACTTCCATCCATCCATTTTCTGTACACCCTTGTCCCAAGTGGGGTCAGGAGGGGTGCTGGTGCCTATCTCCAGCGAACGTTTCAGCGAGAAGCGGGGTTCACCCTGTCGCAGGGCAACACAGAGACAGACAGGACAAACAACCATACACACAGGGTCTTTCTCCATGCAGAAAGACCCTAGGCCAGGAATCGAACCCAGGACCTTCTTGCTGCAAGGCAACAGTGCTACCAACTGTGCAGCCCACATAGCAACTTCATGCATTTAATTCTACCTATTATTTTATAATAATAGATATAATTTTAACATTGTTAGCAGCTAATGGTTAGCCAGTCATGGCAATCTCATAGTGTTAGTAAATCATTGTGTTTTTTATGTCACTGTAATACCATTTCTGTTTTATACAGGTTACCCAAAATTTTGCTACATAATCAATTTAAAAGGCAGTCAAACATAGATACAACTAGCCGTCAAGCTAACAGCACATATCTTTATATCTGGGGCCCATAATGACATTGTAAGCCAACTTTACCAAACAATGAAAGGAACTAGATAGCGCTTTGTGAGACAGAGTATATTATTGATGATTAATGTCATAGACCAACATAATGTGTATTATGAACTGTAAGAAGAAAGAGTATACAGTTTTAATACCTTTTTCTTTTTTGCAAAAAAAAAAAGAAAAAAGAAAAACATCTGAAGGGTGTGGTGTGCATTTGTATTCAGCCTCCATAAGTCTACAGTTTGTAAAACCACCTTTTGGTGTCAATGTAGCACCGTTTTAGGGTTTGCCTACACCAAGAACTGAAGCGTTGCCCATTCTTTCCAAAATATCTCAAGCTCAGTCAAATTTATTGATGGTAGGTACGATCCCATCCGTGACCCGAGAGAGCATCACTGATCAATGATTTTAAGTCTTCTTGTCACAGTCTTGGATTTAGTGAATGTACGTAGGTTTTCCGACCAACATTGAAACAGCACTGAAACTAGATATATGAAGTCAGGTGCTTATTGCATGCCTTGAGACTTGCAGGCCAGTGTGGGGGTTATAAACCAGGCACACCTTGCTTTAACTGTGTAATTTGCTTCTTAGACACTTTCAAGAGACAGGAGACATTACGGGTACTATGCGGGTGGCTTTTTCTTTCCCTTTCCTTGGCCGTTTGCCCAGAAAAACGTTTGCATTTTTGTAGATGTGCAATGTTTCTAGTCAATGACTGAAAGCAGGTGGTGGTTCAGTTTATCTTGTAGGGGGGTTTATTCCCTCAGAGTGCACATACTTTTACTAAGAAAGACAAGTAAGCTTTTTCCTAATTACCATATGGCTTCACATTCACTGTCGGACTCAGTTTGTCCGTGTGGCCCTCATTAGAAGCGTGATGCAGCAAGGCTTCGGCGCTTTGCCTGACACCAACAACCCAAACCTTCAAAGAGTCCGAGCCAATCCAAAAAGTCTGCTTCCAACTGGAACCACATCTGGTCTGAAAAGGTCTCGTAGCCATAACGCGGAGCATGTAACTGCTGTGGCATGCCTCACCGGTGCAGCTCTGCAGTCATGGTTTTGAATCCTGTTGTGTTTGAGTGCTTCAGGTTAAACTCAAACAACCATCAGCAACAGCGAGGACCTCTGTGAATGCAGGTGTTTTAGTGGATTGCTGGTTTGGAGAATACAGGTGTTTTAGCAAATGTGAAGACATTAGCAATGACATCAAAGAAGCAATTGTTTGTTACTTGTCAATCTAGGATGGGTTACAAGGCCACACTCATACACTTAGGAGACTTTTTTTTCCACACATTCAAGATAGTTGCCAGTCTTCACATGGATGTCCAGGAGAATTTACCCCAAGGATGGTCTGGGAAATATTTTTTAAAAATGCAAAAAAACCAAAGAAACCAAAACTTTAGTTGAACTTCATGAAACGACAATCAGAAACAGGGAAATGAGAATTGCTTGCTTGGAGGGATTGCCAGAAGACGACTTCATCCCTTCAAAAGCAGATTAAGTTTTGGCACCAGCAAAAGAGAGAACGTTGGCACAAACATGTCACAATATCTGTCGAATACGGCGGTGGAGGCTATCAATAATTCAAAAGAGTTAGTTTAATCCGTTTTTATCCATTCCCTACGCTAAGGTCTAGCTTCACATTTCCAGAAACTATTCAGTACCAAAAGGAAATGCATATTTGGACATTTTTAAGCAAACATGACCTGCCTCAAAAAAACAAAGCTGAACCGATTCAGGCAAAGGTATATAAAGGCATTTTCCCATTGTTCTGATTATCTTTTGCCAAAAAGGGCTGAACTAAAGGACCGGGCCCACATTGCATGAATAAAAGCACCTTTAAGACTCTTCCATTTTTCCAGCACAAGCTGTTCTCCAGTATACCCACTTTAAAAAGATGATTAGGTGTGAAATAATCACGGTTAAGTATCTCATAGCGTGTCAACTTTCCTAGTGCCTCTCTTATGAACCACCTAACATATTCTTAGAAGTAAACCCTAGATTAAGGGTTAACTTTTCTATCTACTGGCATCAAACAACAAAGTCCACTGATTGGGGCATAAAGAAACATGACAGCTAGTGACAAGATGGAGACGTACCAACACGCCACGTTTGTTGTCAAACCGGTACGACGCTCGGCCAGTGAGAGTCCAACTGGCAGTGGAAATGTTGTCCGTCAGTAGTGCGGAATATACCGGAGATAAACAACATACAAATTATAGCCACCGGTGTCCGACCGCTTAGTGGAAACAAAGCGGACGTAACCTTCCTTTTTTCAGGGTGCTCAATTAGATGGGGGTGTTTTTCTGGGTTGACAGGAGGAGGACTTTGAGGAGATGCTCGACCAGGCTGAGATGTTGGACAGCCAGTACGGCCACCTGTTTGACAAAGTGATCGTCAACGGAGACGTCGCCGTGGCATTCAGAGAGCTGAAGGCCGACGTCGAGAAGCTGGATGAGCCAGAGGTCCAGTGGGTTCCCGCAGCGTGGATGCGCTCGGCACCAACAAAAGCGTGGAGAAGCTGCAGCAGCTTGACTGGCTGGATTTGAATGGGGATCGCTCACGATTGCATCAAATATTCCTTAAGGGCCCCTTTTAAATCTTGTTTAATATAGTCTCCTTAAAAGTGATGCACACTATGTTCCTCTGTGCATAAGTGCTGTGTTTGAGTTGAATAAATTTAGATAATAATCTCCGTCATTTTTATTAGTTTTTCATGATTCCCAGCTTCCCAAAATTTTTACATTGGTGATCTAGTTTAATCAAATCCATGTCTCTCTCTCTCTCTGTCTAATGCTTTTTCCAGTCGTCTCAGACTCAGATTCTCTTTAAGCATTTAGTTGACATAACTTTAATTTGTAGAGCGAAGAAGGGGGGGGGGTGGAACTCGATCTTGTGAAGAGTTTGCGGCCGAGTGTCGTCCTTTGCTGCCAAGTTGCAAACATCGGCATGGAATTATTCTGACAGCTGCTGCACTTCAATTAGCTGTAATGTGTACCAGTGAAACATTAGTAGCAGCCCGTGAGGCTTTCTGCCAACTATGTGCTGGCTGTGTGAGACGCACATAAACAGGAAAACAATCGTAGATCAGAGCTGAATCACAGGTATCCACGCTCCTCGAACTTTTTCAGATTTCCTCATGTTTGAGTCGCCTCTCGCCTGCGTTTACAGCTGTGGGTTTGGTTTTTTGGGGTATTTATCAGCCTTATACATCTAGAAATGGACGTTTTTGCGTCTTTGTGAAGTATCTCAAGCTTAATGGGTGTAGATTTAGCGCATCTGTGAACAGCTATTTTCAAGTTTTATTCACTGGATAAAAGAGTGGACTTTAAATGGGCCGTTCAAACCCATGAAAAAACTTTAATTTAATTTTGTGGATTCATAACATGGCAGCAAAACAAAGAATCCTATTCGTTGTCCCTTAGCAGGCAATATATAACAACTTTAAATGCATACAAAAGACATACAGCGAAATTATGAAGAAGCATAAAATTCATGGTATGAAGCGCGTGTGTTATGTGCCAGATCATTTTCTGAAATTAAAAAATTATTAGTCAGTCCCCTGGAGAAGATCAAGAGCACTGGACTCCTAACTAAAACCAGTAATTAACAGAGCAGACTCCATTCAACAAGGCTTTTATCCAGACCGCTCCATTCTAGAACTGCCTGGCACAGTCTAGTCCATAGAGAAAGATACAAGTATAAATGTGGAATGGTGCAGGAAAGAAGTAATGAACACGCATGTTTAGAAAGCCAATAAACCAGCTGAAATCTGGCCACAGAATTATTAGACCTTAGGATATTCTCTTATAACCAAACTCAGCTTTAAACCTCTTCACATCTTTCTATCCACCATTAGACTAAATTATTTCATTTAGGGTCATCAGATTAAAAGGGGCTAAACACAAATTCACGTCACATTTTTCAGATTTGTATTCATTAAAAGGTCTGAAAACCAAATTTTCCTCCTCTTCATGTTATGTGTTAGTCTACCAAATGAAAATCTCAATAACATACATTGAAACTTTTTGGTTGTGGTCTTACAAAATTTGGAAAACAGCTCAAGAGATACTTTTGCAAGGTCTTTGAGTAGACGTTAGCGGTTAGGTGTTACAACTGCTTGAACCCTCCAACTCCAAAGGCTTCAGGGATTTTTCTCACCATGATGAGGTACTTAATTATCCTTCCATTCCTCTAAAATTCATGGGGTTTTTATTCTCTTTGTCGGCGCTCCGCTCCATTACGTGTGACAAAGTGTTAATCTGCTTCATGTAGCGGGGAAAGTTGGGAACAAGGGAGCGCAGTGTCATGCCGGGAAACGCCAATGGCTCTCAAGAGACATGACAATCACAGAGAAATTATGAGCTGCCATAAAAGCTGTGTGAAGGTGGAGCACTGCTGCTGGGATGAAAAGACCGTTATTTCAGCAACGCCGGAGAAAGACGGTGGCAAAGTGTGCAGACGAGTCGCTTGAATTCTTAAGCGGACAAACTTTCAAGACAGGCTTGTGCCAGGCCTGAAGCACGGCTGAGACCGTGGCAGTATAATTTCATCGGTGCGCTGAGAATCTGCAGGCACCCTGTGAAATCATAACAATGCCATTAAAGACACGGGAGCCATCCAACCTAAACCCACCGTTTTATGTGCGCCGCACCTCCCACATCAAAGGTTCGAAAGAAATGCATGATGTCAGCAGGCCTTGGATCATTTCAGTCCTGATCGTCTGTTTAAAGTGTGCTAAAGTAAATATAGAGAAAGTTCAACATTATCTTCATCTTACAGTCTATGTGTGTCTTAAACAACCAGCATGTGTTTAACTCACAACTATCAAATTGAGCTGCAACTGCCACTTTGTAGAAACGTTGTGCTAAGTAATCAGGCTAACCATTATCAGCAGCACAAGTTAATGGAAAAGCACTAGCTTTTGTGTTTGAAGCAATTTATGTTATATGAGTGATATTAGTTAGGCTTATGCAAATTGCAAACGTAGCAAATTAGTTTTGCTCCTTTTTTAAACAAATTTCCACTCCCATTACGTTCAAACTGCTGAGCTAAAACAAGAATTCAAAGACAAACTTTTTTCTCAGCTAATGACAGATCATGGAACATATTTCCCATGTCGATAGATAAATAAACTCAGTTTGGTAGAACTCTTTAGAAGATGGGCCAAATTGGGATTATTGAGTCATTTTATGACAGGCAGATCAACCTGTTGATTAAGAACATGGTTTCTTTCTGTGGTGTTTGAGTTTTGTTAGTTTCATTCTTATCATCGCCTGTACTTTATTGCATCAAATTCAGCTTCTTTTTCACCTGCATTTGTGTCCTTTCTAACCACACTCGGTTTCCACTATAAATGGAAACCGAGTTACAGTACGTACAATGTTTTAGCAAATCATCAAAGCTTACTTTTAATTGATACATAGGTATTTGTTAATCTAATCAAATGCTACAAATTTTACAACCGAATTTAACTGGCACATAAATGCCAAGCTTTTTAATGCTGTATAGAGATGTAATACCATAAGGAAAATAAACATTACAGCTTTTTCTTTCCATACATCTGCGTATATGTGACAGAATTGACATAGAACCAAGTGCTACTGAAATGTTGCAGCAATGAACCAGGAATAGCATTACCTAATGTCATTTTAATAACACACACATAACCATGAGTCAGCAAAAGCCTGTAATACTCACCTATGAACCCCTTGAAGCCGCTCGCGACGACTACTATTGGTTTTAGCTGTTATCAATAAAGGCCCTAAATCTTAAATGTACCCCTGATATATAAGCTCAGGAAAACGTTTTCTGAAAGAAAAAAAAACAATAGTGAGGGAGAGCAGGTCAGTTATGGTTGCTCGACTTTGGCAACCGTAACACGTAGATGTTATGAGGAATTTAGTTGTGTTTCGGTTACAAGCGAAATTTCCGGACATAATAACATGCAGGGGCTCCATACCTGATAAAGACCTCATATGCTAGTCAGTGAAGTCTCCGTGTAATATCATAGAAATCTTCTGACAGCCCACTTGGAACCGCAGCTATTCGGCAATACTGCAAAAACGCCATGTTTGAGACTAAACCCTTCCCTTCTCCCCAGCGCGTGTTCGCTACACGTTTGGCCCTTAGGCTGATGGAGTTTGTGAACCTGCAAGGCAAACACTGAACAACTGGAACGAGCACCAAATTATCCAAACAAAGCAGAAATATGTGTCCTCCTATTTTTTTTTTTTACTGCCTCCCCCCCCCGCCTTCAGACGGCCGGCGTGTTCCTGCTAAGATCAACAGTGCTGCCGCTGGCCGGCTCGCAGAGGGACGGGGGGTTAAACGGCGTGTAATAGCAAGGCTAGGCCAGGCGCTCTCCAGCCGCCGCCGAGGAATGCGAGCGAGGAATTTACGGCACCTACCGGAGATGCTTCTGCTCCATGTGGTTTTCAGCTCTGAAAGCTCTAAAACTCAACCTGCCCATTCATAGTTTTGAGTTATGAACTTGGAAAAGACATTTGTCTTTAAGTGTGTCGAACGAGCGCTGCTTGAATTTCAGCCATAATTTAAAGGAGACCCCACTTAGAAAAATAATTATAGTGCCTCGCAGAAGTATTCACACCCCTTTTGACTTTTTTCCCCCTCTCCACACACGTTACTGCATTACAAAGAAAACTATAAAGTATTTTTTTTTCTTTATTTTATGTTATAGGTCAAATCTTAATTGGGTATTATTTCAAAAGTGGAAGGATTTTAAAGTAATGAAAACTATACATGCTTTTAGTTTTTTTTATACAAATCAGTAAAGTTTTACTTTTATTCTGCTAAATAAAATGTAATGTTACAAAGACTCACTTCTAGCAGAACAGATATACAGCAAGAGACACAACTGAGGTGTTTAGATCAGAACAGACGAATGGTCTAGTTAAAGTGTAGCACTAAATCAAACTGAGTAAGACTTTTAAATTAGTGTCCAAGGTCACTTTGCATCCAATATAGTTGAGCTTGAGCTGATTTACAAATAGGAACCTGTAGGGCTGGACACAATCAATAACAATATCTATAGCGAGAGAATCGATAATACGTCATTATTGATTACTGAATAAATAAAGAATATTCACTGAGCTCCGATCCAGAATTGAACAGCATTCTACAGGATGTAGATAGAGCTGGTCAACCTCTCACAGCAATCAACTAACTCGCTCACTCTTTGGTTACCTAGCAACAACTTGCTGATTAACTTGCGCAGCAGCAGTTTCAGGTTTCCTTGTCTCATAACTGTTTAAAAATAATTAACAACGCCGTGGAGAGAAAGCTGGATCAAACAGGAACACCACCAGTTTGGCAGTATTTCAGATATTTAAAACTAAAAACTAATCGGTAATTATCGGTATCGACTGACATGAAATGCTTATATCGCAATATGTTTTTCCAGCACTAGGAATAGGTAAAAAAAACAAACAAAACTTTAGCCTCGAAATAAATTTCACATATTTCGTAAAAACACGATGGGAAACCCATTAAAATGCACGGAACCATTCTACGTGTCTGGATGAAGATGTGTCGAAGATGTATTTATCATTTATCGTGAATTGTTTATGAGCGCATTTGTGATCCTAATTGAATGTATCTACGAGCTGAACGCGGTTCCTCTCTGAACAGCTGGTTTTTACTGAAATCCATACCGAAGTCCCCCCCAGCCCCTCCTCCAGAAAAACAGCGGGATTTCCTGCCTGACATGAGCCGTCGTTTTGTGGTTTTTAGCAACCATGTTATTACGCTCGTAAATTTCCAGAATCCCCTGATAAAACATGGATTATTATTTGCTGACACCATTCTTAGTGATGCCGCAGGATCCGCAAGAATCGCGCGGCTCATGCTGAAAATATGAGGCCACGCTTAAGCAGCTTCGCGTAGACTGACAGAATCCCTTTCTAGTAAATCTAATGACTGGGTTTGCTGATATTCTTTGGATTGGACCCATTTTTCACATCCAGAGGTACTTCTGCAGGGCTCTCTGCGAGGCAGGACTTCTGCAAGGAAAGGCTTGCAGAGTGTTGCAGCGAGGCGATTGGCCAGCGTGAAGACCAATAGTCTGCAGAGCTGAGTGTTATTTGAACTCTCCTCAGACAGAACAGTAAAACCAGACATCATCTGACTTTTCTAAAATTATTCCCTGGTAAGGCTCAGTTTTTATTTGCTCCTGAGACTCCAAAAATAACAAAAAAAGGAGCAGAAGCATTTATATATATTTTTTTCCTTGTCTTTAAAGAATGAGGATCTACCGTTTGTGGACGTCTTTGGGAGTCTGCTGATGCACCTGTTGACAGAGGAGAAACCCCGCGTGTTTGAGAATGGACAAATTTGCAGCGATGAAGACTGATGATAATCAGTTTTGTTTGGACAACTACAGAAGAGCTGAAGACAGAACCGGGCCGAACTGTGAAGACTCACCTCAGACGAGTTTAACAGACGGACAGAGCCCAGACATGCAGCCGGCCGAGAAACTCCCTGCCTTGAAGTACAGAAGATGCAGGTCAGAATCTTTTCTTTTTTCTGTACAGCATTTAAATTTTGGACTTCATATGATCTGATTTATGGAAGTTCCAACCTAAAGCAGGAAAGATATATGACATGAAGTATTTGTCTTGTAGCTCTCCCAGGTCTCGTCTCGGTGGGGTGAAAGCTCGTCACAAAAGGCAGGTACTCCAGGACATGGCTCGGCCGCTGAAACATTGGCTGTACAAGCACCGGGACAATCCTTACCCAACAAAAACCGAGAAGGTTCTTCTCGCTCTGGGTTCACACATGACACTAGTGCAGGTGAGACCGTCTCATCAAAGGAATGCTTTTTTTTTTTGTTAGGGCTAGTCATACTGATGGATCAAATTATGTCTGTGGAAGGTTTCCAACTGGTTTGCAAACGCCCGGCGAAGGCTGAAGAACACGGTGAGGCAGCCAGACCTGAGCTGGGCGCTGAGGATCAAGCTCTACAATAAATACATCCAGGGAAACGCTGAGAGGCTGAGTGTGTGCAGTGACGATACAAACTCGGACGGTGAGGCATTAAGATTAATGGTTCGACATAGGTCAGCCTTTTTGTTTCACTCGTCAAGAGAATTCTAAGAATCAGGTCTGGACCAGTGGTCCTCAAGGGTCGATGTCCTGCAACTTTTAGATGTCCCTCTTCATCAGCACACCTAGCCCGAGAGGTGTGAGAGAGATTGACTGCATGTTAGTGAGGCAGTTTCACCGTTTACTTCAAGTGTGTAGGACAAGGGACACATCTAGAAGATTCAGGACTTCATCCCTAGAGGAATGCAGTTTAGAAAATTTAAATCTGCTGGTATGTCCACTAAATCTCTCCTGTTAAGCAGAATTTGCAGTGACGGTTCTGTTTCCTCCTCTCTAGACGAAGAGTGCACCCTACCGACTCCAATCGCCCAATCAAACTTTGGCGGCTCGTCTTACCGCCGAAGCCTGCTTGAGAAACAGGCCAGTGTCCTCGCCGGGGCAGACTGCTCCAACGAAGATGACGGCACGTCTCCTCCGTCCAAGTACAAGAGCAGCTTGCTGAACCGCTACCTGAACGACACCCTTCGACACATGATGGCTGCAAAGGCTGACGCCATTGCCTCCGCTCGCGGGAAGAGATGCCTTTCCCAATCGTTCAGCTCCAACGAATGCGATCGAGATGTTGTCTCGCCGGATTCTTCCTCCGAAGCCGAGGCCAACTTCATCTACAGCATGGGTGAGAGATTATTAGCCTGGTAAAAGCTCTCGGGTATTAAGAAACGATTTCTTCCAGGAGACGTGAACTCTGTTGAAGGTTTAAATTTTACCCAGTTGTGACGTATGTAATGTGCTGGTTCAGCACTATGAAGCTTACCGGAAATTGTAAACAACCATCCTCCAATGCGAAGAGAGACATGGCAAACCAAACAAAGCTAGTGGTAATGCTAATTCAATTTTTGGAAGCATGTCCTACGCAGACTCAACAAGTTTGTTCACTTTCTCCGCTGCCATTGCTAAAACGTCACAGAAAAATGACGTCATCGGTCACAGCTCGGTAGAAATTTGACTCTGCTGTGAGCAAGATTTGAATCGAGTGGAATAGCGCAGGAAGACAATGGCCAGGCTAGTGAGATACGTCTGACCTTGTAGGAACAGCAAACAGGTTAGGATGTTATACACATCAGGTTGATGAAGAGAAACAACAGGGGTCCTCCGGCTGAAGAAATAATAAAGACATCTTCCTCGTTAATTAAAGATTAACGATGAATGAAAAGCACACTGGCAGTTTTACTACCCTGTTTCCTCGCAGTTCCATTTTAAAACACCACAGTGTGCAGTAAAATAAGAACACAGCAAACAGAAACCTCCAACTTGGCTCCCGAGGGCGAGCTGACATTAATAAATCTCTGGCGTCCGTCTGTAAGTCAGAAGCTCGGCGAGATTCAATCATAAACGCAACGGCGAAACAGAGGGGGGAGCTTGACACATGGTTACCTTCTCAGACTTACGGGGAGCACAGCGCACTGGCACGTCTCAAAGCCACCCGGAGAAGTCAGCCAAAGCCTCTGCAAAGATCACTAATAAAGACTCACGCAGATGCTGAAATCCTACATTTAAGAATTGGAAGGGGCTCTCGCTGGCTGCCACCGAACACCACAAATATCATTTCCATATACTTAGAATGTGCCATTTGTTCCACTTCGACTTCTAGCCTTGGTGGAAATGTCCAGTCCGGCCTCAAGGACAATTACAGCATGTCTGAGACTTTATTTCTCCCAGGGTGAGAAGTGGAAACATCAGCCTGGGTGTAGAAGGGGAACAGTCTGTAGGCAAAAAAACGCTGAAGACAGACAGATTGTAGAGTAAGTGCTGCAGCAGCCACGCAAATGTGAGGCAACACGCTAATATTTACTTGGCTTGTTCTAGCAGTCTGTGAGGATGTAGCTGTGTGCCTTGGCAGTCTGTGTCTTCCATGTGTTGCTTTCCTGCTCGAAAGCAGTTTCATTTGCGTCGCATTAGAGGAGTTGTGTGTAGTGTTTCTGTAATCACTTCCACTCTTTAGCACCTCTATATAGGTTTCTCTCCAACACTGAGGACGGCGCTGCCTAATTATTCCTGGCAACAAAGAAGCTCCAGCCTCGCAAAGTTACTTAAGGAATGCTTTTTTTTTTATAGTTTGAGTAAAACTTGGTGTGAAAAAAGTAGCTCGGACATAGGTTAGCAATTAAACAGGAGAAAAGTTTAACACCCGAACACAAACTTTCTGCGGTTACACAGGCTCACGAAATGAGTGTGTCAAGTTCATTTTAAAGGTTCGCCATGAGCTGAAAGTTAAAAGTGTTGTGGTTTCGTTTGTGCTTTTGCTTTGTGAGGAGTTGTGTCCTTCTCTTAGTGGTTTTATCTTCCAGCTATCGGTTAATCAGCGCACCTGCTACTCATCCTGTGATGAGTAAACTCTGCTGGTTTGCTTTGTTCATTGTCAGACAGACCCCTGCCAGTATCATTACCTGTATATTGTCCTCTGCTTACCTTTGCTTTTGTGTTGCTGCTTTTTGAGGTACTTTTGCATTTTCTCCATTCTCTCGGGACAACTAAACGATTTTGTATCGAAGGTACTCTCTCAGACATCTTCTTCTGGAGTCTGTCTGAACTTGGATTCGTTTGAGCCGCTCCGTTAGGACAGGAAAATACCAGAAACTCTACAGTTTATTTTAGCGTTCATATATTTATTATATAGATCTTTAAGACCCCCTAAGTTTCAATGGTTTAGTGGTGCATCCAGTACAACAAAATACAATGCAGTCAACAATTGAAAATCATCACAAAGACACGTAAATAAGATTATTAATTTAAACTAAAACTTAAGACTGTACAATTATTAATGTCACTTTTAAACTTTGCTTAATCTCTACTGCTTTTTAGAAATGTTTTGAACTGAAAACTAAGCTGTGATTGTGAGAAATTCATTATAATTAACATTCCAGAAAAGCAGGTCTAATAAGTATAGATTTAGTTTTTCTAGAATGACTTTATAAGTATCTTCTTACAAGCGGAGAGTCCAGCTTTTGGAGGAAAAATACGGTAAAGCATACAAATAATGCTAAAGCAACCATTGAACAAGGCCAGAATGACAACAAAATTGGGTTTTACAGTTTTACTTCTAATGGCTTGATTTCAGGAGGTCCTGACAAAAACCATCGCTTGGTATTTCAAGAAAATTGGGTCTGCAGCCATTAAACTGGCACAGCTGCCTTTTCAGTTTGTTTTTAAGCCAAAGCTGTGTCTTGAAACAGTCATAGTCTGGCTGCAGTCTTTAGCGACACTTAGCTGCAAGACTTAGCCTCTGAGATCTATGCTAAGTGTGGAAAATGTTTTATTTAGGGTTTTTTTTTTTACAGTTTTTCCTAAAGAACTTTTTCAAGTTTTCTCCAACATTTGCAGTTAATGTTGGTGAGTCCACCCTGAGGATGAAAAATTAGGGGAAACAATGAAGCTAGCATGCTAGCATCTGTTGTATTCGCTGTGTTTAAAGTCTTAATTCCTTCCTACGTTGTCTAACCGTTTGCACTGAATTTAAAACTGGGAAGCGTTGTAGCTTAAAAACAATGATAAAAGGATTTTTTTTTTTGTCAGTGTAACATTTAGAATCAGGCCTTGCTTCAATATTATAGTGGCTAACTATAGCACAAAAAGCAAGGAAATTTGTGTTTGCCTGGTTATTCCTTTGTTGTACAATCCTTCCTCGCAAATAGAAAAAAAGAGTATTCTTTTGGAAAGTTTTTTTTTTATTTCCAGTTAAATGGTGCTACATTTTGAAAGGAAAATGGATTTGCTGGTTTAACAGCAGAGTTATGTGGGCAACGCGACCTGCCAAATCCACTCCATGAATCCCTCCTTCTCTATTGACTCTGGTTTGGTATTGGATTTCGGGCTGTTTTGGACTGGAAGATGACTGCAGTTTGAAAAATTATTCGTTTAGCAAACAGAGGCCAGAACAGCACAGTGTGTGCGTGCGTGTGTGGGTGCAGACCATTTCATTCTGTCCACCTCCAAATCCTGGAGGTGGCCTCTGATAAGCCCCAAATCGGTGGGTGTTGACATGTTGGATAGTTTTGGTTTCTAAGAGTGGAGATACGATATGGCCAGTGGCCGCAATATCTCATCTCCATCTTTGAGCTGAGACGGCCTTCGCTGATGACATGCGTTATTTTTTTCCCATTAGGGCGTTGCCGCCTCACGCCCTCACAATACCTCCACAAAGAGCTGATTGGCATTGGCAGAGAGGCCTTGGCCAGCCTTTCATGGTTGCTGCCAATACACTCAACTCTGCTTATTAACACACAAATGCATTTTCCTTACAAACGTGGCCCAGTTTAAGGGGGAAATAAACAGGCTCTCCAACAGTATAATATTAATTGCCAAGAAGCTTTGAAGCATCAAAGAAATAAATTGACCAAAGGCAAATTTCATTGCTCTTTGTGCTAAGCTTAGTTAACCTTGTATAGGAATACTGTAGTCAAAGGAGAGTTTCTTTTGAAGCTAAGAAAAACTGGACACTTGAATATTTTCTATTAACTTAATGAAGTCGTATGATAAATGATATCCACCCATTCATAGGCTGCTACCTTTCACTAGCAGTCATTAGGCTGAAGGTGGGTGCACAAGAGATAATGATAATAATCATTAAAGCAAAACAAAAACAAAAATCATAATTGATTGTTTTCAATAAACGCTGTTCAAATTTTAGCTGTTGTAAATTTTGTACACATAACACATTAAAGGTGTTTTACATATTTTACAGTTTAGATCTCCTTTAATATGATAATTTTAATAGTAGTCAAACATCTGTACATAGCTATGTTTGCCATGATCTTTATTTTATTTTATTTTTTCAAAATGTCAATTAACTCCTTCACTCACTCAAAACGCCACGATTACACTTAAGCTACAAGCTAATGTTATCTTAAATGCTACAAACATTTATGCTAACAATCATTTATTGGAATGCTACTTCCAATAAATGCTACTTTATTGACAGTAGCATGAATGTTTTTATTAACTTACTGAAGTGAATGCTTTGTTCATGTAAATTGTGGCCATACTTGTGAGACCATTTGAAGCTACTTGTAGCATTTAAGCTAACATTAGCAGTTTAGCAAATTTTTATAACAAGGCTGAGAATTACATACTAAATGGAGTATGTCTTTTTTTTTTTATTGCTGGATTATTTTGAGCTCACCTTCTTGCTAGAAGTCCCTAAATACTATTCCGCTCATTCAAGCTACTCCTCTTGGCCATTGTGGCTCCTCTGTGAAGATAAAACGGAGAGTCTCGCTGCCAGAACATGACAATTAATGTTAATATGTTTTCAGAGTGCATGGGAGACGCTGAAGCAGCCACTAAACCTGCAGTGAGCCTGAGTTATGTGATGCCACTGGAGTGTGTCGTACAGGTTGTCAGTCTCAAAGGTTGTAAAAGTATAAGGAATGGTTTACTGGGAATTTTATGATTTATTATTAAGGATTGTTTACGGTGGAGACGGACACCAGCTCAGTTTTACCTGTAGGGACCCTATCAGTGTGACTGGAGCTGTGTTTGTTGGAAATATTTCAGGACACGGGCCTTGCTGTGTTTTTCTTCACCCCTTTTCTCTCCCTCTGTTTTTCATTGTTTCAAAGTGGGGATTATGTTGCTAAAAAGATGTATGCTCTGAGTAAAAACTAAAAACACTTTGCACTAAAAAAGAAAAAGGAGAATGCAGCTCAGAGTTTAAAAAAATGAACTGGTCACATTCAACCAAATGGAGTTTGTCAAGCTTCCCTTTTTTATGTTTATTTAACTTGATGACTTAATAAACTTTGCATAAACTTAATATGATTACCCGCGAACAATCAACAACATATATACGTTGGATCACATTAAGTTTTTAGGGAGTCGGGACTCTGAATGTTGTTGTTCTACAACGTTCAGAGATTCCTTTAAAGTACATTTTCAGATTCATGAAGCTGATATTTAGTAATTGTTTATTCTGTTTTCTCATTCATCTGTCTCTCTAGGAACCTATTTTAGTCTATATCTTGATATATGTTTGCGTCTACATGTCCATATCTTTCCACTGGAGGTTATTTTTCAACAGACAGATATGGATAAATATTTTGGTTGTGTCTTGCTAATGTTTGAGCTAAGTCCATGCTGGATAGGGAGTGCATCAGAATCTGCCTCACATTGATTTTTTAAGTAATATTTATCAGATCGTCCACTGTTTTGTCTGTATTCTAAAAGTTTGCTTCTTTATGGTGTACCTCTGGGCTTTGTTTTAAGACCCTTAGTCTTCCTGGTTTCTGTTTTGATTTTTTATTTTATTTTATTTTTTACAAAACACAGACAAACATCAAGCAGATACATATTTTCTTAATTCTTAATTTGTGTGAGAGTTTATGTATTAAAAGAGCTTTAGCAGGTAAATTGCCATTTGTGGCAGTGGAAGCGGAACAGGTGCGCACAACGTTTATATTTCCAAAACCAGAAGAAGTGAAACAGATATTTGCTACTTGTGCGCCAGACTGCAGCTTTATGAGCACGAAGCCATGATCTACTGCGCTCACATTTTCATATTGATTAAGATGTATAACCCACTGGAAGCAAGGCACTGATTGGATTCATTGCTAACTTCTAAAATTAAGTTGTCACTAATCCCCTCTCGCATGGTGAAACTCACCAGAGGTAAAACTAAGTTTTTTCCCCCTGGCCATAAATACAGCAGAGGTACGGAGCTACTTTCTTGGCAGGGGCACTTTATGGCTTAGGAGGGACATGGTGAGGGATGTTCAGTAGCAAAGCAAAAAAGCATAACACACAGAAGTGATTTACTATCAGCAAGAAGTTACTTTTGGCTCAGGTTTGCGGTATGTTTCAGACTGTTAGCGCCGAAAGGCTTAGTTTCAGCATCTAATTTCTTTTTCTATTGGACTCTGAAGAAAAATCGGTTTTGGCCCCTATCTATGTGCTCAAACCTAAAATAAGGCTGTAATCCAAAGCAAAGATGGAAAATATATTCTACAAATATCGCATATGTACGCACAGACCGCAAACAGAAATTGTAGGCTAGAAGCAACGTAACATTGGTTATGGTCTCTCTCTCTCTCTCTCTCTCTCTCTCTCTCTCTCTCTCTCTCTCTCTCTCTCTCTTCTTTTCCTCTCGTCTGTGCTCATAAAAAATGTCTTCGAAGCCCCTTTGGAGAACAACTGATCCTTAGTTATTCAGGAGACACAGCCAAGGCATCCAGCATTGATTTCTGAAATGTTTCCTACCCGTTAGTGCTTGCGCTTGAGCTGAGATAAAGACCTGCAACCCACGAACTTTAGAAACAAACGATTGAGTATTTGAAGGGAGGGAGGAGAATTACATTCCAGTGTTTAACAAAAGCTTGAACGCATACCGAAAGAATTTGCACCAAACATTCGAATAATTGCTTGGAGACATGCAGAAAATTGAACCAGTTTTTACAGCAAGCGTACGGCAGCCTAATAATCTGGTAAGTAGGTTTGTGGTACATTTGCTAAGTTTTACATGTTTTTATGCTTTTTTGCAGATACAACTGACAACACTTCAGTTAAATGTTGCAGGTTAGTACAGTAATTCATATTTCATAACCCTGTCACTATGGTTTGTACTTTTTCACACTTAAAAAAAAAAAAAATCTCTGCTCCCAGTGTCGAAGATCTTTCAAAATAAATTCCTCTTTTATTGCAGAAGCATAACCTCACTGTTAATTTGAGCAAAGTTAAACCTTAACTTTGAGTAGGTCGACTGATTCAGTGTTAAAGGGGCAGCATTTTTTTTACATCATGTTTTAATGTTATTCCCTCATCAGTAACGCACCTGAAGTGTTGCCTTTATTCTTTTATGCATGTTTAAAAAATCCTTTAATCTCCATGGCAACCATTCAGCTGTGCAAAACGTCTGGGTGGACCTTGCCCCGCCCTCGAGGACGAAGCTCCACCTCTGAGCTGAAGTTTCCAAGCTTCGGCCTCACAGAGCAGGCTCCACCCAAAAAAACGTTGTTAAAGGGTTAATACAGGAGTGAAGTTATGACTCCCTGAAGGCAGAGTTACAGTTATTTACATCTCTGGTGTTGATACTTAAAAACATACTTTTGTAACGAAGTGATTTTTGCAAAGTCTCTTTGCTGAGACAAATATTGAATTTGAAGAAAGTTGATTTTATGTAACATTTCCAAGTCGTGTTGGCCGTTACATGCTTTGGGTGGTTATTCTCAATGAACGCATGGTGACAACCCGTTAGAGGCTACCAGTCCTGGCATTTGTTTACGACGTGATTGCATTTCGGGCTTCCAGGCTCTCGGTGTATGTGGAGGAGAAAAAGGCCAACAGAATCACATATTTTCCACTCTGCTCAACAGCGGGCATGGAATCATTTTCCCCATGTTCATCCTCTGTTTCACATCAAGCCCACCTGGAGTTTGTTACCATTAAGCTCGAGTTCGGTCCCATCTGACTGAACCGGACTGCTAAAGTCCCGGTACAGTTTAGCAAAGTCCACATGTCTATGTTTGTGTTGGAAGGACGCTGTTTCTGTTTGACTCAAATTCAGCTCAAACATGCTTTACTTATTGCAAAGGAAATCAGATATTGTCAAAACTCATTCTGTGCTGCTGCGGGAAAGACGGCTATCTCCTGTAGCAGTCAGCTTTGCAACACATCTGAAGATGCCTCTGATTGAAGACTTGCATTTTGTCTCATAACTTCCATGAGATGCTAATATCTCATGGATAGTTCGCAGTCGACATCGCATGGATGACACCATCAGTTGTTGGTGAGCACTGCTAATCCCGCTGGTTTGCTTTTGCCGCTCCAATTTAAATCTCTGACTGGCCGTGTGGTTAGAAAGTCAGGCAGCAATAATAATAATAGTGAATATTATCTTCTTTTCTTTCTTCTCTTTGGACCTGGTTTTCATCCACAAAGCCTTTTCGTTCCAAATCCTCTGGGATTTTGGTTTGCAGTTCAGGTTTTATTAGAGCTTTCGAGATGCTAACCAGCTGCTCCTGGATGCAAAAACAATGCCTTTTTTTTACCATGGTTACGCAGCATAACAAACCGTCCAAAAGTTTAAAAAGTAAGAGGAGTAATCCCAAAACCAGACAGAAAATCTGCCCAAACATGCAATGCCTCAGCCGAAAAAATGATGAACTAAAAGTCTACAAAATGCGACTCCACCATGAGCGGCGCTCTCCCGCATGGAAAGGGTCCAACGGTTGTTATCAAGACTTACTATGTCGTCATTTTTTTCGCCGTAGTTCCGTAGCTGTAGGTTTTGGAAATTTTTTATTACCTCCTTCATCATGTTGCTCACCACATGTGATGGCAAGATAAATATGGTTCTTCGCTCAATCTGGTGGTCAGCTGGTTAAAAAAAAAAAAAAGAGAGAAGAACGGGCCTCTCACATCATATTTATAGTCCATGTGAACGGAAAGTTGCGGATTACGGATTACAGTACAAAAACACGACATCTCACCGAGTATTTCTGGTCTAGTTTTGACCTCGGTACACTTTGAATAAGACAAATAAGACAAAACCAACCTACAAACAACTTTACAGCAAGAGATATGAGCTCGTTTTTAAGTCAATAATACCTTAATATTGATGAAGAACTACTGGCAGATTATGTCACTTATAATATAGATGTTTGAATAGATTTCAAGCTTTTATTTGTTTTTACGTCCATCAATGGCCTTGACCATCATCATTTATAAGAGCCTTGAATGTAACTTTTGCAAAAATATATACATAATTTTCTATTTTTGTTGAAACTGTCACTATATTGTGACAGAATCATATGAGACAGATAATCTGTGAAAAAAAATTGAACTCCTCTTCCTGCTAGCAGTGCTAGTGAGAAACAACCAATCAGAGCCAGGGGGCGGGTATTAGCGGTGTCGATCTCCTTTCCCTCTCCTCCACTTGTTCTCTGCTATGCTGCAGTTTTATTCCATCAGCACTGATAATAGAGATAAGCGGATAAGCTTTAAGTTGTTTTTCTGCCGTTAGCACATTTAGCAGCACATACACAAGGTTAATTGACATCACTAAGACCCTCCTCCTGGTTCTGGTTGGTTGCTTTTGGTCGTTGCATGTCTTCTTCAGACTGCAAAAGTAGCACAAAGAGGGTGGCGGAGATCAATCTATTCACAGATTATCTGTCTCATGTTATGACATGGTGATAGACTTAACAAATATATAAAAACATATTTTTATAAAGGTTCCATACTGCAGCTCTAAATGTGTAGTGATACTTCTGGTTTTAATTTGCTTGTTCTGCGCTGCTTTGCCGTTTTCTTTTTTATTATTCATTTACTTGTTGCTATGTTTTTCACGTTTTTTGACCCCGTCAAGCATTTTTGGTCTCCCATACTGTTGTGTAAAGTGTTATATGAATTATTGATAAAAATGTATTTCTGACATTATGAGTGAAATCTGCCAGTGGAATTAGTCTTTTTGTTTTTTTTGGTCAAAATAGAGGGATTCATTTTTGACTTAAATGTTGAAACAAGCTCCCAAATGTTTCTGAAAAGTTCCTAGTAAGTTGGTTTTGTCTTCAAGTGTACTTGAGATATTTGAACTAGAACCTAGACTAAAAATGCTTGGTAAGATTTTGTGTTTTTGCAGTGAGAGCAAAATGTTTTTTTTCTCTCTCTAGAAACACGAAATTAAAACAGCAACATAAAAAATGAAAAGAAAAAAAAAAGCTTTGGCTACAGCTGAATAAAGGTGCTAAAATTAAAAATATCATTTTCCTTAATGCTGCTGCAATAATTTTTTATGGTTTTTTTATGACAAGTGGCGCGAATAAAGTCCAACCTCACCTGGCAGCTCTAACTCATCTGAATCTCACTGGCTGTTTGTTCACAGGGGCCAGCTGCAGAGCCGAAACCCAGCGAGAAAAGACGGCCAGGGCTGGAGGGAGATCCACGCCGCCGTGGCCCTCACCAGCCTGGCCCAGGGCAAGAGCTGCAAGGCGGCGCAGAGCCCTGACCCGGCACCCGGCGCCGCCACGGGGCAGAGCCGCACCGCGGAGCCCTTCTCCGTAGCGAAAGCCAGCCTCACGGGCAGGCTGTGTGTGACGGGAGCCGTGTCGGCCCTGAAGCAGAGCGCCGGGGCCGCCCTCACCAGCCGCATCATCCAGAAATCGTCTCACATCTCCGAGGTCCAGACTGTCAAAGCCCCCCTGGCAAACACCGGGTAGGCACTGAACGCCGTGTTCCACTCGCCGCCAGCCAGAAGTGCCTCGTAGTGCACACAGTGTACAGGCCGAACGTTTTACACCTTTCTAATTATGTTATATACTGTAACATCTAATTAGTACCCAGAAGAGTGAATCCAAATAATGTCTGCTTGCTTTGCTACGCCCTACGTGACCTTCGTTTTCCATAACTTATAAGAACTGTCAGGACACCGGAGAATCCTCCCGTGATGAAGTTTTACAGCAGCCGTTTGAATAAAGCCAATGTGAAAACTTCTGGCCTGGCTTTTTTTTTTTCTGCTTTAAATCATTACTTTACAGGGGCTGAGACAACCTAATTATGTTCCACGGAGCTGTAGTTAGTGGTAGGTTTCATGTGCCTTATGGCCTTTCATTTTGAAAATGCACCGTGGAAAAGAAAAAAAAAAAAAAAAAAAAAAAGATGGCACACCAAGAGGAGTCCGAACACGGCTCCTGGAGGCACAGAGGTCAGGGAGAATCAACTGGGATGAAAACTGGCAGACACTGACCGCTGCTGTTCTTCGTTGTTTTCGCCAGTAGTAACATCCGGCTGTTGATCAAGTGACCCAAAAAAAAAAAAAGTGTTTTCATTGCAGTTTTGCTAAATTCCTCTTACAATAAGAGTTAATAAAAGTTGTCATTTCTGTAATTTAGCCATTTCTTACTGAAATTTCGCATCTTATGCTTCCTTTGATATTTTCTCATGTTTTCTTTTTTTTTATTTCAGTGTTTTAAATGTGCAGGACTGTTTAATATAAATGATATAAAAATTTAATTGGACTTTGACTACAATTTGGAACTTGCAAAAACCAGATGATTTATGGATGGGCTGATAGATTAATGTACGATGGACAGATAAAGTGATGTTCAGAAAGTTGGACTGATTGATTTATGGACGGATCTTCGCTTAAAATTTGCATTGACAAGGATATTGACAGACTGGCACGTTATTGTATTATGGAAAAACTGACAAATAGATGGAAAGATCAATAAACAGATGCATGGTTTAAAGCCTCTCCAGCCAATATTTTTCAGATAAAGTAATGAATGTCTGGATTAATGGATAGATATCACTTTTAGACAGTGGGATAAGGAAAATAGACTGGAAATACATTTTTCCAAACTCAGTTTTATCCATTCTTATCCCAACTTGGAAAATACTTCACTTTTCAAGACTGCATAGGAAACATTAAAAACATATTACTTTTCCACTGCTACAAGTATTTCTGAATTATTGTTTTTTTTTTTTTGTTTTTTATCATTTATCTTGGATTTTCAACGTGTTCTACTTTTGCTTTGCAGATTTTTTTGGGGGGAGGAGGGCGTTGGGGTGAATCATTTTTTTCCTAAAATATTTTCATTCTTACATCCAGTCAACAAAATACTACGCCAGCTACCAAACAGCAAACAAACAATTCTTGGAGCCGAGAGATCCCATCTTCAGGTTTCTATTTATTTAAGTTCAAAACAAATCAAATGCTACTCGACTGCAGCTCTCTTAGTGTTAAGGCAGGTCTCAGGTCAACATGTGACAGTACATGACTGAAAAGCACAACCAAGCATCAGTAAAAAAAAAAAAAGATTCAATTCATTTCTTCTCCCAGGTAACAGTAACTAGGAATAATAAGGTATTAATTAAAGCTGGAATTCAAAAACAAAGGGAGGGAAAAAGTGCTTGGGAATGTTCTCATTATAGGGTTAACAAATGATAATTGCAAAGGAAGCACTGCAAAACTAAAACTCACCAGAGATGGAATTAAGCTGGACAACAGAGGCTGATAATGCTGAGAAAATAGCATTAAAACAATAAGTGGGAATATTTTGTAGGAAAAAGTAACGATGTGGAGGCAGGAGTGTAAAGATGGGGGTGGGGGAAAAAAACAAAAACAAAAAAACGTCAGTAACTGGGCTCCACTGTTTGATGAATCATTTTGGATAATTCACAGTGCTGAGGTGTAATAATAAAGTCGGGAATCTGAAGGGAATCGGACATAAACTAGGATATTTAAGTTTTTTTTATTGTTTAGGATTAAATATTCAGAATAAAACCTGAAGCGCCGCCTAAAATCTGATTATGTTACAGGCACGATGCTGGTAAAGTAATGCCGAACCGAACAACTGTTGCTAATGATGAAGATCCGCCCCAGACGAGTGCTGCTGCGACGCCCTGGGCACGTCTCGTTTTATCTGAAAACACCATTCCACCTCTGATTGATGCGCTTGCTAACGAAACATGATAAGAGTCAAATAAGTGACGATGTTTGAACAGTAATTGTGCAAAACTGCAGTGTTCGCTCAGATGACGGAGCTTCCTTTTCTTCTTCCGCCCCTCTTTAGTTCCGTTTCTCTGGTCCGTATCGTTTCCCCGTCAGGTCGCCGTTTCTGTCGGTTTCAGGGTATGGAGCAGTATCCGCCACACGCCCGTCCCCTGTCCTGCTCCTGCTGCCCCAGCTGGACCTTCTGACCCTGGTTGTCGCTCTCCCAGAGTCCCGGAGTCTGGAGGATCTTCTCCACTAGCTCCTCGAAGGCACACTGGACGCCATCTTTGGTCTTAGCACTGGCCTCTGAACAGAGACGGGGTTAATGTGATCAGGGAGGTAAAAGTGCTTCAGAAGACGAACAAAAAACAACAATGACACAAATGTCCCTTCAGGTCTAAAAATGTAAAAAAATGTAACACTGCTTCTCGGTGAGCATTTATCGTATCGTTTATCGCGATAGATTTCTTGTCGTGACAAGAATTTTGATTTATTGTTGTTGCGATGAATTCCAATTAATGTTTAAAAAAACCCAAACTGTCCTTTATAATTTTCTCCACTGTTTGTTCATAAAGAATATTCATAAATTTGAAAACAAATGATCAAATGCAGTTACTGTGTGCAGTTTAGTGACACACATCACACTTCTTCATGTGATTGGTACGAAAGCTTTTCTGCTTCAATTAAAAACCAAGTCATCTTTTGCTGCATCATTGTGCAAAACTGCAGTGTTCAAATACAAACGGCAACAAGATGGAAATAAACATTTGTCGTTAATCGGCTCAGTTTTGCTCAACGGACCAAAACCGATATGTAAAAAATTACCAATATTGACATTGATGGCAATATGTCATGCATCCCTAGTTCATATCAAATTCTTCACACCAGAACTAAAAAAAAAATTGGTATCAGCCAGGACAAATCGGTCCATTTCTATTTCTATCCAACAACAGGAAGGATTTTTCTGAATTTGTGACAGTTGTGTAACTTCAGGACTGTTTTTGAGAAATCATTCCTTTTATTTCAATATGAAGATATTATCGTTTAGATATTTCACTTTTCAATTTCAATTATTCTTCAAAAAAAAAATCTGGATCAGCAAGTCATAACTCAAAAACTTACAATGTCCAGGGAACCCTTTAAATAGTGCATCTCTAAATAGGAAGTAGCAATTAGAATAAAGAGCAGATTAAATCCATCACATCTTGTAATTTTGCCTTTAAACTTCTTCATTCAGTTTAAATAATAACCCCATTTTTTTTTCTTGGTTGTCTGCATCCCTCGATTTCTTGTTGTGAGCAAAGCACTGTAAAACCAGCCCAGCTAATCTGAGCTGTGTGCATGACTTCCTCTGTGACATTTAATGACAGCTGTAACTTTTAAATACAATTTGAAGAGTTTTATTGGCGCCGGCTGGAACTTTATGGCTCTCTCACTGTAAACGAACATGGCCGACAACATCTGATTCCACACTTAGGCCAGTGCTTACCAATAAAAAGCATCGAGTGTTTCCTGGCAAATTTCAGTCCTTCATTTCTGTCCACTTCACGGTCATCCTGAAACCACATCAGATGTTTTAAGAACCATAAAACTACTCCACGCCGCACACGCACAGCGAAATCCAGACCGACAGCGGCAGAGCAGCACAAAATGCATATAACAGATATTTCACTGCTCATTTTTTGTGTGTTTTGTTTTGACCAAAGAACAATAATGTAAGTCGTCCTGCATTTATGAAAAACAGTCAAATTAAAACTTAAAATGTCTGTTTTTAGCATTGGGGTCAGTCACACGTTGTGCATGTCAGAACTCCAGGAAGTGACTCACCTTATCGATTTTGTTGCCGACCAGCATTTTGACAATGTCGTTGCGCGTCGAGTAAGTTTCCAGTTCGTTCAACCAGTTTTCGAGCTTCGTGAAAGAGTCGCGCCGTGTGACATCATATACTGACAAAAACACACAAAAACACAGCGCCTTGTGATTAGTCGTTGATACGTCAGCTTCGACATTGTTGTTGATTGGATTTGAACTGAAGCAGATAAGCAGACCAAGCGGTGTGGTCTTTTTTTCATGATGTCAGAAAGTTTGGGGCATATATAGAAATGTAAATGTCGGGACAAAATTTCGCATCAGTGCGTCTGTAGTTGTGTTGACATATGCTGGTGTAAAAATGGCTGAGATCTAACTTCACTAGTGCAACTTTAAAACCTTTTATTTGAAGTTTTGGGCAATTTTCTTCAGTTTCTGTTGTGCTGTATTGTACATTTCAAAATATATAAAATCAGAATTTTAAGAGCTAAACCAAAAGCATAAATACAAGTTTTCTATGTGGTTTTTTTTTTACTATAAATCCAGCCATCCTGTTAAGGCCTCAGAGGTTTGTTATTAGGGAACATTAGTGAATAAACAGCATCAAGACGACAGAGGAACACAGCAGACAAGTCAGGCAGAAAGTTGTGGAGAAGTTTAAAGAAACGTTACACTGTCAAAATAAAATGGTGGTTCTTCAAAAAAATAAAAAGGCTTTCTGTAGTACATAACTTAAGAATAAAATAATTTTCTTGTTCAAAAGATCATGTCATTAGATAAATTTTATTTAGCTGTACTGGGGGCATAAATGGATTTTTGGATTGGAAAGGTTCAAGGAGTTTTAAGACTTAACTGAAGGCGGTGTATGCAAAGTTAAAGCAAAATATTATAACCAAAACACGAGGTAAACAAGTACTAGTGCAGTGGATGGAGGGGGAAAAAAGAAAGCGAGAAGGTAGGGGTAGTTTGACTTGAAAAGCATCAGCTGTTTACCGAGTATGACTCCCTGTGCGCCGCGGTAGTAGCTGGGTGTCAGCGTGCGAAACCTCTCCTGTCCAGCTGTGTCCTTAAAAAGAAAACACACCAGACTTCAGAGTGACATTTTCCACCATTTTCCACCACTTGAGCACTGCTAATCTCAATGACAACGTCCCCATTTACTGCTAGAAGTCTCAGAAATGACCCTTTAATAACCTGATCATTGCTTTAACAGTCTTTATAAGTCCACAAAGGGATCCCTTTGTAGTCCTTGGGACATTTTGGCTTGTTGTGGGAAAAAAAAAGCAGCAAACATTTCACCTTCTGAATAAGGATTAGTTTCTAATTTCGTTGTTAAAAGGCGCTTCGACCCTTACTGTGACCCAGGACACAAAGCTGCAGCTCAACAACAGCTGTTGTTCTTCACTAGTATTCACTGCTGAACAATGTCGCCACCGTGTGGAGGAAACGTTCAACTTCACCATGTTTGTTTCCTAACTGTATTGCAGTGTTTGTGAATGTGGGTGAGGATGGAGGTCACGAAGACTCACCCAAATGGCGAGCTTTGCTTTGTTTCCTTCAATTGCTAGGGTCTTTACTTTGAAGTCCACACCTTAAGAAACACGACAAACAAACGAGAAACTGGATTTAAGAGAAACATTTCCGACATGAAGCAATTTCTATGTTCTACATCGGTATATATGAGTGTATTTATGACTGTAATAGAACCTATAGTGGCTGACTGCTCTGGGTCAAAAGTGTCTTCTGTGAACCGCAGGAGGAGGCTGTAAGGGGAAACAAGGACACGTTGGAAATGAACATTCAGCAGGATATTGTGGGGTTAAACTCATAAAGCTAGCTTTCTGCCAGAAACATAATAAAACGACAACAAAGCAACAATACATTTCTGGTACCGAATGTGCAGCATCATTCCTTCAGAGCGAAAACAAAACTTTCCCAGCTGCTTCTAAAATGTTTACGTAATAAAGTCAGTAAGTACTACGTTTTTGTTTTTTTGAGCAACTTTCACTTTGTGTTAAACAAGTTGTAAACATAAAACAATGACATTAGCACCGAGCAGCAGCTGTTGAGCAGAGAAGAATAAACTTACGTAACGACGAGGATAATGTCAACATCAATAAGAGGCTAGCAGCTGCTAGCATATACACAAACCTGGACTTCCCCACTCCGCTTTCTCCAATTATCAGCAGCTTCAGGGTGGTCAGCACGTCCTCGTCCATGTTGCCCAGGTTGGCTATAAGCGGACCTCCAGGTGCGGACGCTTTGAGCGACAAATGTTGAACTTGTTGTTTGCAGCAGCAGGCGGCTATCGGCTACGATGGCAGCTGCCTGCTGGCCGCGCGACTTCCGCCTAATCTGCTGCGACGTGCGTGACGTAATTGACGTTCACGAGGACTCAGTTTTAATACAAAAAAATAATTCGCTAGTTTAATACCGACAGTCTCTTCGTACCCGCATTGGCTAATGATATTTAAAACGACCTCACTCTTTTCTTTGTTTCACGAATCCAACAAATTATTTTTGTTCTATTATAATTAGCTCGCTCGAAGTTATTCTGGTTAGGTCAGGGGGTCAAAATCAGTCATGAAAGTCAACAGGCCCAAATGCACGCAGGTCAGAAAGTACGGAGTGCCGTTTGTAAAGTTACACGGTCTGAAACTGATGGCAATGAGCAAGTTTATTCTTCTCCAAACTAAATATTGAGCTTGCTAACCAAATATTAAGTGTGGAGTTAGATGTTTGGTTCTAACTCCATACTAAATACTAACTCCTAATAGTTAGTATTTAGCTTACCAACTAAACATCTAGTTTGCAAATTAAATGTTTATTTTAGAACAGTGACATTTCTAAATGAATTAATGGGGATGCAAAGTCAAAACCTCCATTGACCAAAAAAAAAAAAATGCTTCCAAAGGCGTCTCACATTTGCAGATGATACCCTAAACTTTATTGGAAAATAATATCTGGACTAAATGAGGTAAAAGTTAAACTTTTTGAAATGTATGCATCCAATAAAAAAAAAATCAGAGAAAGACTATTCAGATTATAGTAATTGATTATTGTAATTGATTTTTTTAAAATCATTTTTGTTCTGGTGATAAAACAACAAACATAAGGATTTTTTTCACTTTTTTCAGAAAAAAATTAGAAGGAGAAATCAGCCACTTTCCCTTTTCTTTTTTTTTTTTAGATTTTATTTGGAGTTTGTTTATTTCTGCTGCACATAATCAGTCTTTATCACACTATGAAAGCGATCTACAGTGGGGAGCCTCTCAGAGAGTATACAGCATAAAAGCATTCCTATACATTTATATACAGGTTTCCCACCACCGAGTTGTATATACATGCCAACCAAAGCTAAGAGATCAAGAAACAAGAGAACATGTAAAACTGAAGCCAACGTCAAGAAAATATTGCTAACTCTGTTGATTATGGTATAGATTTAAATAATGGACTGCTCTAAACCTGGCGTATGCTCTTAGTTGCCTCAGAAATGAAGCACGATAAATTGAAAATGTCCAAACATTTCCAGAGTCTAGGATGTTTGCTGCCTGGTTCAGCTTTAGCCAGCCTGACACATTTCTTCGCTGGTGAAGAGTCACTTCTCCGTACTGAAGAAATCTTAGCTTACAAAGAGAAAAAAAATGAAATGTGGGCAGGAGATTTGAACGCAGCGAAGAAGAAGAGAGACGCAAAACGGGCCTTTTGGTTCGTCTTGACTTCACACATCTGTAATTACAAGGAGACTAAGCGTTTTACTCGGAGGCTTTCCAAAAGCCAAAAACAAAATAAATAAGGATGGTGTTGACTTTAAAATGAGAAAATAAAGTGCACAGACAGTAATGCACTGAAGTAACAAAAAAAAAAAAAAAAAGGCTCGTTACGCAATCACCCAAAAGGCAGCCTTTACGATGGAGGAGCAGATTCCTGTGGAGGGCGAAGGACGGACGGAAGGAAAGAAGGAAGGAAGGAAGTGGGGATATTTATGACGCGCCTCTGCAAACACTAAGATGGAAAACATGATAGCTAACGTGTTTTTGCGTCATTAGTCGATCATTTTTACCATCATAGTAAAATCTTGGTGTGAAACGCCTCCCGGTGCGTCAACGGCGCGACATCTTCCAGGACAAATGAAGGTTCATCCACTTTTAGTTACATTCATGAATCATTACAGGTGAGGACAGACGTGGATAAACGATTAAATTGGATTCCTCTTTTATAGCAGCAGCATAATCTCACGCTGAAAATAATTTTTAAAAAAAATCCTGCCTTCAATTTGAGTTCTATTTATTTAAGCGAGAAAAGGAAAAATTCCCCCAAACAAAATCATTATCAATCTAAAAAGATAAAAATCCGAAACAAGAAAATGTCTGAATTTTGTAAAAAAAAAAAAAATAGGCTCATAATTTCTGGCTTTTTTTTTTGGGCTGGTTGGTTTCTGTCCCGTTTACGTGACTTGATGTTTATCTAATTTATTATGGAATAATAATAATAAAGTAATAATAAAAGTAAATGAAGTTAATAGACAATAATTTGCGTCTATTGCGGATATTAAAATAAAAAATAAACATCTAAACCACAGAAACATCAACCGCCTGTCCTTGCTTAAGCAAAAAAAAAAAAAAAATTCTATATATAACTTTAATAATAATAATAATAATTCATAAGTCTATAAAAGGCTCCCTGACACTCCAGGTTCTAAACAGTCTGTACCAAGATCTCTCTTGGTACAGAAATGAAGCCCTACACTGCCTTCAGGACTGACATCAGTGCTGCCAAGCCCTGACCATTCAGACACCTCTTTTTACACATTACAGAAGGGAAGTAAGTTTTTTGTTTCAAAAGCTAAGCTAATCGATATATTGGTACAATATATCTGTACCAAGATCTCTCTTGGTACAGATATATTATTGATGATTGATTTAAAATTTAATATTGATTATTTTTCTCCCACAGAATAAATACAAATAAATTAAAGTTGATATTTTTTCCCCTACAAATTTCAATGTGAGATTATGACCCTGCCTTAAAAGATTTATCTATCTAAAGGCGCTCCACACATCGGTACCATGAGGCTCAAAAAGGAAAGGAAAAAGGATCTGCTGGCATCGGAACCCATGACGACGCCAACGCCGATGCCAACGGCGAGTCTTTGCTTTAAGAATCAGCGCAAACTGTTTGGGAGGTTCCATGAATGCTTGAGGGTATAAAGTGGAGCACTTTTTAAAAAGGAGACACTGCGGATGGATGCCTCTGATTTAATTCTCTTTAAAATTTGCCCGTTGCCTCCCCCACTGCCCCCTGTTCGTTCCCCGTCTGTGTTCCTGCTGGTTTTATCTGGTCTCCAGCGTTTTGCCCTCCAGGACCAGCTGAATCTCTTTGGCGTCCAGCGTCTCGTACATGAGCAGAGCGTCGGCCAGATTCTTGTGCTCCTTGGCGTGAGACTTCAGCAGGGATTTGGCACGCTCGTAGGAGTCCTGAAAAAAACAAAACAGGTGTTACACAAGGCTTACAGGAGCAGAGAAGGTTCATATGTGTAGATACGATTGATGTCGACCTTCAGCAGAACCCTGACTTCTTGCTCCACAGCAGCTTGTGTCTCCGGACTTTGGGCCGTCAGGTCGGAGTAGGTCATCACGCCCAACTGAGAGACGGGGAGCGGAGTCAGAGCGCAAACAAGCACCACGTTTTTCTGCCGTCAGCTGAAAGTTTTCGGCTTACCTTCTCACACATCCCGTATCTGGTCACCATCATCTTAGCGATCCTGGTGGCGCCATCGAAGTCGTTCGATGCGCCTTAAAAAAGGAGAAGCGACAACACCTGGTTTACATCAACGTCTTTTGAAATGTTGCATTAGAAAAAGGTTGTTGGAAACCGCAAAGTTCGACATAACTTCCCCAATTTTGAGAAGAAGTTTTGACGCCGTCTTGAGTTAATGCGCGAAAGGGGAGATGGGAACACATTGACCCGATGGGTTCTGAGATCAACGAATTTTACCATCCACTAGGCTGTGTGCCTTACCAGAGGCATGGGAGTCCAGCATGGAGGGGAGAACTCTCTGGTTCTCTGCGCTCCGTGCTAGTTTGCAACCTCTGCTTCCTGTTTGCTACAGAAATACGAAACGTCAGCATCTGACGAAATTGCGCTCTGTGTAGCCTGGTCGATTTGCTCCAAACCAGCAGAAGGAAACGCCTAAGTTAAAAAATTTTTTTTTTTAACAGAAAAGAAAAAAATTACGACATTTTAAAAAATGTACTCAAAATTCGTAAGCCAATTAGATGGAAAACATAGCTACGCTAAATATTAGGGAGATATGGCATAAAAATTAAATCTCTTTATTCAATTTATTTCTCCTCTTGCTTTATTTTCTAAAAACTAAATTACAAATGACAGAAAACATTTTCAAAAAGTGAGTGTTAGTTCAAACGTTCCTTCTGCGAGTCGGACGAGAAGTTATGAAAATTTTTGCTCAGTTATGTAATAATATTAGCAGAATAAAGATGTGATTTTATAAGAATTGCGTCTTAAAATTACAAGAAAGTTGTTTTAATGAGAAAATAACTCGAATAATTTTTATTTTTCACGTTGAAGCTCTCGTAACCATTTCATTCTCCTAACGTTACGATTGTATTCTTATGACTTTACCCTCCTAATTAACACAGAGAGTTGAATTCAAAGTCCAAATAAATAGAAACTGTAAAACGCACTGGTCAAACAAGATGGCCGCCCTGGGGGTGCTGATATCGTTCTGAAGTATGGAAACCCAAAGAGTTCATTGATGGAAGAAAAAAACCCTCAGATTTACCAAAAATTAAATAGTCAAAAAGCCAAAAAAAATTCTTAGTTTATAAAATCGGCCAGTCCTACTAACAATATTCTATACTTCCTTCTCCTAATCACCTGTTAAAGGAGCTGTTTCCTACCTGTTGTGATGTTTTCGTGGCCAAAAATAATCTCCTCTGCCACACGGCCGCCCATACTGACATCCATCTGTGCCAGAAGCTGAGAGCGAGTCTCGCTCCACCTGTCGTTCTCCGGGAGCATGGACACCTGGAGGACGGAGAGGCCGTCAAATGTTTACATCACGTTAATAAAAACCCCCATCATAGTTCAAAAGAAGAAACTAGATCTGGATTCTCCTACGTGTCCCAGACTCGGGCCTCTGGGCATGATGGTGGCCTTGTTGATCGGCATGGCGTCTTTGGTGTAGTACGCTACGATGGCGTGACCAGACTCATGGTACGCTGTGATGAGCTTGTTTTTCTGGTCTATTTCTGCACTTCTTCTCTCAGGGCCTTGAAGAAAAAAGCGAGGAAGACGAGGACGTTCAGGGTCTCCTCTATATGTAACTGATGGCGGCGCTCTGCAACAGCAAAATAAACGCCTCCACACCTTTCAGAATTAAACTTTTTTTTTTGTTTTTCACATGCTAGGACAGACAGACGCTTACATAGATAGATATATGCCTGCACACTTATATTAACCACAGTCAGAGTTTGAAATGAATTTAAATATCATGGAACGTTCATATTTTTGCCTGTCTGTGAAGATGGTTACTGTGCGCTGCGCTGCTATGAGGAGTGAAGTAAAACTAGACAACACTCCGAAGCAGAGGGAAAGAACCGGTGAAAGAACCTTATCTAAGGAAGATTAAGTTGAATGCATTTTTAGCTGAAGCCTTTGAAAACGATCCTAATGGTAACACATGCTGCATTTGAACAACAATAATGCAGTTAACATAGTTTGGCCTTCAGGCATAACGTTCCAGGTACGTTTTGACAGCTTCCTGATCCTGGTATTTAATCAGCAGCATCGTGCCATCCTCCCTGCCCCTAAACTCTCCTGGGCAGCCCACCACCATGGTTTAAAAACATCCTCGAGGAAACTCTGACTTGAGTTCATTTCCGGGAGCTGCAACGCCCGTAAATGAACTCCGGTCTGCGACTACGCCGGCGTGGCGTTACACACCCATGAGGATTTTGTCTTTAGCGAACTCCAGCTCCTTCATGGTGACCATGTCTTTGCCATCGACCGCTGCCTTCAAGGCGGCCTGGTTCACCAGATTTTCCAGATCTGCGCCAGAGAATCCGACTGTTCCCCGGGCGATGACGTTGGCCTCGATGGCTGCAGACAGAACAGAGAACAGGCATGTAGCCGGGGAATAGTTTGGATGTCGTAGTAGCAGCTTTGTTTAAATGCTTTATCGTACTCTATTACTGTATCACGAAATACGTGGGTGCACAGAAAGTGGACATACAATGCTTTACAAAAGTATTCAGGCCTCCTGAGTGAATATTTTTCAGAAAAGCCTTTTACAATTACATCTACAAGCTTTAGATTTTTTCACCAGTTAGACTAGATGAGAACAAATATGAGTGTCAATGTCTGGATTTAAATCCAGACTTTGTGTTGAGCATTTTAAATGATCTAAACTAATCAGTTTTAGCTCTGACTCTATGTTCAGAGTCGTCTTAATTCATCTTCCCATCAGCTCTGACCAGCTTACCTTTTGAATCTTTTATTTACGCAGCTTCTCTCAATAAGCCTGAGATGCTTTTGTTACCAGGCATTATAATTAAAATCAGTTCAATAAATGCAAACAAAAAATCTTGAAACAATTCAGAAAAAGTCTGCATATCTTCCCTTCTTCTTTGTTATTTTGCTGGTAGTTTCAGTTTTATTCCCGGCCTCGCTGCCCCTCACGCAGACGTGCTGCACTCTGACCGGACGAGCCCCCACAGAGGAAACTCCGCCCCCCTCAACTCAATGTGAACATGAAATAGAAAGAGTGTGAAATAACTTGATTCGGATGAAGTAATGCTAACAGAATCTAACCTGGATCTACTTTGATCTTCTTCAGGTACCAGTTGAGAATCTCCGTCCGTCCCTTCACGTCTGGTTTGGGTACGGTCACCTGCATGTCAAAACGCCCCGGGCGGATCAGCGCGCTTCGAACACAAACACAGAAACGGAGTAAATGCACAGCTGTGCAGAACCTGAATGATGGGTACTGCATTACCCAGCGACATAAAACGTACTTATCCAGAGCCTCTGGGAAGTTAGTTGCTCCGATGATGATCACCCCCTCATTAGGCTTAAACCTAGAAGAAGAGCTGGTCAGTGTCTCTGGGGTCATTTTCTGATTGGCTTGAACAAATGCTCAGCTTGGAAGATGGGAGACTTTTTAAAATAAAAACAAGCCAAATTAAAAATGTGTTTCTGAGATTACCCGTCCATCTCGGCAAGCAGCTGGTTGATAGTCTGTCTGGAGTAAGGGTGCATAGGAGACTCGATCCTTTTCCCTCCCACGCTGTCCAGTTCGTCGATGAAGATCACACACGGAGCGTTACCTTTAGCCTCCCCTGAGAAAACAGCAGCTACATCTAAATGAATGCCTCGGGGTTGAAGTAAACAAAGCTCAAGGGATTGATAATCACCGTGGCTGTGATTCATAGAGATATGATGATACGAAACACAACTGCAACGATTTTTCTAAATAAGACTTTTCTGTATAATTTTGAATCTAAAATGTATTTCCTGAAATCCACAAAGGCTCAGGACAAAAATAAAGAAACAATCAAATGTATTCATGCGCATACACTACTTCTAACACGGGATTAAATGTCTTATGGACATTGAAAATTTTAATTCAAATTCAAAAATGCTTCATTGAATTTCCTTTTTGAAAATGAAAGCTTTAGTATGTAACTTTTATTTTTAAAAAATATGTTTTTACCACCATGTCGTGACAGTTTAATAAATAACCTGTGAAAAAACAGATTTCCTCCACTTCCTCCTTGTGCTGTTATTGCCGTCTGAAGAAATACACCAACCAAAAAAAAAACAATCAGTGCCAGGGGAGGGACTTAGCGCTGTCAATCAACCTGGTGTACACGCTGGTAAATGTTCTAATGGCGGAAAACCCGTTTAACCGTTAAATATTCCAGCCTCAAAAGGAGACGCCCGCTACAACCGATATGACATTCATGTCCATGATGAGAGTAAACTTCTTTAGGCTCCCAAAGAAGGAAAAACGACCCACTGAAAAGGTTCCTGATGCGACTCGCTCCAACGCCAACAAACATCTCGTCAAACTCTGAACCAGAGGCGTAGTAAAACGGCACGTCGGCCTCTCCGGCCACGGCTCGGGCCAGCAGAGTCTTTCCTGTCCCTGGAGGACCAACGAGCAGAACGCCTAAAATAAAAACAGAGACGCAAGAGAAAAGTTCAACTAAAACAAACAAAAGAAAAAGATGCCACAACTAAACTTGTCACTAATAAATTAAAATGAGCTCCATAGCTTACATTCTAATGATTAGTATTTTTTGAAGGGAAACATTGTTCACAGAGAAATCATAATTTTATTCATAGGTTTGATTGTCTTTGGCTTTTACTTCCATTTTGTTTATCGTTATTAGCTGTTTTTTTTGGATGTTGATTTTTGTGAAGAAAACCTCACACTGCAACCTGGAGATTTCAAAGGGAAAACTTGCGTTATTATGCCACCATAAATATATTAGGGCTGTAACTAACGATTATTTTAGTAATCGATTATTCTGGCTCTTAATCGGATTAATTTACAGAATACACAATTTACAGATTATTCACTTAACTACTTAAGTTTGTTTGCTTTTTTGTTGTTTTTTTTAAACACAGTATATGAAATACATTAACACTTATAAATAATTCAGTTACTTTGGGAATGAAGACATCTTTTCTCAATAAAATGCAAATCATGCCTTCAATGAACGGCCATCCCAAAAAAAAAAGAAAAAAAAAAAAGACGTTTATATATACTGACCAGTAATCAATTTATTTTCTGAGTTTTTAAATGGATTTCTAATTTTATTCATTTATTTATTTTACATAATTTGAATCAGCTGAATTCTGGGTTGAACATATTAAAGAAAGTTTTTCATCTGATATGAAAAACCTTTGTGCAGTTTTGGCTTCATTTCTGCTCTGACTG
Source organism: Poecilia reticulata (assembly GCF_904066995.2). Classification (NCBI taxonomy): domain Eukaryota; kingdom Metazoa; phylum Chordata; class Actinopteri; order Cyprinodontiformes; family Poeciliidae; genus Poecilia; species Poecilia reticulata. The sequence goes on from NC_088846.1 coordinate 6,905,897, forward strand.
TGTTGTTTTTGAGAAAATTATATTTTTTGTAGAGTCTGTATACTCACAAAAATGATTATTCGATTACTAAATTGGTTGATGATTCTTTCAACGATCGATTAATCGTGATTAAACATGATTAATTGTTTCAGCTCTAAACAATTTCACTTGAAAACGGTCTCAAAACAGCATCATCGTTTATCGCAATAACTGCAGGGACCGTTTTTTCACCCCTGACCTCTCACCCTTTGGCAGCTTTCCTCCAAGGGCCGTGAACTTCTGCGGGTTCTTCAGAAACTCCACCACCTCCTGCAGCTCGTTTTTGGCCTCCTCTACGCCCTTCACGTGCTCGAACGTCACGTTTTTCATCTGCACCGGGTCCACGGCTGAGTCCAGGCCTGTTGTTGTTCGGAAGCGCACTGTCCAAGTTCAATACAGCACAGGAACGTTATCTAGTCAGAGCAGCGTGCGGCTCAGTTGTGCATTGAGCTGAAGCTGAGCTCCGTGGAAAACGTTTACACCCGATTTAAGCCGTTCAAGCAGCTAAAATACGAATCGAAAATGTGAAAGTAATTTTCCGTAACTGGGGGGAAAAAAAAAAAGAGAGAGAAAAGGGGAGAGGCGGACGTTTACCAGATATGAACGGAGTCTTGGAGATGCCGTAGAGCCCGACCAGAAGCAGGACCAGCAGGAACAGACGAGTTCTCCTCAGAGAGTCTGAACAGTCACAACAGAACCGTTTTAGTTCTGGTATCGGTTCTTCTCTTGGTCGGATCAGGAGTTAAAACCTGCCTTGGGTGCGCTGCGTCAGCGCCTGCGCTTTGAGGAAACCCTCAGCGAAGCCCCTCTTGAACGCCTCCTGCTGCCCATCAGGTACGTTCTTGTTCCTCAGCAGACCGTCCAGGCCCTCAGCGTCCAGCCCCTTATCGCGCGTCAGGAGACCCTGTAAAGAAAAAAAAAAAACACAAGACTGAGTACAACTATGAGAATTTTTTGTTTAATTACGAGAAAATGGTCATAATATTAACAGACAAAAGATGCAATTTTACCAGAAGAACATCTTTAAATTTCAGAGAAAGTCTTGGATAACTACATTTTTATTTTTTGTGTTGAAATTCTCATAACTACTACCTTTGCAACTAGTACCAATATTACAAATTACTAATTTATTTTCCTAATATTACAACTTTATTCTCGTATTACTTAGATTTCACTGTTAAGATTTCCTTCAGAGCTCACCTTGATAAACGACGGTGCGAACGTCTCGGAGTCGGCGGGACGTTCGAAGGCTGACTGCACTCGCCTGGTTTTGGTCCTTAAAGTTTTGAAGCCTCGGCTCTGAAACATCGCTTGAGAAATCGACAAGAGTCGTGAACAAACCGGCTGAATTTCTCACGCCGTACAGCAACACATCGCACAACTTTGTAACTAATCCGGACTTATTAGTCTCTCAGTGATCACAGTCGACTAAACTGCTCATAAATGCAACTAATCAGCAACTACCTGGCCAGTGTTTCAGCTCTGTGCAGATCGTCTGAAGGGGAGACGGGCGCTTGTTTAAGTAGACAGGAGACATCAGGGGCAAGGTGCCCAACAAAAAGCCTGAGCAAAACAGACAACAGCCGTCTGTTAACTGTGAGACAACGAGATGAAAACACCAACAGGCTGCCGTGACAACCGATGAAAAACGACAATTTGTTCTTTCTAAATAAAGCAGTTCGTTTTCACCGTGCTTATTGTGGAAGAAGGAGTGAGAGGAGAGGTGGGAGGTCCTCCATGGCGACTGTCCCCAGGCTGGAGGGGGCGCCTCCTGCGGGCTCAGGCGTGGCAGCACCTGGCTCACCAACTCGTCCAGCTGCTGCTTTCCAAGGTCGGACAAACCGAGCTCCCGCAAGTTCCCGGCGGACAGCGCGAACTGAAAAACACACATGCAGACAACACGAAATGTGTGCCAAGGTTCAAGAACAATTGGTTTTTGTTAAAACAAGGAGTACAGAGCTCTGTAACGCAGTCTGATCTAAAGGAGTAGTCCAAAAAATAAAAAATAAAATCTAAATTTCAGAATGGTTATTAGAGTTTGACAGATTCTTCTCTACCCTGAATATTTTCCCACGTTTAGATTAATTAAACTTAACGGGTCGCAGCTTTTGATTGACGGCAGCACTCTCCTACTGTTACTAGAAAAACAAATCAAAATTCGCTGTAGTTTTATATTTGTGTAGACTACAGTACATACATGTTAAAACAATTAAAAGAAGAAACAACACATTGTACTTGTTTTCTAATTCAAATTAGGTCTTAATATTAGAAACGGATTACAAAATTACTGTTATATTTGAGAAAATAAATATCTTTTTTCTTTTCGCATCAACAACCTTGTCATGATAAAATTTTCGTGGCGATAATTTGTCCCAAAAGTTATTGCAATAAATGATAACATTGTTGGTTTGAGACGATAATGCCACAAAAATGCAAGTTCGCTCTCTTGAACATTCATGAACTTTAATTTCTAATGGACATTTAACACATAAAATGGATACTGAAATCTCTAAATAAAATGCAAGACTGAAGATATTTGTCATTCACTATTTGGTAGAAAATGAGATAGACACACATAAAATCAAATATTATCAAATAAATTATGAAGCTTGTTTTAATTTGTCATGTGATTAATTGATTTAGTGCTTATTGCAACAGGCTTTATTATAATCTATTCCATTCGATTCGTCTCAGCATCTTGGCCACCAACACGTCTTTTGTCGGAATCAAGGGAATTTGATGAGCTGAAAACACCTTACACCCAAAGTATGAGTGATTATGACTTGAAATAACCTACCATAAGTTGAATCCAAACAATTCTCTGCGACTGTTGGTGAATATATTGTGCAACTTTATATATATACACAATTCCAGACTTGAGGAGGAAAAAAACAAATCAAGCACTTCTCTCGAAAAGTTGATCAAAAACTCCAGCCAGACGATCAGAAACAAATGAAAGCATTATCTTAAAGCACAGATTGTTTACTGTGACTTAATCCGACTTGGTTTAAGGACAAAAAGACTGACATCAGATGATATTTGAACAATTTAACGTCGCCCAGAGTTGTTGCGTTATACCTCTGTACGGTGCAGATCTGCATCCGGGGCATGCTCCTTTTGTTTTCTTGACTTGCAGGTGGCACTGCTGCTGCTTCCCACTGAGTTCTTCAGGGGGTGAAGGATGTTGATGAGGTGACTGAGAGGTAGAGTCACCTGCGATGATTCAAACAGCGATGATCAAACCCCCATTTGTTGTCACAGAATTATGTTAAAATTATAGCTAAAACACGCCAAGTATTCCGCGTATTACTATTACTCTATGTGGTGAAGCAAGGCTAGAATAGTTTAAATGTATACCAAGGTACAATAGGAAAACATAAATTGTTGAGTGTCCTTAAATGTCCACACAAACTAACAAGGTTTCATTAGATAAACAGCAGGGTCTGACCTAGCAGGCGAAGCCCAGCTGGGTAGGTCAGAAACAAAAACAAAAACAATGCTAAAGCTAGCTCGGCCTACTTGTTTCTTACCTGTGGCTGGACAGACATTGACAAGGAAAACATCATCCGCTAATATCCGCTGCGGCAGTCTGAGTCACTTTATATCACTGGCCCCGTAGAGTTAAAGGCGTCGGTATGCTCCCCTAAGCTTCTCCGCAGCAGGCATAGCAAGTTCAACTGCGAACTTCAGCAGAGCAGCACTGACACCGGCGGGGAGGATTAAACCGGATATGACGTCAACGGTATTGTGGCAACAACAACAAAGGGGTTTCCTGTCGAAAATTATTTTGTTTTGATTCGTTCCGTTGGTTAAGGAAGTTGTAAATAATGGAGAATAAGCTCGCATAAATTCCTGAAGTGAATTTAAAATGACGTTTGTTTTAACAGAATAAATTGTTGGAGTTATAATGGTGACAAAGTGGCGGAGCAGTTGTGTTATGGTTTTTTTTTCTTGGCTTTTTTCTCGTGTTTTTGTTGTTGAGATATTGCATACTTAGACAATTATTCCCTGTGGTTTTTAATTCCTTGGATACGAATTTTTTTTTTTGTTGTTGTTGGTCTTATTTGTTTACTTTCAGAAAATTGTTATGATGCGTAATCGTGGAAACAAGGTATTGTTTTTAAAACTGGGAGCAGCTTAGTAGCGTTTAAAAAATGCACATAAAACCTGAACTATGACGTCAAATTCCAGAGCAAGTGAAACGGAAACTACAGAATATACAATTGAATATCGATATAACATTAAATAAATATAGGGCCAGTATCTCCGATACCAATAATAATACTTTTTATTATTTAACTTTAGTTTACATGTTTTTGTGATTTCTCTTTTGAATTATTTTGTTAGGACATAATTTGGAACAAATTTGTCTACAAAATACAACATATTAACATGATAAACAGAAACAATAGAAAAACAAAATAAACGTGTTTTCATTTTCCCCCTAAATAGAGTGCAAAAAATATATATAATTTAAGAACAAAATGAGGTGAGGTAGAGTTGAGAAACTACATTACAAAAATAAAATAAAATTTCAAGAAGCAATGTGCTGATTATTGACATTATCGACAATATTTTGGCTTGAACCGCTCACTGCAGAACCAGAAACCAAAGAAGAGTAAGTTCTATAAGAAAATTTAATTTCCTTTTTGGATAAAAATAGTATATATATATATTTTTAGCTGGGTTAAAAATTCACATTTGTTTTTTGTGTATCTTACCCAGCTGGGTTCCACCTAACACCCAGAATTTTTCTAACCCAAACAAAAATAGAGAATTTAACACAGAGTCCTTATTTTGCCTATTCGGAGCTTAAATTTCTTTCCATGTTCTCTCCATTTGCACCCATATATACAACCAGGATGGTTCATAGGCTAAATGAGTTGACTGTGGCAGTAGCTTCCATAGATTCACAAGCACCAATGCTCACAAACATGCTAGTATTTAAAAAAAAAAAAAAAAAAAAAAAAGCAAATATCAGCTGAGGGAATCAATACTAAGTGCATGGAATGTTTTCAACAACCACAGACTAACAATAACTTTAAACACTGATGTAAGAACAGGTTTGTTACAAAATTTTTTTTATTATATCTTTCAAGTTTCATACAGTCACATATTACAACTAGTCTTGCTATAAGATTGTGTAAAATGTACATTATCTTAATTTGTACTGTAAAACCGACTAGATGAATGATTAGCTAAGGCTAATATAGATTGTCTGTAGTAAATGTTGGAAATATAGGAGGAATTATGACATAAACCTGAAACCACATACTGCAAACCTCGCAGTAGGTGCAATACTTCTGTAGCAGCTTATTTGTTGCTATTATTATTATTTTTCATTTTTAAAAGCATATATTTTTCTCTTTTTTCCCACCTCACACAAGTTTTTTTTTCTAAATTACAAAAACAAAAGCTGACTCAGCAGTCAGCTTTTGACTCAGCTACCTCTCCATGTAGAAGGAGGAATCGTTATTTATTAGTGCACTGCAGCGGCAAGCTACATATTAAAATCTCTGCTTGCTACATCAAATGTATATCAGATATTAAGAGAAATACCCTCAGCCTATTTAAATGTAAAAATAAATAAATAAATAAATACACATGCTAAACACTGATTTATAATTTATAAATGTATCTTCCCAAGACATCAAAATTAAATAAACTGCACAAACATGATCCACCAAATAAATAATAACGAGAATCTGGAAAACTCCCAACACTGGTGAACTACAGTCACTGTATAACCATAAACTATCATTTCATTTCAGTCATTTTGTGGCTACAGGCTATAATTAAACCTTCTCACACACCTAACAGGGCTCCCCTTGCTTAGGAGAAACCACCAATTTCCTGCCGCTTTCAGATTTCAGTTTCGTAACTCCACGTTTGGAACGTCAGCTGGAGTGAAGCCACAGTGAAACAAAAGTGCGTTTTTCCTGCCGAGTGTCAGAACCCTCACGGTATTTTCCTGTGAACAGAAGAGTGGAGACTGAGTCGAAATAAAATATTAAAATCTAGTTAGCTTTTATTATTATTACTATTAGGCATGGATCCTGCTCACCTTCTTTTACGTTGGAAATAAAGCTGGACAAGCCAGTGGGTGACAAGAGGCCAGAGCGCCGTCAACACCACAGTGAGTGGAGAGAGGTGGAAAGGCCACCAAGACGGCCTCAGGAGCTACAACACACACAGGCAGCCGACAGAAACTGAAATGAACAAACAATAATAACATTTTGGTAGCGACTGTAACACGTTTTGTAACAATATGTGAAAGCTGAAAGCAGCTGCTCCTTCTACAGCTGTTGTCGTGGATTACCCTTTTCATGCTGTTTTCCTTAGATAAGAAAAGAAATATCTAGAGAAAATGAAAGTCTTTATCTTTGGTTAAAGATGCATCATGAAACTTTTACTTACAAAACAGGATTTTTTTTTTTTTTTTTTTTACATATTTGTTAAAATTAATATTCTGCCTTCTCCCAGTGCTCCCAGCGCTAACTACATTAGAACACCATTCAGAAACAACAGATTACTGCCAGGAGGAGGGTCTTCGCGCTGTCAATCACTCTCGTGCTCACCCCTTCTCGCGCTTGCTCTTTGCTAAGCTACTGCTGGTTCACCACAACATAGCCTGCCACTAATGCTGGTTAGCACAGCCACCACTAAACGGTTTTCCTGTAACAGTAAGTTGTTTTTCCACCATTAGCACATTGAGCAGAGTACAAAAGGTTGATTGACAGCGCTAAGACAGTCCTCCTGGCTCTGACGGTAGGAGCGCTGAGAGGAGACGGAGAAGCTCAGGTTTTTCACAGATTATCTGTCTCATACGAAACTGTCACAACATATGTTGTTTAAAAAACAACATGCCGCTTTAATGCAAAACGTCACTCATTATTCCAAAAACTATCTTTTCTACTGAGGTGATGGGATATTTGTCAGAGGAAAAACATCATTTTGTAACCATCTCATGAGCTCATGAGATGGTTACGAATAAAAACAATTATAGCTTTCTGGGCTTCACACAAAAACCAGTTACCATGGTGCAAATTTATGTGTCACTGCCTGAACCTTATCAAAGTGGCTAGATGGCAAAATCTTTGGTATTTTTGTCCTAGTTTCTAGTGGAAATATCTCAGCACACTTTAAATAAGACAAAACTAGGTTACAAGTAACTTTTCAGCAAATCTAGAGATTGTTTTAAGTCAATAATTCCTTAATACTGATTTTTTTTTAAAAGTACTAGTTCCACCGGCAGATTATTTCACTAGCAGGACATTTTTTTTCATTTTATTGATGTTTTTCGATGTTCTTTTGAAGGGTAGAAAATATGAATATTTAATTGCTTAAAGGAAGCTGTTTAGTTTAGCAGGAAGCTACTATGGTGTAATTACCTGCTTAATATTTTAAATGACTCGGACGAGGTTTTAACAGATGATCCTCACTGACATGTTCAATGCTTTTTAAAGCTGGGTCTGATATTAGTGTCTTCATGTCATCGCATCATGTAAATCCCACAACCAAATAAGTGAATAAGTTTCTCACTGTTACGTAAATGTCTCCTTTATTATCATTGCCCACACTTAAAGCTTCAAATGATTTTAAGTCCAGCATAATGTTGCATTAAATATAAATGTCATCCATAAAATCAAGTGAAGAGGAATCTTTTTTTTTCTCCCTAAAACTTAAAGGTTGCATCCGTTGTCCACGCCTTCTTAAATAATAAGATAATTACATGAGTAAATCCAAAATATATTTTTTAACCCCTTAACCTGCAATGGTTTCCCTGCGTGTCATTTTTTCATTGTATGTTCTGGATGTATGGGTTATGATGATTTGATTTATTCAGGTAAAGAAATTAATTCCTATGTGAAAAATAATTGCTACCTAAACCTAATAACTAGTTGTGCCAAGTTTCTTTTACGTAATTATATATATTTTTTTTTTGCCAAAATATATTTTGGCCAATAAATGACCATTAATAAAAGGTGACCATTAATTTTGTCAGCTCAAAACTAAAGAATCTCATGAAAATTTTATGCAGAAAAAATGATAGAAATATTTCTACCATTGACGTTCACTCTTTGCTACTGTAATAATAAGAACGAGAACAGTGAGAAGAGAACAGAAATGACGAGAACCTTTCGTGGGACAGGCAGGAAGCCTTCCTGTCTTGGAGACGGAGATCTTGACTGAAAATAAGAAAATAAAGGCGTCTTTTAGGATACGCAGACCGGTGACGGTAAACGAGGTGAGCAAAAAATGTGACGTAAAACAGAACAAGTCCGGATGCCGCTGAAGCAAATAAAGCAGCCGGAGGTTCTGGTTGATCACCTGTGGCCTGGTGAGCTCTTCTAAAGCGTGCAGCCTGTGCAGCACATCAGCCATGTTGTGCTGCAGCCTCCGCAGAGCAGCTGCTATTTGCTCATTCGTGTTTCCCCTCATAGCAACGGCAGGATGTCTGCTCCGCAACACGCAACCACAGGCAGCGTCTGCGCTTGCACAACGCAGAGGGATGCAGGTGGCTCTGGGTGAACCTGCGACAGAACAAGAGATGCATCAAAGAGCAAGAACTTTGTGGGGAAAATCAACGTTTTAAAGGGGCGGTATTGTGCAAAATTCAACTTTTTTGAGCTGAACATCGTGTTATAATTTTATTCCGTCATCAAAAATAAACCTGTAGTGTTGCCTTGATTCTCAAATATGCATTTCTCAAATGTATGTTTGAGAAATCCCTTAATCTCCCATAGCAACGATTCAGCTGTGCAAAAGGTTTGGTTGGACCTAGCCCCGCCTTCAGGGATGAAGCTCCTCCTCCGAGCTGCAGTTTACAAGCTATAGAGTTTCCGACTCACAAAGTTTCAGAAACATCAGGAGTTTTTAAAGCGACAGAGCCCCAATTTCAAGGCGTTAAATTACAAAATCTAATTTAGCATTTGATATATGTAGCAATTAAAAAAAACAAACTGAAGTTAACACAGTTATTTGATTGTGCAATAAAATGGCACTAAATGCCTGGGGAACACATAATACTGCCCCTTTATTGATGCAGTGTTATCAGGGGAAACTACTGCAGGTTCACCTCGCCCTCGTTTCGGCAAGGAGATGCTGTGCTTTCTCGGAGTCGCTCTTTCTTTCATGTGGAAATCTCCCGACGGTTCTTCGTCTTCGGCATCTTTCAGGGTCGTGCTGCTCTCAAACCAAACGTCGCTCGTCTTCGCCGATGTAGCTCCTGACCCGGGGGACCGGCCTTTAGACGGAGGCAGCCGCTGCGCACGCAAACGAGATATGAGACAGTTTTTATTTTTGTTTTTTTTATTTTAAATGTTACTACATTTAAAATAAAAATGTAGTGTCTGTCTTTATTTTCTATTGGTTTCAAAACTACTGTTGTGAATCCAATAGAAAATAAAGACACTTGACCAAGTATTTTTGGTCAAGTGTCTAGTGCATGTATCCCAGTACACTGGAAATAAGACTAAACTAACTTACATGTAACTTTTCAGCAAAATATAGGAGCTTGCTTAAGTCAACAATTCCTTAATGTTGATGAAAAAGTAAAACTTCCACTGGAAGATTATTTCCCATGTTACAAGGGAAATAATCTGCCAGTGGAACTAGAACTTGGCTGGTACATCTCCAGTTCTGACGTTTATTTTCATCAGGGAGACAAAGAGAGACGGCAAACCTCCTCCATGGCCAGATGCTCCATTGAGTCACAGAACTCCTCGTTGTCAGAGTCTGTGGGTCGACGGTTCCGCTCAGGATTCGCACCGTGGTCGTCTGAGTGGTCAGAAAACAAAGCATACCAAAAACAGAAATGTGTTACCAGAAAAAACAAAACACTAATCATATAATTGTTTAATAATCTAATAATTGAAGATTTGGTTTGAAAATCTGACAGTGCAACTGCTTCACTAGCAAACAGTCAAGCACAGAGTTCTGCTAACGAGCCAATATTGGAGTGCTGTTTCCGTTAAATAAGAAACACAACTAAAAAAAAAAAAGTTTGTTCACACAATAAGTCATTAGAAATCATTCCACGCCATGATTCTTCAACTACTTCCTGCTGTCTTCTTCTTCATAGTTTGCACCGACCGCAACATCAGGTTGCGTCACACTTTTCTCGTGTGACATGAGAAAAGTGTTCCCACTGTTGCAAAATCAACCAATTTCTAAATATTCTGAATCATTTTCCCAAAAATCACTTGATCGCCAAAACTTTTTATCGAAAATAATTTTTTCTCCCCCAAATATGCCATGTTTCCATAAAGCAAATTTTGTTTTTGAAATGTCAAATTGCACGACTGGATGGTCAATGGAAAGTCAGCTACTGACTAACTTCAGAACTAAGTAGAAAAGATTCAATTGAAAAAATAAAATCAAGACAAAAAGGAAAAAATGCCTCAAGGTCATAGTGTCTGCAAAGACATGAAGCTCTAATAAAGTGAGGGGGGAAAAAAGCTGTGTTTTATTTTCATTGAGTTCCATTTTGTTTTTCAAAAGTTCAGGAAAAAACATTTACCAAGTTCATGTTAAGAGCTACATAATGATATAATGTTACTGGAAGTTTCCCTTTTTTTTTTGCTTTTACTGAAAGAAGACGAATTTTTCCACATCTGATTGTTCTTACTGAGACTATTTTGACCCAGTAATAATGTGGGGGATCCTACCGTTAAAGTATCCATTAAAGTGCAGGTATGGGTTGTGGAGCCCAGTGGGCTCCATGGAACAGGCCAGCTCCTCCTCCTCCACCTCGCTGTTGAGGGAGCTGTGCGTGCCGTTGGTGAAGGACGACACGCTGGGCTCCAGGCTGCTGTTGGACCCCTTAGTGTCAGACCGCCACCTTCTATCCTCCACGGTTAAAAAGCGTGGGTCCTGGTTCCAATCTGGGGTAAAAAAAAAACAAACAAACAAAAAAACAGGAACATTTGACAATGTCTCTTTTTGTTTTTGAATTTCTACTTTTTTCGTCGTACCTCTGGTCTCCACATTGTCGGCGCAGAAGTCGTCATTCCAGTTCTCCCCGCTTTCCTCTGTTATCACTTTGCCTCCTTCTGCCTCCTCGCTGCTCGCACTTCGTCTCAGGGCACTGAGGTCTCTGTCTCTCTCCTGGACATTTTGAATGTCCTCCCACAAATCCCCATAGCCTGAAAAGTGACAAACAGCACTTCAGAGTCTACAGTGTCTTACCAAACATTCACACCACTTAAACCTAAAGATAAAAATCTTTTTCAACTGTGGGAATGACTGATGTTAAACACTTCATTTTGAGGTTTTTTTTTCTGATCAAAAACATCTGATAGTTTTAAACTGTGTGGAAAAAAATTAAGGTGTCAAAGTCAAAACCTTTGACACCTAGCTTAGTGCTATCAGTGTAGCATGCTAGCAGCAATTGTTGCTGGGCTTACATTTACTCTTCTTATGACTAAAAGATGCTTTCCGTAATAAAATTCTCATTGTACCTCATTAGAAAACCCTTTAAAAAACATATGGAGTTGTGTTTGTTTATCAAAAGTATTTTACTCATGTCCTCTTGTACAAGTTTGAGGCAGACATTTACCTCCAGCTGTTCAGGCAGCAAATATAGAGGTCTGGTCATGTGACCACTCACACTAGTTATATGAAACTAATTGCCTAAGAGTAGTCAACCTATTATTTGTACTTAAAAACTTAAATTAGATGACCAGAGCCAAAGCAAAACTTTTACAGCTTCCAGAAGCAAAGAAAAGAAATGACAGGTTATTCATATCTTCAAATTTATTGATACTCTCACTGAGCAAACAGTGGAGTAAAATAGTAAAAATAACAACCCCAACAATAGGACAGTCTCAGGGATTTTTAAACATCATTGATTGGAATTTATTGTGACAGCGATAAATCAAAATCTTATCATGATAAGAAATTTATCATGATAACTGATGAATGATACGATAACCCATGGAGGGTGAATACTTACGTAAATGTGATTCATTGGTTTTCAGCTTTTTACAAAATTGTAATATAATTGCACAGTTCATTCTGTTTACATTACATTACTTGTCACATTTACGGTATCTTTTTAAGAGCTGTCGTGAGTGTTTTTCCCAGGTATCTGGTTTTTATTGCATATTTTTATACATATTGCACCAATTTAATTTCCCTTTGGGATCAATAAAGAATTTTTTAATTGAATTAATTGTTTCCAGTTTTGTCTATGTCTTTTATACTACTGGTTGTTTTGGCTATAAACTGAAATTGAACTGAATTGAACCAAGGGCGATTCATGTGGAAAAGCCCCATAGGGAGTATCAATACTTTTGCAAGAAGCAGAACATTATGCGCACGCACGCACGCACGCACGGACGCACGCACACACACGCTTTGACCAATTCTGAATTCTGCATGAACACAGGTCAATTAAATACAACATAAACAATGCAAACACACATTTGTTCTAATGTCCGCTCTTTAACTATACCAGGCTAATAATGCACAACACAGCCTATCTCTACTGAGTCTAAAGCAACTAACGTCAAAGACTTGCCTTCCATCGTTGGCTTCTTAATCGATTTAATCAGCTCCTCTAATGATACGAACACATGGCAAAAACACAGTATGCTCTTATTACATTTGATGTGCCTTTAGGTCTGAAGCAGCATGAACGCTGAGTTGTTACTTATCTTCTTTACCTGCGTGCGCCGCAAAAGGCCTGGTGAAGGGCCTCCTGACTGTCTGGTTTCCTTCCTCCTCTCCCTCTCCGTCCACCTCGGTGTAGAAGTTGCCAAGCCTCTGCACCAGCTCTGTAACTTCCTCTGAGATTGGGATGGTCTCCAAAATCTGACAACAACACGCGCGCGCACACACACACACACACACACACACACAGCAGAGTTCCAGCGGATATGACAACGACTCAGTAGCACAAAAGTCCAACGTCTTTTTTTAAAACTTTCTGGGCAGTAAACACGGACGTGTTAACGCTTGCGCACAAACACTGACGCACGGAGCAAAACTCGAACACGTTACTGTAGTCTACGCTTCTGTTTTGTGGGAAAGCAGCTTACCAGCTGGATGTGCTCTATGTAATTCTTCATGGCTTCCTCTTTTGTCATGTTTCCCAGAGAGCTCCATGCGTCCCTGACAACACAGTCCAAGTTCAACACAGAGGAAAGAGCTGAATGCCAAGTAACTCAAGCGAAGCTGTCTCTCTGAAAGTCTTTTCAGAAAATTAATAAAGCAGTAAGCTTTGGGTAGTGATGAAATGCAATGCCTTGAAAAGAGTATTACAACACAACCCTTAAGTTTCTCTGCTCTCTAAGTTTTAAATAATTTTTTAAAATAAAAGCTTTGGCCCTTTTTTCTTTGAAAGTTAGCTGAAGCTCACTGAGACTAGGTGAAAAGTGTCTTTGGACATCACTTTTTAACTATTACCACAGTTGCTTTTTTTCTGCTAGAAAATAAATCCCAATCTTTATCCCCTTTGTGACCTTCAACAGGGTTTCTTTCTTCCTAAATAAACCCAGTATTTAAGTCTTTCCATTAACCATAAACTTTCCTGTCCCTGCTGATGAACAGCATCCCCATGACTGGTCTGTTAATGATGACAGAAGGGCCAGAAAGTTCAGCTTTGGTCTTGTCTAACATGAGCACTGGTTTTAAGATGTTTGCTGTATCATTTCTACTTCCATGATCTTTAGGACTCACTGACCCTAAAGATCATGGAACGGTTTAGACGTTTCCCTGTGGTCACATCCCTGGTTAAAGTAAATAAGTTAAAGGCTTTTGCAGGGATGGTACTATGGAGCAGGAAAACATGTAAAACACGGAGGATAGCAGGTCCAAAGGACCACTGGTGTGCATAACTTGTGGCAAACTGAAAACTTGACTTCTTCTGGCTATCTTTAAAGCTGCAGCATAACTTCTTTATGTATATTTTTCACATATGTTTTTTTAAAAACTGTCACGACATGATAGTGTGAGACAGATAATCTGCCAAAAAAAATAAAAATAAATAAATTCAAGCTGTCCCACCTGATTCCAGTGCTACTATTGCCATCTGCAGAAATACATGTGCAGGAGCATGATTGACAGCGCTAAGACCCGCCTCCTGGCTCTGATTGGTGCCACTCCATTTAGAAGGAGGCCCACATCTCGGTAGTTATGCAGAACCTTTTATTTTTGAATAATGGACTGATCCACCTTTCTGCATGGAGTTTGCATGTTCTCCCTGTGCATGCGTGGGTTTTCTCCGGGTACTCCGGTTTCCTCCCACAGTCCAAAAACATGACTGTTAGGTTAATTGGCCTCTCCAAATTGCCCCTAGGTGTGAGTGTGTGTGTGGATGGTTGTTTGTCCTGTGTGTCTCTGTGTTGCCCTGTGAGAGACTGGCGACCTGTCCAGGGTGAACCCCGCCTCTCACCCGGTACGTTAGCTGGAGACAGGCACCAGCAACCCTCCTGACCCCACTGAGGGACAAGGGTGTCAAAAAATGGATGGATGGATGGACTGATCCACTGCCAAAACAATCGGTTGTTCTGAATTTGATTTAAGATTATCCCTGAAAATGGGGATGACAACAACATATTAACACCACAATGTTTACATTTTTGCTGGTTTTTACAGCCATATTGACAAAAAAAAAAAAAAACAGTTCCAAGGCAATGCAGATGATCTCCAAAGCATAGAAGTGGGGTTGAGCTCTTATAAATTCATCTTTGCATATTATAAGTTTAATTTAAATTTTAAAAAAGTTACAGTTTACCATTTAGCTTTGCCTCCAGTGTCCCAGAAGCCAGTCGGTCTGGGGATGTGACAGGGCCCCATGGTGGCCTGCTTATAGTAGCTGTAAAACATCAGCATCATGTCATCAGAAGGCTGGAAAGGACCTAAGAAATGAAGAAAAGGTGGATGACATGGTGACATTTAAAACCTCTTTCATTTTATTTTTTTCAAATATACAATTTCAAAGATTCCTTTTAAGAATTGTGTGCTAATCCATGATCTAAGCCTCTAGACCAGACAAACCACGGACTCCCTTAATCACGGCTCTTTATCCTTGTGTAGCAGCTTTATGAGAGCAGGGGGGGCAGGAGTGACAGCTCCGCATGTAGGTCAGTCACCTGGATTGTTTACACTCCACACGGCGCGCACGTCACAAGGACTACTGCGCACAATTAGACAACTCTGGGTTTATTTCATGATTGCCCCCCCTTGTTTTTCAGAACAGATCGGGATGATTCATCACCTTCATCCGGCAAACTCCGGATCACTTTAGCCGCAGCGGTAAATTTCGCCTCCAGGCTGTACTCGTCCTCCTCGTCCTCCTCCTCCTCCTTCTTCTTCTCCTGCTGCGCCATGCCGAGTCCACGCGGGGATGACATGAAAGGAGCCTCAGATCTTGGACGAGAATTTAAAAAATCAAGGTGGATCAGAGAGTGTCCGATGAAGGGTGCAGTCCCCGTGCCCTGCAGCATATGAACAGAAACAGAGGATACGCATGCTCTCAATTCTTTTCTTTTTTTTTATTAGTCTATAAAATTCGCGTAACCCATGCAATCTGTTGCAACCTCTGTGCTTTCTTTCTTTTTCCTTTTTTTAATTTATTTAAAGTCATATCCCCCAACCTCCCATTTCTGATTTTGAAGAAACCCACCTTATTACTTCATAAAGCCGGTGTCTGCCTGCAGTGTTGAAGCAGAGAGCCAATCTCCTCTCGGGTTAAGGATGAGCCCAGCAGTTAACTCTTGAGCGCTACGCGTTTGTGGGAAATGTAGTTCATATCAGCAAGAGCCACGTTTGGAAGAGGTTCGCCTCCCACCGCTGAAGGCGTTCAAATCCCACAAACCTCCTTTAATGGGGGGGATTTAAAACACAGGGTGGTTATGGGAAATGTAGTCTTAAAACATGTTTCGTCTATGCAGCAAAAAGCTGAAACCCCGTTTGTTGCTTTAAGATGTCAGTCTGCCATATCTTTGGAAATGCATAAGCACTCTGGATTTATTTTAGCGTTATCACAATGATTTATGTAAATTTTGGACAAATGTTTTACTTAAATATGTAGAAAATAAGGATTTATTTGAATTATATTAGCCCAAGTTTGCTTATTCACTATTGTCTTGTAAGACAACAGGGAATGACAAAGTATCTATCTATCTATCTATCTATCTATCTATCTATCTATCTATCTATCTATCTATCTATCTATCTATCTATCTATCTATCTATCTATCTATCTATCTATCTATCTATCTATCTATCTATCTATCTATCTATCTGTCTGTCTGTCGGGCGATAGCAGCGAGGGGGTTTATGGGAAATGTAAGCTTTGTTCAGCAAAATCTGAAAATAAACGGTGGTAAATGCATACTTGATATTTGTCATATCAATTTTATGTAATTTTACAAGTTTTAAAAAATCTATTTAATTTAGAAGTTTCATTTTTAATACGGAAAAGGATTTCTGTATTTCATAGAATGCTCGATATTGTTGACGATTGAGATTGTGAGTACATTTGTGTTATTGGATGACAAGATTAAGGTTTTTTTTTATTACTTTAGTATTCAATTTGTAAATTCAATTCAACTTTATTGGATGCTATACGTCAGAGAGATTAAATGTACACCTCCATTTGTGATTTATTATTGTAGTTAAAATTTTAATAATTATTGCAGGATTTTTTTACTATGACTGTTAAATATTTAAAAAAGTCAAAAATTGTATAATCTATTTATATTACCATATTAAATATTACTTTTCTATACTAATTAAATGAAAACTATACTAAAATATTACACGGCCATACAATTACGTGTAAAACCGCCGCAGCGAAATCTGATTGGTTAGCTCCTCCCCCCGCTCGGTTTCTGAACCAATGAGCGCTCTCCGTTTACAACGTAGCTGCGATTAGTCACGCACTGTTGTGAATCGGAGGCCAGCGCGGAGCCACAATGCCAGACGGGGGAGCCCCTTTCTCAGCAACACAGCACAGCATCACAGCCTCGCCTCACTGAAAAAAAAAAAAGACGGGCAGGAGAGCAATGCAAAAGGATGTAAGATGGCAGAGCTACAAATGCTATTAGAGGAGGAAATCCCGGCCGGTAAAAGAGCGCTGGTGGAAAGCTATCAGAACCTGTCCCGGGTTGCAGAATACTGTGAAAACAATTATGTTCAGGTAAGTAGAGGCCGCTAAACGCGATAATTTCCCCCCCTCACCTCCTTTCTCCGTCGTGCCTGCGGTGTTGTAGCTGAGGAGAGTGAAACCACAGCGACAGGAAATGCTGGTCGCAATGAAAGCGGTTCTCCAAGCGCTGGCCTCGCCGAGTGGTCTGGGCTCCCGGTGAGCTGTTTCTGTCAGCCGCGGCTCGGTGTGGGCTCGGGCAGGGCTGCACGTCGGCGTTTTCTCTCTTTCGGCTTCGTTTATGAAGCAAGGGGCTTTGCTCGGCGAGCTAAACGCTGCTGGGGGGCTTTCAGAGGGTGTGTCGTTATTAAGGGTTAGTGGTGGTTTGTCACTTCAGTGTCTTAGAGACAATGTCGACCCCATTTTTAATGTTGGCGTTTTTATTTTCTACACGAATCCCACTGAGTGTGCTGGCAACGTTCAGGCGTCATAACAGCGTTGCGAATGTTAATTTTTCAAATGAGACATGGGTTCTTGAAAGATAGAAATCTACATAAATGTATTTGGTTTCTTCTGTTAATCTTAGCACTGAATTACAGTAGTAATCTTCACTTATGCGTGCCATAGATTAAGCCATTACCTTGCAGATATAAAAAAAACACACAAAAAAACCCAAAACACCAAATCAATGCAGAGATGCACCAATCAGTCAGCTAGAGATCGGAATCGGTCAGTTTCCCCACAATCTTCCCCGATAAGTAATCAGCAGGTTATATTAGTTTAGATACAAAAAAACCCACAAAGAATTTCCATTATATTTCATTTATGAACTCATTACCTGCATGAACTTTGATGTGTTTTTTAGTTGAACAAAAAGTCCATAAATCTTATGGACATCAATAAATGGGATCAACATAAAAAAAATCTTGGCTGTTGCATCTCCACTTGTATTATTACATTACATCAGGTTTCTTTTAAGGTATGGTTGTGTGCTAAACGCAACTTTTTGTGAGCAATGGTGCAAACTGATAAGATGTAATGCTGCGATCAATTTGTTCTCTATCAGACACTGTGCCACATTTTTTTATGTTTTATATGGTGTAATCATTGGAAATACATCTAAACCATCAAAATCAGAGTAAACAGGTCAGAAAACCAGAAATGAGCATCAACCAGAAATTTCTCCAGTTATTTATGACTAGCTTGTTGCCGACTTTGGTTGCGTCATAACACGATTAGCCAGGTTTTCCTCTCTTCCTTTTTCCCAGCATGCCAATTTCCACATGCCGCATTCTCACCTATCACTTTTTGCATCACTTAAAGCTCATGCCAAGTTTGAATTGAAGAGTCCATCGAACTGGCTAAATGTGGAATTTGAACGTGAAGGCGAGTGCACCGTGATACGATGCTAAATGTTGCATCCGAGCAGCTGTTGGAGATTGCAGACCTTGATGCTGTAATGATGACTGCGATTTGATTTCATATTGCTGCTCTCCCGCAGAGTGTTTTCAGTAAATGTGCGAGCCGGCATCGCTGGCTGAGTGGTCTGGTATGAACTGTTGTGTCTCTCAGCAGTGAGACCAAGACTTGTGCTCCACAATGTAATTATTTTCACTGTGATGCTGTGAAAGACCATAGCTGCAGTTCGACATATTAACACATCTTTTTTTTTTCTTTTTTTTGCTTTACTCCAGTCAACATCAAAAACAGAATTGTGACTTCATATAAAAGTAGGGTTGAAAGGATTAATCCCATTTATCGTGATTATTGAAACAATCATCAGCTAATTTAGTAATTATTAATCGTTAACTGGAAAAAAGGCCATTTGCTGAAAAAAAAAAAAAACTAAACATATTGAGAGCATAAATTAAGCCAAAACTGTACAACATAAACATTTTGCCTTTAAATAAATATGTTTTATCCAAAACTACTCAAGTGGCTTTTTTTAAAAAAAAAATATTCAACCGGTTAAAATTTGGTAAAGGAATTCTATGTTATTGCGTTCTAGGCAATAAATAGTTTTTTTCTTATTTAAAAAAATGAATTGAACTATTTTTTACTTTCATATTTTAATGTTTTAATAATATTGTGTAAAAAAAGACTTAAGTTGTTAAGTAAAAAAATCTGTGAAATGTTACTATATCAGCTTGTTTGTGGTTTACCTTGGACATATTTTGCACAAACAAGCTTTTCAGACAGGCCAATTCTACCATTAACTTATTAATTCTACTTTTATTTCAAAACAAAGACATAAACAAAATTCTACAATAAACAACTAATTTGGAAATATGTTAAATGTCTTAAATGTTTTAAATATATAGTTTATTAATTTTCAGTAACTTGTGATATTTATTCAAATATTAAGCAGCTATTAGAATTATAAACTGCATCATGACAAAAATTTCTATTGTGCGTAGACAGTAAATGGAGATATTTCAACTTGGTGGGCAAGAAGTGCACATTTTCATTTGTTTGTTGTCATAAGAACTGTATAGTCTCTTTAGTACCGTATTTTCCGCACTATAAGGCGCACCAGATTATAAGACGCACCTTCAACGAATGGCCTATTTTAAAACTTTTTTCATATATAAGGCGCATAGAATAGACGCTTCAGTTTGGGTTGTTCCGTACTCTATTATTACACATCCACATTTGTAAAGAAGTGGTCCCCGAGTACTTTATATAGTAGGCTGCCCCAGTCATTGTTTCACTCACGGTGTTGGTGTTGTGATATTGTGCCCAACTGCTTTCTGGGTAACGCAGACCAACTGACATGCTGCCGCCGCAGTCTCTGTCTCTCTTCCCCCGCTCCTCTCCCCCCTGGCTTTAAATGCATTATCAAACTTTATTAACAAACCAGCGTTCTGACAACTATCCCAGCATGCACCGCGCACTTCTTCTACGGGGGAAAATGAGGTCGGCGGCTGCTTATCGTAGTTGCTAGACCTGTTGTGGCTCAGTATTGGTCCATATATAAGGCGCACCGGATTATAAGGCGCACTGTCGGCTTTTGAGAAAATTGAAGGTTTTTAGGTGCGCCTTATAGTGCGGAAAATACGGTACTTTCTTAACCCATTTATCAAAATATGATGACACAGTTATGTTGATTTTATTTTCTGTGGATCTCGAAACTAGGGGTGTAGCGATACATCTTTTTTCAGTTCCGATACCGATATCACAGCTTTGAGTATTGGCCGATATCGATATTGACCTGATACAATGTCAGCACGAATTATTATTACTGTTTTTGTAGAGCGGAATGTTAGAAAAGGCTTGATCAAGAGATGTTACTCAATAAGTATGAGAAACACTGACACGTTTATTATTATCCAATTGGATAGAAGCGCTGCTGGATGAAATGCTGGGGCAGAATGCTTCTATCGGAGATTTTATGCAGGCCGTTGTAATCTGATACTCATTTTTTGCTTGATATCGGACCGAAATCCGATATCAATATCGGTTCAAGAAACCCCTATCGAAAGTTGTTCACTAGTGCAGAGTTTCTCAGCAGGTCTGCCATGGAATATGAAGATGAATCTTTTGAATAATAATCCCTTTAGGGAGATTGGAAACAGTTAGAATCTGTGTGCATCTTAAGGCGCTTTTAAAAAATTATGCTTTGAAGCATGCAAATGGTCGGCCAAAACAGCTTCAGTTAATATTCTCCCCAAAACGACTGGTAATATGTCTGCTGAGCGTTATGGCTCGAGCCTCCTGTTGTGAGTCAGTGATGTTGAAGCCTAGAGCTGAAATCTGCTCATCTAATTTCAAATAGTTCTTCATCCTCTTGCATATAGGCCATTTAAAAAGCACTCATACTGTCAGATCATCAGCTTAAATAGCAGCGCCGCACAAAAACAAACAGCCACGCTGTGATATGGAGATCATTTGCGTGATGCTTCAGAACTGGAGTTTTATTCTTAGATCAGATATTTGAAAAAAAAAAAAAAAAAGAAATCCATTTTGGAGGAACTGTCAAACTGTCACCCATAAAAACTGGTAAGAATAAAGCAGATTTTAAATTCGTTTGAGTCTTTTTGTTGTTTCTGGGTTACAGACGGGATAAAGGAAAGGAAAGAAACACTATTTGTTCCACCGTTCTAATTTTACTCTGCATGTTGAACTCATTGTTTCTAGAATCTCAGTTTGGGACTTTGTTGGACAAATTGTAGTCAGTCACTTCAACTTTAAAGTAGGTTAGAGGAATAACTTTCTAGACATGTTCCAGTAATGTGCTTAAAAATTACAGTCATTTCTAAAGAGGAGTTGGTTTTTTTTTGTTCATCTTGTGTTGATGTCCACAACATTTGTTGAGGTTGGATTACAGCTGCTTCACTTACCTTGAAAGCCGTCTCCTGAAACTGCATTACGTCCATATTAACCGTGGTCCAGTTGCATTATATAAAAGTGGTTGAATTTTCTTTGGTGTTGCGCTCAGAGAAAAGAAAAAAAAATCAGTTCTTTCTATTTGGTTTGCAAACATTAGACACGCCAACATCCAATATTTTCCTCATTAATTTGTTTTTTGGAACTATTATTGCAAGCATTTGCAATATATCCCTCACCCGGTGTAAATGAGAAAATTTACAAGCCTATACTTTTATTTTAGGAAGTTTTATATTTAGTGTATTAGTGATTAGCACAGTGAGAATTAGTAACTATAAACAGAAAGAATGTTCAGTCTTACTTAAATTTCTGAAATTTGCAAATGGCTGCCAACATTTCCAAGTCCAGCATGTTCTGTGACGGACAACGGTTTGAAGTGAAAAAGACAAAACAGGCCATCTTTGCTTTGATATTTTCAACTTTCCTGCTAATTGCGATATTTATTTTGTAGTTAACTTCTAACTCATTCTCTGCCTTCCCTGACTTTAACTTTAAACACCTCACTAATATAAAAAAAAACTAATTGATGTTTCTTCCCTTAGTAATGACTTCTACTTCAAATAGTGTCATAATTAGGGCAACGGAAATTTTACGTTCATTGTTTGTAAAAATTGATTTTTGTGTTACGGAGCCGGTCATTTACCAATTGCACTCACCAAACGTTTACTCTGCACATCCCTAACCTTTCAGTCTACAATTCAGCTCTGTTCTAACTGGCTTATTTGCTTCCATCCACTTAATAGAAAAGTGATGCATTTCTTTTTCAAGTTTTTTTTCTAAACCTCTTTAGTTTCACTTGTGAATGGATCACTGGTTACTGGTTATTTTTAGTAAGAAAGCTAAAATAATTTGCTTCGCAGTTCTCAGCTTTCCTCTCTGAATCTTTTGTTTAACAAAACCTTTTTGACCCAGAAGGGATCATTTTGTTTCCCAGTATTCCAGCAGTTTGGTGGCCAGGACAATTTTACCACATTAAATTGCGTATAGGTTGCTGTTTAAGTTAATGTTTTGTTAAAATTAAAAGTTCTGTACTCATACTTTAGCTTCCAAGCACTCCTTCAGTTGCTGGTGTGAGAGTAATTGTAGTTATGTCTGTTTCCTATATACATGCATGGAAAACGTTTAAATATGGACCCTTCATCCAGTGTTTGTGATACTACCCAACCAGCAGGGCTTCTGCTCTGTAGCAGGCTGGTAAGCTGGGACTCTGCAGGTAGCAGCAGAGCCTTTCAACAGATATTAGTGCAGCAGGTGGCCTGTCATAGTGGAGGAAGTGGAACAGGAAAACTGCTTGCACATCATCTTTAACGTCATTTTCAAACTGCTTTCAGCTTACCGGGCTTCTTTGTTTTTCATCTTTTAAAAGAATGTTTCTTCAAAAAAATTTCTTTCTCCCTTTTTAACACATTGCTATTAAGTCTTTAGGATGCTAATCAGCCTAATTTGTATGGAGGGCAAAAAGGGACAAAACTAAATAAATAAATACACCACTAAGTGGGTAATTAAATGTACCATGAGATAAATAAATGGTTAATTAAATGTTTAATTGATAGACAATTTGTTAAATAAGTCATTAAATTATTAAAATGCAAACTCCTGCATAAAGCTCTCCATTACATGAGCTGCCATGGTTAAATGGTTAAATAAATGTATTATAACTGATAAATTTGTTTATTTAAATACATAATTTAAGCATTTAAATGCTTCAATAGGTCATTTATTAATTAAACAATTATCTATTTCATCATGATGTACTTATTTACTTAATTTTGTCCCATTTAACCCTCTGTACATTTGGAGAAACAGGTCAGTGCTTGCCCCGCCCACTTTTTATCTCCACTTTGACAGATAAAATTGTCTTATGATCACAGTGCAGGAGCAGGGACCATGAATTAATTAAATAGATATTTACTTAATTATCTGCATTGGGTCTTATAAGTTTGCATATTAATGATTTAATGAATGACATTTAGCACATTAATTTTCTATTAGATAAATGACTTAAACATTTAATTAAACATTTATCTGTTTCATGATACAGTTAGTTAATGATTTAATTATGTATCTGTGTTTAATTTTGTCCCTGTTGACCCTCCGTATATTAAAAGAAACTGAACATGTAATTTGATAAGACCATTTGCAGCAACGACAGGACTTGCTGCTGAAATGTGCATTTTCTAAGTGTTAAGCTAGTTTTTTAAATGCGGGTCAGCAGTGAGCTGGATGATAAAGTGTGCTGCTGCAGTGAGATTAGATTCACCTCGTAACGAAAGGAGGAGTCCACATCATTGTTGCCGCATTTAAGTCTTTGTTCTGATGAAATAGGCACCAAGAAGCAAGTCATTGTCGGCCTTGAAACTGTTCATAATACCGCCTGACGTTCTTTAAGCAAAGATTAAAGATAGAGCGGCATTAAAATTGCTGCTGGTGAATTAG
This sequence comes from Poecilia reticulata, assembly GCF_904066995.2. Classification (NCBI taxonomy): domain Eukaryota; kingdom Metazoa; phylum Chordata; class Actinopteri; order Cyprinodontiformes; family Poeciliidae; genus Poecilia; species Poecilia reticulata. The sequence goes on from NC_088846.1 coordinate 6,929,832, forward strand.
AAAAGCCCTGTGTCATGCAACAGATTGTCAATATTCTTACATAAACCAAACAATAAAATTACATCTCATCAGATTGGGCAACAAACACAGCCTTTCTCGCATTTAAGTTGACTACTTAGCTTCAAAGAAGGCCTCCTCATCATCATCCTTATGCATATTTTCCTTCACAGATATAAGTCATTCCAAAATGTTAGTATGATGTCAAATCAGAAGGGAAATGTTGATAAAACAAAAAGATTGTTTCAAAGCTGAAGTAAATCCTTTTGAGCTTAGCGGTGTGTGTAGTTCAGACGTCGAAGACGGCATTGATCATATTAACTTTCAGATAATCCTGGAATTCAAAAATACAACTAATGAGTGGGTGGGCTAATTTGCATATTTATGGAATTTTTCTTCCCTTACAGTTTTTTTTAAATTTGTTTTTAAGATTTAATAAAGCAACAAATTCCACCGTGACAAGATGCATTTTGATGTGCAAAATTAGATCTTTTTTCTTTTTCAATTGAAAACATCTGTGGAATAATTGTAGTCCTGCTTCCTAACCGGACTTGGCATTTCCCCTGTTAGAGAGCCTCTGTGTGTGGCTGCATTATCCCTGTTTGGTTTCCAAACTATAAATATGTCCACTCAATCTCAGTGCTATGCAGAGACATTCAGAAACAGATGGTTTGTGCAGCCGGGCAGAGATTTGGGATCCCATAAAAAAAATAAATAAAAAATGTCCTGGCATTCCTGCATTCTGGGCTTAACTCCCACCATGCACCTGTTCCCACACTGCCAACCTGGTTTTCTCTGGAGTTGTGTGGTGAAATTTCCTGGCTTGGGTTATCTTCTTCTAGAGTCTCGCAAACTTGCCCTCGCTTCTCCTCAGAGCTTAACGGGGGCTTTGCAGTTTGAGAACAGCCGAGACTGAATGGTCCTGTCAGAAACCCGCTCTCCACACTCTCAGCTTAAAAAAAAAAAAAAAAGGTAAAAATTAGAGAACAGCGTTTCCTCCGACCACACATCCTTTCACTACTTTTTTTTAACATTTTTTTTTTAACTTCTGCTTTCTCTTCCTCTCCCTGCCAGGCTCAAGACAAAAAGAAAGCCCTGGAGGAGACCAAAGCCTACACCACGCAGTCTCTGGCCAGCGTTGCCTACCAGATCAATGCCTTAGCTAATAATGTGCTGCAGCTGCTGGACATTCAGGCCTCGCAGCTACGACGCATGGAGTCCTCCATCAACCACATCTCCCAGGTACAGAGGCCAGATCGACACCCGGGAGTCTTTAGTTGTGCCTGAGTTGCCTCAGATGATTTCGACATGAACCGTTTCACACACTGCAGGGTTTCCTCTGCAGTGTGTAGTTCAAAATAAAAACACAAGTAAAGCATAAAAAATTTATATATATTTGAACACTTATAGTATCCGTAATCAGAGTTTGAAGTTTTGAATTTAAATATTAAACATTAACATTTTCGCCTGTCTGGATGTGAAACTGGCTACTACTCCTTTCAGGAGTGAACACACGCACCTTGACAGCCTGTCTATCACCAAGGTTAAAAAAAAAATCCCAATTCGGGTTGGCTAATATGGCTGAAAAACGTATCATGATATAAGCATTTCAGAACCGCACAGCATTCTGGGAGATTTAAACAGATGAAGGCTTCATCCGCTCAACCTTTCCCAGCCAAGCTAAGCAACGTTTGATGGCATCAACTAAATAACTCACTGGGTTACCTATGAGGGTGCACCGATTGCAGTTTTCTGACCTAACGCCGATATTTAAAAAGCCTGATCCGCCGATTCCCGTTTTGGCCAATACCACATTTTTTTGTCTGAAATGTCAGTAAATATAGCAAGAAAGTCACAGAGTTGGCAACATTGGGGTGACTGCTGTTAGTGATAAGTCAGCTAGCCGATAAATCAGTACACCCCGAGTTACATAGCAACAACTTGTTGAGTAACTTCAATAGCAGCGGTTTAAGATTTTGCCCGTCTCAAAACTGCCTAAAAATTAAAAAACGACAATCTGGAGTGAAAACTGCGGATAAGGGAGGAAAGGTCACGCCATCATTTCATATATTTAAATCAAAAAAATTGATGAATAATTATCAATATCGGCTGATATGAAACATTCTACAGCCCTAGCCATTCACGATAAAAACTGTTATTATTTTGTTATGCTGTTATATTTCCGCATGATTTTAATTTAGAAATTCATACCAGTTAAGTACAAAGACATGCATTCCACTGATGTTCTCCAGTATGATAACATTAGAGGAAGTAATAAACTCTTGGAGACAGATATGATGGAGTGCATGCCACACCTCTTCTGTCTGCTCTCTGTCTTTCTGTCAGTCAGTGAACGTCCCGTGCCCTGCCTCCATGCTTCATTAAGCCCGTCAGGAATGAAGAAAAAATCCTGACAGCAGCACTCTCTCTCTCTGTTTCTGCATTCTCACCTCCCGCGGCCGGATACAGCGGCGTTAGGCGCGGTCCGACCAAGAACAATGCGCCGCCTTTATCGACCCATTAAAGAGGCTTAGCGCCCAATCTTGTTTCCCACTTGACATCGCTGCTTCACATTTTATAGCCCTCAGTGCTAACCACAATGTAACTCTGACCAAACATCCAGTGCAGAATTCTCTGTCAGTAATGTAACTTGGACAATTTCACATTATCGGTGTGGTAATAACTCTTAAAAATGTAGTTGTTGTTTTGTTTTTTTACCCCTGCCAATCGACAAAACAATTAAATCACGATTAATCACTATGCTTAATAAGTTTGAAATATAAATATGCAGGCAGTTGGGCTTGCCCAAGAACGGTGCTCTGGGCAAGTCCCTCCTTCTGAGTGTACACTCCAACCAATGAAAATGCAAACAATAATCAGATTTTTGTAGCAGAAAGTAGGTGATGTAGTCTCTCAGTACTCATCAGCAGCTAAGAGAAACTTACTTCACTACTCATGCATACAAGTTGTAGCAAACTTGTTCAGAAGAAAATCGACAGATAAGATCAATTTTATTTTCTATTTTTGGGAGCCCCACTCCTTTCTGCCGATACCCTCCTTTGTGTATTTGTTGTTTTGTTTGCTGAGGCACTTTGTGATTTTTATCTTTAGAGGGGCTTTACAAATAAATCTTTACTTACTGACTTTTCAGACAAAAAAAAATTGGTAACAACTGGGCAGAAAACTGCAATCGTTACAACCTTAATAATTATAAGGCAATTCTTCAAGAAAACTTTGACTGCATGACAGAAGCTAAGTTTCCAGTGACCATAAAATTGTGCAAGTTGGAATTACGTGAATACATTTGCTGAAAGTAAACAAACCAACTTTGAAAAAAACATTTCTGTGCTAGTTTTATCGAAGAATGGAGACACTTTTTTCCACATCACACCAGTTTGTATACAGCAGCATTGTAGGCACTCATAGCATTAACAAGCTTATTAACGTGAGATTTTAATTGTGTTTCTTATTTAATAGACATTTTCGACACTAGCGAAATGAATAATTATGAATGTCCCTCCCTCCCTCGTTCATGCCTCTAAAACAGGCATTTCTGGCTCTCGTTCAGCGTTCAAGTGTTTTTGTGTCTAAGGAATTAAGTCTGAACTTCCAGCTTAGTTCAGCTGAAACGGTTGAAATGAGATTAGAGCGAGAAGGAAGCCAAACATGGCTTGCCAAGTCCAAGTGTCCTTTAAAAAGCCCACACCAGCGGAGGCTGTGACGGAATAACACGAGGAACGCTTCGACATCAACACGCCATCTAAAGCTGAGACGTGAATCGCTATTTAGGTTGAATATTTGTGGCTAAAAATATCTTCAATGCAAAGGTAAATTAAACACACACGCTCTGGCTGTGTAACACTTTCCCGCACCTGCTTTTTTATTTGTTTTTCTCCATTTTGTTCCCAATAAACACTACGTCAGTGTCAGGTGGTCCAGTCGAGCTGAGTAGCTGAGAAACTTGGGTCCAAAGTAAACCTATCTGAATAGGAGATGCACCGATACTAATATCTGTATCGGCCCCGATATTGTGAAAACAATTCTTCATTGGGTATCAGTGAAAATGTTCCCGATGCATAAGAGCAGATCTATTCAGTGTAATTCTATTCTATGCTTATATCCTAATTGCACTTTCTCAACAATTTGAATGAAGGTTTGTTGCACTTCACAAAGAGAAACGTTTTAAATCAATTCAGCATCGTTTTTCTGTATCGGATCGGTATCAGCCGATACTAAAGCGTATCAGGAGTGAAAAAAGCGTATGGGTGCCCCCCTAATCTGAATACTACATTCATGACGTTTGAAATCGTCCATCTGGTCTTGGACTTCATCTTCCCCACTCCAGCCACAACTCGGCATATTTGGCTACTTTGTGGTAATGAGGAATTGTTTTGGTAAAAAGGAGATTTATTAGACCGAGGAGGGAGATCATCGCCCCTGATCCATCTGCTCTTTGAAACGCGCAGCAGGAACGTCTCTGAGGGCAAAGATTATAAAAGAAAATGAGATGCAGCGAGTGCAGGAAGGGCAGATGGAGTTGTGCCGTCAGCGATTAGGTAACCAGTTATTACGTCTGAAAGTTTGACACAGATCATCACGCAGTTTCGGGCCTTCAGCAATGAGCGCTCCAAGGAAATGTTGAAATAGAGATGACGGTGCAGCGTTTCAGGATTACCATGTTTTGTCACGGCTGTGGTAGTAGAGCAGAAGACACATGACGGATGTTTATAGCAGTTGTTGTTGCTGAGAAACGTGTTTATTCTGTGTGCTGGATTTGTTTTATACCCTATACATAAATCTCCTTGACTTTTTTCCCCTCTTATTCATTGTTTCTTTTTTTTTTTATCTCAACGTAATGTCAGAATCCTCTGTTTGCCTTATCCCTTTCTGTTCTTGGTTTTTTTGACTTTATCTAATCTTCACCTCAGCTCGTCTGTTGCTGGCAGGAAATGGGCGGCTCTTTCTTCTTACTTCCCAGCTGAAGCTGGGTGTGTAACGTTGGTTTCCTCTCCTAAAAAAGAGCTCAGCTGGTTCTCTATATTTAACTCGCATTCAGTCAGTCAGAGACTTCAGATCAGGCAAACGCACTTGACAACACCTAGCAAAAACATCCACTCATTCCTACATACTGGGTAGTACACCGTTATTTAAAAACATTTTACACCAGCTACAATCACATCACGACTCTGTTTTAATAAAAATACTTATATATCTGCACACAATAAAGAGGCATTCAGTCCTTACCAGTTGGATAAATGCAACAGTAATGTTATGTGAACAATTGCATGAAAAGCTGAATCTGTCAATTGATTCAGTATTTCAATGGACTAATAACTCTAAATAATGATTTTATACATATGCTCAAAATATGCCATGATAACTAATTTTGCTGAATGATAAATTGTCCCAGAGGTTTTTGTGATAAACAATAATATTGTTGTATAGCAGGGGTGTCCAAAGTCGGTCCTCAAGGGCCGGCATCCTGCATGTTTTAGTTCTCTAACAACCTCCTCAGCAAGTCAATGTTTTCCTTAAACCTTCTAATGAGCCATCATTTGATGCAGGTGTGTAAAACCAGGGAGAGAACTAAAACATGCAGGATGCCGGCCCTCGAGGACCTACTTTGGACACCCCTGTTGTATAGTAACATATAAGTAATACAGTGGTTCTTAACCTGGGTTCGATCGAACCCCAGGGGCTTGATGAGTCGGTCTCAGGGGTTCGGCAGAGTCTCTGCCGCGGAGGTAAAGACACACTTGAGTAAAGTTGAGATGACGCCCCGCTTTGCCATCACTTGCGGCAGAGGATCACGTTACATTGCTTAACCAATCAGTGCTGCGGAGGAGCCCTGATTAAAGGAGTTCCACTCTCAGCATGGATTTGAACTTGAACTTATACTTTGTATTTGAACTTTATTTACTTCAGCAAAGGTCACAGTTTTTACCAAATTCTGTAGCTTTCTGTGTACTTCTAAATCTTGTACTTTTTGGGGTTGGTACTGCCTCTAGTGGCGTGGGGGGTGGTAACACAACTAATATAATTGCATTACTAAATCAGAATACAGCAAAGTCTTTATTATTTATTATTAATTTTTCATTCTCTTAAGAATGTAGAGCTAATTAAATGATCTAAACAAGACCTTAAAGTGGTTCCAGTTTATCTCTATGGCCAACTTGTTGAAACTGTGGCAAATTTTAAATACCTTGGGTCGTTCCTGGACAGTCAGCTCAGCTTTGCTGAAAACACTGACTATATTTTGAAGAACTGTTCTCAGAGACTCTACCTTTTAAGAAGACTTAGAGATCATGGGGTGACCCCACTAGACTCTAGTTGGATCACCCCTGTCTTGGATTTGGGGGAAAAAAATCATATTTTATTTATCACTACAGAAGGATTCAGTGAGTGCGCATATGAAACTGGTGGATTCGGTACCTCAAAAAAGGTTAAGAACCACTGAAGTAATATAAAGGTAGTGGCATAACAGTTAAGAACAAGTTCTCAAAAATCTGTAAAATTTAAGTTCTAACAAACATTTAACACTGAACAGGAAGACATTTTAAATATCAAAAGCACATCAACAAAACAACTGAAACAACAAATAAAATGAATTGTGAACAAAATTTGACTGATTTTTCCATCCAGTTTTTGGTAGAAAGAGGGAGAAAAAAATAGAAAAACTATAAATCATGAAAATGGAAATTATTGAGCTTGATTTAATTTCTCATGGGATTAATTTATTGCTTATTGCGACAGACCTACTCAAATATCTCCACATAATTGATAAAACAGTGTTTTTCTTGAGGTTGATAATATGATAATATTTTAGCACAATTTTTTTTCTGGTATTAACTTTGCAGGTGATTTTTAAGGTGTTCACAGACACACTGTCTTCAGCTGCAGTTGTCTAAATATATCCTGTGTGTGTTTTTTTTTTTAATGTTGTTTTCCGCCTGTATTTTTTTGTTGCTGTGGTTATGCGGTTTGGATTTTTTTTGTCTTTCTGCAGGTGTAGAAACAGACTTTTCTTGTATTCCCTTTATTCTTCTCTCTTCTGTAACTTATCTGATATCTGTCTTTTTTTTCAAATCCCACCTGTGTAACTAGTGTCAAAATAGTTGAAAATATGGTAAACATTAAAAACTGCATATTTGTGGAATAAGGCCTTTGAAATAAATTATAAAAAAAGCTGCTGTCTTTCTTATATTAATTTTGTTTATAATCCTCTAAATGAAGATCTTCAGATTGTTTAGAAGCAGACTTTTGAACCCTCTTACATTGATGAGCAGCTACACTTGCTTCATTTGAATGATTGCTGCTACATTTCTCGTGTTAAATAATACCTCAATTCTCCAGAGAAGCTGCTTGACCTTTTTATTCCTCCAACTCTTCTAAAACAGGAAGGATGCTCTTTGTTGTTCCATAATCTACCTCAACATCTTGGCTTAATCTTATTAAAAAAAAAGACAGTATGCCTTTTATCGTAAATCATCCAAGATATTGATGAAATTTTTAAGATTTCATTAAGGCCGGAGAACAGGGAGCTCTTACTTTTTACTAGCGGTTCGTTCATTAGAAGGGTAAACCCGGGGCCGGCTTCAGCTCCACTCGTTTTTCCTCCTGCTCTCCTTAGCCCCGCCCCTCTGCCTCTGAGCATCACTCATCCGTTCCAGTTTCATCCATCATTCATAGATTGAGGGCCAGTTCATGCAAGAGACTGCTGTGAGTGATAATGACTTAAGCCTTAGAGGAGAAGTAGGTCATTGGTATTTTCAATTAGTCCTGGTGTGAAGGGCCGAAGGGGATCTTTGTGAAAATTGCACTGGAAAAACAAAATGAATCTCCAGTTTATTAGTTAGCTGTTTGCTCTTTTTTACTTTTACTTTTACTGTGGTTAAGAAAAAACAAATCCCAAAGACTTCCTTTGTTTTGTTTTTAACGATCTTGACACATGAGATGTAAAGAGCTGTAATATGATCCCATAAAATGAAAATGTAATAGTTTTCGTGTGTTTTTAGCAATATTAATACACCATTTCTTCATAAAACTTCATAAAATGGATAATGAAAAACAAAAATGGATTACAAAAAGCACAATGAGGGTGTGCTGTGGTGGCAGAAGGTTAAAGGCAACCCAAATATGGAGGCCTTATTCCTTGACGTGGCCGTCGCAGGTTCGATTCCCGGCCAAACATAGAAATAAGTGTTTTTTTGCAAAACTGCAATGGAGACACCTTTTTTGCACCACACGAGTCATGTGATCAACAGCGAGATATTACTACTGGCGAAAATGACAAAGACAACGACAGGAAGTGGTAGAAGGGCAATGGCGTGGCTTTGTAATTTTTTTTTACTTATGTAAACAAACGTATTCACATGTGATTTTAATTGGATTTCTTATTTAACGCAAACGCAGCAATTGTGAAATTGTGTTTTTTCAACTTTTGCAGAATATTGATAAACTTCTGCGCACATTTGTAAAGGAAAGAGTATGAAAGTTTCCTATGTTAGACGGCTAAATGTGCTGCGTCCCTTCATGGGGGCTTCATTCTCCGTCTCTCTTTTTCAGACGGTGGACATCCACAAGGAGAAGGTGGCGCGTCGCGAAATCGGCATCTTGACCACAAACAAGAACACCTCTCGCACCCACAAGATCATCGCCCCGGCGAACATGGAGCGGCCCGTGCGGTACATCCGGAAACCCATCGACTACACGCTGCTGGACGACGTGGGACACGGCG